>NC_141091.1:9993338-10705838 GCF_041138505.1 Cibotium barometz
GTACACGTACTCATACGTACATGTACATACATACGTACATCTTTATGCGTGTTTGTGTGTAACTCGATGTGCCTAGCTTCTAAAAGGAAAGGAAGAGTGATTTTACACATATATCTTTTGCATGTACCTAAATGCAAAATGCTTCTTGCCCATCGAAGACCGGTCACGACACTAGTGTAAAGTTCTAACTAATAACCTAATTGCTTCCACAACTCAATGGTATCTTAATTTGATACCTTGGAAGTTTAGCTTTATATGTACAAGTAACCTCACCCATCTTCCCACTAGTAGGAGCCTACCCCTCCTCGAACCTCCAAACTATGTGACCGAGGATCCCAATTCCTGCCACATAGCAACCCCATGAAACTTGTCCATATAATACTAGTATTATACCCGCGCATTGTTGCGGCCGACCAAGGTTCCAGAAAAGAACTATTCCCTCTCTACAACCATCTCTCTCTCTCTCTCTCTCTCTCTCTCTCTCTCTCTCACACACACACACACACGCGCGCGCGCACATGCACATGATCCTCTCCCTCTCTCTGTCACGTACACACTCTCAAATCTCTCTCTCTCTCTCTCTCACTCACACACACGCACGCGTATGCACACATACACACACACACACACTCTCTCTCTCTCTCACGCACATACATATGTAAATATATAGTATATACAATATTATGTTTTAGAACATATACCTATACATAGACATATTTCTCTCACATACACATGCACACACTCTCAAATGTTGAAACTCTCTTTCTCTTTCTCTTACACACACACACACATGTACACACACGCACATGTACTAATGCAAACACTCTTTCCCCCCCCTCCCCACACACTCTCACACATAGACTTCCATGTCTCTGTCTCTCTCTGTGTTTCTCTATCTCTCTCTCTCTCTCTCTCTCTCTCTCTCTCTCTCTCTCTCTCTCTTACATACATTCTGGAATCTTAATCCCTGACTTCCCTACCCCGAAAACCTTCATCCAAAAGGAGTTGGGCAATCCATACTACGATGTCCAAATCCTTGACATTTATAGCATTTCACTTCTTTGTTCAAGGGTGGAACTTCTGAAGTTGAATTCCAAGGGATTGAGTTCTGGAAAAAAGACCTTTCTTCCATTCTAGAACTTCCCATATCCTGAGATTGACCTTATTGTCTCTTAGGCGATGGAAAGTTGGAATCACCTTCTAGAGCTATAAATCTTTTGAAAGATGATGGTGCTGGCTTTGGCGGGACTTTGACATCAAAGGCCTTGGCGAAATCCTTTGCCATCCGCGTTGCTTCAGCCATGGAAACTGGCTTGAAATTCTTCACTAGGATATTCAAAGGTTCGTTTAGTCCCCGAATGAACCTGGCCATCAGCTGTTCTTCATCCAGCGGTGGCGAGTACTTGAGGAGAAGAGCGAACGCCTGATGATATTCTTCAATAGTTCTACTCCCCCGGGTTAACTCTAAGAATTCGTTCATCTTGGTTTCCAAAAAGCCGGGAGGATAGAATCTCATCCTTAGGTAAATCTTGAGATCATTCCATGTCTGGGTGTTCCGATCCAGACGGTTTGTCTCGCAGTGGTTTCTCCATGCCAGTCTGGCTGTTTCCACTATCTTCAGCCTTGCAAGAGCCATTTTACTCTTCTCATTGTACCCATTGACATTGAAGTATTCTTCCATTGCTTCGATCCACTTCTGCACAGCCGCACCCAAGTTTTCCCCTTCACCCTTGAAAGGTCCAGGCTATGATCTATGAAGAGTTTTACAAACATCCAGGTCGAGCTCTTCCTCATCGAGTTGGGGGTTAACATTCCTACCACCACGACGACCTCGATCCATGATCCTAGCAATACGAAAATTCTTGTTAAGTCCCTTTTTTGCCATACTAACCAAGCCGCTCAGGTGAAAAGACCACTTTATTTATAATTCAAATCCGACTTTAAATCCAAGTGATTCTGGGGTTCTTTATAGTTTGGTCAGCCCCCCACAGAATCCTGGGATAAAAATCCCTTCTACAAGAAGAACATACAAAACTCATTACCAGAGAATAATTCATTCATATTCTTATCACAATAATGGTCAATCAAACCGAAAATTTCATCTGAACATTCCTCCACACGGGAATTTCAGTTATGCAGGTTCTCAATTTGTCATTCCTTAATTGGATCCATTGGGTCAAAGGTCAAACATCAGCACAATCCACTAATCTCATAGTGATTTGTTGAAGTCATAATCGTCATTCCAGTTACTAACATCATCACTAGGATTCGTCCCATTCATCCTCATTGTGGCTTTGTTCAACTTATCTTCTTTCAACCAGAATTTAGAAATCATCATCTTTCAATCAGAATGCAATTTAACTCATCAATTCTCAACTAGAATTCTAAAATCATATCAACTAGCATTCGAATTCGTCATCTAGATAGCATTTTTGCTTATAATTTCAAGGTCTTAGATTTACTCGTATATATTTCCAGTAAAGAGCTGCAGTTATACCCACGGTATATACAATTAATCATGGTCCTTGGAGCTATAAGGCAAATACCATAATATCTAAGCCTCAAGAAGCATGTCAAGGATTCCATACAATTGCGGTACTTCCATCTGAAGACCCAATTTCCAATCTATGAATCTTTATTCTAAATATCAATTTGTATGAAATTCATCACACAATTACAATCTTTTACTAGTACATAAATTTTTGACATTTCTTGCTTCTCGATTGATCCACTTTAGCCAATACGCTCTGATACCAGCTAGTAGCGGAAGTAGCACTTCTTACATCGGGCAGAGCCTCTTACTCGGGGCCTCGCCCATGGATATCCGGACAAGAGACTAATCCCTCGGTTCTTCCAAAACCGAACCCGAAAAAACTTCCCTCGCCCAGCAGACATAGGCAATTCCTCTAGGATAATTTTATTCTAACGTAGTCAAGGTCTTCACTAACCAAACTAATCCGACCAAACCCGTAAGTCTCATGCTCCAAGAGTTGTTGGAGAGAGAGAGAGAAACTCCAAGCTCCCAAGAGAGAGAAAACTTTAAGGGATAATAAAAAATATGATTATTTTAATATAATACTGGCATGGTATAGCTCCAATATCCAAATACAAAGGAATGAGGGTCTATTTACAGGTGAGGGAGGCCACTAACCAAGTCCAACTACTGGGTTCTAGAATTTTCCAGGTTTAGTTTGACTCAATTTGGACAAGATTTGGACTAGTTTGGCTCCCTTTTTGAATTGGTTTTGATCCAGGAGAGAGGAGAGATAAAAATATCATAATTGTTTGAATTAAAAAACCCTTCCACACATGTGAAAAAGGTGCCTACCTCAAAGGTCTCCCTTTCCTTACCAAGGTGTCAAAAATGCATCATTACTCCAACATATCTCATTTTTTTAGTAATATCTCTTAATTTTTAGCTAATAAACCTTGTACTCAGTCAACTCTTCATCTTATGTGAGCATTTACTAATTAATTTTTGGGTATTATCACTTGGATTAATCCAATTGGCCCATTGGAACCTTAATTGGACCATAATCCAAAAATTTCTAAAAATGTAGACCCTTAGGCTAAGGTCCCTCATACACATTTTCAATTAATTCTCAATGCACATTGGAAAGTTCATTTTGAACTTTTGTTTTAGGAGGGGAATCCATTTTAGACACTAGGAGGTTTTTTATATCCAAAGATATCTCAATTTTGGATTATCTCTCTCTAGATAATTTCTCTCTCTCTAGGCCAAAACAGGGTAAAACAAGATCTTTCTTCTATTTCAGAGAGGGGACTAATTACAAGAATAGAAAGGGAGGTTCTTACACCTTTACACCTCAAAATCTGGAGGGAGGAATCTGATAATATGTATGTGTATGTGTGTGTGTGACGAGGAGGGGGAGGGGTGGGCATAGTCGCACGCATGCACGTGTGTCCATGCATGCGAGTGTGTGTATGTGTGTGTGCATGTATCATGTGCTTGTGTCTGTGTGTTGTGCATGTGTGTGTGTGTGTGTGCATGAACATACATGTGTGTGCGTCGACATACATATAAATCTATTTATCTACACATGCTTACATACCTATAGATACACATACATACATAATATATATACATGTGTGTGTATGTATATTCTCTCTCTTACACATGCACATAATATATATACATGTGTGTGTATGTATATTCTCTCTCTTACACATGCACATAATATAATATTAGAAGATATGTATGTGTGTGTGTGTGTGAGGAGGAGGGAGGAGGGGTGGGCACACTCGCACGCATGCACGTGTTTCCATGCATGCGAGTGTGTGTATGTGTTTGTATGCGTGTGTGCACGTATCATGTGCTTGTGTGTGTGTGTGTGTGTGCATGAGCATACATGTGTGTGCATCGACATACATATAAATCTATTTATATATACATGGTTACATACCTATAGATACACATACATACATTATATATATATATGTATATTCTATCTCTTACACATGCACATAATATAATATTAGAAGATATGTATGTGTGTGTGTGTGTGTGTGTGTGTGTGAGGAGGAAGGGGGAGGGGTGAGCAATTTACTTTCTATTGTATTATGTATGTATGTATATATATATATATATATATATATATAAGAAACTCATTCAATGAGTAAATGGTTGATTGTGACAACTAATTGTGAGCCCCAATGCATCTAGGCATGTGGGAAAGAAACCCCAAACACTTGTCCTCTCTTCTCCTTTCTCCTTTTCAAAAATTCTCCCTCTCCTTTCTCCATGTGAATGGGTAGGCACTCTTCCTTTATAATAGATAATAGATAAAGATATAGAGATCTGTAGTTTCTTCTTTTCTTTGGGACTAATAAGATATGTAGTTTCTAATTCTTATGGATTGGTAATGCATAGTGCCCTCCTCCTTAAAACTTCTTTAAATGATACCATAGAAGTTTCACTTTAAATGTAGGTCCTTCAAATTCTTAGGTATTGCTAACACGTCCCCTTCCTCGCTTCTCATTTCTTGTGCTTGTGTGTGGTTGTTTGAAATTGCTAGCCTACTACCTCATGTGCATTGGAAAATAGCACTATTTCCATGGAGAATTTACATTTAAATTTGGGCATGATTGTCCAAGGACACGTTCCCTTTACTAACAATATCTCCATTCACCATTTGGCATTTACCATGTTAGTAAAGGACACTTACCACACACTTGGCCATAGTGAAAAGAAGAGAATGATTTATTCCATGCTCTCTTCCATGTCCCTTTCTGCTCTCTTCCATGTCCCTTTCTGCTCCACTTGTTCTCCACTTTTAAACCAGAATCAATGATCCCACAAATGAGCTACTCTGTGGCAACAATGCGTGTCTCTAGAGCATTAAAACTATGAACATATACACTTGAAGAATACGAAGTTGATGGGCTCGCCAACCAAACCGCATGTCCTAAACACCACCAAGCACAAGCGAGCTAGATCAGATTTAGCGCATGAGCATCATGTCTCTATATAGTCACTAGTGGACCACCTTACCCATAAGCAATCATTGGGTGCATTCTATACCATACCTAACAACCACCCTATGTAATCAACAATCTACCACCCACGGTAGATTAGATCTAGACCACGTATTGATGTGACATATTTGATGCTCACTCACATAGGTTCCATATGCTATTAGTATCCTTGCTTTTATATCACCTAATTACTCTTTTTTAGTTGGGAAACATAGTTCTATATCCTAATGATTAAAACACCTAAAGATAAAAATAGTGAGTAAACAAGACTACATCACCTAATTGCTTTTATATTAGGGAAACATAGTTCTATATCCTAATGATTAAAACACCTAAAGATAAAAATAGTGAGTAAACAAGACTACATCACCTAATTGCTTTTATATTAGGGAAACATAGTTCTACATCCTAATGATTAAAATGCCTAAAGATAAAAACATGGATTTCAAAATAGTGAGTAAAGAAGACTACATTAAATCTTTGGAAGATTGTCAAAAAAATGGAATCACAAAAAAGTGCATAAAGTAATTTACAAGTCTTCATTTACCCATCATTTTAAGTATGCATAAACAATTTTTAATAAAGCATGGGGACCCATAGTAAATGCACATGCTTGAAAGTTGAACTACTACCATTTTGCAATCTATGTGTGTGTGTGTGTGTATGTGTGTGCGTGCATGGGGGGTGTGTGTGTGGGAGCATATATTGATACCAAGTTCTACACCCACTATTGGGCACTGATGACATTAGTGGGGATATCGTAGTATCTAGTCCATACTATGCATGATGGAGTTGATGGTTTATTATCTTGTGGATGACTACCATGAGGTTATAAATTACACTTTCTTATAAGGTGAATTTGGGCATATTCCTGGATTCATCTAGGTATATATATTTCAAGAACCAATCACTTTTCAAATTCAAGAACCAATCACTTTCCAAAAATAGGCTTTTAAGAAATAATCACTTTTTAAATTCATAATTATGTTTGAAATGGCTATCGAAAATATAATAAGCGATACTTAAGCCTCGAGAATCTTACTCACTCTTAACACCATCATTTTCTAATCCCATTAAATAAAGTTGAAGAGTAGACGATGCATCGAGAATCTTAAATAAAGTTGAAGTGGATGATTCATCTACTTCATATTGTTTACATCAATATTTTCACTTATCTGAGTGAAGACCTAAATTTGGTAAAGATTGAGCTTTTAATCCCATGATACATCTAGAACATGTTTCTCTAAAGACTTTCCTTTCAAGATTTTAATTGTTAACTATCAAACACGTGTTGGCCTTGTGAGTTCAATATCATACACTAGAATGTCAACGTCTTCAAGGGCATAGTAGTACTTAATGTTTGGAGTATTCTTGGTCCACTTTTGTGACCTTTGCCTTCCACTCTAGATTTCGTCTCCAAGGTGTATTTAACTTGAATGCATTAAAATGGTTTGTTTTGTAACAGTAATATATAGTGATGGTGATTATTTTCTTCTCAGGGCAACATCCCTTGAGACATCAAGTATCTTATCAAAATGGAAGTATCATCATGTGCGCCAATGAAGCAACAAGTCAACCTTCATTGGTAAAATATAGTGATGGATATTATTTTGTTTTAGGAGCATCACTTGAGACATCAAGTACCTTAGCAAGTTGAAATGGATGTCCCAAAGTATCATCATGTGTGCCAATGTAGCAACAAGTCAACCTTCATTTGTATCTTGAGAGTTTCCATTTCATATCGTCCTCCTTAGCTCTAAACTTTAAATTTTCTCCTCCTTAGCTCTAGACTTTAAATTTTCTTACTTCAAGATACATTCAACATGCTTTTCCAAACTAATGAGTGATATGTCCTAAAAGAAGAACTTATTTTAGAAAATTTGAAAGATTTATATTACAAATAGGAAAATTTCTCGTCGTAATGACAAAACTATTATACAAGCATTGCTTTATTTAAAAAAATGAGACAACACAAAAATCGGGTTTTGAGAAACCATCATATTTGCATGTTAAACATGCATGTAAAAACACTTTTGAGAATCATTATTGTTATTACAATGTGGCACCAATTAAGCCTTGAGAATCTTCCTCACTCTCAATATAATCACTTTCTAACTCATCCTTAGCTCCATCAAATGATGTAAAACTCAATGATATATCTTCCTTTATACTATCCACAATAACATTATTTGCTATCCAAGTGAAAGCATAAACCCTGAGCTTTTGATTATGTGGCATGATGTGAAAAACTTCTTTTTCAATATCTTTTTCTCCTATCACTCTCAAGATCTCAATTGTTTATTGTCTAAGATGCCTAACCTTGTAGGTTCAAAATAGTCATAAGAGAATGATGAATTCTTTGAAAACATAAACACTTACAGTGTGTTCAAAGTTTTCTTAGTCCTTCTCTTGCAACCTTTGCCTTGAACTCATGGTGTCTTTACATTAAATGCATGAGGGTCAAGGAAAAAATAGGGGCTATTTCATAAATTTATAATGAAAGTTTATGGAAAAAGTTTTTTTAAATCACCAAAACTCACCAATTTTAAGTGGGTTATAAAGACAAAATTGATGAAAGTATGATGCATGTCAACACCATAAGATTCACCCAAGGTTTCTATATTTTCAATATTTGCACCAAAAATTTGTGATGTAAATTATTTTCTCTCCTACATCATCCTTTGAGTATCTTAACAATCCAAAGTGGATATTCTAAAGCATCAACATGTGCCAATGTATAAACACATGAAACTTCCTCGATATCTTGAGTGTTTTCGTCCCATATCTTCTTCAATTGCCCTCAACATGCTTTAGATGGATCTTCTTGAGTGTTTTCGTCCCATATCTCCTTCAATTGCCCTCATAAAACAATCCTTTAAAAGAAAACAGAGGTTTTATGCAAGTAGAATTCTCGATTCGAGATTGGTTCCACAAAACCCTTTTCCCTTAATCCAAATTTTCTTAATGAGAATCAATGATCTCTCATCAGGGTAATCCGCCCATCATTTGACAAAATTTCCAACTAGATTCTTGGTGATTTCGGTTAAGGGAAAACTATGCTAATTCAACGGTAGTCTATTCTTTGTGTCAAGAATTGGAATTGGTCAATCACGAGGTTTTTGCTTGATTCAGATTCAAGATATGGGCAAGTAGTTTATTGGCCGCCCCTCTCGCAGTTGTGGTCTAACCACAATTATTCGGTTTACGTCTAACTTGATTCCTAAGAATTTTCTTCAGATAAAAACCTACTGAACTTCTAACTGTAAGCAAAATCCCAACTTTATGAATTTCATTCCTTCCTAACCATAATAGATTAAGAATTGGTTCTATATAAGAATATCGAGTTTTTATAAAAATATTCTTTTTTCATTAATCTAATTTTGGGTAAATATCAATTTGGTGATTTATCCACCTAAAATATCTAAGAATATTCTTTCTACCAATTTAATTATCAACTCTAAGTTTCTAGGTGGAATTATGGTGAAAATTCCTCTTTTGTCACCAAAATTTAATTAAAACCTTTCTCTACTTAAAATACCATAAAAATTCTTCTTTTAAATTAAATACAAATATCCATTTTTTTGAATATGCTTAAAATTTCTCTTTTTGCATTTAAATGATTGAATTCCAAATGTCATGGGAGTCCTATCATTTAAAAGTTTCTTATGCATAAAATAAATTAATTTAAAACTCCTCTTTTTTTAAATTAAATAAAAATATCCATTATTTTAAATATACCAAAAATTCCTCTTTTATTATTTAATTACTTGGATCTCAATTATCATGGAAATTCCTCTTTTTGCATAAAAATAAATTTACCAAAAATTCCTCTTTTCTTTTAATTAAATATTTATGCATAAATACTAAAAATTTATTTCACATGGATATGATGAAAATAATTCTGTTTACATAGGATGTCCAATCCTAGAATATGGTAGGAAGTCCTCTTTTAGCATTATGCATAAAAATAAGATATTTATTATTTTTTTAAAATTTTACCATAGCTTCGCTGCTATTACTTATAATTTTTAAAGAATAAAACATTGTAATGCAAATATGATAGAAAATCTATTCTTAAGCTTAAATCTAAACTATGAATTTAAATCATAATTTTAACCATAATCATAAACTTAAATATGGTTATTCCACTAGATTAAGCTATTTCCATTTTTTCTCTTTTTTGCAATTGATTGGATTATCTCTTTCTCATTTAGAATCAATCAAAGTTCTTTTTGAGAGAGAGGTATACATAAGAAAGCATTCTAAATAAGCATAAAGATTAACTTTTTCTTGATTACGCATTAAAATTCTTAGGGAAAGCTTGATTTGAATTTAAAACAATCAATTAGAAAACTTCTAAAGCTTGAGAGGGGTTGAGAAGAGAAGTCATTTGAGAAAATTTAACAAAAAACCATAAAATTCATTCTTACCTCAAGAATTAGCTTGCTTCTTTTTCTAGAAGTGAAGCCCCCAACCAATCAATTGGTTTAGCAAGTGGAGAAGAAATCTCCAAGAGTTGTTGAAGAGAGAGAGAAGCTCCAAGCTCCTCAAAAGTAGAGGATTTTTAAGGGATAATAAAAAATATAATTATTTTAATATAATATTGGCATGGCTCACAAATGAGAATACAAAAGAATGAGCGTCTATTTATAGGTGAGGGAGGCCACTAATTGAGTCCAACTGGGTTCTAGAATTTCCAACTTGAGTTTGACTCAATTTGGATAAGATTTGGACCAGTTTGGGTCCCTTTTGATCCAGTTTGATCCAGTTTGATCTAGGAGAGAGGAGAGATAAAAATATCACAATTTTTTTGAATTAAAAACCCTCCCACACATGTGAAGGAGGTGCCTACCTCAAAGTTCCCCTTGTCCTTACCAAGGTGTCAAAAATTCATCATTTTTTTAAAATATCTTATTTTTTTAGTAATATCTCTTAATTTTTAACTAATAAACCTTGTACTCAATTAACTCTTCATCTTATGTGAACATTTACTCATTTTTGGATATTTTCTTTTATTCTTTGGATTTATCTCATCCCAACACTTGGATTAATCCTATTGGCATATAGGAACCTTTATTGGACCATAATCTAATTTTTTTTAAAAATTTAGATCCTAAGGTTCCTTATATCATTTTTAATTGATTCCTAATGCACATTGGAGAATTTATTTTGAACTTCTGTTTCAGGGAAATATATTTTAGATATTAGGAGAATTTGTATGTCCAAAAATATCTCAATATTGAATTATCTCTCTAGAATTTTTCTTCTCTCTAGGTAAAAACAAGGAAAAACAAAATTTTCTTGCATTCTGAAATAGAGAATGATTACAGGGAATTGAGGTAAAAGCTTTTTCATTATTTAGGTTGAGGAGGAATCTTACATCCTCTTCCACTTGAAAAACGTGAGATGTCCTCATCTCGCAAAGTGGGGGTAATCTTTTTCCATCTCTTCTTCTTTCTCCCAGGTGGCGTCTTCTAGAGGGAAGAACTTCCACTTGACTAAAAACTGAGGACCCTACTCTTGAGAACCTTGTCCCAAGCATCAAGGATTTCTTCAGGTTGAAGTACCATCTGGCCTTGAGTCGGAGAAATCAATTGTTCTCATCATCAAGCACGTGACTTGGGCTGGGTACATATTTCTTAAGCAAACTAACGTCGAATACATTATGTACCTTGAGATGGGGAGGCAAAAGAAGTTTATAAGCTAGATCGCCTACTTTCTTTATAATAGCATACGGTCCATAGTATCTGGGAGAGAGCTTCTTGTACTTCCCTAAAGATAAAGAACTTCTTTTTGGTCGTACTCAAATGAAGACCATATCTGATTCTTCAAACTCTCTCTCTGACTCTTTTTATCTGCATACTGCTTTTGCCTATCTTGGGCTGCCTTAATATCTTTACGGATTGATTGCATTTGCTGGTCCATGTCATCAAGCATTTGTCTAGACATCTCGACTCTGATCAAAGGGCCGGACCAAGTCAATGGTGTAAGGCAATCTTGTCCATACAGAGCTTTGAAAGGGCTCATCCCAATGCTTTGATGATAAGAAGCATTGTAGGCAAATTCAACCACTTCTTGGGTTCCTTGCCGCAGCATGACCGAAGGATATCTTCTATTACCTGATTCACTCTTTCAGTCTGGCCATCTGTTTCGGGGTCATAGGCTGTACTGAGATCCAAGAAAGTTCCTAATGCTTCAAAGAATGCAGTCCAAAATTTTGATGTGAACTTAGGATCTCTGTCACTTACTATCCTCTTGGGTAAGCCATGCAATCTAAAGATCTCTTTAAGGAAACTCTGGCAACATCCACTGCAGTGTATGTCTCTTTCACTGGAATCAGATGGGAAACTTTGGTTAGTCTGTCAACTACCACAAAAATGGAGTTGTAACCTGATTGTACTAAAGGTAATCTAGTGACAAAGTCCATACTGATACATTCCCACTTCATCTGTGAAATGTCTAGAGGCTGCAGTTTCCCTGGCATCTTGACTCTCTCTGCCTTGATTCTCTGACACATTAAGCATTGCCACACATGATCAAGTACATCTTTTTTGAGTCTTGGCCAGAAGAAGCTTTTCTTCACAGACATATAGGTTTTTATAAACCCTGGATGTCCAGCTATCAGGCTATCATTGGCTTCTCTCAGAATCCTTCCCTTTATTCCCTCTTCATTGGGAATACATATCTGATTATTATAATACATGCATCTTTCATCCAATTTGTACCCACCAAGAACTCAACTCATTTCTTGAGGAGTCTTGCTTTCCTGCATCAGAAGGGTAGCAATAGTAGGGGCAAAGAATTTGTCCTGCATGATTCTCTCCCTTGCTTCACTGATTAATGGATTTGCACCACTGTAATTGCAAGCAAGGAGGCTTTTCTACTGAGCGCATTTGCCACCACATTTTCTTTCCCTAGCCGATACTTGATTTCAAAATCAAATTCCTACAGGGTCTGCATCCATCTCCTTTGACGCATGTTGAGATCCCTTTGTGGGTAAAGATCCACTTCAGACTTTGATGATCTGTCATCAAGGTGAACCTCTGTCTCCTAAAAGATAATGTCTCCATAACTTTAGAGCATAAACTACTGAGAGTAACTCCAAGTCATGGATGGCATAATTTCTCTCATGTGTTTTGAGCTGTCTAGATTCTAGGCCACAGAAGGTTAGTTAAAGGGGATGTTATCTGAGCATGCCTGGGTATAAAGATCCTATACCATCCGGTTAATCCTAGGAATCCTCTGACTTCCTTTATCGTCTTGGATTCCGGCCAATCTACGACAGCTTGGATCTTTGCAGGGTCAGGAGAAATCCCATCTTTAGACACTATTAATCCCAAGTATTCCACCTGGTCAACAGAAAAAGAACACTTGCTCTTTTTTGCAAAGAGTTGGTGCTTCCTTAGGATTTCCAGGACCCTACGCACATGATCTTCATGATTTGCAGCATTCTTTGAGTATACCAAGATGTCATCAAAGAAGACAAGAACAAAATCATGTAAGTATTCTATGAGAATATCCTGCATAGACGATTAAACATCGTCGAGGCATTAGTCAATCCAAACGGCATGACTGTGAACTCATAATGCCCATAATAGCGAGTATTGAATGCTGTCTTCGGGATGTCTTGTTCCTTGATTCTGATCTGGTAGTACCCGGATTTGAGATTTATCTTTGTGAACATTTGGGTCCCACTTAACCGATCCAGAAGTTCATCAATCCTCGAGATAGGATACTTATTTTTAATTATTAATTGATTCAATCCTCTATAGTCAATACAGAGTCTTACCGTTTCATCTTTTTTCTTTTGAAAGAGAACGGGCGCACCCTAAGGTGAGACACTGGGTCTGATGAATCCCTACTTTAACAATTATCTTGACTGCTCCTTAAGTTCTATGGCTTCACGAACTGGCATTTTGTATGCACGCTGGGCTACTGGCTGAGCTCCGGTCTCATGATCTACTTCACGCGACGGAGGCATCTCAGTCAGCTCTTCTGGGAACACATCAGCATACTCACTTAACCACTTTGTCTCTTTAGCCTTGCATTTTATATCTACTAGATTCATCTTAACGACATAAATAGCTTGCCTCTTTCTGAGCCCTTTTAACAATTTAGAAGCCTTGACTAAGTGCAGCATTGGGGATCCGGAGATTCCAGTTCCTTGAACTTTATTCCCGTGAAGGTCAAGGAAAGAGATGGTTCCATTGTGAAAATGAATGTCAGCCTAATTCTTATGGAGCTAATCCATTCCAAGGATTCCATCATAGATTCCTAAGGGTAAGACTCTGAACTGGCAATTTGTTACGTTCCCATCTAGACTAAATTGAATAAGGACTATCTCAAGGTGGTGTGTGAAAAGAATCTTTCCACTGGCCAATTCCACTTGCATAGGTTTCCCTGATTTTTGATTTAGGACTAACTTACGTAGTCATCCTGGGAAAATAAAAGAATGAGTACTGCCTGAATCAATCAAAAGCTTTAATTGCTTACCCTGGTACTCTGCTGGAGTCTGGAGGACTGAAAATTGATGATTATTCCCCTGATGCTCAATTGCGGCATAGATCTGTCATTTTTCTTCCTCCACTTCCTCAGCTATAGTGACGGCTCTAGCTGCTGCAGTCTGAAGTGGAACTCTCTCTCTTTGGTTACCCCAATTCTGGGAGGGAGTTCGGAGACTGCTTTGCATGGAGGTTGCAGGCTGAGCTGGCACTCTTTTGGGGTTGCCTTGATTTTGGCACGTGGGACCCTGATTGGACTGATACAAAGGAGTCTGTCTCTAAATTCTGGGACCCTGGCTTCCTTGGCCCACAGAAGGAGATGGGAAATCCTTGAGGTGGTGCCCAAACCCCCCCTGACATCCAAAGCACCTGTTCTCACTTCGAAGCTCTTCCCTATGCATTCTTAAAAGAGTCGGAGTTCCTGAGAAAGAGCATCGACGAAGAGGTCTTCCTTCATTCTAGAAACTTCCAGACTCTAGATTGGGACCTTGGTGTCTCTTTGGAGGCGGAAGGTTGGAAGAACTTCTCGGTGTTTGGAATCTCTTGAAGGATGAGGGATCTGGCTTTGGCGGGACTTTAACGATGAAGGCTTTGGCGAAGTCCTTCACCATTCTTACAGCTTCAGCCATGGAAACTGGCTTGGTATTCTTAACCACGGTGTCTAAAGGTTCATTCATTCCCCAAATGAACTTGGCCATGAGTTGCTCTTCGTCTAGTGGTGGTGACTACTTGAGGAGAAGAGCAAATGCCTAGTGATATTCTTCAATAGTTTTGCTCCCCTGGTTTAGCTCTAAGAATTCATTCATCTTGGTTTCTAAAAATCCGGGGAGACAAAATCTCTTCCCTTAGATAAGCTTTGAGATCATTCCAGGAGTGGGTATTCCTATCCAGATGGTTAGTGTCACAATGGTTTCTCCATACCTAGCGAGAGCCTAGCGAGACTCCTCTCGTTGTAATTGATGACATCAAAATATTCCTCCATGGCTTCAACCCACTTCTCCACAGCCTCACCCAAGTTCTCCCCTTCACCTTCTTTGAAGGGTCCTGGGGCTGAGTTCTGTGTGAAGAGATTTGCGAACGTCGAGGTCAAGCTCTTCCTCATTAGTGAGAGGATCTGGGTGTTAGCCACAGTTTGCTCGCCTCACGATTCTACCAAAAATGATACATTATTAAATTTTTTTATTTTGATTTCATCAACGATATCCTAAGACTTAAGAGGTTCAGAAAATAATTGCTTAAACAAGGTAAACGATCTTATTGGAGATCTATGACATATGTTCGAGTAACAGATCTTGCTTCTTCAATTTCTTAAATAATAAACAATCACTTATATAACATGAAATTTTCCACAAAACATTTCTTTATTCACATAAAGGTTGCAATATGTACATAGAGCATCTTGGCTCCAGAAAGTCAAAACCTCTTGGGAAATGCATAAGATGGCGATACTGGGCTACAAACATGCCCTGATATAAATGTTCCCTTACTTCCGAGGGAGCTACTATCTTACTACTTAGGATAAAACATCTAAGAAGTCTATAGATATGGCAGGAAAGTCTGAAATCTCGAGGCATGGGGTGATACAAAATAACACCATGAATCACTTTTAACCTCAACAAGACCATGGCCAACGAGATATTCTCCCTCAGCATCACGCACTGATTGCAAGAGGCATGGACATATTGCCCTATGTGCCACTTGTGCTGCTGTCTCTCCGCTGGATCTGGGAGATA
The DNA here is from genome assembly GCF_041138505.1 of Cibotium barometz. Classification (NCBI taxonomy): domain Eukaryota; kingdom Viridiplantae; phylum Streptophyta; class Polypodiopsida; order Cyatheales; family Cibotiaceae; genus Cibotium; species Cibotium barometz. Next base: position 10,009,069 of record NC_141091.1, read on the forward strand.
TAAATCCTTGAAATGGCTCATGAGATTAGCTCGGCTCGTTCGAGTCGTAGCAGAAGAGACGATATGCTCGAAGGCGAAGGCAGTCATATCCTGTGATGACTGGGTGAGATTGGGAATACCAGATAAGTGTGGAACTTCCATCTAATACCAGCTGTGAGACCCCCACCCCCTCCGAGGAGGGTGCTGGCGGTGGAAGCAGCGTCGTCAGTCTCTCGCGTGGGGCAGGGATCCACACTCGAGGCCTCGCCCCACGGATGTTCAGACAAGAGTCTAGCCTGATGGTTCCTCCGAAACCGAACCCGAAAAAAATTCCCTCGCTCCAGAAGGCACGGGCGATTCCACCAGGAAAATCATCTAATGGGAGAATTGATCTAAGAGTCAAAGTCTTAACTAACCAAACTAATCCGACCAAACCTGAAAGTCACATGGTGAGATCAAGGAGAAAGAGACTTGCACTTGGTTCATAGAATCACCACTTTTTTCCTCCTTTAGCGAGGCACAGTTCGCTGATTCCCTCCCATAGAACAAGGGTCTTCCTAGGACTTATTCTAACTAATGTAACTTAATCGTAACTATTTGTATCGCAGAAATCCCTCAATCCACCGACCCATGGGTTAGCCAATCGCCCACCAACCACTGTATTGGTGGGATTCCTTTATAAATATTTGGTTCTATTTTGCTCGGGTACCGAGGAAAAGAGTTTCCAGGTCCCCTAGCCCGCGTTTCAAGCAAAATTCAAGGTAGTGATACCACTTACACACCCAATATGAAATTGCCATTTTAACAGTAGTCATACCACTTACACACCCAATATGAAATTGCCATTTTAACAGATTCGGCTGTCTTTAACAGATTTAGCTGTCTTTAACACAATCTTTCAATGAAATTATAGTAATATTGATCATAATCCTCCAAAATATTGAGTCCATTGTTTTACAATATATCATCCGGACTCTCCATTGAAGACCAGCTCGTCAATCACCAACGAGATCCAATATCAAAATTCCATTCACAAAAGTGATTATTTCAGTTCATCCGTATCTTCCTCGATGTACGCATGGGTGTCCTAGCAACCACGAGTCCGTGTATCACTTGGTCAGAACCCTCAAGGATCCTACTTAGGTGTCCTAGCACTTCACTCAGGGGCCACTTCGTCGGTCCTCGCCCATCGTACTGGAAGCGCACCATTTTAACCATACCGAGGCTGGTCAAGACCTCGGTAGGTTTTGCCACGAGCGACGTCCCTCGACGGCTCCTTGCTAGCTGTTGCAATGAGTCTCTCCTTAGTTAAACACATACCAAATGCTTCCTCCAGCATTCTGGCGTAAAACAATCCTTTAAAAGAAAACAGAGGTTCTATGCAAGTAGAATTCCCGATTTGAGATTGGTTCCACAAAACCCTTTTTCCTTACTCCAGATTTTCTTAATGAGAATTGATGATCTCTCATCAGGGTAATCTACCCATCATTTGACTGAATTTCGAACTAGATTCTTGGTGATTTCGGTTAAGGAAAAACTATGCTAATTCAACGGTAGTCTATTCTTTGTGTCAAGAATTGGAATTGGAATTGGTCACAAGGTTTTTGCTTGATTCAGATTCGAGAGATGAGTAAGTAGTTTACTGGCCGTCCCTCTCGCAATTGTGGTCTAACCAAAATTATTCGGTTTACGTCTAACTTTGATTCCTAAGGATTTTCTTCAGATAAAAACCTACTGAACTTCTAACTGTAATAAGGAAAATTCCAACTTTATGAATTTCATTCCTTCCTAACCATAATAAATTAAGAATTGGTTCTATATGAGAATATTGGGTTTTTATAAAAATATTCTTCTTCCATTAATCTAATTTTGGGTAAATATCAATTTGGTGATTTATCCACCTAAAATATCTAGGAATATTCTTTCTACCAATTTAATTATCAACCCTAAGTTTCTAGGTGGAATTATGGTGAAAATTCCTCTTTTGTCACCAAAATTTAATTAAAACCTTTCTCTACTTAAAATACCATAAAAATTCTTCTTTTAAATTAAATACAAATATCCAATTTTTTTGAATATGCTTAAAATTTCTCTTTTTGCATTTAAATGATTGAATTCCAAATGTCATGGGAATTCCTCTTTTATCATTTAAAAATTTCTTATGCATAAAATAAATTTATCTAAAATTTCTCTTTTTTTTAAAAAAATTAAATAAAAATATCCATTATTTTAAATATGCCAAAAATTCCTCTTTTATTATTTAATTACTTGGATCTCAATTATCATGGGAATACCTCTTTTTGCATAAAAATAAATTTACCAAAAATTTCTCTTTTTTTTAATTAAATATTTATGTATAAATACTAAAAATTTATTTCACATGAATATGATGAAAATCATTCTTTTTGCATAGGATGTGCAATCCTAGAATATGGTAGGAAGTCCTCTTTTAGCATTATACATAAAAATAAGATATGTATTATTTTTTAAAAATTGATAGGATTATCTCTTTCTCATTTAGAATCAATTAAAGTAGTTTTTAACTACTTATAAGTAATCTAAAAGAATTAACCATTATTTTGTTAACATAAAAGTAAAAAAATACCATTTTCTTAGTCTCTAGCTTAACAAGCTTAGAGTTTGGTTTTGAATAAAGAATTTATCAATGAGAACCATTCTTTTGCTAAAGAATTAGCCATAGGAATGACTATTCTTTTTGAGAGAGAGATATACATAAGAAAGTATTCTAAATAAGCATAAAGATTAACTTTTTCTTGATTATGCATTAAAATTCTTAGGAAAAGCTTGATTTGAATTTAAAACAATCAAGCTTGAATATGCATTAAAATTCTTAGGGAAAGCTTGATTTGAATTTAAAATAATCAATTAGAAAACTTCTCAAGCTTGAGAGCGGTTGAGAAGAGAAGTCATTTGAGAAAATTTAACAAAAAACCATAAAATTCATTCTTACCTCAAGGATTAGCTTGCTTCTTTTTCTAGAAGTGAAGCCCCCAACCAATCAATTGGTTTAGCAAGTGGAGAAGAAAGCTCCAAGAGTTGTTGAAGAGAGAGAGAAGCTCCAAGCTCCCCAAAAGTAGAGGATTTTTAAGGGATAATAGAAAATATGATTATTTTAATATAATACTGGCATGGTATAGCTCACAGATGAGAATACAAAAGAATGAGGGTCTATTTATAGGTGAGGGAGGCCACTAACTGAGTCTAGTTGGGTTCTAGAATTTTCCAGCTTTAGTTTGACTCAATTTGGATAAGATTTGAACCAGTTTGGGTCCCCCTTTGATCCAGTTTGATCTAGGAGAGACGAGAGATAAAAATATCACAATTTTTTTGAATTAAAAACCCTCTCACACATGTGAAGGAGGGGCCTACCTCAAAGGTCCCCCTCTCCTTACCAAGGTGTCAAAAATTCATCATTTTTCTAAAATATCTCATTTTTTTAGTAATATCTCTTAATATTTAACTAATAAACCTTGTACTCACTCAACTCTTCATCTTATGTGAGCATTTACTCATTTTTGGATATTTTCTTTTATTTTTGGATTTATCTCATCCCAACACTTGGATTAATCCTATTGGCCCATAGGAACCTTAATTGGACCATAATCCATAAATTTTTGAAAAATCTAGACCCTTAGGCTAAGGTCCCTCTTATATCATTTTTAATTGATTCCTAATGCACATTGGAGAATTTATTTTGAAGTTCTATTTCAGGGAAATATATTTTAGATATTAGGAGAATTTTTATATTCAAAAATATCTCAATATTGAATTATCTCTCTCTAGAATTTTTCTTCTCTCTAGGCAAAAACAAGGAAAAATAATATTTTCTTGCATTCTGAAATAGGGAATGACTATAGGGAATTGAGGTAAAAGCTTTTTCATTATTCAGGTTGAGAAGGAATCTTACAGGGTTTAATGCACAAAGCTTTTAGATAGTAAATTAGTTTAAAGTTATGTGAATATACCAAAATTAGATCTTGTTGCAATCCCATCTAAGTTTATAAATGAGTTTAAAGTTATGTGAATATACCAAAATGAGATCTTATTGCAATCCCATCTAAGTTTATAGATGAGTTTAATGCAAATAATTTATATTGAAAATTGGTTTGTAAAGTTATGTGCATGGACCTAAACACAAAGAGATAACCTGATTTAAGTTTCAAGTGTAGTTACGTTCACTTGATTTGCTATCTTGCGTGGTTTTTATTCTTGGGTTTTGGTAATCCTCTAAAAAGAGGATTGCAATCCTTGAACTTTTCTCTAGAGCTATTATCTTGCCCTTGGTGGTGGATAAGCATGTCTCAAACCACTCAACATCTCTAGCTTCATCATCAGAACAATCTTCATCTTCAACTCAAGTAAACACTAAACTTAACAAAACCTCCTTGCCTTGTCAAGTCAGCCACCCCCTACAGCTATCAAGCTTTTCCAAAACTTCATTAGCAAAAAACGAAGGCCTATGCCTAAGAAATAATAACCCCCAAGGTCCCCACTCAAAGTTGGGTGGTAAAGAGCATCTTAGCTAGCCAAGAAAATATGGTGCCAAAGAAAAGTTTGGTAGCCAAGTTCCACCAAGGAGCTTCATTAATAATTAAAACCCAAGAAATCTAAAAAAAGGCCTACATAAACAAAGTTTGGTTAGCCAAGTTCCACCAAGGAGCCTCATTAATAACTAGAACCCAAGCAAAGTATGATGCTAAAGCAAAGTTTGGTAGCCAAGTTCCAACAAGGAGCCGAGTCATGAATAACTAAGACCTAAGTAACCTCAACAAAGGCCTGCATAAGCAAAGTTTGGTAGTTAAGATCCACCAAGGAGCCTCATTAATAACTAAAAACCAAGCAAAGTGTGATGCCGGAGCAAAGTTTGGTAGCCAAGTTCCACCAAGGAGCCTCATTAATAAGTAAGACCAAAGGAACCTCAACAACAGAGCATGTGTAAACAACAACCTCAACAACCTCAACAACAGAGCATGTGTAAACAAAGTTTGGTAGCCAAGTTCCACCAAGGAGACTCATTAATAACTAAAACCTAAGAAACCTCAACAGAGGCTTACATTAGCAAAGTTTAGTAGCCAAGTTACACCAAGGAGGCTCGTTAATAACTAAAACCCAAGCAACCTTAGCGAAGGCCTACATAAATCAAGCCTTACATAGGAGACCTGGTGGATCTCCAAAATGCTTCTCACAGCTCGAGGCTTCTATGAAGGTAATCCCCTTATCAAGGTTCCTAAATAACTAAAATAAAAAACTCTGTAAGCCCACTAACTACCACAAACCCAAAAATGGCCCAAGGTCGTGATCCAGCACTGCCTGCTTAGCCAAAAGTAAACATGGAAAGTAAAAGCTACTACTCCAATAAAGCCCACATTAAAGAAACAAATGTCAATATGTGGAGCCAAAGAGACAACCCCAATCCCCAAGATGGGGAACTCGTTTTGTAAGAGGTGAATCCTCCAATTTCCCACTTGAAGTTGATCAATGTCAAAGAAGATAAATATTGAGGAAAGCAACCTAGAAAATGTGCAAATGAAATGTACCAGAGACACCCCAAGAGGAGCACCAAAAATCCGTCAAACTTTGTCTAAGAGAATTTCCTTAGGCTGGGTTCTAACCCTTAGAACTCAATGATGTCAAGCTTTCCTCATGCCAATTTCTAAGAATTTGAACCTACAGGGTTCAAAGTTTCCTTGTGTTGGGTCCAAAATCTCCTCATGATAGTTTGAAAGAGTCAACCATGCCACATCGTTAAAGTTCTAATCCATGAGTGTTAAACCTTTCACAACATTGAGTTTCCTTATGTAGGCTAGAACTCACTCAAAGTTTCAACACACTGGTGGGTTTAAATTCCTTTCACACTATTAGTGTCAAATATTTGACACCCTCTATTAGCTCATGTTGTGCACTATTTCACATCAGTAATCCTTAGAAATGATCTAGGTCTAAGACTTCCCTTAGAAATGATCTATGTTGTTTAAGACTTCCCTTAGAAACCACCACAACAGTATATAAAACCAATTTTTCCTTTTTCTCAAATGTGAGTTTATAAACCCTAACCAAACTCTATACCAAGTTTTCATTAGAGCTTTGTTTTGCCTTCTTCTTACCTTATGATCTTTATCAGTGTCACTCAATATCCCAAGCATGCCTCCTTCATCAATGTGAAGTGATGTCTTCTTCATTGACTTCATCATGCTTACTCAAGCATGCCTTATAATCTTCATCTCAGTGACTTACTATCCCAAGCATATCTCCTCCTTCAATTTGAAGTCATGTCTTCTTCACTAACTTCATCACACTTAGCCCCAATGATCCCGCCTACTATGCTCTACACAAGTTTTTCAATTGAGCCTACTTGTTTTTTTCCCCACTTATGATTCCTAGTTTCAATCTGTGTTTCCAATCTAGTTTGTTTAATGTAACCCTCTATTAAAGTTACATTTTAGAACACTTTCATTGAACTTGTCTACTAGTAAAACCCTCTATTAAAGCTACATTTAGAACACTTGTGTTAGACTTGTATTTTATGGTCTTTCATTGTGGTTCATTTTTCAGCACCACACAAGGGTTTCTTTCCACGCAACACACAATGTTTTGCAATCATCTACAATCATAGACAACTATGCTCCTCACAAAATGTAAGTTAAGTTATATGCTTGAATCCATGGATTGAATCTAGGCATTCAAACCTTAATTACCTTTTCTCACACATCATTATTTATCAGGCTTTTTCCAAGTGTTAACAATGTGTTAAAACCATTGTTTTCCCTTGCAAATTGTGTGTAGTTATCTTTTGCATCCCAGTCTAGAATTGTATATTGCATCTACCTACAAAGTTTACTTTTTTTAATTATATGTTTAAATCCTGGCCTTTAACCTTTCACTCTATGTCCTAGTCTAGAATTGTATGTTATATCTACCTATTAAGTTTATATATATATTTTAAACTACATGTTTAAATCTTGGGCTTTAACCTTTCACTTTATGCTTACAACCTTGTGTTTCTCCACCTCCTCTCCCTCAATTTTTGAGTTTTTTTTTTTCAAGAAATCCAGCCAACTTCTCTTTCCTTGCTCTTTCTTTCCACTTGAGTTTTTTTCCAAGACCACTTACACTTTGACCAAAGACATTCCAATAGCCAATCGACTGAAAAAACTAAAAGCTTTAATCCTTGCACAAGGAACAAATAGGAATGAGACAAGTACAGGGATAAAGCATCATTTAGTGGCAAAGAAAAAGACTCCCCACCACAAAAGAGGCCGAGACCTATTCCCCACATTTACATGAGACTCACATTGAGACAATAATATGTATGAGCAAGAGATACTCCATTATCTCAAGTGAGTGGTCATCATAGAGTGTGGAATCTGAATGACAAGCAATGCTTTAAGGTCTTATACTCCATGAAAGAGTGCTTTGAAGTAGTATGACCCCCAACACAGCACTGAATTTGGATAAGTTTTGGATAAGATTAGACTCAAAGGCCAAAGGGAGCATAAGTAGATCGTGGGGCCGTAGCTACTACTAGCTTTACACTTTGTAAGCACCTATAACAAAAATGATAACTTGAGTGAAGTAAAGCAACCAAAAGCTAAGTGGGTGACATCGGATAAAGAGCATGTCAAGGTAGCCTTGGACTCCCAATGATCTAGCAAAAGTATATCACAAGTTAAAGCATAAGAAAAGATGTAAAGGCCATCTATGAGGTAACAATCATAAACACTAATGGGCTTTAGTTTTAGTTTTTCACCTTACTTATCCACTTTGAGGGCACGCATAGGTCATTAATTAATATCTCGAGGATCTTCCAAAGGAGGTCCATGAAGATTGTAAACATCACAAGTGTTGGAAGGTGGCAGGGGTAGCATGACGAATGGTATGATGTGATATTTCATGCCGCATATTTAGCTTTATTAAGCTTTCAACTTCTTAACTTTGAAGACACTTGCCTGACTAGATGCATGGGAACCGAAGAGCCCACACAACTAAACTTGAGCTTAAAGAGGATGAGGATGAGTCGTGTCCCATTAAGCACCCTTCTTCCATAGCGAGAACTAAAGGACAACTAAAAGCTCCCATGAACAAACTCGGGCACTATTTCAAAAGTAATAGAAATGAGTGCGGTGTTGCCTATCATTTTTAAACGAATGACAGTTTCTATGATCTTGGATGGTGGTTCTTATGTCAACATAATCACCAAGGATTACTAGGAGACCTAGGGAAGCCCCACCAAGGATTACTAGGAGACCTAGGGAAGCCCCACCAAGGATTACTAGGAGGCCTAGGGAAGCCCCACCACTCATAGGCACAAGCCTTGTGGTGGTTAAGCTTGGTAATAGGAACACATCTAGCCCTTAAGAATCCTATAAGATGCAAAGATTAATCAGCATAATCACCAAGGATTACTAGGAGACCTAGGAAAGCCCCACCACTCATAGGCACAAGCCTCGTGGTGGTTAAGCTTGGTAATAGGAACACATCTAGCCCTTAAGCATCCTATAAGATGCAAAGATTAAGACTTTAAGACTAAGTTTCCACCACACATTCATGGTCGTGACTTTCCAGAGAAGAGGGTCATACATGATGATCCTCAAAAGGCCTTACATGAGAGAAGCAAGGTTGGTTCATGATTGAGAAACCAATCACATTTACATGTGCGAATTGAAATCCTAGATGGGATGAAAATAACGTCATTATTCATGCTTAGTGTAATGTCCCTTCTAAGAATATATAGTGACTACAAAAACAAGAAGTAGGTAGTGATTCATCTAGGAGACCTAGGGAAGCCCCACCACTCATAGTAGGCATAAGCCTCGTGGCTTGCTAATAGGAACACATGTATCTAGCCCTTAGGCATCTTATAAGATGTAAAGATTAAGACCTTTAGACTAAGATTAAGACCTTAAGGCTAAGTTTCCACCACACATTGTCATGAATTTATAGAGAAGAGGGTCATACATGATGATCCTTGGAAGGCCTTACATGAGAGAAGCAAGGTTGGTTCATGATTGAGAAACCAATCACATTTATATTCGCGAATTGAATGCCTAGATGGGATAAAAATAGCTTCATTATTCATGATTAGTGTAATGTCCCTTCTAAGAATATATAGTGTCTTCAAACAAGAAGTAGCTAGTGATTCATCTAACAAGGACTCCTCAACAGAAGGATCAACTTCTATATCTCCCACAGAAAACCAGCCAAGAAGAAGAAAACTGTATGAAAAGCCTAAGAAGTATCTTCTCCCAATGGAGACAGACCTTCATTGGCTCCGCTATGTTTGAGGTCGTAGATTCACATGAGACCTATTCCATACAGTGGGAAGCAGACCTAAAAACGATCATAGACAATGACCAATAAAGGTAATGAGGAGACAATGAGCTTTGGGTAGCAAGCCAAGATCCTTACAAAAGAGAACTTATCAAAACTCAAACTTCCCAGAATAAGAAGGCTGTGAGGCCTACTATGTCATGTGGGCGATATTTACGCGAAAAATATGGAGAGTGGGGAAAAATGAGAAACACCTAAATCGGGCGAGCACACCCACAAGAGAGACCCTGGTGTAAATATACAGACAGGAGATGACTACTAACACCCCCTCTCAGCTCCTAGATGTGGAACCAACCCCAGTGAGTAGGAGTGCCATTGGAGCAAAGCCTGAGAGATAGAGACTTCGTGAAGAGGTCCACCGCACTGTCCTCCATCAAATAGAACTCTAGCAAGATGTCATCAGTAAACGATCTTTTCACAAACAAAATGCCTCTGGATGACTGTGGGTTCCAGTGGAAACCTAATATCGCCAAGTAACCTCTGCAACCTCACCACCTCACAAGCAGTGGAAACCTAATATCACCAAGTAACCTCTGCAACCTCACCACCTCACAAGCAGCTCGGTACTCTGCCTCTGTCTCGATGATAAGGCAATAGTTGGCTGCCTCTTACTATTCCAAGAAACCGCTCCTCAGCTGAGGGTAAAACTCTAGCTTGATGTAGATCTCCTCCACAATTCGAGTCACTCCAACCTTGGAGTCGGACTCCATCCATCATCAATGCCCCTCTTGTGTAGAACAGTCCAAGATCCTTTGCATGCTGCATATACCACAAGATCCACAATCATGCGTCCCCCAAAGAGTCCTTTGCAAACATGAGCTCAACAGCCTCATCAGGAAGCTCCCGTCCAATTTGGTATGCATTAACCAAATCAATGAACCATTCTGCTTCCGAGTCAAGGAGGCATCAACAAAACTATTACGGTGGAATGCCAAGCCCTGGAAACCCGCTGAAGACCATTGGAGGCCTTCGGAAACCTGTAACCAACCCCCTCTGAATCTGGAACCACAAAGAGCCTGGAGAATGTGCAACATCCACCTCCACCTGCAAGTAATCAATTGCCACTTGCCTCGCCTTCCGATAGGTCCCCGTCGTGGAAAGAACTTCCTCATATACAGGAGTTTCTTTGTCCCGAATGCTAGGAGACATCAGAGCATAAGTTACCTGTAAAGTTTCCTCTAATTGACGAACATAAGAACTACCATCATCTGTACTGGAAAGTTCCTGCCTACTACTGCTGCCATCTTCTGGTAAGCTAACCACCATCTGGTCTCGGAAAGCCTGCACCTGCAGCGTATCCACACTTAAGTGGCCATTACCAAACTGCCACTCATCACAAAACTGAGGACCTGGGAGAGAGAGTGGTGAAAGTTTGTAAACTCAGTTCTCCACTCCGCCTTCCCAAACTACCTGGCCTGGTGCCTTGTCGGAGAGCAACAAAATGCTCATCAAACTCCACCCGTACGATGCCAAACTTGCAAACCTGATGCACTGATACAACAGATGAAAACCAAGTGATGGAACATACAACACCTGGAGTAATGCTTCCCCCCTCTGCCATCGGGAACTATCTCCAACCTGCCCTCACTGTGAACTGGGATAGTGGATGTATCCCTAGTAAGAATGTGACTAGAATACCTGTAGAGATCTTGTAAAGCCGAATGGGAAGGAGTCATGTGCCTGGAAGCACCACTGTCTAGAATCCACTCTTGAGTATCCGTATAGCAGAGAGTCCAACCTCCTCCCTGCCGCCCAAAGAAAATGAAACATCAGTGTCCATCACCTCTAGGTGCACAAAAATTGGAGTTTTCACGATTGCTGCTGAGGATTCGGCACCCTTCTCGGTGCTCCGCTTGGGACACTGCCTCCAAACAGTGGCCTTTCTTGCCACCACAATCATTACAGGTCCTCTCTACCTTGAGTTTCTCGCGGTCCGAGTCGGACATTTTCTCATAAGACTTCTCCGATGAAGCCTTCCCTTTACCTTTGTTGTTATGGCCTTTCGACCGGTGGCGAGTTAAGGCCTTTCGAACCTCCACCTTGTGGAGGGTTTGTGGATCTTTCCTCCTAGTCCAAGACCATGGGCACAAGCTCCTCCCATGTGATGGTGCTGAGCTTGCCACTGGTAATCAAAGAAGAGTAGAATGCTGAGTACTGAGATGAAAAATGCGATAGCAACGTGATGGCCATATCCTCTGATGATATCTCTTTCCTAGCCTAAAGAACTTCCTACGAAAGAGCCTGTAGCTTGTTGCTGTGCTCCTGCATCGTCGATGACTTTGCAGGATTCATAACCCGCATCGTCGATGACTTTGCAGGATTCATAACTCGCATCTGTACTTCCAAGGAAATCATTTTCATGGGCAATACCTTGTTATATATAGAGAGAAGCCAAATGCTGCCATCATATACCTCTGGCCAGTGTCATATGCTTGATATGATTGATTACCTGCGGTGTGCAGTTGAGGAAGATGAAAGAACAGACCCTGGCATTGACACGATCCCACAATAGTGCCTGTGCTCGCGTTCCTTCCAAATCGAGGGTAACTCCCCTTCCTCTAACTCCGGCCGTGGAACCCCAACAACAATGAAATCAACAAGGTCATAAGACTCCATAACAAAATCGATCATTACCTTCTATATGCCGTAGTTGTTCCCGTCCAACTGACGGTCCATTGGGAACGTGGGGAGTGTCGAGATCTTCACATGCCTCTCAGCCATCTCAAGTAAATTTGTCATTGCGGGGGTGTAACTGAAAAGGGTGGGTAGGTGGGAAAAAAGAAGAACTTAAACTTGCAAGTGGCTGTCCAACAAATCAGCCCGCCTTCCTCTTGCTTCTCCTCTTCCCGAATGATCCAAAATAGTCTACCAATCAGCCAACAAAACAACCTCCCTCTTGCTCACACAGTTCCCAAGATTTATCAAGAGGCTAGAGCTCTGATACCATGTCAGAATATGCAACGGAGATGAAGACAAAATTTGAGAACACAAGAGCAAGTGCACTATAGAAAAATACATCAATAGAGAAGGAGAGAGAGAGGCATGTAACTTTGCTATATATACAGAAGAAAATCCCAATGAGACTGAATACAATGAGTGGGGGGCCAAGGGGCCATTTTATATGGCCCCACATGAGTAATCGGCCTATAGAAAATACAGCCAACATAATAGCTCACGACTTGCTCCAGCTCCAGTAAGCCAAGTCTTGTCAGTCGGCCAGCATCTGGATCAAGTCGGCCAGATACAGAAGACCACCTGGGGGCAGCAGACTCAGTCGGCCAACATCTGGATCAACCAGGAGCCAAAGAACAACCTCCCACACCTTATAAAAATAGGGAAAAAATGGAGAGTGGTGAAAAATGAGAAAACACCTAAATTGGATGGGCACACCCATAACAGAGACCCTGGTGTAAATATATAGACAGGAGATGACTGCTAACATCTCTAAGGTTCCCTCACTAGTTATATGATTGGCTCTAGTATACACTTAGGTAAGGGTAGTGGTTTGTACTCATCGACACTTTCTTAAGTAATGGCTCTAGTTTATCGCCTGCACCTTCACAAGATGCTAGACTTGTTTCATTCTATCTTTCTCCAACATGGGGTTGGGTGTCAGAAGGTTTTCGTAATCAATAGGTTTCTGTGATGCTATCAACTACCCGGAGAGAGAGAAGTCTTGGCTCTAGTTTCACCTCCCAATCGTAGAGTAGAATGAGGAGTCCCCCATTCCACCGGGCTATATGTAGGGGCCTGCCTATCCACACTAGCCCGGCTGCCCGTGGTGCTATGACCCGAATTTCTCATTCCTCAACCCCAGACTCGCTCGTCGCCCGCTCTCAGACGTGTGGAATTAAAGCCCGGTTGATCCCTCATGCAGTCACTACGGACTATGTGACATTACTTGCCCCTTAAGAAGAGTTTTTGGCACAAAAACAAACTGTGGAAAGTTCTTGGTAAGCATACTCAAGCATCCCCACCATAAGGAGTCCGACGCTTCATCCTCTCTATCCTTCCACTTAACAAGTCTCTCTCGGTACACAATATGCCTCTTGTTCTCATCTCTAAATCTAATAATCCTCTTGGGTTCATGTGGAAGAGTGGCTGGTTTAATAAGCTCCACCAAAATGCTTGGAGAAACTATGTTCAATAGTTTTTTGTAGTCTATTGGATTGAAAAATAGGATGAACTCGAGAGCTCTCTAGCAACTCAAGTTTGTATGCTAATCCACCAACCTTCTTAGGGATTTTAAAGGGACCCCAATATCTAGGCAAATTTTTTTGAAACTTTCCCATTTTAACGTCTTCGACTTCGGGGACTTTCAAAAATATGAAATCACCTTCTTCAAAGGTTACTTCTTTGACCCTTGTCCGCATACGTCTTTACACGATCTTGTACACTGCATATGCTATCTTTTACTACCTGTAGCATATCTTGCATGTCTTCAAGGAACACATCTAGCCCTTAGGCATCTTATAAGATGTAAAGATTAAGGCCTTTAGACTAAGATTAAGACCTTAAGGCTAAGTTTCCACCACACATTCATGGTCATGAATTTCTAGAGAAGAGGGTCATACATGATAATCCTTGGAAGGCCTTACATGAGAGAAGCAAGGTTGGTTCATTATTGAGAAACCAATCACATTTATATTCGCAAATTGAAAGCCTAGATGGGACAAAAATAACTTCATTATTCATGATTAGTGTAATGTCCCTTCTAAGAATATATAGTGACTTCAAACAAGAAGTAGCTAGTGATTCATCTAACAAGGACTCCTCAACAGAAGGATCAACTTCTATATCTCCCACAGAAAACCAGCCAAGAAGAAGAAAACCGTATAAAAAGCCTAAGAAGTATCTTCCCCCAATGGAGACAGACCTTCATTGGCTCCGCTATGTTTAAGGTCGTGGATTCACATGAAACCTATTCCATATAGTGGGAAGCAGACCTAAAAAAGATCATAGACAATGACCAATAAAGGTAATGAGGAGACCATGAGCTTCGGGTAGCAAGCCAAGCTCCTTACCGTAAAGAGAACTTATCAAAACTCAAACTTCTGAGAATAAGAAGGTTGTGAGGCCTAGTATGTCATGTGTGCGATATTCACACTTGCTTGGTTAGTACTCACTCCAAGGTGGGTTGGGACCTAGCAATGTGTTAAGGGATGTGCACTAATCCTTCCCTAGGAGGTGGAGAAAATGGAGTCGTGACTAATCACCTTAGAGAAATTGTTATGGTGGCTATGATAACGCATGTTGTAAGGCCAACTTTCACCTCCCACTAATTCTTCCTTCACTTCATCGAGCAGTGTGGTGTCTAGGTGGATTAGTTCTAGAGAGGAAGAGGCTTCAAAATTGGATCTTTTTTGGGCCACTTGATAATGGTTATAGTTTCACCCTTCCCAATCTCTAAGGTTCCCTCACTAGTTATATGATTGGCTCTAGTATACACTTAGGTAGGGCTAGTGGTTTATACTTGTTGACACTTTCTTAAGTAATGGCTCTAGTTTAGTGCTTGCGCCTTCACAAGATGGTGGACGTTTTTCATTCTATCTTTCTCCAACATGGGGTTGGGTACTCCTTTTCAAAAGGTTTTCATAATCAATAGGCTTCTGTTATGCTATCAACTACCCAGAGGGGGAGAAGGTCACCTCCCAATCGTAGAGCAGAATGAGGAGTCCCCCATTCCATTGGGCTATATGTAGTGGCCTGCCTATCCACACTAGCCTAGCCACCCGTGGTGCTATGACCCGGACGTCTCATTCCTGAACCCCAGAATCGCTCGCTCTCAGACGTGCAAACTCGAAGCCCGGTCCCCCATGCAGTCACTACGGACTATCTAACATTACCTCCCCCTTAACGAGAGTTTTTGTCCACAAAAACAAACTCTAGAAAGTTCTTGGTAAGCATACTCAAGCATCCCCACCATGAGGACGCTTCATCCTCTCTATCCTTCCACTTAACAAGTGCATATTGGTAACAGTATGCCTCTTGTTCTGATCTGTGAATCCGATAATCCTCTTGGGTTCATGTGGAAGAGTGGTTGGTTTAATAACCTCCACCAAAATGCTTGCAAAAACTACGTCCAATAGTTTTTTGTAGTCTACTCGATTGAAAAATAAGATAACTCGAGAGCGTCAAGTTTGTATGCTAATCCACCAACCTTCTTAAGGATTTAAAGGGACCCCAATATCTAGGCGAAAGTTTTGGACACTTTCCTGTTTTTAACGTCTTCGACTTCGGGGACTTTCAAAAATACGAAATCACCTTCTTCAAAGGTTACTTCTTTACGACCCTTGTTCGCATACGTCTTTGCACGATCTTGTGCACTACATATACTATCTTTTATTACCTGTAGCATATCTTGCATGTCTTCAAGGAAATCCTTGACAGACTGAATCTTTTCCTTCTCTAGGCCTACGACTATAGGAGACCTCGGCTGGAAACCATACATCAACATGAATGGGCTAAATCCAGTCATGGAATGTTTTGAACTATTACAAGCAAACCTCATGAAAGATCCCTGCCCCCTCCGTGCAACGAATTCGGGGGTGCTAGGAGCGAAAGTAGCACTTCTTATGCAGGGCAGAGCCTCTCACTTGGGGCCTCACCCACGGATATCCGGACAAGAGACTAATCCTTGGTTCTTCCAAAACCGAACCCAAAAAAACTTCCCTCGCCCAGAAAGCACGGGCAATTCCTCCAGGATATTTTTATTCTAACGTAGTCAAGAGCCTTAACTAACCGAACTGATCTGACCGAACCCGTAAGTCACATGGTCAGATCAAGGAAAAGACTTGTACTTGGATCATAGAGACCAATGCTTTTTTCCTCATTGAGAGGCACAGCCGTTGATTCTTTTCCATAGAACAAGGACTGTCCGGGATTTACTTCATCTATCGTACCATAATAGAATTGAGTCTCATTTTAGGGATCCATCAGTCCAGCCTAACCCCATCTAGTCCCATGGGTTAGCCAACTGCCCAACCACTATAGTGCAAGGATCCATTTAGGAATTTGGTTATGCTTTGTCCTGGGTACCAGGGAAAAGAGTTCCAAGGCCCCCTAGCCGGCACTTCATGCAAACTTCAAGATAGTCACACCACTTACACACCCAATATGAAATTGCCTTTTTCACAGATTCAATTGTCTTTAAAACAATCTTTTAATGAAACCATAGTATCACTAATCATAATCCTCCAAAATATCCGGTTGAATTCTAATTTCCAATCATTCCTTCATCGGTGTACCTATGGCATCATTGGCAGAACGCTCATCACATGTTCACTAAGGGGCCTTTTCAATAGTTCCTAGCTCATAGTACCCGAACATAATCACATAAGAAAATCCAGATGTACTCTCCGTTAAAGATCAGCAAGATCAACCAACAGATCCATATAAAAAAGCCCTGGACTCATCCGTTGAGGACCAGCAAGGTCAATAAACCAGATCCATGCCCGAGTTCATAAAACAACTCTAACACCTTGTTCCATTTTCTTCCTCGACGCACGCGTGGGTATCTTCGGTGACCCAGAGCCCCAGCACCGTATGGTTAGCACCCTCTAGGATCCATTGCAGGTCACCTAGCGCTTCACTCATAGGCCACTTCCTTGGTCCCTCATCCACCGTACCAGAAGCTCACCATTTAAATCGAGATGAGGCTGGTCAAGACCTCGGCCGACCTTGCTACTTGAGACATTCTCCATTGACTCTCCATTAGCTGTTGTAACTTTATCACTTAGGTCTCCATGACCTCATTCACAAGATGGTCAAAATGCTTCTCCAGAATTCTTGACATAAAAAACAATCATTTAAAAATAGGTCATAAATACAGTTTCTAACAATTTCTCATCTTTTCACATCGTTTCACATCATTTCCCGTCATTCCACATTCTTCTAAATCTATTCACTTTGCTTAATCCACATCCAATCATATGTATTCCCATCGTTCTTCATTCATTCTCATCTAATCACATTATATTACATCCCATCACATCTATCCACATCTATCCTCATCACATCTATCCACATCTAATCATTCATTCTCATCTAATCACATTATATTACATCCCATCACATCTATCAACATCTATCCTCATCACATCTATTCTCATCTAATCATTCATTCTCATCTAATCACATTATATTACATCCCATCACATCTATCCACATCTATTCTCATCTAATCATTCATTCTCATCTAATCACATTATATTACATCCCATCACATCTATCCACATCTATCCTCATCACATCTCATCCATTCTCATCTACCTATATCCACATCACATCACATCACATCCATTCACATCTATTTACGTCATGTCGCATTCACATCCAGTCACATCTCATCGCATTTATTTACATCCATCACATTCATTGCGTTCCCATCCTATTACATACATTCTATCCACATTACATCACATCCATATCCATCCATATCTCATCACATCCATACACATTCTATCTCACTCATCCACATCCATCTAGTCATCCACATGCATGTCTATCCACATCCATCCATACATTCAAATTCACATCCATATATATTCACATCACATCACATTTCATCCACATCTCATCACATTCACATCCACATCCCTTTACACCACATCACATTTCATCCACATCTCATCACATTCACATCCACATCTCTTTACACCACATCACATCTCATCCACATCCACATACACATCCATTTACATCACATCACATCCTTTCACATCCACATCCACATCCATTTACATCACATCACATCCTTTCACATCCACATCCACATCCATTTACATCACATCACATCCTTTTGCATCCACATCCACATCCATTTACATCACATCACATCCTTTCACATCCACATCCACATTCATTTACATCACATCCTTTCACATATTCTCACATCTCATTCTCATCTCTTCATTCATATCCACATCCATTTATATCACATCCTTTCACATATCCTCACATCTCATTCTCATCTCTTCATTTATATCCACATCCATTTATATCACATCCTTTCACATATCCTCACATCTCATTCTCATCTCTTCATTCACATCCACATTCATTTATATCACATCCTTTCACATATCCTCACATCTCATTCTCATCTCTTCTTTCACATCCACATCCATTTCACATTTAGTAACATTTTCTATTTTTGATACCGTTGGGACTTTTCTAACATTTCTGCCAATTGCTTGGCGCCTAGGTAAAGGTTCTTTTTCTCAACGGATATTTTCATATTCTTTCTTAATTTTCTCAAGTGAAATATATTCAATATTCTTCTTTTTGAGTAAAAGATTCATGGGATTTACAAAAATCAATTCTACCCATATTTCCCAATAATGCTCAAAATTTCACTTTTGATAAATACTCATAATTTGAATTTTTAGCATAATTTGAATTATGCTAAAAATTCCTCTTTTTCCCATTTAATTTCTTGGATCTCAAATATCATGGGAATTCCTCTTTTTACATTTGATTGATTGAATTCTAAATGTCATGGGAGAATTCCTCTTTTATCATCAAATAAATTTATCTAAAATTTCTCTTTTCTTTAATAAAAATATCCATTAATTCAATATGCCAAGAATTCCACTTTTACTATTTAAATGATTGAATTCCAAATGTCATGGGAATTCTTCTTTTATCATTTAAATATTTCTCATGCATAAAATAAATTTATCTAAAATTTCTCTTTGAATTTTAATAAAAATATCCATTAATTAAATATGCTAAGAATTCCACTTTTTCCATTTAAATGATTGAATTCCAAATGTCATGGAAATCCCTCTTTTATCATTTAAATATTTCTCAGCATAAAATAAATTTATCTAAATTTTCTCTTTGAATTTTAATAAAAATATCCATTAATTCAATATGCTAAGAATTCCACTTTTACCATTTAAATGATTGAATTCCAAATGTCATGGGAATTCTTCTTTTATCATTTAAATAAAATTACCATAATTTTCTCTTTTCTTAATTATTTAATTATGCATAAATCTTCAAAATTAGTTTTCCATTGAATGTGATGAAAATCATTCTTTTAGCATAGGACGACCGATCCTAGAATATGGTAGGAAGTCCTCTTTTCATGTTATGCATAAGAATGAATTATGTATCAATTTCTTAAAAATTTTGCCATAGCTCCACTTCTGCTATTACTGATAATTTTTAATATTTTTGAAAAGAATAAACTTAGTAATACAATTATGATAGTATAACTATTTTCTAAACTTAAATCCAATTTATGGATTTAAATCATAAGATTATCATAATTTTAGAAGCATAAAAGTATAAAAAGCCACTTTCTTAACCTCTAGCTTCACAAGCCTAGAGTTTGATTTGTGAATTGAGAATTTATCAATGAGAAGCATTATTTGAATAGAGAATTGGTCATAGGACTGACCATTATTTTGGGGAGAGAGAGATAAACATAAAAAGCATCCTAATTAAGCATAAATGTAAACTTTTCTTAATTATTTATTACAACTCTTAAGAAAAGCTTGATTTGCATTATAACCACTTAATTTAGAAACTTCTCAAGCTTGAGAGGGGTTGAGAAGTGAAAACATTGAGAATAGTAGAGAAAAACCATGAAATTACATCTTACCTCTTGATTTTGCTTGCTTCTCTATTTATCCATTATGAGCATGTGTAGCTAATATATAACTATCTTGAAGAAACTTGATCAAAAACTCTTCTGAAGCCTCTTATAAAGAATCAAGAGCTTCTTTCTCCCACTTGAAAGCTTGTAAGATTAGATGTTTTTCACATATGCTCCTACATAACCTCTAAAAATGTAGCTTCGAGAGAACATTCATAAGTGCCTTTTGTGCTTTTCTGATGTCTCTAAGCATTGACACTTTTTGTGAGAACCATCTGGCCCTTCCATGCTTTCTTATTAAACCTATAGATTTTCCCTCTGTGCTACTTTGTAGGTACATGTTCTACCTTTACAGTTGTTGCCTTTAGTAGAAAGACATGTTCCTGCCCCCACTTTTCTTTATGCCTTCTGTGAGACCCCCGCCCCCTCCGCGATTGCCCCCTCCGGGGCACTGGAGGGGGCGGGTGGTGACAGAAGTAGCGTCGGCCTCATGCGTGGGGCAGGGATTCACACTCGGGGCCTCGCCCACGAATGTCCGGACAAGAGACTAGCCCGGCGGTTCCTCCAAAACTGAACCCGAAAAAGCTTCCCTCACCCAGAAGGCACAGGCGATTCCACCAGGAAAATCATCTATTGCGAGAATTAATCTAACGAGTCAAGGTCTTAACTAACCAAACTGATCTGACCGAACTCGTAAGTCACATGGTCAGATCAAGGAAGAGACTTGCACTTGGTCCATAAAGTCATCGATTGTTTTCCCCTTTAGCGAGGCACAGCCCGCTGATTCCCTCCCACAGAACAAGGGTCTTCTCGGGATTTAATCTAACTAACGTAACTTAATCCTCCTAACTATTTGCAACTAGCCCATGGGTTAGCCCAACCACTGTATTGGTGGGATTCCTTTATAAAATGTTGGTTATGTTTTGCCCAGGTACCGAGGAAAAGAGTCCCCAAGGCCCCTGGCCGACGCTTCAAGCAAAATTCAAGGTAGACACACCACTTACACACCCAATATGAAATTGCCTTTTTAAACAGATTTGACTATCTCTTTAAAACAATCTTTCAATGAAACCATAATATTACTAATCATAATCCTCCAAAATATCCAGTCCATTGTTTTACAAAAATTATCATCCAGACTCTCTGTTGAAGTCCAGCTGGTCAACCAACGAGATCCAATATCAAAATCCGGTTCATAAAAATAATTCCCTTCCAATTCATCCAAATCTTCCTCGACATACGCATGGGTGTCCTAGCAACCGCGAGCTCGTGCATCACCTAGTCAGAGCCCTCTAGGATCGTACTTAGATGTCATAGCACTTCACTTAGGGAGGACTGCTTTGTCGGTGCTCGCCCATCGTCGCACCATTTTAACCATACACCGAGGCTGGTCAAGACCTCGGCAGGCTTTGCTGCGAGTGGCATCCCTCGATGACTCCCCGCCATGCAAATGAATCTCTCCTTAGTTAAAAATTACAAGCCAAATGCTTCCTCTAGCATTCTGGCATAAAACAGTCCTTAAAAAAAAATAGAGGTTCTATGCAAGTAGAATTCCCGGTTTGAGTTTGATTCCACAAAACCCTTTTTCCCACAATCCCGATTTTCTTAATGAGAATCATTGATCTCACATCAGGGTAATCTACCCATCATTTGATTGAATTTCCAACTTGATTCTTGATGATTTTGGTTAAAGGAAAACTTTTCTAATTTAACGGTAGTCTATTCTTGGTGTCAAGATTAGGAATTGGTCACGAGGTTTTTGCTTGATTCAGATTCAAGAGATGGGCAAGTAATTTACTAGCCGCGCCATTCTCACGGTCCTGGTCTAACAAAAAATTATTCGGTTTACTTCTAACTTTGATTCCTAAGGATTTTCTTCAGATAATTTAACGGAACTTCTAATCGTAAGGAAAACTCTAATTTTATGAGTTTCTTTCCTTCCTAACCACAATATAATTTAGAAATAGTTCTATAAGAGTGTATTATAGATTCAATGAATCAGTTGAGCCTGGCCCAAGGACTGATTTAAAATCGTTAAATACTAAATATCTCTCCAAACATGAAAAAGATTGAAAAAGTAACCCATGTTAATATGAGGAAGGTACTTGATTTAAAATTGGAAGAGTCTAAAAAACTAGCCAAACAAAGAGCTCAAGAAACACAACAATAGAGAGTGATCTCATTGGATGCAGATAATGAATAATCACTCTTGGGCATGTCTCAAGGCTTTAATGTGTGGATCATATCTGCCCATGGAGAGGGAAATTGACTGTGTCACTGAAGAAGTGGCAATTCTAAGAAACAGGAGAAGGGAGATCAATGATGCAATCATTCTTCTCTCTTTGCAAAAAAGAGCAAATGCACTTTCTCTGTCGACCATGTTGAATACTTGAGCTTTCCGGTATCCAAAGATGGAATTTCTCCAGATTCCTCAAAAGTCCAAGCAGTCATAGATTGGCTTGAACCAAAGACAGTGAAATAAGTCAGAGGATTCTTGGGATTAACTAGTTGGTATAGAATTTTTATACCTAAGTATTCTCTCATAGCTTCCCCCCTGACTAATCGTCTCAAGAAGAATGCCCCGTTTCAATGGTCTGCCAGATGTTAGAGCGCTTTGGTAACCAGTCCTGTTCTGAAGTTGCTAAATTTCTCTCTACCCTTTGAGGTAGTAACTGATGCCAGTGGTTTTGCCCTGGGAGGTGCGCATGGTGCGCTCATGCAGGAAGGTCATGCTGTGGCCTATGAATCCCGAAAACTCAGAACGCATGAGAGAAATTATGCTATCCACGACCTGGAGCTACTTTCAGTAGTCTATGTCCTAAAGTTGTGGAGACATTACCTACTGAGTCAAAGATTCACTTTGATGACATATCATCAGAGCTTAAAGTGGATCTTCACTCAGAAGGATCTCAACATGCGACAACGCTTGACGACATGGAGCAGCAGATGCAGTCAATCCGCAAGGATATAAAAGCTGCCCAGGATAGATAGAAGCAGTATGCAGATAAGAAGAGGTTAGACAGAAGCAGATATGGTCTTCATTCGAGTATGCCCCAAAAGAAGTTCTCTATCTCTTGGGAAGTACAAGAAGTTATCCCCCAGATTCTGTGGGCCATATTTGATTACAAAGAAAGTAGGTGACTTAGCCTATGAACTTCTTCTACCTCCTCATCTCAAAGTACATAATGTATTTCATGTCAGCCTACTTAAGAAGTATATACCGAGCCCGAATCATGTGCTTAATGATGAACTCTTAACTTCCTCAACCCAAGGGCAGATGGAACTCCAACTTGAAGAAATCCTTGATGTTCGAGAGAAGGTTCTCAGGAATAGAATTCTGAGAGAATTACTAGTCAAATGAAGGTTCTATCCTTTTGAAGACGCCACCTGGGAGAAAGAAGCCGAACTGATGCGGGATTACCCCCAGTTTGTGAGATGAGGACATCTCGCGTTTTTCAAGTGGGTGAGGATGTAAGATTCTTCCCCAGCCCCTCAAGATGTCCAGTTTCTTCCCCCGTAATCAATCCCCTTTTCAGAATACTAAAAGATCTTATTTCTGCCTAGAGAGAGAAAATATTCTAGAGAGAGATAACTCAGTTTTTAGATATCTTTGGATGGAAAAATATCCCTTCTTATTAAAATAAATTCTCCCAAAACAGAAGTCTAAAAAGAAATTCCTAAGGTGCATTAGAAAAAAATTATAATGTGCACAAAAGACCTTAGTCTAAGGGTCTAGATTTTCTGAAAATTTTGGATTAAGGTTCTTATGGACCAATAAGATTAATCCAAATGTAGGGAAGAGATAAATTGAAGAATAAAAGAACCCCCCCCCCCAAAAATGAGTAAATGCTCACATAAGATGAAGAGTGGACTAAGGACCAAAGAAAACAATTAAAAAGCTGAAATTTGACACCTCAGAGTGGGGATCTCCCTTAATGAAGGAGGCACCTTTTTTCTCATCATTACCCCCAATTTTTAATCAATAAAATGAGATATTTCATCTCTCCTCTCTCCTATTTCAAAACTAGATCCAAAAAGTAAGCTAAACTGACCCAAAAATGGTCAAAAATTGACCAAACTGATCTGGAAAATTGACCAAACTGAACTGACCCAAAAATGGTCAAAAATTGACCAAATTGATCTGAAAAATTCTAGAATCAGTTTTCTTGGTTAGAGGCTCACTTTTTCCTATAAATAGAAGCCTCCCCCTTTGTAAAAGCTTAATGGTGTTTATGCACTATTGCTCTACTCTTGTCCTGAGCCATCTACATTGAATTTCTCCAAAGTGAATTGGTGGCCACTCTTGCTTCAAACAAGAGTAGAACCCTCAATCCCTCAAGCCAAAGGAGAGCTTACAAGCTTCATGTAAGCTAATTTTCTTACTTATTTATAAAATTTTAAATCTATGGTTTTCTTGATTTTTTTTGTTTTACAATTGATTGAATTAAATTCAAATGCAATGCCTTTGAGGAAAAGGCCACCCCCTTCTCTTCTTTACATTCCAGCCTTTTTTAATCCTAGAAAGATTAACTAAGGGATTAATTAAACTCTTCTTATTGTTTACTCTATTGAATTTAGAAAATTGTGTAGATTAGCATTCTATGAGTCTAATTTGGGTTAATTTAAGTTAAAAATAGAATGATAAAAATGAGAAATGGTCAGCCATACAAAGGAGGTTATGGCAAAATTTTTCATAATTTTGTGAAAAAGAAGGTTGTTTTTATGTTATTCCAAAAGAGTAATTCCCACCATTTTTGCATCTAAAAGAAATATTCTAATTATTCCATGTACATATTCACCTATGAATATACATGGATATCACTGATATTAATTATTAAATTGATTTTTATGCATAGAAAGATGCATAAAGGAATTTTTTTATTATAAAAGTGTTATTCTTATTAAATTTGATTTTTATGCATAGAAAGATGCATAATGGAATTTTTTTTATAAAAGTGTTATTCTCATCAAATTTGATTTTTATGCATAGAAAGATGCATAATGATTTTTTTAAATTATTAAAGTGTTATTCTCATCAAATTTGATTTTTATGCATAGAAAGATGCATAATGGAATTTTTTATGTATATAAAAGTGTTATTCTCATCAAATTTGATTTTTATGCATAGAAAGATGCATAATGGAAAAAAAAATTATTTATAAAAGTGTTATTCTCATTAAATTTGATTTTTATGCATAGAAAGATGCATAAAGGAATTTTTTTATTACAAAAGTGTTATTCTCATTAAAATTGATTTTTATGCATAGAAAGATGTATAGAAAGATTTTTTATGCATAGAAAGATGTATAAAGGAAATTTTTTTATTACAAAAGTGTTATTCTTATTAAAATTGATTTTTATGCATAAAGGAATTTTTTTATTATAAAAGCATTATTCTTATAAAAATGAATTTTTAATGCATAAATAGATGCATAAAGAAATTCTTTTTAAAGTGTTATTCCTATTAAATTTGTTTTTATGCATAAATAGATGCATAAAAGTTTTTTTTCTATAAAAGTGCTATTCCCATTAAAGTTGATTTTTATGCATAAATCGATGCATAAAGAATTTTTATATCAAAATTAGAATTCTCTTAAATTCTATGAGTATTTGATAAATGAATAATTAAATACTCTAAGAGAGAAATTTCTATCATTTTATATTCACACGGATTATAAAAAGAAAATTCACGAAATCTATCAAGATCGAAATATTCAGATAAATGATTATTTTATTCCTCATCGAAATTCGTAACTAATTTAGAAATCAGTTAAGTGAATATTCAAAGAAAGAAATTCAGTAAAATAATAACTGAATTATACCTTTTCGAGAAAGTTTAAGAAAAATCTTATCAGACTCGAACCTTAAATCAGACTATGACCAAGACCAAACTATTTCGTCAGTTTCGAGGAAAGAAAGTGTGACCAGTTTAGAAAAATACACTCAAAACTCCTACCAAATCTGAAACTAAGTTTGAGTCTAGCATTTGGATCCTGTAGCCTAGCCACACTGTATATGCAAAGAAGGGAGCATCTAGAATCTCCTCCGGATTTGCGGGGTCATGCTGCCAAGTCCACTCTCACGGGTCCCACTGTAGGTGTATGAGAGGTTGGAACTCCCATATCCATAGCCACTAGAATCTCTCCCTTGCCACCTTGGCCAGTGTGCTTGGTCATTGTGCCACTCCTGTGCTCGAAAACCAATCACCTCACCCGCTACAAGGTGCAAGCAATGAAGTCCTCTAAGGGGAGCTCGGATCTCTCTAGTCGGCCATGGGGAGGCCATGGGATCCAATAGAAAAAGTGAGCAGACCACTGTCCTTATCTTCTCCGTAGACTGCCACTAGAATATCATGTATGGTAAACACACCTAGCCACGTGGGGGGGATCGGGTTTGGGATAGGACTTAGCCACTCCTGAGAGAAAGCTAAGTCAATATCAATGCTAAGCCTCTCTACCTGAGATCCTTGTCAGGACTCTCTCCTGCACCTTCGGGGGTAATTATCTGTGTGTGATCCAATCTCCAAGAGACCTGGCTAGTCCCATGCTCAAGGTGCCCCATGATACATGCGGTCGATCCCCTAACATGTGGCCATGTGGCCAGTGGGGTAAACGGATTAGGGGGTTCCAGACCAAAGGCTTCCAAAGCTACTCCTCTAAGGCTGCCAGAGTGATGTGTCTGAGGGCCGACCTAAGATGATACCAAGATCAAAATAAGCTGGTTGCAAATCTGTCCTCAAAAGCTTGCCTAAAACCATGGACCCCCATCTCTGTTGAAATCCATCTGGTACACGGTAGCCAAGGGCCCCCAAGACTCGAGGTGCAGGATGAAATCTAGGCAAATAGGAAATCCTTCTAGGGCTCACCACCAGGAAGGAGTCCTCTAACCATCAGCTTACCCATCAAGGCTCGGCTCTAAAAAGCAAGTTCAATGATGCCTAGCCCCTCTATGACGTGGCTGAATGATCACTATCCATGCCACCTTGGCCCTATCTGGCCTCCTGTCACTAACGTCCCATAAGAAGTTCCAAATCAATTGTTATACTTGGCCAATACATGCCCAAGAGAAGGCCTAGCACGAAGTGATGTACCACATGGTGGAAATTCACCACCACCACCACTCTACCTGCTAGGGAGAGCCTCGCAGATCTCCGAATACTCAGAAGGAGTGGGGTGAGCTGCTGCTTACGAGAGATATCAATGCCAACCTGGCAACCAAGATACTAAAGCTGGAGTGCCCCTCAAGATCCACTGAAAAGTCTCAAACTGGTGGTTGCCAAGTCGGGGCGGATGCTAAGCCTACCCAAAAACGATATGATTTGTGCCAGTTGAATTGTGCTCCTGATACGCGGTAAAAAACCTCTATCACCTCCATGAATCTCTAGAGATTCCCCACACTCCTAAAGGGAAGGCTTTTGTGTCATCTGTAAACTCTAAATCAAGACTCTAAATCAAGCAGCTTCTCTTGTGTGCGGAGGGGGAGATGCAATCCCTAGAGCGCGATCTTCTAGGCAGGTACAGAACTGCTCATGGTCTCAGTGCGACAAATAGAAAGAGGTAAGGTGCCAAAGGATAGCCCTGCCAAACCAAATGAGAAAGGGGAAATCTATCGGCATGGGGTCCCTGAATGAGGACCTAGCTATGCGAGGCTGAATAAAGCCTTAAACCCCACAGATCCACTCCATGGGGAATCCCATACAGCTCATCGTGCCCTCCAGAAAGCTCCAATCCACCATATCATATGCTTTCTTGAAATCTAGGAGTAGCATAATGAGATCATATTGTCGCATCCTGGCCGAAGCTAGAAGGTAAAGGTGTTGTCTAGAATGCTCCGATCCTGAACAAAACTAGTCTGACTTCGTGGATTAAGTTTGGGAGAAAAGGTTGAAGTCTTCTGCTGTTGATGGCCTTGGCCAAGATCTTATAGGCGGTCCCTAGAAGAGTGATGGGTCTCCTGCCAGATCTCCAATCTGTCACCACCCTCCATGGGAATCAAGCGAATCAAGCCCTCTGAGAGCCTCTTTGGCATGACACATGTGATCTTAATCTCGTTCAAGGCAGATTGAAGGCCGCCTTCCATGAGGTCAAAATGATGAAGAAATAAAGAAATTGGAAGCCCGTTTGCCCTCGGGCATTTGCCCCTGGGAAGGGCTATCAAGGCCTCCACCAACTCCTCAGCTCTATGAAAGGTGTCAATAAGAAGGACCTAAGAGGAGGGGGAATGGCCTTCCTCGTGTGCCACCAAACCCTCTCGCACGCGTCCACCACCTATGGAGATAGTGGGGCACCACTGAGAAGAGATTGAAAAAAGTCTGTGGCAATGGCTCGCACCTGAAACAATAGCTCCATCCTAGCCACGCAACCTGCAAATGACATCTCTTCTCCTGTGGGGGCCAGCTATCTCAAAGAAATCCCCTTTGACTCTATCACTGGCCTGAGTCCAAAATGAAGCTGTGGCATGGTACCTGTACTCTCCATGCGAGTGAACAAGCTGACTCTCGATATACTGGCTATAGGGGGATCTCTCCTAAGAGGCTAGACTCCTCTCTTGAAGCCACTATAAAGAGGCTAGACTCCTCCTCATACTCCTCTCCTACTCCCAGCATCCCTCCAATGAGCTCTGGGCTACCTCCTGCAAAAGAAACTGTTAATCTCCCCTAGGCCCACATAGTGTGCCCGCAGAGCCTGAGATAAAGTCCAGTCCTGCCCATATCTGCTCTATTCTGCTACATATCTCCCCTAGGCCCACATCTAGTGTGCCCGCAGAGCCTGAGATAAAGTCCAGTCCTGCCCATATCTGCTCTATTCTGCTACATATCTTGGGGTCCTAAATGAGGCTGTCTGGAATTGTAGAGCTCGCATGCCTGTCATGCCTCTACTATTGGATATGATAACTAAGCTATGAAGATGATTAAAACATACTCAAGGTGGATCAAAGATTGTACAAGACATCATGAATTTGAGGGACAAAAATCTGGTATATGCAGAAAATTGATATGAGATTAACACAAGAAGACACTAATTGTAATTAGATATGAACCAAACTTACATAATCAATTGATCATGACTTGTACCTTATTTAGAGACTCCTCTACCCTATTTTTAGTTGCATGAGTTGCATGAACAACATGCACCAACCATTTGTAGGCTTTACACACCAACCACCACTGACCACTAGCCTATCCACCACATATTAACTTGGACTAAGGAGTTGGGATTACATTTATCCAACAATCCCCCCTTAAGACCAACTTCTTACAAAACATGAATCAAGTCTAAGAAACCTCCTTGACACAATGAGTAAGAGTCCCCCCTTAACAACAACATAGGGTAGTGTACTCTCCTCTACAACTCGTCAAGTTGGAACAACATAAGTCTTGACTCAACCACATACATGTACATGACATAATCTAAAAAGCATACTCCTCATCTACATCTTTTATACTAAGACTAGAACAAAGATTTGTTTCTTCTTGTTGGTTGACTTCTTCAACCACATGTGCCTTTGCTTGCTTTTGATCTTTTTGGTAGCACTTTGAGGATGGATGATTCGTCTCTCCACAATACTCACAAGGATGTTTGGAGAAACAATCCTTAGTAAGATGATACGACCACAAATAGTACACTTCTTCTTTGCCGATGTCGTAGTAACAGTATTTGCATAAGGATCTATCACATCCTTTGTAATCTTCTTGTCTTCTTCCTGAAAAGAATTTATGATACTTTCCAAAGAAGGGACTGGCTCCTTCTCTTTAAGTACCGTCACAATTTATCTAAAGCTTGAAGGTAAGCTTTTAAGCAGAATAGCAATAGCATCTTCTTCAGGAACAGGAGATTTAACATAAACCAACTGTGTCATTAAGCTCTTCAACCTGTTAATCAAAGCTGCTAAATTTTCATTACTCTCCATGGTTAAATCAAAGAGTTGCATCTTCAAACTGATCTTGGAATGCTTTGCCTTTGCACCAAAGGTACGTTCTAATAATTCCCAAGCTTTCATAGCTGACTCAACATCATCAATATAGCAGTAATGATAATACCAAGTGCTTGTTCATCTTTTGCTTGAAGTGCAGCCGTTGTAGCTCTTGTAACTGTAGCAGAAATACCAGCTTCATCTTCAGTAAGTGGCTTGACCATACTCCACAGATTTTTCTTCATGAGGTAGCCCTTCACCTTGATTTGCCAGGTATGGAACCCAGTTGAATTTATCGGGGAATTTGAAACTCATGATGATAAAATATGATGATTAATGTTGAGAACTTGCTCACATAAATTATTTAAGCCCAAATAACAAAAATATCATCAATATAACTCAAAATTGGTATCACCATATACTTGGAGCAGAAACTGCAGAAAAGGGGCGACTGGAAAAACGATTCATGCAACTGCTACAGTGGACCAAATAGCACAAGATTTGATATGCACAATCTTCACTTGATAGTCTTGCTACACCTCAAAGGAATTGGCGCAATTCGAAGCGATGAGGGCGAATTGTTGCGCTGAACCAAAAACGGGCTGCGGTGATGGCGTTGATAAATTCGCACAGCTGCACCAAAATTGGGCGATGAGCTTGGATTTGTAGCATGTGTGGGAGCTAAGCTAAGAGCCTATAAAAAAATATTAGGGTTTCATCCACTCAGGTGCACACATGGAATCAATCTACAGCAAGGGGTTCAAACATAAAAAAACTGGCTATGGTGATTAAGAAATTGATTAGGATTTTTTTTAATAAACTAAGCCTAATTGAGTCAAGCTCTGATACCAAATGTTGGATATGATAACTAAGCTATGAAGATGATTAAAACATACTCAAGGTGGATCAAAGATTGTACAAGACATCATGAATTTGAGGGACAAAAATCTGGTATATGCAGAAAATTGATATGAGATTAACACAAGAAGACACTAATTGTAATTAGACATGAACCAAACTTACATAATCACTTGATCACGACTTGTACCTTATTTAGCGACTCCTCTACCCTATTTTTAGTTGCATGAGTTGCATGAACAACATGCACCAACCATTTGTAGGCTTTACACACCAACCAGTGACCACTAGCCTATCCACCACATATTAATTTGGACTAAGGAGTTGGGATTACATTTATCCAACATCTACGGGTCATCTAAGGACAGAATAACCGGGAGTGATCTGAAAAGGCGATGTCTCGTAGGATACTATCATGACTCCTCGGCTGCAATACCACTCATCAACATAATATCTATCTATTATAGAGAGGTTGGGGCTATTGCATCTATGGTTACTCTTTGTGTAAGGAGAACGAGGGCTATTTTGAGGACACATGGCAGGCAATCTAGGTGTACGTAGGTCTATGAGGGTTGGATACCCTGTTGATAGATTGAGATATGATGGATATATAGCCCATCATTACGCTTACATGGTTGAAGAAATACAAGAATTAGAGCCCACTTGTTTTCAGCAGAGGCACTTGGAAATAATAAATGGGAAGATGCCATGAATGAGGAGATGGCAGCATTGGATACAAATGCAACATGGGAGTTAGTGCCTTTGCCTAAGGAAAAGAAGGCAATTGGATATAAGTGGGTGTATAAAGTCAAGCATAATGATGATGGTTCAGTGAGCAGGTATAAGGCAAGATTGGTGGTGAAAGGATATGCACAGACTTATGGCATTGACTATGAAGAGACATTCAGCCCGGTTGCAAGAATGGCAATCATGACAGCTGTCATTGCTATGGTTGCAGAAAAGGGTTGGTCTTTACATCAGATGGATGTAAAGAATGCCTTCCTACATGGTGATTTTCAAGAAGAAGTTTACATGATGCAACCCACCGAGTTATAAGAGATGCAAACCCAGATTTTGTGTGCAGGTTACGTAAAGCCTTGTATGGTTTGAAGGAGGCACCCAAAACATGGTCAAACAAGATCGGGGAGTGACTTGTTACCATTGGATTTCAGATATCCAATGCATATTTTTCACTTTATGGAAAAAAGGGAGAAAGAGGAATCACGCTATTAGTCATCGATGTAGATGACTTGATTATCATGGGTGATAGTTATGTTGACATACATGATATCACGCTATTAGTCATCGATGTAGATGACTTGATTATCATGGGTGATAGTTATGTTGACATACATGATATCACGAAGCTATTAAAGCAAAAGTTTGAGATTAAGGATTGGGGTGAGCTACGATATTGTTTGGGCATAGAGGTGGTGAGATCACCTCATGGAATTTTGTTATTGCAGAGGCAATATGGCTTGGACATATTGTCCAAGTATTGTATGACAAGGAGTAAGCCTATTTCTGTACCATTGGAGTGGAATGGAAAGCTTTCATGGTATATCCCATAATTATGCTTACATGGTTAAAGAAATACAAGAATTAGAGCCCACTTATTTTCAGCAGCAGAGGCACTTGGAAATAATAAATGGGAAGATGCCATGAATGAGGAGATGGCAGCATTGGATATAAATGCAACATGGGAGTTAGTGCCTTTGCCTAAGGAAAAGAAGGCCATTGGATATAAGTGGGTGTATAAAGTCAAGCATACTAGTGATGGTTCAATGAGAATGTATAAGGAAAGATTGGTGGCCAAAGGCGATGTGCAGACTTATGGCATTGACTATGGAGAGACATTCAGTCCGGTTGCAAGAATGGCAACCGTGAGAGCTGTCATAGCTATGGTTGCAGCAAAGGGTTGGTCTTTACATCAAATGGATGTAAAGAATGCCTTCATGCATGGTGATTTGCAAGAAGAAGTTTACATGATGCAGCCCCACCAGGTTATCAGAGTGATGCAAACCCAGATTTTGTGTGAGGTTGTTGCTGCGCAAAGCCTTATATGGCTTGAAGCAGGCTCCCAAAGCATGGTCAAACAAGATCGGGGAGTATCTTGTTACCATTAGATTTCAGATATCCAATGCAAAATTTTCACTTTATGGAAAACATGGAGATAGAGGGATCACACTATTTTTCACTTTATGGAAAACATGGAGAACGCTATTAGTCATCTATGTAGATGACTTGATTATCACCGGTGATAGTTATGTTGACATACATGATATCAGGAAGCTTTTGAAGAAAAAGTTTGAGATGAAGTATTTGGGTGAGCTACGGTATTTTTTGGGCATAGAGGTGGTGAGATGACCTCATGGAATTTTGTTATTGCAGAGGCAATATGGCTTGGAAATGTTATCCAAGTATGGTATGACAGGTAGTAAGCCTATTTCTGTGCCAATTGGAGTGGAATGGAACGCTTTCTGTAGATCCACGTGAGCTTTTGGAGGACCCCACTACATACAGGCACATTCATGAGTCGCGCACAACTGGTTAGCCTCACTCTTACAATTTCCCTCAAATGCTCAACTCCCCTAATTGGAATGTGAATATTTTCCCTTTCTACTTAATGCCAATATCCCACCAAAGCTTACACTTTGGGACAAGAATGGTGGGTATTATAACATGAATAATCGCAACTTGACCTACATTACCAAGTCCTAATAAACAAATTATGCAACATCTTCACTCTAGTGTAGCAAAAGTACGAACTTGTTGGGTTCATGATAGATTGGACATAGGCATAATCCACTCCAATTCAATAGGTAATCTAATCTCTCTCGTAGATTTCATCATCTATATAAAAAAGGTGACATCTATGTGCTGTCGTGTGGATGCTGCAATGATAATGCCTATACTCAAAATTGCCAACTCTATTCTCAAATTGACATGTACCTAAATAATACATAAAAACTCATTAACAACTTTGGATTTGAGATAAAAAAAAGCTTAACAATTATATAATCATAATATTTAACATACCTTGGTCAATAGACAATGTACTTTTATGAACAATCGTATGGGTAGGCCTCAAAAAGCTATACATATAGCCATTATTATGACCATGCCCAATAGCTTGCCAGTCAGTAGGCTCTCGATAGCCTAAGGAAGACACATCCATGCAAATTGGACTATAAAATCCCTATGATGATCTACCATTAGGAAAAATTTGGACTCACAAACTGACCCTCATGATATACAAACATTTAGATACAAGGTTTAAAAAAGTGTTGCAAAAGAAAAGTGTATTGCCTCTTCCTAAACCATTTCATGTGGTGCAAGAACCACAATCATTAAACAGTAAGGCGGAACAACTAATTGGTGAGCCAATGCACTTATGTCACAGACATGTATACGAGTATGGATCAAAGGAAGTGCCGTTTGTCTTGCACACAAATAATAATTTTGTATTAGATGTATGCAAGTTACAATATCTAATGGTAAAATTTTACAGTAATAATTTTGTATTAGATGTATGCAAGTTACAATATCTAATGGTAAAATTTTACAGTATATCTGTAAAATTTTACAGTATATCTATAAAATTTTACAGTATATTTGTTACAGAATGTGGAGGCAAGCTAAAATTTGTTTTGAAGCTTGATGAAAGTGAGGTTATCAAAGGTCAGAAGTTAGAATGTGTTAGTCTAACTCTCATGAATAGAGCACTGGATCCTAACATCTTGCCTACAGTCTGAGAATGAAATTTGGTGGCTTGCTACATTCGAAGTATAAAAGGAAGATCATGAGATTTTGAAGATTTTCTTTAACTTGACAAAGATATCTAATACAGTGCAACATCAAAATCATGGTGAAAGTTTGCACATGGAAGGTTATGGTAAGTATCAAGTGGAATGGCACCTTGCTGGAGATCTCAAAACTTTGAAGTGCATGTTTGGTGTGTCAAATGCAGCAAATGCAGAGTTTCCTTGCATATATTGTATGCCGTCTAGAAAGAAAGGTAAGAATGGGAAGAAATAGGAAGAGAAGGTGTCCTACACGTGATCAATTTGTTTACCGTGGGGGCCAAATGGTATGAGTAGATCTTTGGCATCCCCTTGACAAGAGTACACTTTTGCACTTTACATGCACTAGTGAGGATCATAGACAAATTGGTTTATGAATATGTGTGTTTTGCTTATAAAATGCAGGCAGCTTTTGATGCCCAAGAAACATGTAAAAGGGTGGAAGAAGTATTATCTAGTATGGGTTTACATCATCGAGGCTGGGTAGAAATAAAGAAGGATGAAAAAAAAAGGAGCAAGCAACAATGTACCATGCAAGCCTTGCTTTGGTGGCTCAAAAGCAAGGAAATTCCTCTCTGCACCACGAAATAAAAATGGAGAACTACTAGTACAACAACCAGAGAAATGTGAAGCATGGAAAAAGTTACATATGGCCATTCCTGATCGAAGCGATGGAGGAAAGACTAGAGTAGCAAAATAAAATGTGTGGATTGCTCTTAACAAATTGGCAGTGCTTTTGTAGAAGATAACATTTGGACCAGATGATTCCAAGGAGTTTAAGGAGTTGATTGTTATATTCTATGCATCAGTTGTTGAAGCTTGGACTTCAAGTAGTATAACACATTAAATGGTAAGTGTGACATTACAATAAGTGTGACATTACAAGTAATTTATATAGTTTTAGAGACTAATTACGTTGTTTATTGATGTAGCATATATTGCATGCTCATGGTCCTTGCTTTGCAAATGAAGGAAGTTTAGCGATATGGTCTACACATGGCATGGAGCAATCTCATTGGCAACCACGATGTGCTTTCCAAAAGATAACTGCTCATGGAGGTGGAGTCTATGATGTCAATCCAATGAAACAAGTACTTCTATGGTGGTATAGAAAGATAGTAATAAGGTTAGAGGAGAAGAAACCTATGTCCAATGGATCACTGGCAATACACAAAGTCATATGTGAGGTTAGAAAGGCACGATTTGATAATTCATCAAGTAGAGAGAAACATGCTGAATGGTTGAGAACTCAAGAAAGAGATGGAAGCAAGTGGAAAACCCGAGAGTCGAGTGTTTCAAACGAGCAAATGAAAGTTGAAACTCTGTAATTTTTTGTTGATGCAAGTATTACTCTACTAAACCAAAATGGCTTTCACATAGAGCTTGTAAACCAATGTGATATATCACACTAACTATAACCATAATATTAAATGATTTTATGTGTGAGAGTATATGCATACTTTTGTGTGAACCACGTGGTAGATAGATGTATGTGTGAGCACTTTAGTCAAGGTCGCGGGCACTTGTAGTAGCCTTGGACACAAAGAGAGAGAGTGTCAAGGACTATGAGTTTAGGGACTTGAGGCACTAGTCGCGGGCTATCAAGTAAGAGAGAAACTTGGTATAGGGTCCAAGTGTGCTAGGAGTATTCACTTGAGGGGAGGTGTTGAAATATACAAGCGAATAGGGTGTGTGCGGGAACAAGCCCCTTGGTTAGAGGCTGTAAAAGAGAATGTGTAAATGTGAAAAGGTGAGAAGAATCTATTGGGAGAGAATAAAGGGTAGCATGAGAAGATTTAGGAAGTGTGGAGATATTCTGGGAAAAGTGAAGAGGTGGAGAGAATCAAGCAAAAGAGGTGGAGATATTCTGGGAGAGGTGGAGTGAATCAAGGAGAAATCAGTGGGATTTGATGCTTGAACGTAAACTCTATAAATTGAGGCATTGGCCTAATGAGAATTTGCTGGTTTTGGATTATCCATGCCTACATTAAGCTATTTGCTAATTACTCACTAATTACTCATTAATTACTCACTAATTACATCTTAATTAGTTACTAATCACTTTGTTAATGATGTTGATTATGTCTTAATTATTTACTAATTACTCACTAATTACGTCTTAATTATTTTCTAATTACTCACTAATTACATCTTAATTAGTGAGTAATTACGTCCTAATTTTCTAATTATGTCTTAATTATTTACTAATTACTCACTAATTACGTCTTAATTATTTGCTAATTACTCATTAATTACGTCTTAATTATTTTCTAATCACTTTGTTAATGATGTTGATTCTAGTATTTGATCCACCACCACAGCTCATCACATTGCTCTAATTTCAACAGTTTTTACATTAAATGGATATAAAAAATGCGTTCTTGCATGATGACTTGCAAGAAGAA
Source organism: Cibotium barometz (assembly GCF_041138505.1). Classification (NCBI taxonomy): domain Eukaryota; kingdom Viridiplantae; phylum Streptophyta; class Polypodiopsida; order Cyatheales; family Cibotiaceae; genus Cibotium; species Cibotium barometz. The sequence continues at coordinate 10,045,980 of NC_141091.1, forward strand.
GTGTATATGGATCAGCCACTAGGTTTTGAGAATACAGGTCACCCAGAGTATGTATGTAAGCTTCGTAAGGCTTTGTATGGGCTAACACAGGCTCCATGAGCATGGCATGACAAGATTTCTGAGTATCTTGGCACTATTGGTTTTCATCATATGGCAGATGTAGATCACTCTTTGTATGTGCATAAGAGTGATAAGGGTATTATGTGCATAAGAGTGATAAGGGTATTATGATCATCACCATCTATGTAGATGATCTTATTGTTGGGGGGGTGACAACTTAGATGAGATTGAGCACGTGAAGAGTCTTCTCAAAAGGAAGTTTGAGATGAAGGATTTGGAAGATTTGTGCTACTTTTTGGGAATTAAGGGCATTCGCACACCTGAGGGTATTTGGCTGTCAGAGACAGTATGTATTGGACATGTTGTCCAAGTATGGGATAGCTGATTGTAAGTCAATCTCGGCACCATTGTGCAAGTCAATCCTCGAGGTTGATGGATTTTTGATAGCACACTGGCCTTCTTGCGTGAGGATAGTAACCATATTGATATACAAGAAGATACATCATTGGCCGAGGAGGAGTATACACATCCCGACCTCACTGGTGATGGTGATTTCTCAAGGAGATAGACCAAGACCATCTAATGTGAATGAGGAACGGGAGGAGGAAGATGAGGATGAGGGGGATGAAGACCTAGCTAAGTTTGGCATTGAGTAGGTAACTGAGCTTATAATGTCAACTTTCCCTATACCACTTGGGCTAGACCTAATAGAAGAGGAACTACAAGAAGCTAGCAAAGACAATGATGAACCGCTCTTTTACATTGGCATTTTTCCCTAGTGCAGTCCTTGAAACTCACGTATAATCCTACTTCCTGCCCTACATTGAGATCAGAGCAAAACAACACAGCATGAAATAGATGAGTGAGTCTATATATAATGGTGACTGAACATATGTACAAGAGCCCTTTGATGTGAGGTTACTCTGAGTAGAAGAAGACCAGTGCATAAGCAAACATGATGTTAGAGCTGAAGCATGACTTATGATGATGAAGGCTCGCGTCAATGTGAGGCAAAGGCACTCCAAGGTGGTAGTGGGCAGCAGAAGGTGAAGTGATGTTGATGTTGATGATGGTGTGGACTCTAGTGATAAGGGTGTTGCTATACCTGAATGGTGATGAAGAGCAAAGAGGGATCTTGCATAGTACACCACATTGAGCGGGGAACATGCACTGCCTCCTTTCAAGAATTTATTTAAGAAATCCTCGGGCACACTATCCAAGATCAATACAATCAATGAATAAAAAACAAATAGATATGTCGATGTAGGATATCCAAGTCGATGTCGATGTTGAGGAACAAGATCTTTGATGCCGAGCACACCACGGAGATGACCCACAAGTATCTCTCACTGGGCTAATACCAGATCCAATATCCAAATCCAATGAATCCAAGTTTAATGAATCACTCCCTCATCCCATGAGTAATCTCCAAAACTCCTACAACCTTGTCAATGAAGAAAACCATGGAAAGCTCTTTCTGATAAGAAAATTGATATAAAATCTGTTTTAATGGTTTTCGGGGGGTTTTTGAAATTTTTAGGGTTTTTGAAATTTTCAGTCCGTAGTATAGGTTCGTATAGATTCTTACTGTTCTGTATACAGCTATACGGATCTGTACAGTCATACGGACACTTGATGTCATGGTGCTATAGCTGATGAAGGTGCTCTGAATTAACGAGCAGCAAAATGAAAAATTCCATAATTTGATTCATCATTAAGTAGATGATGATGTGCTCTATGTAGTAGCAGAGAGGGCTGTTGTCCCATAAGCTTAGGATAAAATGCTGATGTGCTGAATGTAGTAGAGAGGGCTGTTGTCCCATAAGTTGAGGATAAAAACACTGATGATATGTAGCAAAGAGCGGGCTGTTGTCCTAGGATATGTTGCAAAAGGAAAACACTACAAATATGCTTTTAATGAAAAAGATGTGCTGATGTAGGGCAGTGGGGGGCCAATAGAAGTAGTAGATAGATGATGTGGTTCTGGATATTTCTATGAAGTGGTACAAAAGAATGAATGAAGCCATATCTCCAACACGACATTGACATTGAGGTCTGACCATATAACCTAGAGCACTATATGGTTTTTGTAGCTGCTCGAGTTTGGGGATTCCTCGGTTATGTTTGCTCGGTGTCTTGTAACACTCACGAGCATTTATCATGGCATTCAAGCACAAGAAGCATCTCTAGCATGTACCATAGCCTAACCAAGCATTTACAATAATTAAATCATGTACCCAAGCATAGATCATAATATTTACAGCATGTGCAGTAGTGTATGGGGCTTCTACAGCAACTACAATAGTACATAAAGCATTAAAAGAATTTAGGGCATGCATCACAGCAGGTTGGGACTCGTACAACCATCCAACAGCATAGAAAAAGGCTTTTGGGCATTTATGAGGTCATGGAGGACCCAGACAGATAGGCCGACAACTTATCTTGGCCGACGAGTAGAATAAATCCATATATAAAAAAATGGCAACATTAATTCCAATCATCTCCTTCTTCTCAGTGTTTCCAGCCATCTGACAGTAGCCCACTTCCTCAAGCCATGCCATCACACAACCTCGAACCCGTGCCGCGACCCCGCCCCCATGTAGTGAGTCCCCCTCTCTTGGGCTTTGCCATGCTGTGACCCCACCCCGCTAGAAGCGATGCGGAGACCCCCCCAACTATGCAATGCCGCGAGCTCGCCATATGCGGTGAGCCCACCCCCTCCCAAATTGTGCCGTGTTGTGCCACGACCCCACCCTGGCCAGTTTACCTTGGGATAGTAGCCCTCTCTACTCACCATGTCACATCATTGGGGACGGTAGCCCTGTCTGCTTATCTTCACCATTGACACCACTCGGGAAGGCATCCCTCTCTGCTGCTCATCCCACCTCACGTATTGTAGCACCCTTATCACCAGTTTACCTTGGGATAGTAGCCCTCTCTACTCACCATGTCACATCATTGGGGACGATAGCCCTGTCTGCTTATCTTCACCATTGACACCACTCGGAAAGGCATCCCTCTCTGCTGCTCATCACACCTCACGTATTGTAGCACCCTTATCACCAGAGCTTGCACCACGTGGGACAGAAGAGACCTTTTTGCTCTTCATTCATGATCATTTAGGTACCGGAACACCCTTGCCAACCACTAGAGTTTGCATCATCAGTGTTTCCAACCATTTGGCAACAGACCACTCTCTGCTACTATACAATAAAGAGTAGGCTCCATAGCACCCTTGCCACCAGACTTTTCATCATTAGCATTTCCAACCATTTGACAGTAGCCCACTCTCTACTGTATGGAACATCAATGTTTTATCTATTAATACACATCTTGGGATAGCAGCCCACTCTTTGCTATAGCACATCATCATTTTTGATGTTGTCTGAGGACCAGTCGGCTAGTAGACAACAAGTCAAGCAACTTTGGGTGGACAAACAAATGCCAATTAGCTTTATTCACTGCTGCTGCTGCTGCGCCTCACTATGGTTGGTCACACCCCATGCCTTTCTACTTCCCCTTATGCAGACTGTAACCTGGATAGTGCTATTGGCTACCAACAGTACCCTGTTGGTGGCTGTTGACAATGTACCAGGCTCCTCATGCATTGTATGCTACTGCTGCAAATGAAGATGATGATGATGATGATGTGATGCTGCTAGTGCTATGGTGCTGATGATGATGCTCTTGTAGACCATGATGATGATGTGATGCTGCTAGTGCTATGGTGCTGATGATGATGCTCTTGTAGACCATGCTGATGATGAAGATGCTTATGTTATTGATGATGAAGATTCTTATGCTACTGATCAGGGATTTAGACAGTTCATGCTGAAGATTAAGCCATGGCACGGGCGTGCACGTGACATCTCTTCTCACCATCTCACGTCATCGGGACAGATCTGTCTCTCTGCTTCTTCTATAGTTTACCTTGGGATAGCAGCCCTCTCTACTCACCATCCCACATCATCGGGATGGTAGTCCTCTCTGCTCCTCACCACCCCCCCTCAAGTATTGTAGCACCCTTGTTACCAGAGCTTGCACCACTCAGGATGACAACCCTCTTTGCTCTTCTCATCGGTAGCCATTTAGGTAATGCAGCACCCTTGTCACTAAAGTTTGCATCATCATCAATTCATCTTCCGCTACCCACTACCACCTCGAGTGCCTCTGCATCCACAGACAAAACACGAGCCTTTGACACACCAAAGACCACTCTTGTGTGTGGCACCCTTGTCACCAGAACTTGCACCACTACACCACTCGATGAACGGCAGCCCTCTTTTCTCTTCATCTACCACCTCAGGTACCACAGCACCCTTGTCACCAGAGCGTGCATCACCTCATCTTCCGCTACCACTACCACATTGGATTGCCTCTGCATCCCCATCGACGTGAGCCTTCAACACCACACCGACCACCTCTCGGAGTGCTTTGCCTCACATGGATGCGAGTCTTCATCATTGACTGTGCTTCTACTTTGACATCGTCTGCTTCTGCATCGGTCTTTTAGAGTCACCTCTCAAAGGGCCTCTTGTACATATGTTCACTCACCACATTATATATAGACTCACTCACCTATTTCATGTTGTGTTGTTTTTCTCTGATCTCTTGTACATTTGGTCCTTTCGTCCTTTTGCCCTCACATGGTATTAGAGCTATTGTGAGCAAAGGGACACCTCGAGAGCACACATCATGGATCATTTACCCGCACTCCCGGAGGACCAATTCTTCTCATCACCAGAAGTTGATTCTCCAAACTCTGATCTAGAACATACAAGGAATGGGACTTCTTACTTAGTGGAGAGTCTTGTTCAAGATCTTACTTTGGGAGATGATCAACCCATCTACATGACCTCACCTTTACCACCTGCCATCACGATCTCCCTCTTTGACTTTATCAGATTTTATTTCCAGAGGGGGATACATTCCTTCTGCTAGTGTGTTAGTGTGGGACCCTGGCATCCATGATCTTCTCTCATGGTCCCCCTTTTTGGCATGAGAGGGGGTGTGTGAAAACAACATTTTTCCTAGCCCTAAAAAGGGGATTTTAATGGGCTTTATTGGTTTTATTTGGGTTTTTTTGTGTGTTTGTTGTTGCTGGTGGCCGACAACCTTTAGGCTGGCTGACCAACAGTCCCACATACTATATATAGCTGTGTCTCATCACTTCACCATTGTACCATGTCTTGACCATATCATGTTGCTATTTTTGTTGCTGTCGACACATACACCATACCTGCTTTATCATCATCGCTTGTCAGCCCTAGCACATTAACGTTTACTACTAGCCACACCTTGGGACAACAACCCGCTCTCTGCTATAGAACATTACGTCAACGTTTTACATGTGGCTACACTTTGGGATGACAGCCCTCTCTGCCACATGTGGCTACACTTTGGGATGACAGCCCTCTCTGCCACATAGATCACATCAGTGTTACATATCTATTCATGGGACAATAGCACTCTCTGTCACATAGATCACATCAGTGTTACATGTCTGTTCATGGGACAACATCCCTCTCTGAGCATATCAATGTTTTATCTTCAGCTCATGGGACAACAACCCTCTGTGCTACATAGAGCACTTTGGTGTTTTTTCTCAACTCACACCATTGGGACAATAGCCCACTCTCTACTACAATACATGACATCATCATTTTATCATCAGTACTCTCTGGGATAGCAGCCCACTCTCTGTTACATCACACCATCAGGATGACAACCCACTCTTTGCTTATCTTCACCATCGACACCACTCAGGACTACATCCCTCTTTTCTCTTCATCACCCCTCTAGTACGCAACACCCTTGTCACCAGAGCCTGCACCTTTCAGGTCTTATAGCACCCTTGTCACTAGAGCTTGCACTACTACACCACTCAGGGGGACGACAGCCCCATCAGGAAGCTCAGCTCTATACACGCAACCCAAAGTGCCCTCACCCACAAGGTTCTCCTAATTGAAGGTGTTAGTAGCAACTTGTAAATCTGCCATAGAAAACGTTGAGGCAATAATAGGAACTTTTGCTCTTTTGTTGGGTGGCTTTTTCCCTGATGGTTTCTTGACCGACAAGGCTAGTAGAGGAGGCTTCAGGACCACCTCTATTCGGGAGGACATTGGCCTTTGCTCAGGGTTCTCCTTGATGACCTCTATTCTGGAGGAGGATTGTTACATTGGTGGATGACCCCATTAGGCACAACTACTCAGTCTATTCCTCTCTCATTGACACATGTTGGCACATGCTATTTAGCATAAATAGCTAGTTTCTTTTTCAACTATTTTTCCATGACTCTCATGTAGAGATTGTAACAATGTTTATTCTCTCTCTCTCTCTCTCTCTCTCTCTCTCATACAAGTAGCTACACATGTGAACGAGAATGCACAAGTGACATGCATGTATAGAAGTGTGGGCTAGCACACATGCGCCTGCATGCATGCATGTGTGTGCATGCACGCACGTGCATGTGCTTCTGTGTACGTGCATGCATGCATGCATGCGCATGTGCTTCTGTGTACGTGTTTTTATGTATCTGTGTGAAAATGGGTGGTAAGGCAAGCACACACGTGCATGTGCTTCTGTGTACATGTTTTTATGTGTGTGTGTGTGAAAATGGGTGGTAAGGCAAGCACACATGTGCATGTGCACTCAAAAAACCCCTTGCACATGGTTGCTATCAGAACACAGCTTCGGCAATATGAATATCTAACTCTCCTCAAATGATGAATTTTTATAAAAGCTCGTGCTCTCTATAAATGCACAGAGTCTGCAAGCTCTAAACATGCATAGAGAATTTCTCACCATCCCATAGAAGGGATGGGCATGCTATCAGCTAGCCCAAGGGGCTTGGCCAAGCAACTAGGGACTTGCCCAACTAGGTGGCCAAGCACAGAGCTTTCCCATAAGGCGGCCAAGCTCAGAGCTTTCCCATTGGCGGCCAAGCACTGAGGAATAAGAGTAAATATACCAAAATTACAACAAAGCAAAGCTTATGGAGCAGTAGTACCATGATGGAGTGAAGGTGCAGATGGGAGGAGAAGCGTGGGTGGCGCAAGTGCTAATTGTTCGTCTGCTGGTGAGGGTGTCAACGCTTAGAATGTAGATGGCTCTATTTGATTTGGGTTGTTTTAAAATTTCCTAGATTGTCGATGTTTGTATAAGCGGCATTGTGTAAGCGACACTTTCCAGTATATGCAAGGGTTCGCTGCTGTTGACATCATTCACACAATGTCAAAATAACCGTTCGCTTATGTGACAGTAAGTGCGATAGAGCATTTTCAAATTCCAAATGCGTTGCGTAAGCAAAGTTCGTCATCGTTTAAGCGACGTTCTTGGAAAAATCCGTCATTTTGGCCCCATCGCTACAGGGGGGTTTTGTTCTAGTGAGAGAAGGATAGGCAGAGAGAGAGGGAGGATATATATATATATATATATATATATATATATAGAGAGAGAGAGAGAGAGAGAGAGAGAGAGAGAGAGAGAGAGAGAGAGAGAGAGAGAGAGAGAGAGGAGAGTGAGATAAGAGAGGAGAGACAAGGGAGAGAGAGAGAAGCAATGAAGAGATGTGAGATGGTTAGAGAGAGAGGAGAGGAAGAGAAGATGGTAATAGATGGAGAGAGAAAGGGAGGAGAAAGGTTGGTGGTGGGCAAAGATGGTGGTGGGAATAGTTAGGGAGAGAGTGTTCAAAGTAGAGAGAGAGTGTAGCCACCAAGACAAGCTCCCTCGGTGACCATCCTCACACAGATCGTGTTGTTTTCTCTCTTTACAGTTACATCTCTCTCTTTCTCTACAACACAAGGTGGATAGCCATGCAATAGTGCTAACGCCATTACAAAAGATTTGTAGTGCAGTTCACTCCACAGGACAACACTTAGTGTTTTTTTTTTAAAGAGCACATATGTTTTTTTTAAAGGAAAGCTTGAAATCATAGAACTTTCAAGCTCTTATACGATTTTTTAAAAAGAGATTAGCAATGCAGTCAAGTTCTTAGATCATTAATAGATTAGCAGCACAACACATCGTGGAGAACTTGAAGGGAGGAGAGGAAAAAAAGAAAGAGAAACTAGCAGGGTCACCGCCAACATGAAGGAGGAGAAGAAATGAAAGAATTTTGAGCTACAAAGAGAGAGAGAGAGAGAGAGAGAGAGAGAGAGAGAGAGAGAGAGAGAGAGAGAGAGAGAGAGAGAGAGAGAGAGAGAGAGAGAGAGAGAGAGAGAGAGAGAGAGAGAAGAGGCCTACTGTATTACTACGTTTGGGTTTTTTCCCCTTTTTACATTCTTCATCTTTTCACACTTTTTTTCTTCCCCACACATTACATTGCACATAAGCCTAAATTAACCTTTCACATTTAACCTAAATTTTTCCCTCTTCCCCATTGTGGTGTGGCCATTAAACTCTTTTTCCCATCCCAATGGATTTGGACACTAGCTCTTCATATTACCTTGCCCAATCTAGTTTTCTTCACTCAACCCTAAAGGTAAAGCTTCTACACGCATTGAGCTTGTTGAGTGTGTTCACCCGCCTTGATTGTTGTGTTTAGGAATGTTCACACGTGTTGCGCATTGTGTTTTGGGGCATACACTTTGGGTAGTTCACACGCGACCATGGGCTACTACTTTTATCTTTCATTTGATCTCCATGGTGTGAATTCACATCATCATCAACATCATTGTGACAACATTTTTGATTGTGATTGTAGGGGAGCCGCTCATGCACTATCATCATTTTGATAACATTTTTTACTGTAGGGGAGTCGCTCATGCACTATCATCATGGCTCTACGATTGCTATTTTGATTTGCCTTCTTATGTCATGTATTGCATATCTTTTGCCACATGCCATTGGCGTTTCGAGACTTAGACCTCTACATCCTCACTCGACTTCTTGCTATCATGAGAGGGAGTCATGAGGCAGCATATTCATGCCATTATTCTCGATGTTCAAACTTCAGAGTTTGATGCCTAGTCATTTTCAGTGTTTGTTTGATGAGGAGGAGATATGTGCTTGATGGCCCTAGGTGGTCCACACATAATGATTTGATCACTTCATTGCTTGGCTACATCAGCACGGATGGTTCGGTATTGTTTGTGTGGGATGATTCTTTGTTTAGCAAGTTGATTGAGTATCCCACACTCTTGGGTCATCATGATTATATTCCTGAGGATGCTGACTATACCAACACAGTTTCAGATGTTGAATGATGATGTATAACATCCACATACCTATGATGATGTATCTCATACACATGCACATGATCATCGATATGCCTTCGAAGCGTTAGATAGAATGCTACAAGACATAATGTCTAATGGCAAGCTCTTCGATGGAAAGGTCATGCTTTTTGTTGGTGGGGATTTTAGATAGATTTTTCCAATTGTTCTGAAGGGAGGAAGAGAGGACATTGTCAATTCAACATTGTGCCATTTAAAAATCTAGAGAGAAACTAAAGTATTAAAGCTTACACAGAGTATGCGTGTTCTTTAGAACACAAATAACTCGACGGAGTGAGAATTTGCATCGTGAATCCTAGACATTGGTAACAAGATTGTACATAGAAAAATAGAAGAAGGTGTTATGTGAATACCTCCCATAATGCTTCTTCAGATAGGGTCTATGCAACAACTCATTGAATGGATGTACATGGGGCTTTTGAGAACTAGAGAGTCTATGCAAGTTTTTTTAAAGAGCGTGCTATCCTTGTATCTCAAAATGTTGAGATTGATGCTATTAATGAAATTTCTCTAAGTGCAATGCCTGTAGAGAGCAAGGAATACTTGAGTGCAGATTCTGTGTTCGAAGCTAGTGAGGCTAACTTTTTATATATAATAATAAGATTAGAATGACATGATCTTTTACGTTGTCATCGACTCTGCTGCTCAAGTTGAAGGTACACAAATGTGCATGTACTAAGCATTTAGATTATTTATTTTTAATAGTAATACTAGAGTTATTTACCTAAGGAAATATGCAGATCTGTTTCAATTGAGAGCTCTTGCCTGTGCTCAGTTATTAGTTGACCTCCTTGAGATGGCAAGTCTTTATAGGGGTACATATTATAATCTTTTATTGCTAAATAATTATTCTTTGTGAAGAAGAGGTTGTCATTTGGTTCATGCGTAAGTGAGTATACGAGATCTTTTTTTTTGTAACAAGTTCATTCCTAATGTGGATATGTTTATATTGAAACTCTCTATATGTGGTTTGTTCTTCGATGGAGAATATATTTCACTTGGGTTTTATAAGAATTAGGAAAAATATGGACTCTCCATTTTGCCCCTTAAGGAGTGAATAAAAAAAGATTTGCCTGACCAATGAGAGAGTTGGGATTCTAGATCCATGTAACAGGGATCTTTTTGTCATATCTTTTCCCAAATATCTTAAGACAATAAAATAATAGAGCCCATATCTTTAAAAAATAAAGAAATGTCAGATTCCATATCTTTCATGTTAGATGTACCTTGTAGTCAGATGTACCTTGTAGTCAGCACATGGAAGTTTGAAAATCGAATTTCATTTTTTCCCTTTTTTTATGTTTAACTTTTTACTTTCCATCCTTTTGCATTTCACTACCTTTTCATTTCCCCCTTTTTTTAGCAGAATTCAATTTTGCCATATCTTCTACAACTCTAGTTCTTTCTTTACAAAATTTTACAGGTTTGTTGTCCTCCACCAAAAAGGTCTCTCCTCATAAAATTTCATCTCATTTGGATAAAACATCTATGAGTTATGTACGTTTTCTCACATGAACTTTCTCTTCTTTGCGCCACACAAATAGCTATCTTGATCTGAAGTGGCATCAAATTCTTATGAGTAATGATCATATGTTTAGGGTTTGTCTATGTTTTGTCTTGATATAAGATAGGTTTGTTTATGTTTTGTCTTGATGTGTTGTTGTTTATTTTCACAAGAGCAAGGTTGTGAGCAACAAGATTCTGCAAATCAAAGCAGTAAGTTGTTGTTTATTTTGTGTTGTTTTAATCTTTGTTTGTTGCTTATAATCTTCTCTACACCATAGATAACTATCTTGATTGTAAGTGGCATAAAATACTTGTGAGAGTAATGATCATAGGTTTAGGGTTTGTTTATGTTTTTTCTTGATGTGTTTATGTTCATTTTCATAGGTTGTAAGCAACAAGGTTGTGTGAATCAAAGCAATAGGTTGCTGTTTATTTCTTGTTGTTATAATGTTTATTTACTGCTTATAATCTTAACATAGATATTTATTAATCATACAGTCTAACTTTGTTAATTTGGTGCTTTGTTTTTCATTGTAGATGTCTTAAAGGAGGAGGAATATCAGTAATATTCACACAATGGAGGTGTTTAATAGGAGAGATGATGAAGGTAATTTTATCCTTGATCAATACAGTAAGTTAAATTGGATTTTAATGAGACCAAGTACTCGTGGGAGTTTCAAGGTCAAGCTCAAAGATGTAACAGACCCCAACAAACAATGGAAAGGTAGAATCATAGAGTTCAGGAGATGCACCAATGGTACAATAATAGAGGCTTTCATTCAACATGTTTATATGCACAAAGAGATTCAAGTATATAATGACAACTTCAGTGTGAGACATAAGTCTAACAGTAAGTTTATATCTATGTTCTTTGTGTTCTTGTGCTTTGAGTCCATGTTTATTAGACAGAGTTTTAATACAAGCATGTTTGTTGCTTGCAGCTTTATATCCATCAACTCTGCATGAATGGAAAAATGTAGAGTGCTTAAGTGGAAAGCTAAATGTTTTACATACAGAGATAGGTGCCTTGATCTATGACAACAAGAGTGCAAGCAAATTGGCATCTTAGAATGTTTACTTTTATGATTCCACATATGTTGTGAAGAGACATCGTTTGGAGTACATTCCACTACCACCATTGGCTCTAGGAATGGTATAATCCTAGCTTAGACATGTCAGAAGCACGTAGGGTAAAGATAAATACTGATGTTCATGCTGCCATGAAACCCTCCACAGGCTCTAGAGATGTGCATCTAAGTTGGTTTGTACCATTTGGTTTGTTTGCACATTTGTTTGGATCCTGTGAAGTAGTAAAGAAAACTAAGATTACGTATCAATGCAAGTGCCCATCTGAGGATTGGATGACTCGGTTACTAGGTGAGTCATGGCATCTCAAGAGAACTCACGAGCGATGATGATATCATTGAGTGCGAAATCACTGTGTCAGACATTACCTGTAAGATAAGATTACACTACTGTTGATTGTTTATAGTTTTTATTCATAAGTACTTCATTGCAAGACACCGATCATTGATTGTTGTTTTTATTTTTATGTTTTTATATTTGTTTGTTTTTTATGACAAGTACTTCATTGCAAGATAAACTTTGTGCATTCGCTTCAAGTATAGGAGGTCGCAACTTCTACGAGTGGAGTGGCTCAGCTTGGACCAAGACATGCGAGATGGCACACATTCAACACTCATTGATGTGAATATTCTTTGGGACGGTCATGAACCTTTTAGCGTTAATGTACAAAGTCATTGGCCCCTTAGTTTTCTGAGGCAGGAAATCCAACTCATGTCCAATGATCCCCCTTGTAATTTTTATTTCAAGTTGGATGGTAGGACGGTTGGGAGTCGAAGCAAACATTGCAAAGCATGCAAGCAGTATGTTTTGCTCCACACATCCTTGAAATTGTAGAGTCCATGTAATTCTTATTCTTCCAAGTGAATATTAAAAACTGTTTCTCTAAAAGTGTTGTAAATTTTATTTTATTTCATTTTCATAAATTGTAGTGGTTTTTTTAAGTCTACTGTGTTTCGAATCCATTAATATGTAAGAAAATAACGATAAGTATAAGTAAGTACAATTGTAAGTATAAGTATAAATATATATTTAAGTGTAAACAATAATATAATTAATTATCCTAGAAATATAAATATGATTTATGAATTCTTATATTTTAATGAAGTGTCATTAGTTTTAAGTCTATGGATATAAGTATAAAAATAAATATAACTTTAAGTATATATTTAAGTGTAAATAATACCATAAGTAACTTTATAAATAATATAATGTAATAATAATAATTATTATATGTAACAAGAAATAGAAGTATGATTTATTGTTTATTATATTTTATTGAAGTGTTCTTTATTTACTAAAGTATAAACATAAGCTATTAAAATAAATATAAGTTTATAGATATTTAAAGTACAATAATAAACATAAGTATAAATTCCATCCATCCAGCCTCACGAAACCCAAAGTCATGATGACCCACCACTAGCTTCATTGAGTGCCATCACCATTGAAGGGGTGGAGTACCTCCTCATGCAGGATGTGTTGGAACTCTTAGAGTTTTAACGAAATAAATATTACTCCATTAAAATTTTAATAAAATATATATTACTTTATGAAAGTTTTAATGAAATAATATATAAATTTATATTTATAAGTATAAGTAGGGGTTTCATTCACTTCTATTGTATTCTCTATCTCTCACTTTCTATCCACCTTGCTTGTTGCTCCCTTTACGCCTTCACCATGGCTTCTCATCATGATACGTTCGCAGTGTGGATGAGTGAAACCCGTTACGATCAGATGTAGGACCAGATTTACCCTAGGTTTTGTTATAGTATTAAGCTAGAGAATATATTTAGGACTCTAGAGCCCGATAGCTCAGTGCTTGCATATTTTTGCACGGGATGTGATGATATCACATTTTTATCCCTGACTCCATTGCTCGGTGGATAACCCTAGAGTTCCTCTTCTCCATGAAGAGTGGTGACAACCATAGAAAGGTTGTGCAAAGAGCTTTTGCACATGTTCCCCCCCCTTCCGATCTACCTATGTGCTCCTCACTTTTGAGTCGGTAGACCCGATTGATCTCATCGAGCAGGATATTGCCTTTGCTATTTGTATATTATGCTCTGATTTTGAAGAGGAGAATGATGAGGAGCCAGTGGTGCCTTTTCTCACCTATGAAGTGGAGACAGTCCTGGATAAGCAAGAGGACGAGGCATGTAGCTTGGTTGTCTTTGGACTTGTCGACTATCCACCAAGAGGCAGCCCATCCTACTAAGAATGCAAAACTTGCATCATTGAGTGCCATCACTATGGATGGTGTTGAGTACTTGCTCATGCAGGATGTCCTTGAGGTATTGGATTTGAGGGAGGAAGAGCTGTACTGCCACCTTATCCAGGATGTTGATGAAGACCTCATTGACTTTGACACTGTGTAGATGTCCCTCCACAAGTAACTGAGATTCACTGATACGATGGCACGAGCATGGATAATGTCTTTGCAATCATCCACATCCAAAGAAGTGTTGTAGAAGCTGCTCCTGACTATGATATCTCAGATGCAAAATTTGAGAGGTTGCAGGAGGAGCTCTTTGGACCTCGACCACGCATTGACCTCTCAAACCCTCTACATGGTGATAGAGCGAGCACTAGGGCAGACCTAGATTCAGCGACCGGGAAACATAATGATGAGCTGAGAGGGTACGTAATTTTTTTAAAAAATATTCCTAAAAATTTTTGTGCAGGGCCCCAAGGTCCTGGAGACCCCACACATGTAATCTGGCATGCATCAGGGCCCTTGAGGCATGCCAACCGAAGGCTGGCGAGGATGGCCTTGATTCTGCATTGCCAGCCTTTGGTTGGCATGCTTGGAGGGCCCCGATTCATGCCAAATTATATGTGTGGGGTCCCCTGGCCCTTAAGGCCCTACCTCGGAGGGTGCACTACTAGAAAACCCTTGGGGTATTTAAAAAACCCCTTAACTAAAATTCCCCCCCCCCAATAAAACAACCCCTCTTTACTTATGAACCAGCGGATTTTTTTCTAAAGTTGAATTAAAAAACCCCTCTTGTTAATGTAATTCTGTTAATTTTTCTCAATGTATCTAATTAAAAAACCCTTCTTGCTGAACTCACGTGGGACACTAACATTTTTTGAGGTGAACCCCCCGAAGGCCCCGCACAGACAATTTCAACTTATTTGAAAATATTTTTTTAATGCAAAATTATATTTTAGAATAATTTTTGATATTTTATTTTTGCATGCAAATATTTTCTTCAAGAAATTGTCTATGTCAATGAGTTTGCATCAAGCGCTAGTGGAACAAGGGGTGGCAGAGGAGGACTCCAGGATGCAGCTTTGAAGGAGTATATTGGCAAGATCTTCCAAGACATCATTGTCTTTCACAAAGTATGCTCCCCTAATGGACAAGTCTCTCTCATGAAGATCAAGGCTTTAACAAAGGGTGCTGCATTCAAGTCCATGCCTGTGAAATGAAGCTTAAAAGCTGGTTCTTTTGAAGTGCTCCAAGCTCTTACATTTGTTCGAAGCTCAGCGTGGAGAGAGAAGATTCATTTACTTGTTAGCCTAGGCCTTGCTACTGGAAAGATTGATCTTCATGCTATCCAACTCGAGCTTGAAGGAAATTTTATTGTAATTCCTTCGCTTAAAGCTCCTACTGACTCTGTTAAGCCTAGTACTAAGAGGCGCAGAGTTTAGGGCTT
Organism: Cibotium barometz; assembly: GCF_041138505.1. Lineage (NCBI taxonomy): Eukaryota > Viridiplantae > Streptophyta > Polypodiopsida > Cyatheales > Cibotiaceae > Cibotium > Cibotium barometz. The sequence goes on from NC_141091.1 coordinate 10,061,530, forward strand.
TTTTACTTACTTCTATGTCATGATGTAATAGTTTCTATATTAATAAAAATATATTTTTGAAGTTTTGTTATATTCGTGCGATCAACAAATAATATTTAATCATTAATTTGAAATTGAAATCACAATACAATTATGATTGCCAGATATAATCAAGTAGACACTTGGCAAGGATTAAAAAAAAATATTTTCATTAAGTAAAGCATTTACATCATGATCACATGAGATTACATTGTGGCATATAAATGAGATTACAAGATCTCCCTAAATCTATGGCTCATCACCATAATATTCCTTGCACTTCCGCATGCGTAGAACTAGCCGCATATCTTTGTCAGTGATGGTGACTCTGTTGGGCAATGGACTGCTGTGTACACTGTGTCACCAAACATGTCCACCAAAAAAGCTTCTGTAGCCTCTTGAAGAGCTTCCAAAGCTACTGTTGTCCATCATGTGGGAGCCTCACTATTGCCGACTCGTGTTCAAATCATCCATGATCTCCCTAACGAGGAGATGAAAAGGTCTCCTCGGGATTAGAAGGTCTGTCATCTTCTGATACTTTCTTATTTCTCCCAGAGCGACAGTGCCAGGTCTCCACCGACATTTGCGATGTGTGGGCGGTGTTGGGGGCCTGACCTTCATGGGATCAATCCTCCTGGAAGTGTGCTTGGTGCGAGCCATGCTCTTGAAGAAGATAAAACAAGAATAGAATGAAAATGAAACTCTAAACTTATATTTATAACTTCAAAAACTGAAAATATAACTTATATTTATATTTTTATAGAATGAAAATAAATAACTCTTAATTTTTTTAGTAATTTTTATTATATTTAGTATTTTCCTTATTTATAAGAGCCCCTCTGATGCAACATCTCACTAATTCCCTAGGGTTTCTAGAACTTTGTTCTATGTTTAAAGTAATCTATTTTTTAGAGTAATTTTTATTATATTCTTTTAGTAAAGACAAAAATTTTAAAATTTCTAAATTCATTGAAATTTTATACACTTATAGTCTTACATGCATACATGCATACATGTTATGTGAAAAATTCTAAATCCATATGAGGCCTGTGAACAAAAAAATAATGCTTTCGATAAACTTGAAAAACTATATGAGAGAAAAAGATATTAACACCCAAGATATTGAGAAAGAAACATCAAATTATACTTGTATTAAAAACACTTCTCATAGATTACAAGTACATTGAAACATAGGTTTACAATGCATCATATGATTTACTCAAATCATATTATCCATGTTTAAACTGAAGGCATCGCCATTATTATGAATCCTTTGTACAAGTCTTAAATCCTTGTCCATAAGAGTGATGCACTTCGCATGAATAGCTACCAACTGACCATCATGCATGAGGTCCACCGAATATGCCTCAGCTGCTTCTTGAAGATCCAATAATGCTTGGGCTGACCATCGCTGCACATTGTTGACTGTAGAACTAAGTCTTGCACCACATAGAACCTATTACGAGACATTCGCTGGAGATCTTGCAATATCTCTCTCACCAATCTTGCAAATGGCGCCCTTGGTATGATTAAGTTTGTACTTTTCTGATACTTCCTTATTTCTCAAAGAGCAGCAGTGTGCCTGGTCCCATCTATGCTTCTTGTGACGTGGCGGATGTGGATGTGTTGTACCTGTAGTAGTGCCTCCTAGATTGTCAGATTGAGTGCGCTCACTGTCGGTCTCTATTGGTATATTGACCTGGGGCTGTGCTGGGCGAGTCTTAGTAGGGTTCCTTGTGCTGTACTCATGATGATGATGTGAACAGGGTCTTACCTCTTTATCTAAATTCCAGATTCAAGGGCAGTGTCTACCCTTTTACAACTCAATCTGGTGTTTAACAGATGATTACAATAAATTTATCAGCATAAAATCACCAGAAATTACATTAAATCAAGGGTAACCAATTTGTACGGAATGGTTGGAGTACCAAACCAACTCCGAATTGCAATCTGAAGTTATAGGGATCTCTATCAGATACCTAATGGTTAATTTGAATCCTCAATTGCACCAAAATACAGTGATTAGCACTGATTAATCATTGATTAGTAAATTAGTCCACTGTTTTGTGTGCAAAAAACAGAGTATGTGGGGAGTCCAGATTTGGTGCCTTAGACTTCAAATGAGCTCAAATGCTTTCAAAGACATAAATAGCAATGAGTCTAGTAGAGGATTAAGCTAAGAAACATAAGATTTGACCAAATATTGAATGCTTAATCTCTGTTTTACCAAAGTCACTTGTAGATTTGATGAAGAGCTTGGATCTCACTTGTAGATTTGATGAAGAGCTTGGATCTCACTGTAGAATTGATCAAATTGAATTCTGACTTCACCAGCTTGTAGAGCATGCTTGAAAACACTTGGGGCTAAGAGGAATTAGACTGATTTGAACTGTGGAAGTGACGATCTCAAATTTTCTCCTAGAAATAGGCGCCTGCTAAATTCACGATTTCTCCTAAACCCATCTCGGCAGTTTGCTGTGCTAATTTGATGAGCTTGAGTAGCAATGAGTTAGCTGGATGTGGCTAGAAGGGTTGGCCTAATGTGATGTGTGCAAGGAGCTAGAGCTCCTCCACCAGCTGGGGATACAGAGGTGAGTTGAAAAATAACTAAAAATTTGATTAATTTTTAATTATCTACTAATCTTAATTAATTAGATAATGGGCTCATAAACCTGATAAATTCTAGGCATGGCTCTGATACCATGTTGAAATTAGGGCAGTGTGATGAGCTATGGTGGATCAAATACTAGAATCAACATCATTAACAAAGTGATTAGCAAATAATTAAGACGTAATTAGCAAATAATTAAGATATAATTAGTAAATAATTAAGACGTAATTAGTGAGTAATTAGCAAATACCTTAATGTAGGCATGGATAATCAAAAACCAACAAATTCTCATTAGGCCAATGCCTCAATTTATAGAGTTTACATCCAAGCATCAAATCCCACTGATTTCTCCTTGATTCACTCCACCTCTCCCAGAATATCTCCACCTCTTTTGCTTGATTCTCTCCACCTCTTCACTTTTCCCAGAATATCTCCACACTTCCTAAATCTTCTCATGCTACCCTTTATTCTCTCCCAATAGATTCTTCTCGCCTTTTCACAGGTTCTTTCACATTTACACATTCTCTTTTACAGCCTCTAACCAAGGGCTTGTTCCCACACACACCCTATTCACTTGTATATTTCAACAAAAACTAGCCTTTAGTTGCAGCCACTGCAATCACAACTCTCATAGTTGCCATCTTTGCAACCGCGAAAAATATCTCCTCATAATCAATCCCATGTGTCTGCACATATCCTTTGGCTACCAATTCAGCCTTGTACCTTCTTATGCTATCATCATCACTGTTATGTTTCACCTTATACACCCACTTACAACCAATAGCTTTCTTGCCTTCAAGCAATGGCACCAAATCCCAAGTCTCATTTCCATACAATGCATCCATCTCCTCATCCATAGCTTTCTCCCAACACACATTTCCAATAGCCTCATCAAAACATGTGGGTTCTACAACCTACATAACTTTTTCCATATAAGCATAGTGATGTGCCACATAACGATCATACGTCAACCTCTGCAGAGGGTTTTTGACTCTTCTAGATCTTCATAACTTTGCATTCATGGCTTCCATAGCCTTCTTCACACCACGTGGCCTCATTGCTGGAATCCCAAGATCCTCATCAAGGCTCATCTCCGAGCCACTAGACTCTCATCAACAAGATAATGCCCTATAGAAATATCAGGTATACCAAGGGGCTTCACCACTTTCTCTTTGCCTTTATGTGATGTACCAAACTATCATAACCAATGACCTCAAGTAGGATACATACACCCAATGGAAACTTTAAGACCTCTTTGCAGTACACACAATGTTTATACAACCAATTGCCCTTCTTGCAGTTTCAAAAATAGAGTTTTGTAGAGAATCAAAAATTACCCCGCAGTGCCCACCACCATGAACACCTCTGAACTAAAAAACGGAGGTTCCAGATGCACCCGAAATGTAATTTTGGCCCAAAAATTTGTGTCCAATGAACATTGTCCAACAAACATTATAGTTTCCCTGTATCTTTACTCCTACGAAGAAAGCTCCTCAATCAGAGTTTGTTTTCTGGTGCCTCCCGAAGAGCTCTCGGACAAGGGTGTAGTAGCCAACACAAAGGTGCCTCCCGAAGAGCTCCCGGACAAGGGTGTAGTAGCCAACACAAAGGGGGAAGAGTAGATGAAGATCTTACCCTCATACGGCATCCTATGCTTGTCTTGCTTGCCGCTCATCCCTTAGCATGAACCAGGCTCTGATACCATGAAAAAATGCAGAAGAGAAGAGAGCTTGAGCTCTTGCAAAAAAGCACACACACACTCACACAACCCCTAGAAGAGAACACACAAAGTGAGAGGTTGAAAATTCTTCTTCTTCTTCACATAACAAAAGAGGTCTACAAAGAAGATAAAGTTACTAACACACATAATAGAGTATATGCAAACGGTCCATAATGTTGTGAACACACTAAGTGGAGTGGGTGGTGTAGACTAGTCGGTGTAGTCTAGCTGTAGAATCTATGGCGAAGATATGTCGGTGAGAGCTACCAAACCCACCAGTGATGTAAACAGTCTCATGAAGTCACCTCATGATTGTCATCTCACGTTGAGCTTGACATCTCAATGGGGCCCACATCGGGTTTAGACCTGGTGAACCATATGTGCCAAAATAGGAGACAATAATTTGAGAAAGGCTTGGGTTTGTTTTGATCATGTCATGCGTGTGCAGGGATGGACAACAATGGCTTCACATGTACATGATTCAAGGTACAAGTTGGTCTTGTAAAATTCCTAAAAAATTTGAACTTGTTTTCAACTGTTTTATAAATGTTATATGATGGCATAGAGCTTGCAAGAGCTTATGAAAATTACTTCTTGCAAAATGAAAGAGGAAGACACAATGGCATAAGTTCTATTCTTTGCAAGAGCCTATGACAAATACTTCTTATTACGAAATGAAAGAGGAAGACACAATGGCACAAGTTCTATTCTCGGAGATGATTAACAATGTTAAAGTGCACAAAGGTTTTCCCAAACCAGATTTTTTTGGCTTCATGGATGAGCGTGGAGCCAACTAGAGGGCAGTATGGACAGTCTATAATAATGGACCACAGAATATATTAGAAGGTTGTGTGTGGTCATGTCTTTTTCATTAGGAACAAAGCTTGAACATCCATACCGTACAATAGTAGTCAGGAATTTCCAAGAAGAGCACAAGTGAAAAAGAGGCACTTTTGAAATAAAGATACATTAGATTGTGGTGGATGAATGGTAAAGTCACTGCTTGCAAACTTACCAGCCATGGATTGTTGACTTAGTTGGTGGCATACTTGAAGCACCTTGTAGGGGTAAGTATTATTTTCTTGGTTTTCAAAACACAGCTTACATTTGGAATCTTAATTGTTAAGTTAATCTTTTATTATGGAATGTGGTTGGAGCTTACAACTTGAATTCTCATTAGTTAACTTAATCTCTTGTTAATAGGATGTGGATGATGCCACTCGCAAATGCCAACCACCAATCTAGCAGACACTATACATGCAAATTGGTTAGCAAGAGAGGGTTTCAAGGGAACCATCTTTTTATATGATGCTGTTGTTTCAAATCTCACTAATGCCCTCTTGCAATCCACAAAGAAACATGCATTCATGCAAGGTAAATATCACTTTGTCGCACATGACAAACAACCACCAACCTAGCAGAAACTAAACATGCAAGTTGGTTAGCAAGAGAGGGTTTCAAGGTAACCATCTCTTTATATGATGCTATTATTTCAGATCTTGCTAATTATTTCTTACAATCCACAAAGAAGCATGCATTTATGCGAGGTAAATATCACAGAGCAGGCCCTACAATAACAAAGTTGATGGAGAAGGCTAGAACATCAAAAGCTCCAAGTCTATTAAAGCACTAGTAGATTGGTGGGGGAAGCAGTTAGTGGCACACCAATGCATGTGCAACCAAACTATATTGGTGATAGCATTACAGTTAGTTGATGTCGAAAATCCACAGTTATAAACCTTGAGGAAGACAACTCATCACATTGTCTAGAGTATGTCATAGAGACCAGCCATGCAAGAAACAAGGTAGCAGATTAAACTTTCCACCCACTATTCTTTCAGCTAAGAAGGTGGTCAGCATAATGCAAAAGGATTAGCAAATGAAGTAGAGGTGTAGGAAATTGTGGAGAATGACATACACGACTCAATGTGGGCTATACATCAAACACCACTACACAATAAGGTCACTTTCCAAGGGTGGTTAGGTGGCCAAGATGGCGAGTGTAAGAAGAGCATCAAGAACTGCGGGCAAGGTGTTCTAGCTCCATCTTTTTCTATGGTATGAGAGAGTGGTTAGGGGGCCATAGGCATTAGCTCATGTGGTTTTGTATAACAGTAACATGGATCATACTTAGAGAGTATGTAATACTACATATCAACAACAATCACATGCTAGATCCCCGGTTATATGGCCAGTTGGATGAGGTACAAACCTTATTGTGGATGAGATCCGAGCATTGGAGGTTGGTGGATTTGTGTTGAAAAAGGGACTATGCCAAGAAGTAAATGTAGCCCATTGGTCAACAAAGTACAGAAGTGGCATATTGGATATGGTGGCCAAGAGAATAGATTCGGTAATTTCAAACACAGCTACATCTTTGAGCATTTGGTCATTAAGACTAGTCAGATGGAAGTGTTTGTAATTGTGACCAAGGAATCACTACTATAAAATGAAAAATAGATGGTGACTATGGGAAAGAATCCATCATGCACATTTCCCAATTGTCAAATCAGGGTAGGGGCTGGTAGACCATGTTATGCATGCAAGCACCTTTATTTTATGTATTTGTATATTTTTGGATTAGCTGTGAACCATAATATATTTATACATATCAACTCTCTATTAAGGTCTATTTACTTTTCATTTTTTAAATGTCTTAATAGGAAAATAAATATGGTTGTATGTCGATGGTTAGAATATTTTAATTTATTATTTTAAGGTCTTCTCAATGTTGATGTCTACATTGAGTTTCTTAAATATAGCACTTATTGGCATGCAATTACTTTTCCTACACAAAGCACTTATCCATGCATTTACTTCTCTAAATTTAGAAAATACCCATGCGAAATCCCTTTTCTCTTTTAGCATGATGTATCTATAAATACCCCTTGGCTCTTGCTCTAACCCTCACTCCCATATCTCATTGCCTCCCTCTCTCTTATTGTATTTTTCAACCTCCCTAATTATCCTTCTTCATTTCACTCTCCCTCACCATCATTCTCTACCTCACCAACCCTCACCTTCTCCCTCATCCTCTATCTTTGTCGATCTCATTATGTCTTCTTCAAATGGCCTCAACTGTACTCTCAAGAATACCCTTGATGTTATTTTCTACAAAGATTTGAGCATGACAGGTGGAGATCTGAAAGAACATCTGAAAATCATGAAAGAGGCTCGTAATCTTTGGATCAAGATCCTAGCGGATGAGCCCATCAATTCTAGAGATCTATATGTATGGAATATGAAGATTAGAAGTGCCATCGGCACTTAGCAGAGTTATGGATACATTGGTGAAGAAAAGGAGGAGTCCCTTCGAGAGGAGTTGAAGAATAGAGTAGCCCATAAAAGCACATAGGTGTAGGAACCCTTATATAGTTATGTCAAGTTGTCTTTTCTGAATAGTACTTAGTTGCAAGAACCCTTATGTAGTTACATGAGGTTGTCATGTTGTCTTTATATAGTAAATAGTATGCAAGGATGATGTAACAACCTTTCTGGAATAAAGTCTTCTTTAAACTATAATTTTCCTTATCATTTTTATAAATAATAAGTGATCTTGATGTAATTTCTTTTGGAGAATAAAATTATCTTTTGCCCACAATTGGTTGCAATATTATGCTTTTTCAATTTTGTATTGTTTATTATTTTTTATGGCATGAAGTCACATGTAAAGGCATCCAATGACATGCACATGTGCATAGCGATGTGCAATACTCCTGAAGTGCATACAATGAACGATATTTGCGTTACGAGTACCTATGTATATGAAGCACACAAATCCTTATCTGAAATGGGATATACCTATGTATATGAAGCACACAAATCCTTATCTGAAATGGGATATACAAAGAAAAACAATACATACTCGCTTTTTCTCAAAAAAGTCTAAAAAGATGCCTTCATTATTGAGGTGTAGGATTTTGAAGAAAGATGCCTTTATTATTGACATTAAAAAAGAAGAAAGGTGATTTTTTTTTGTTTGGTACAAAAGTAGAATACACCTCTCCCACTACCATAAATGTAGAGAGAACCTCGATAGAACTTTGTTAACCACCATTTAGCTAAGCCTTCTTAATAGAGTACACCACCCACAACCCTCCTTCATATTGTGTGTGATGGCCTCATCAAATATTAGTGTTGAAGTTGTTGTTGTGCGTATCGCTAGGGAGGCCACTAATGCGGAGGACAAGCAAAAGACCGTAGATGGTGCACAAACGTGGAAATGTCTCACATCCCTTACCACTTCCTAGTAGTGATGATGATATTTCTCAAGTGAAGACCAAAGTGGTGGGCTTCATTACCATATGTCAAGCCCATGGTTTATTGATAGTGCATATGAGCGTCTCTTGCTTGAGGAAGTGCAAAAGGGAATGAACATCGTTCGTTTACTTTGTGCCTTCACCCCGGAGGATAACCAATGCCTATAGAAGTAAAGATGATGGTATATAACAGTCAGAAGAGTTGTATTTAGAACTTATATGTGAATGAACTTGATTTTATTTCCACTTGGAAGCAGTAACCTCGATCTTGAGGATATAATGTTATCATGTTTTTCTCTCTCTCACTCCCTCACGCTCTCTCTCGCCCTATGCCTGTCAAATAATTATGTCATGACTCTCTCCCCTCTCTCTCCCACTCTCTTTGACCCTCTCTCTCTCTCTTGATGGAGGGGAGAGGGAATCTCTTGATTCCAAAAAAGAAAGTGGGAGAGGGGGAGAGAGAGGAAGGAGAGAGAGAGAGAGAGGGAAGAGGATGGGAGAGAAGGAGAGATGAAGGGAGGGTGAAAAAGGGAGAAAGAGTGAGAGAGAGGGAAGGAGAGATGATGCATAGGAAGGGTAAGGGAGAGGGAAGGAGAGATTATGGATAGGAAGAGTGAGGGAGAGGGCAAGGAAGGAGAGAGAGAAGAGGGTGGGAGAAGGGGAGAGAGAGAGAGAGAGAGAGAGAGAGAAAGGAGAAAACAACATGATCTATGATAGCTGAGTCGGCAGGTGTGTGCGCTACAGTGTTGTAATCGTAGGGAGAGAAAACAAAACAATTTGCGCTAGTTGAGTCAATGGGTGTGTGCGCTGTAGTGCTGTAATCTTAGAGAGAGAAAGAGAGATAAAACAAGACAATCTGCACTGTCTCAAGCTCCATCCCCACCTAACTCGCAAACTGTAAATGAAAGAGATGATGCAATTGCGTTGCTGTCTTTTGCATGGATAAGGGTGCTCGTACTCTCACACTTGTTGTTGATGATCTGTACAAACTTCTTTGCTTGTTTAGAAGCTCACTGTCTGTGATGAGCTGATGATGATTTGATGCCTATTGATCTCACTATGATGATGAGCTACCCTCTATCATGCTAGAAGCTCATTGTGATGATGATGATCTCATTGCTTGTTGTTGTGACTGACGATGATGATGAGATGATGCTTGTTGAGCTTACTGGCTGCAATGATGAGCTGCATGCCTGCCCTGCGTGAAGAGAGAGGAGAGGCATTGGGTGCTTGATATGCATGGAGAGAGAGAAGAAAACACGCTCAACATTGATCTACGATGAGGTGAGATCGTTGTTTCCCACAGTTGGGAGTGTGGTTGTTGCTCATCGTGCTCGTTGAGCTTACTGCGATGATGAGCTGTCTTCTTGCATGCTCGTAAAAGCTAAATGGTAAGTGTGCCTCCATGTTTGCCTATGCCAGTGCTAGTGCTAGTGCTAGTGCTAGAGACAGTTGCTGCCTTGTTGTAGTGTCATTAGGATTCTTGGCGGCAAGGTTGCTTATGCACTTAGCCACGGACTGAAAGTCATCGCTTGCATTAGGGAAGCACTTGAGCAATCCGAGTCTGGAGGAACTTTAATTGTTGTTTCTAAGAAAATAAAAGCTATTGCAGGGAAAAAATCATAACTAGAGAAAGAACAAACTGCAGTCGTTGAAGGCTTTAGTAGAAGGATCGCCAGCTTGCACTAAATGCAAATAAAAGAGAAGAAGTTGCCAAAGTTTGGTGAGCCGAACCTCCCTGAAGGCTGACTATCAACAGCTACTAGCAAAGTCCATCCTCGGATTTGGTGGGAGAGTTTTCAAGTGTTAAAAGATGCTTTTTCCAAGAAAAACACTCTGAAAATGGTTAAAAACCTTAATTCAAAAATCAAGATTCTATCAAATCTGTGAAGGAATTAGGGTTTTTGAAATATATGACTAGCATATATTCGAAAATAATTATCATTAATCTCATTGCTAATATACTTAGAACAGAATTTAAAAAAATTAGTAAAAGTATTAATCTAAAAATGGATTAAACACTAATCATTCTCTAATCTAAAAATAGATTAAATATTAATCATTCTTTAATCTAAAATATCAAGATTTAAGCCAAGATCTCTAATACTAAATGTAATGGAGTGATCATAAAGCTGATATGGATTAATACAAGATTAAAGAGATAATCTCATACAAAGAACCATGATGTCTAAGTGAGTTAACCTCCCACCAAGAGGATGGAAATAGCCTTCCATAAGCCTATGGTAGCCAAAGGCTCCAAGAACATACAAGTGTCCAAAGATCATAAAAGGTACAAATGACAACCCATGAGCCCCTTATATACCTGAGCCCATGATCATGGTCCTAGACCTAATCTAAAAGTTGTGGCTTCATTATACACATCGATAATATATAGATATAACATAAGCTTGCTTACTCTAAAAGAAGAAAGGAGGAAACTCTTTTCTTGTTCAAAATCTATTAGCCCTCCTGCTCTCTCTCTCTTCCTTTGCCTCACTCTCTTCACCTCCTCTACAAAGAAGAAGGATGCAAGCTATTCCAAGGCCGCATCTCTGAATGGTAGGCTATTTCGAGATTTTGGGTGTGAATATCGCTTTCTGTTATTACATAAGCCAAAATTAGGGTTGTGTGTGTGCAATAAGACCGTATTAGGTATTATGGGAAAAATCCCGCATTATGGGAATTTTGAAATTGAGAGGTTTCATGTATTATGGGAATTTCCCACTTAATGTGGAAAAAGTTATTGTGGAATTTCTTAATATAGAACAGAGGAAGGTAGTGTTGATAATCACCGTTCAAACCAAAAAAGTGGTATTAGTATTTGTGCATAAACATATTTGAAAGGAGTTTGATAATCATGTAGGAAGGTGGTGTTGATAAACACCATTAATAAGAAAGTGGTATTTGTTTCTTTGCAAGGACCTGCACCAATTGAGTTGTACACTGCACAAAATTTATGAAACAATTGAACAAATAAGATAGAAACATTATTATATAAAAAAAATGTAGGAGGCACAAAGAAAAATTTCATTCAATAAGTGAAAATAAAAAATAAAGAAGATACCAAAGTACATCTCTTTTGGATATTAGAGTTATATTAACCTCAAAATCCACATTGTCAATATTGAATCTACAAATGCTACTCCTCATTGAAGGAAGAATCAATATGAGCTTCATCCTCACAAGCCAAGCCTAAGCATGCTTTTGCTTTACGGGCTTCCTTTTCTGGTATCTTGATTCTTTTGTATGGTGGTGGATTGCTTGGTTTCCACGACCAAAGAATTGCATCAGCATTTTCCCATACTTGTTGTTCTGCCTCATTAATTTGCCAATATCCCTTCCAACAATCAGCATAAGCTTGAACCTTTCTTCCTTGCACAAGGTCCCCAGTATTGAATCAAGAGTTTCTTGTAATTTGGTGATGTAGGCTCATCATCAATATCCGATTCAGCCATAGCAAGCCAAACTGGATAGATGTTTGTGTCATCTGGGTGCAGCATGACAAAGTGTCCTTGCTGAACATGTAGCATAGGGTTAAATGCCTCCCTTGGTTTATCCCGTGCAGGCCCACAATAATGATCATTATGTTCTTCAATACCTAAGAATCTTTGTGCCTGCAATTGTTCAACATTCATATCATCTAATTGATGGGACCCTTCAGATTTTGGCCAAAAATTTATGTACTTTCTTGCCTCTGATTGTATTGGTTTTCCAAGCTCTTCGATTACATTACTCCAATAATCTATCACGGACCTATAATATCTTGGCACAAATGAACCATTACTTAGATTCTGCCAAAATTTTGTGTAACCCTTCAATCCTGATATTACTTCTGCATGCATCTTTATATGCTCGGCCATTGGTAGTAGAGGTGGATCTCCTTTTGGTAACCTTGGTTTACCTTCATTGTCTGTCTTTCTTCCAAAGACGGATACTTCCACTCCAATTATGAAAAGCTACATGTGCCTTAAATTGCATTACCGGTGTGTCTCCTTCCATGAAGAACCTGAATAGAAGTGGTTTGGAGTGACCTATAAGTGCTTCTTGCCCATCACAAATGTAGCCATCACAATATGCCTTGAAGTCAGGGACCTCTGTAAGCAAGAAGGGAGCTGGAGAAGAAGTTGAGCTGGTTCTTAAAGTATCCATCAAATGTGGTAAAGTAAAGGTTTGCCCCACTCTTAATTTCTCTGAAAACCTGCTAAACATGGCATCTATATCCTCATGTGTATGTCCGACCATTAGAAATCCCAACTGTACAGTTTTGAAAGCACCCCGTGCAACAAGCAATGACAAATAGGCAAATAAGTACCGATTTTTATTTTCTCCAGCACAATTATCTAGTTGTAGCAACAAGTTTTCTGGCAACTTGCGAAATGAGGAAACCCAATTCATTGTGTCTCTCTGATTTATACATGGTTCAACAATGGGATCTTTACCATCACTCATATTGTGGTTGTCTAAAGCTGTCCTTGAATTTAAAGCATGTAGAAGTGAAACATTGCTCCTTGGAAGCCCATTTGTTACTAGATCACCAAGAGGATGCTTATCCATCCTCTCTAAGTTATGTAAACAACTTGCGATTGAGCCAATTGTTAGATTGGGATCAGATGGCCATAAACCATTCAAAATAAAGTGTCCATAATGACCTTCTGCATGGCCATGAGTGATCATACCAATCAATGCAGTGCAAAATCGCCATATGTAACAGAGTTTCGGATCCGAAATGAGTCTGAATCGCATCTGAACACAACAAGAAAGATCTGGGTTGCTTGCCACACATTTGTCCATGCATGATTCGATTTTCATGCCTCTTCGGTGCCGTTTGGGCCCACGGTTGGAAATTTCTGCCATTTGGCACGCTCGTGCATCTTTTTCGAGAACCCGGATTCGGGCAGTTTTAGAAGTTGAGGATCCGGGACCTCATCAGAGAACAGACCACATGGACTTGTGCTAGGGAAGTTGCTATATGTCCACATCACTCCGTGCTTGGATTTGGACATCACAATAAATTCTCCCAGCGCGTCAAAGTTGGGTCCTGACGAAGATAGTGCAAAATCGCCATAACAGAGTTTCGGATCCGAAATGAGTCCGAATCGCATCTGAACACAACAAGAAAGATCCAAGTTTCTTGCCACACATTTGTCTTTGCATGATTCGAATTTCATGCCTCTTCGGCGCCGTTTGGGCCACTGTTGGAAATTTTTGCCATTTACCACGCTCGTGCATCTTTTTCGAGAACCCGGATTCGGACAGTTAGAAGTTGAGGATCTGGGACCCCATCAGAGAACGGACCACACGGACTTGTGTTAGGGAAGTTGCTCTATGTCCACATCACTCCGTGCATGGATTTGGGCATCGCAATCACTTCTCCCAGCGCGTCAAAGTTGGGTCCCGGCAAAGATAGTGCAAAATCGCCATAACAGAGTTTCGGATCCGAAATGAGTCCGAATCGCATCTGAACACAACAAGAAAGATCCGGGTTGGTTGCCACACATTTGTCCATCCCTACCACGTTAACTTAGTTAACCTCATTCTAGCCCAACCTTGCATGCTAGACCAAATTTGCTGCATGGGTGGGCCAACACAAAATTTTTATGGCCTCAATCTCGAGCCCCCTACAACTTCATTTTTTAGGATTCCTACCACATTATTATTGAGGGTCACCCACACCATATCAGCTTTGGGTTCGCATCACATCATCGACTTTGAGTTCACCTCACTTCTTTTGCCATGTTAAGTTCTGGTTTATGAAAATTTTGTAAAAGAAAGTATCTCTAAATTCTCTTAGCGGATGCTTGCCCAAAAGCCCCTATATATGTCCTAATCTTGCAATTAACAATAATTATAATTTTGGTTAAGCTTAGTGTAATTTTGGATCCTCTTGAAACAAATTTACCAAACTCTATGTCAATGTTTCCCACATACTAAAGAGTGACTTGAGCCCTTTATTGAAAACAAGCATGCAGGTCCAACCAACATGTTTATGTTTTCTCCCAAACTAGCTGTGTTTTTTGATTTAGTAGGTCAACACACTTGTTAAGCATTCTTCTTCCATTTCTTTGCCATTTTGTCCACCATTATCATTTCGCAAACTAGCTTGTCCAAATGCAACAAGGTAGTCGGTCATTGATTTTAAAATTTAACATTCAAAAACTTTCACCTTGTAGAAACATTTAATCTTTTTATTGGCATTACACATTTTAAACACATAGATGCTTGCCTTTTCTCAGTAAAACATGGTTATAATGTGTATTTTGGGGAGTTAAAGTCATTCTATGTGGTAATCTATAGCAATATAGCTCTATTTTTTCCTAACCTAGGAAATAAGATAGATACATCACATTGGCTTTCACATAATAAATGCTTTGAACCCTCTTTGAACTTACTAAACAAAATGCATCAAAGAAAATTCTAGTTTGTAAACTATAAATTACTCAAGGTTTGGTCCCACACAAATGTAGACATTCACTAACTAAGCTTAAGAAAACATTGGTAGTCTTTAGTGTGCATTAATTATTTTACATAAACAAAGATAAGGACACACATAATAGTGTTTTCTTCTCAACCAAAAAAGAAAACAACCCTTTATTATACAAGGCATATAAAACCACCAAACAAAAACATTGAAAGTAAGGCTATAAAGGCTAGAGATCTAGAAAGAACAAGTGTGCTACCCAAAAGAATAAAGGTGCTAGTGTGTTGGAAATGTATACATAGTAGATGATCTACTATATAGTGGAATGGAACTTTAAAAACTTTTGCTTAACTTGTAGTGTCGAGGTAGAGTCTAGCCCATGTAGAAGCTTGGGCACCTTACATTGACTAGGCATTATACACTATTAATATCATGGACATGGGCATCAGTGCTTAGGGTGATATATAGGTTTGAATTTGATGCGAATTTCTAGTGATATTGATAGTGACTAGTCCACACAATAAATTTCTAGCCATAACAAGGCTAGACTTTGGGTCCACAATCTATATACAAGTTTACATTACACTTTTATGCATTAGAGACCTAGTGAATTTCTAGCCATATGAAGACTAGACTTTAGGTCCACAATCTATATACATATGAACTATTCTACATTGCATTTTTATGCATTAGAGACCTAGATAATCTTTACCTCCTCTATAAATTGAAAGGCACTCAAATAAAATATTTCTCGTACGATCACATATTCAATGAATGGGGGTGTTTACAAAAGCCATTCAAAGACCTCTGAATGACTATAACTCGTGTAATTGAAGATGTGCATATCAACAATAATATGTAGTGTACTCTATTGAGTAAAACATCTCTGTGTCTATGTACATTATACATTAAAAAAACTTTCACATAATAAAAAAGGTGACTTGGTGATTATTTATGTGCACAAAAACTAAAAACTTAATGGAAACCATTATCCATTTAGAAAAAGTGGTTGAGTTAATGTATTAACTTTTGAGAAACTCAAAGAAAATTTTTAATATCTAGAGCAATTACAATAAAATGTGACACATGTAAAGGAGAAAGGGGAAAAGGTGGGGGTCAATGTGGGACAAGAGGATATAAAGAATGTAGTGATGATGTTTTCTTGCATCAGTTAGCCTTTGGTGCCATATGCGATAGTGTTAGCTGCATTTGGGGTGGCACATTGACCTTTGATGCCCTCTTCTACACTATCACCTTCATATCTCATCTACAAACATTAGACAGAGATCTCTGAGTTTGGCATTTGAGTCATTCATATAGCTTGCAGAGGAGGGACAAAAGCACGTCTAGGTACTCTTTTGTTTACCAGATGGTTTGACATGCATGGCCTCTAGGTGGATCACCTTTCCCATGTAGTGCAATCTTTCATTTGTCAAATAAGAGTTATCACAAGAGCTCTTATCATGAGCGTGCAGGTTTGAAGTTGTGTGTGGAAATAACTCTCATGTCACTCTTGAACATGAAGCGTGAGAGTGCTTCATTTTTTTTTCCTTTTTGTCAAAGGCAAAGGTTTGATTGTGGCTCTCACTTTTTTATGGCATGCTTTTTGTCCATTATTGTTCATGGTATGATTTGAACTCGTGCCCTTGGGCTACAAGCACGAGTGGCTTACTGGTAGACCGATGCACAGAGGGTACCCAATTTTTTTTTTCTCTCTCTCTCTCTCTCTATATATATATATATATATGTATGTATGTCTATATATACATATGTATGTATGTATATATATACATACATATGTATGTATATATATATACATATGTATGTATATATATACATATATATATATAGGGTTGCTTTGTAGCATGAGAGGCTATTGCATGCCATTTTAATGGCTGAAACACACTATTGGTATGGATAATTTTGTGGCAAAAAGCATGGGCTGTGTTTTAACTTTTTTGAAATGTTGAGATAGTGGCCAAACCAACTATCTATCATAAATCTGCATAAACGGTGTCTAAGGATAGTCTAGCTTGGTTTATTATCTACGGTGCCATCTTGACTACGATGAACAAAGCTTTCCATAAATCCATAATAAAATTTGCTCCTCTTTTTATCTTTATGCTCCACATGGAAGTTCCTTCCTTGGAACCATATTGCACTACAACATTTTGTAGTAAAAGAGGAAGAAATAAAAGAGCATAAACTTCATAAAACCACATGTGCATTGTGCATTCATACAAGTGGGGTCAAATACAATAGAAAACTCTAATGAATAATATCAAATCTTGCATACTCCAATTTTCAAATACTTGCTAATTCCTCGTTTGGATCTTTTTGTTTTTTTTTGGGGGGGGGGGGGATGATCCTACCATTAGTTAGAAAGAAAAATAGCCATAATGGTTGAGAAGCAATGCGTCCCCAAATGGGAAGCAAGAGTCTTGAAGCACAAAAAGGGGAGGATGCTCTTCTCTTCCGATTGGCTGCCCTAGGAGGAGAAGGCTATCTCATACAATGGGAGAAGGGGGAAGCAACCACACAGGTGCTTTATAGTGCCAAGTGGGTTCATCACCGCTCTCAGTAAGACAGGGAGCGCGTTGCTAGATCCTAAGAAGGGCCTCCCGGCGCTTTTGCGTGTGGTGTGAGCGCTTCTCCCGTTGACCAAGGAGAATATGAATGATATTGAGATAGATGTCCCAGATGGACTTTGTTGGCGGGGTGAGTGTCTTCCATGCCATCATTGCATCGAGCTCTTTAGATGTGACTCACAACAATATTGATGCAAATCTACCATCTCTGGCTAGAACTTGCGTGATTGTAGGTGAAGCTAGAGGTGGTATTGCAAAAGTACGAAGGTGAGAGACTTGAAGGGTTAGTCCCCCATCCTCCTTGTCATATGCCATGACGATCGTGGTCATAGTGGCACAAGCAATTGTCTCTCTCATAATAATGCGGAAGGGTGTTTGATCTATAGTGAAAATCTGTAGGATCCACTACAAAAGTTGTTGAGCCACATCTTAGACGTAATGTTGGTCTACCCCCAATGGCTAACCAAGTGCCAATTGCCTAGCGCTTATGTGTTAGTTGCCACACGAAGAGTGATCTTTCGCAGTCAAAAATCACCCCATAGCCTCTTCTAGAAATCTAAGAGAAAATGCAGCACGAGAGGTCTTGGGATTGCTAGTGTCTATTGTTGGAGGACCCTCAACCTCTGGCATTTGAATCTTACGTCCAGTTGTGTATTGTATAGAAAAAAGGTGTTAGGCGTCTCCTCACTATCCTTTGGATCATGCCATGTCCACTCTCTCAGGTCCCACTGGAGATGCGCGAGGCTGGTCTTCCCAAATCCACAAACGCCAAAGTCTCTCTCTGGCCACCTTGGTTGGTGGAGAGTCAATGTGCCACTCATGTGCATGCAAACCAATCACTCTCACCCTTTGCAAGGTGCTTCCCTTGAAATCCTCCAAGGGGATCTTAGTTCTCTCTAGTCTGCCACCATGAGGTCCAATATAGAAGGTGAGTAAGGTGGAACTCTTATCTGTGCCATGAACTGCCAGGGGTATATCATGCCTGGTGAACACTCGCAACCATTGTGGGGGAGGGGGAGGGGGGTTTTGTACTAGGGCTAGGCACTTTGGAGGGATGGAGGAGTCGATATTGAGGCTAAGTTTATCCTTGCCTCGGATCCCAATAAGGCCCCTCTCTTGGGCCTTTGGGGGCAGCCGTTTGAATCTAAGCCAATCTATAGTGGGGCTCGTGCAAAGCTTCCCATGGTATGTGTGGGCGAGCCCCAAGCATGTGACCAATAGCCATGGATTTTGGCTTCATCTTTGTGCGATTGAGGAAGTTGATCAATCTTTCTCAACTTACCTCTTCTCTTGGTCTTTTTTTCATGTGACTCTTTCTTCATCTTATCTCTAGTTTGAGGTCTACCTAGAGTCATTGCACAGCCACACGAATTAGTTAACTCCATGCTTGTCATATAATAAAAGCATGGATTTTTGGTGTTTACAAATCCACTTATTCCATACATGCATTTCAAGGCCTCCAAATCTAAACTCATATGCCAAATGAAGAAGCCTCCCATTATTATGAGTCATCAATAATTGAGTGAAGCTCGCAATATCTTCCATATGAAGAATCTCTCTACTATTTGAAGCATCAATAATTAAGGGAGTTTCAGTGTATAAGAATAACCATTTGAGAGTCTCATGACTCATTTGGGACTTTGAGCCCACCAAAATTTCATTATGATTATAGTATCTCTCTTTTCTTGAGACTAATCTAAAGCTTTACTCTCATGAAATATCATTTTGACTACAGTATCTCTCTCTTCTTGAGACTAATCTAAAGCTTTACTCTCATCAAATATTAACAAGTTACTTTACATGTTGCTACTTTTTCTTCACCTATTATGGGACACTCTGAAAAATCTTTACCACCGGAGCACCTTAAGATGAGCAAGTTTGTCATGGCTTTGGATCTTGGCACTTGGATAGAAAAGTTCTTAGCAAAAATCCCAAAGCTCTTTGTATTACTAGAGAGGTTGCTCCTCAAACAGAGTCCACATTCCAATCTTCTCTAAGTGTGCAAATCCCACCACGTCAAGTATAAGTAGATTTAACATCTCAAGTACCAGCTCCATTATTTGGAGAATTTGTTGATTTGAAGTTACCTAGGATTCCATGGGTTGACGAGGATAGACCTAGGGATAGAAGCAATGTCACATGCTATAAATCTCAAGAAAAGGGACACGATTACATTGAGACGAGTGTCCAAAATTGAAAAAAAAGAGAGGATAGAAGTTTAGTGCTTCTGGAGGAAAAAGAGAGGACAAAAGTTTAGCTCTTCTAGAGGAAACATGTTTAGACGCAGAGAGGATAAAACTGAGAAAAAGAGAGGATAAAAGTTTAGCACTTCATGGTAAACATGTTCAGAAGAAAAAGAGAAGTTTAGCACTTTTAGAGCAAACATGTTTAGAAGAAGAAAAGGAAACCTTGATGCCATTAATGGCAAAAGGGGGTCGTAGGACTAGGATTCAAGAAGAAGTAGTAGAAGAAGATAGATTCAAAGAAGAGAAATATAAAAGGAAGAAGAAGTCATCTAGGAGAAAACATAAGAAGAAGAAGAGGAGAAACATAAGAAGAAGAAGAAGAAGTTATCTACGAGGAAAATTGAAGTCCTCTTGGACAAGGATCTCTTAGTTATGACTCTTTAATAGAGCTTAGGGAGAAAATCACACAAATCACATTTGGTTAACTTCTTGCACCAAGGCATAGAAAGGAATGGGGTAAGTTAGAGTGCACAAGGGAGCCCAGGAGAAACAAGAAGAAAGATAATTGGATCCCTATGGCTCAAAAGGTGGATATAGATGTGGGATATGATGTACGATACATTATATAATCCTTATATCATGCTAAAGCATACATGAGAGTGCATGAGATTACATTATAGAATGCTTACATTATACTAAAGCTTTATCATAAAATCTATAAACATCTAGAGAAAATTTTAGTATATCTGGTATATGAGTTTTCTATCAAGCATATTGAATATCTTGTTCTCATTACTCATGAAGAGTAATTAGAGCTCTCATTACTCATTCATGAAGATAAATTAGAGCTCTCATTACTCTCATGAAGAGTAATTAGAGCTAAATATGTTTATTATACCACTAAGCCCCCAACTCCTAGCTTACCATTATACTTATCCCATTAATAGGTTTCTATCTTCCAAACTCCTTTCCTCTCATGAGCTAGAACTTGACACAACTAACACGGAGGAATCTAGTAGCATAGCTTCATGACATTGCCACTCTCATCCCCGAGGAGTCACTGGCCTTGAAGTCAACATCAATGAGCTAAACTGAGATAAACCTACCACATTTTACCATGCTTGTAGACTATGCTAATGAAGATATTCTAGCCCAACTTTTTGTGACAGAATATGAGGATCTAATTAGAATGGAAAACCCAATGCTACGGCCAAAGTTGCTCTTTAAGGTGCTCATGCAGGTAACTCACTTTAATCCAACAACATGATCATTCCTAGGCCTATAGTGTAGCTCACCTATACACCTTCCTCATGCACCATATCCTATTAGAGCACCAATGCTAGAGTGGGATGGATAAATGCTAATGGCAGGGGAAGACACTTTGGGAAGATACTTTATGGGAGAACGTGGCTATCATCCACAAAGCTCACAAATCCACAACTATAGGATTTCTTTTAGTCACTTACATAATTGCATATAGCTACATGAGATGAAAGAAGAAGCATCCCAAAGAAACACAAGGCAGGTACTTCAAGAAGAGAGAGATCGATGAAGTCAACCCAAAGGTGGAAGATTTTGGCATCCAATTGGGATGGTGCAAAGAGTACATGACCATTTGAGTATACCTGCAGATCTACATGTGGGCATTATCGACATAGTGGGTGGATCCCCTATATATGCCAATTAAAAGGTAGTTCACCACAACATAATTTGTAGCAGTAGAACAAAGAAAAGACTCGCATGCCTGTTATAATTTTTCTTAGTTTAATTGAGCATAGTTTGATAGTATTGAGAGTCAAAGGGAAAGTCTTCTCTTATGGATCAGAGCATGGAGGAGGATTCTAGATCCAACTGTGCTAGAGTTGCCTACCACTTCATAAAGTTGATTGTTGCTTTATTGGATCAAAAAAATGAAGCGAAGAAAATCTTAACAAAGAAGTACTATGATTTGACATGAATAGTTTCTATAGGAAGAGAAAATCTTATATTACTATCATCGTCTTAGGTGTTACCAGGATACATGCACATCATCTTTGAAGACATGATTAATATATCATTTTGAATGACCCATGCCTATTTTCGATAAACTTTATGTAAGCTTCAGTCAAAAAGGAATCATTAGAGGTTCAAGCTTGGTAACATGGTTTTCAATCCTTGAAAGTGTTCTGAGGATGGAACATGCATCAGGTAGGGGGGATGTTAACCCCATTTTTGGCTTAACAAAGGCACTCCCTACTAAACACGGGAGTAGTAGAATAAGTGGCACTATAAACAAGGGGTTATGTTTGGATACCCAAGTGTGAATAAGGGGGCGAGTTGTATATAAGTGACTTTATAATGAGAAAAACACAAACCCCCCTTTATGCCAATTGAGTCTTACTTGTCTAATTGATCTTATCTTATCTTGAGAGAGAGAGAGAGAGAGAGAGAGAGAGAGAGTTGAGAGTAGAGTGCATGAATCTTGGTGCATATGACTCTTGTTTGTTATGAGAGAGTGAGTAAGAGTGAGAGAGGTGAATCCTTGTAGGAAGGTGAAGCTTCTTGGTGTTGACAACAAGGAGGAGATTTGGGTCCTTAGAGCTAGCAAACCACCATTGGTGGTGCTTGGAGGTCATAGAAATCCTAAGCTGGAAGTAAGGTAAGAATCCCATGATGGTTTCTTGATTTGCTAGAATGGGTGAGTTCTATAGAGACTAGGAATAGGACATAACATTTTTGGTGCCAAAATTTTATGGCCTATTTCTAGTTTCTATATACCTCACCCATTATAGCAGATTAAGAAACAGACTACAATCGTCGTGGGATTCTTACCTTGCTTTCAACTTAGGATCTCTATGACCTTAAAGCATCCTAGGCGTTGCTAGATACAAGATCTCAAATCTCCTCCTTGTAGTCATCACTACTAAGAAGTTACTTCACCTCTATTAAGAAGTTACTTCACCTCCCTATAAGGAATCACCCCTCTCACTCTTGCTCATTGTCTCACAATAGATAAGAGGCACATGCGCCAATTTTCATGCTCTCTCTCTCTCTCTCTCTCTCTCTCTCTCTCAAAACAAGAGTAATTAGATAAGCAAGACTCAATTGGCACAAAGCGGGATTGTGTTTATACTATTATAAGGAAGTCACTTACAACTAGATCTTATTCACACTTGGGCTCCCAAAATTAACCCTAGTTTATTAAGCTTGGTCATTTGTTAGCTTTTCTCATAAGATATACAATGTTTATAGTGTTGTTTACATAACACTTATTTTTTTACTCTCATCTGTTTGTAGTGCCTTTGTATTGCCATTTATATAACACTTATTGTATTACTCCTGCATAGTAGGGAGGAGTGCCCAAAATGGGGTTAACAGTCCTCCCCCTCCTGCTCCTCCCATCCACAACAACTATTGAGTGGAGGTATTGTACTTACTCTTGAGTGTCCTCATCCTCATCCTCATCCTCTTTCTCTTCCATTTCTTATGCCTCTTTGTGTGCCTCTATCTCTTCCCCTCCCCTTCCTCTTTCTCTTCCATTTCTTATGCCTCTTCCTCTGCCTCTATCTCTTCCCCTCCCCTTCCTCTTGAGCTTATTTCTCAAGACCTTGTTAAAGCCTTCTTGAATACTCATTAGTGCTAAAGCACCATGTCTTGCCTCCTCTTCTACGTCTTCTGGTTCAAACACATCCATTGGCTTGGGAGTAGTGGTAATGCTTAGCACTTGACGTTGCTTTTCTTTTGGTGTCGTCCTTAACTTTTGCATTTATAAGATGTTGCTTCCCAAACAAAAAGAGAAACTTCACCCCCACATCCTTAATCCCTTTAGCTTCTAAGAATTGGCTCAGTAGCTATTTGAGTCAAAGTGATTTAATAAAGTACCTTAAGAGCTTTATAAAGACAATATCATTGCCATAAAGATGCCAATACATGAAGGATTGGCTCTAAAGGATATGAAGGTGTGAGGGCTATAAAGCCAGGAGGAGGGCTCGTGGAGTAGGTGAGTGAAATGAGAGATTATAGGTGACCTTGGTCTAAAAATGTTTCTATTTTAAGAAAAATACTATTGATATATTTAAAAAAAACTAAATATAGCACTAAGTTCACATATTATTAACCATCAGTAGAACAATTGTTTATTTACCAAATTAAGATTCAAATGTCAAATTCAGATTCAAATGTCAAAGTTACAAGGGGGAGACATTTCATACAATTAAAGGTCTTCCTACAATAACTTTGTAAATTATAAATTTAGAGTTATTTGGTGTGCTATTATAAAATAATCATATGACTCACATACATCCTTCAACATCCATTTACATGGGCGAGACATTTTATACAATTAAAGGTGCTTTTTCTAACCTTCTTTCTACAAAAACTTTAAAAACTATAAATTTAGAGTTATTTGGCATGTCGTCTAAAAATAAATATGTGGACTCATAGCCCTCACAGTCATCCTCCAACATCCATTTGGGATTGACCAAGATAATTTTTGAGCTTTCAAAATCCGATTAAATATATTGAATCAAACTCTCCTTTAAATCTAATGGCAGCCCAACATCCTCTAGAGCTGTCTTCCATTGCCTATATTCCAAACCCATATATAGGTTTTTTTGAGAGATGTGGTACCGAGTCAATAAAAGCATTGTATTTCATGTATCACCTTTATGAACGCTTTCTTTCACCTTCCATTCTATTCCATGAACACTATTTAGATCATTCTTAGATGACATATTTCTTCATAACCACATTGTTAGACATATTCCTTTATGAACACCTTCTTTCACCTTCCATTCTATTCCATGAACACTACTTAAATCATTCTCAGACATATTCCTTCATAACCACATTGTCTTTGTTCTACACCTCTAAAACATGCTACAAAGACCTGAAGTGGGATAAACCATCATAGTTGAAGCCTCTTATAATATCTTTCAAACTTCACGGATTTTTGAATATCCAAGTCTATCTTGGATTTGAATGAGGCTAACATCCCTTCTTTGGAAATTCCCAATTAGTAAAGGGAAGCAAGACCTAGAGAATAGGCAGAGTTTCAAGTATACCATATGCTTGGGAATTAGGAGGGATAATGTATTTAGGATTGTGCAAAAATAAACTTTTGTTATATAAAAAGAAGAGTGTTGGTCAGGAAACAAGACCTTCCTGAACTTAGCATGCCTAGCTTTGAATGTCCGAGGTGAAAGATTCCATTGGGACATGATGTAACATGCCCATCTTCAATAATAATATATGCCCATGAATTTATGGTCTTTTGTGGTGTAAAAATCAACAATTTTAATAAACGAGCTGTTTTCACTTAGAATCTTAGAATTTTCAGTCCAAATTTGGAATTTGTGCGCGATTTTACCCTAACATAGGATTTTACAGCATCCAAAACGGACACCGGACTGAGCCTATACGTAAATTTTTAGTTAATTTTAGTTAAAATACAGTAAAATTAAACCTTAATAAATGCACGACCGGGTGTCCGATTGATGACGGTGTGCACCACTACGATCAGGAAGACACCCCAGACATTTTTGCTAAATTTTTTGTCGCACTGTCGGGCGCTTTGGCACACATATCCTGGTCGACGCTCCAAATTAGGGGTTCCCGCTCCAAAATGATGTCTTACACACACCCAGGCACCTGTACAATGTCCACGTTAGGACCAAAAGCCGACCACCCTAGCGTATGGTCCACAAAAACCACCACGTAGATGCCTATGCTGCCTCTGAATCGAAAGGTACATGCGTACCATAGCTTTTGCCCATGCACAGGTACCATTCCTTTCCCTAGGCCTATGCAAGCCATAGGTCGGTGTACTTTCATCGTACACCGTCTTTTTGCACCCACGCTTTGCTTTTCCTTTCCTTGCACCCGTACCCGTACTCGTACCTATATAAGCCCCCCAGCACCCCGTGGTCAAGACACCTTGCTCTGTCCATGCCCGACACTCTGCACAATGATTGTACCCGATAGTCCGTACCCGCCACTCTGTGCGAAATTGTACCCGAAATCCCTCTGCACCCCTCTTTCAGCAAGCCCTTTTTGCCCATCTCTAAGTAAGCCCTTTGCATATATTGGTTTACCTCTCCTCACTCTTGTGAGTGTCCTTAGATGCTCTCCCCCCGTGTGAATAGATTTAAGGGAGGACTCTCACTTCTCTCCCTCTAGGTGCCACCTTCTTCTCTAAAAAATCCAGTTTAAGGACACCTTTCCCCCCATTAGCGGTGACTTTAATAAGGGCTTTTTGTCTCTTAGAGGTGGTTCCCACCTAGGAGTTTTTTGCTTATAACTTGAGCAAACGAGCTCCGACTTGTGATCCAACTGAAGTGTTGGATTCACGGCCGGCGATGTGGGATACAAGCAAGCAGGTAGAATGGCTCCTTTATGAAAGCGCCAAAATATCACCTCGAGAGACGCGCACAATAATGAACCTAGAGAGGTTGCTCCAGATGCGGCCCCAACTCTCCCCTTGGGATCCCCACAAGGAATTAATGGCCAAATTAGCTTGGTCATCATTTAAAAAGGCATTTTTGATTAATCTTTAATGTTAACTTTAAGAAATTAAGAAAGAAGATGTCACTTTCCTTTACACCAAAAATCCTATGAAATTGTTGTTTTCTCAAGAAAGAGATGTTATATATTGTATTCTATGGTTTAGTTTAGAAATTGTTATCTTGATTAAGTCGAGAAGTATAGGTACATCTTGTCCCTGCCTCGACGCTAACAGTGTTTGTTTCCATGCTTGTGTAGCCGGGCGACGACGCTAGTAAGGCCCAGAGTTGAGCCAAGGTATCCCTCATACCATTGGGGGAATGAGGCTCGTTGATGGAGGCGAGTATTGTGATGCTGCCTAGTTCTATCGGCCCAGGCTAGTGCGGTGAATAAGCCCTCCCTAGTATGTAGCCATCCCTCTGAAGGGGGGGAGGATCAAGCGAGGAGGCTGAGAGGGGGACAGGCCGGCTTGAGTCCTCATTAGCTGCCAAGATGATGAGGTGTATGGTCCTATCGCAATTGCCCACTCTATAGAGGTTGGAAGGCCGAATTCTAGATCATCAGCAAAATAAAGTAAAGAGCCTCGATTTGGCTATGAATAATTTTTGAACATTGTATCTATTTTTTCAATGAAATCCTTTGTTTATAAGCATTGTGTATCATTGATAAAGACTGTTTAAATGAACAATGTGTAAGGCCTTTAATTAAGGAACTTGTTTATTTATGTCAAACAGTGTGGTAGGATTAATTAGAAAACAAATTTACGCATGTGTTGGGTGGAAAGTGGGAGGATGGAATGCCTTGATGGGCAACATCCTATGGACGGGTGGACCCGATTAGTTGGGTAGCTTTCCAATGAATTAATTTAAGCTCTACGTTACATAAATAAGTCCCTAGGAAGCCCTACTCTAGAGGACTAGGTCAGCTGTTGTGCCTTGTATAGGTGAGGAAAAAAGCATTGTTTCTAGAAGTCAAGAATAGAGGTTGCCCAGTTAAGGTCGATCACTCTATGAGTGGTTTGATTTTAGGAATCCTTTAAAAATACCACACTCCCCCTACGGGATAGAACTAGGTCTTACCTACTAATCGTATCCTTGTATCTTACATGGTCAAGGTGTCGACGAGTAGGAAATTATCCCAAGTTAGACTTAGTAGAATATCTTAAGGGTTTCCCCTATTTAAGAAGGGGGGGACCTTACAATTGGTATTAGAGACCTTACAATTGATCTTAGTTTTCCTAGGACTTGTTATTTAAGATTGTTTTGGAATGTATGTTTTACCTAATGCTGATTGATAAAATAACTTACTAGAATAATTTGAATTGGTGATTGAATGATTGTAGGGTGACGCCTACTTGAGATTCTTAGTCTTCTAGTGTATCTTCCAGACGGCTAGTCACTCTTCAAATTTCGAGTTCCGTGATACTATGGTGCAGATACTTGAGAGATTGTCCCTCCCTCATCCCTCTCATATCCAAAGAGGGTGGGGTAGAGATCACCTTTGGAATCACGGGTTGAGGTATATTTTCATCAGAACGGACCAAATTGGGAACATTACCACCGATTTGAAGCGAATTCGTTGGATCGAAAAGTTGAAGATGGTCCATTTATTTTGGTTCATGGGTACTCCCAGGCCCGACAGCTCTATGACCATAGATGGGAATCGCATACCACGGGACTACTGGGTATATGACCAAGTAATGCTGGTCTTGCCTACCGATAGAGTGGCCGTTTTGGGACAGAGCCCAATTCATAGTCTACCATCCTTACCATCAGTCTTCTGTGTGTGCTAGAAACTACGACACGGAACTCCCATATTTAATCTATGTGGACCACTCTAGTCTCATGTCTAGTTGAGCCTAGGATTTCTTTTATGATGAATAAGACTAATTATATTAGTCTCAAATCTTTGTAATAAAACTTGTCCTTGTAAATATTTGAGAAATAAAATGATTTCAAAGTTTTACTTTTAAAAGCATGAGCGTGATGTAAAGTATGAATCTTTGTAATCCTAAAATTTAATCTTACGATGATGGCCATGATGATCAGCCTCCACTCCCCAATGCATATATACATATGTCCAGGAGAAGAAGCTCCCACTCAAGCAAATGAAACCTCCCTCTTTTAAGGGGGAAGGTTCAAAGATTGAGAAGGATGCTGAGGTTTGGATCGAAGCAATGTATGACTATTTCTTAGCTGTGTCGATATACTGGAGTGGCAAACCAGTCCATGCTTACACGATTTTGCCTCACCGGGGATGCTAAACTCTAGTAGAAGCAATGGTGTCATGACAAGGGAGTCATTGAACACTTCCAAACATGGGAGGATATCAAGCAAGTTGTAAAGGAATGATATCTCCCGCCATCTCATGAATCCATCAACATGAATGAGTTTTTTACTCTCAAGCAACTCAGTTTAACCTTGGAAGAATTTTATTCTAAATTCATCACTCTTCGTAAGTATGCCCCAGCCATCACTACTTCCCAGCAAGTGGCTCTTTTTTGCCAAGGCTTGAATGAACCCTTGCATTCCCGCCTCGAAGAAATGAGGCCAAGAACATTGCAAGATGCTCTTATACGAGCAGAGTCTCTTGGAAGTCTAGTAAAGCTAAGCCTTAGAAGAGATCAAGCAAACCCTAAAGATCAATCTTACAAGAAGCCCTAGAAGAATGCTCCCTACTACAACTGAGGGCGGCAAACCAACTCATTTGTTCCCTACTCATATGCTACTTCTTCTAAAGAGGCCCCTTTGTGTTTTGAATGCAATGAGCCGGGACACTCGGGCGAACTATCCAAAGCTAGCATCATCTTTTCCTCAAAGTGGCCGAGCGAATCAAGGCCATGGAACCCCCATCCACCAAGGTGCAAGAGGTTGTGGATGTGGCAGAGGAGGCCGTGGAACAGTTACTCGCACCGCCTGTGCTATAAGTGAAGAACCAACTCTGGAGATGACTGAAGAAGAACGTGCTACCGTCCATGCGGCGGTAGAACATCAAGGTCCAAATCAACAATTTGGTGTTATTCAAACCCCAACCACTCATCACGGTAAGCCATTCCAGCTTTTGATTGATTATGGCAGTACCCATTCATTTCTTTCTCTAAGGTGTTTACAAAAATCAAACTTGGGTCAAAAACCAACTAAAGAAGAATGGTTGTAGAACTAGCTAGGGGGAAGGAAGTAGTATCTTAGCATTCTGTAGGAATCCTTGATTTTGAATTGGGTAGTGAGCAAACTCATGGGGCCATTTTAGAGTCCTGTCGTTATATTTAGGAATTTATGATGGGATCCTCGGGATGTGGACTGGTTAATTGCAATCAATGCTAGTATTCATTGTAATCAAGGGAGTATCACTTTGAAAAATGATCATAGCTAAGTAGTATCAGTTTAGGGGAAGACAAGTAAACCTAAATCTAGGGTAGTTAAGGCAAAGCATCTTCTCAAGGGAGAACTTAAGGGACAATAAGTTTTCCTAGTTAAGCTCAACAAAGCTGTTGAACCTAGTAAAGAAATAGAACCCTCTTGGCTCCAAGAATTCTCTAACATCTTTCTTGACGAGTTTACAAGGCTATCGCCTCCTTGAGAAGTCAATCATGAAATTGAGGTGATCCTTGGTGCTCAACTTGTCTCAAAAACACCCTATAAAATGTCTCTTCCCTAAAGCCATTGAGCTTACGGAGCAACTTTCCCAACTCATTGAGCAAGGATTTTTACACCCCTGCAACTCTCCTTGGGGAGCACCCGTTCTTTTCCAAAAGAAGAAGGACGGCACAATTCGTCTTCTACTATCTTCAGCCTTGCAAGAGCCATTTTACTCTTCTCATTGTACCCAGTGACATCAAAGTACTCTTCCATTGATTTGATCCATGTCTCCACAGCCTTGCCCGAGTTTTCCCCTTCACCCTTGAAAGGCCCAGGCTGCAAACTATGAAGAGTTTTACGAACATCCAAGTCAAGCTCTTCCTCATCGAGTTGGGGGTTATCATTTCTACCACGACAACCTCAATCTTAATACAAAAAATCTTGTTAAGTCCCTTTATTTATGATTCAATTCTGATTTTTGATTCATCCGATTTTGGGGTTCTTTAGATAGATCGGTTCCCCACAGAATCGTGGGATAAAGATACTCGCATTATCAGATAACAATTCATTCAGAACACTGATCATTCATATCTTTAACACAATAATGGTCTATTAGACCAAAATTTCCATCTGAATAGTAGTACTCCATGGGGGATTTCAATTTTATAGATTTTTAATTTGTCATCCCTTAACTTGATCCACTGGGTCAAGAGTTAACAGTAGCAATCTGTCAGCACAATCCACTAATCTCATAGTGATTTGCTGAAGTTATCATCGTCATTCCAGTTACGAATATCAACACAAGGACTCATCCCATTCATCCTCATTGTGGTTTTGCTCAGTTTATCACTTTTCAACCAAAAATTCAGGAATCATCACTTTTTCAATCAGAATCCAATTCAACTCATCAGTTCTCAATGAGAATTTTAAAATCATATCAACCACATTCAAATTCATCATCTGGATAGCATTTTAGCTTATAATTTCAAGATCTTAGATTTACTCGTATAAACTGCCAGAGTAAAGAGCTGCAGTTATACCCTCGGTATATACGGGTAGTCACGGTCCTTGGAACTATAAGGTAAATACCATCATGTCTAGGCCTCAATCAAGTCAGGGATTCCATATAATTGCATTACTTCCATCTGAAGACCCAATTATCAATTTAGTAATTTCATTCTGAATAGCAATTTGTATGAGTTTCATCACACAATTCCAACCTTTTACTGCTACTTCTTAAATTTATGACATTCTTGGCTTCTCGGTTGATCCACTTTAGCCAAATCGCTTTGATACCAGCTATAAGATCCCTGTCCCCACCGCGCAACGAATTTAGGGGTGCTAGCAGCAGAAGTAGCACTTCTTACGCGGGCCAGGGTCCCACACTCGGATATCCGGACAAGAGACTAATCCATCGGTTCTTCCAAAATCGCGAACCCAAAAAAACTTCCCTTGCCCGGAAAGCACGGGCGATTCCACTAAGATAACTTTTCTCTATCGTAGTCAAAAACCTTTAACTAATTGAACTGATCTGACCAAACCTGTAAGTCCCGTAGTCAGATCAAAGGAAAGATTACACTTGGATCATAGAGACCAACGCTTTTTTCCTCATTGAGAGGCACAGTCGTTGATTCTTTTCCATAGAATAATTTTTATCCGGGATTTACTTCATCTATCGTACTACCAACAGAAATTTAGTCTCATTTTAGGGATCCATCGGTCCAGCCTAACCCCATCTAGTCCCTTGGGTTAGGCAATCATTGTAGTGATGGGATTCAATTAACAATTTGGTTAGGTTTTTTCCCAGGTACCAGGGAAAAGAGTTCCCAGGCCCCCTAGCCGGATATTCATGCAAACTTAAAACTAGTCACACCACTTACACACCCAATACGAAATTGCCTTTTTCTCAGCATTATCTATCTTTAAAAACAATCATTTAATGAAACCATTGTGTCACTGATCATAATCCTCAAAGTCTCCGATTGAATCCTTATTTACAATCATTCCTTCATCGGTGTATCTATGGCATCATTGGCAACCAGAACGCTCACCACCTGACCACTCAGGGGCCTTTTCGATAGTTCCTAGCTCATAGTAACCGGTAATATATTCACATATCAAAATGGAATCTCCGTTGAAGATCAGCAAGATCAACCAATGGATCCATATAAAAGAGCCATGGACTCATCCGTTGAGGACCAGCAAGGTCAATTAACCAGATCCATGTCCGAATTCAGAAAACAACTCTTACTCCTTATTCAATATCTTCCCTGACATACTTGTGGGTATCTTCGGCGACCCAGAGCCCAAGCACCGTATGGTCAGCAACCTCTAGGATCTTTCGCAGGTCACCGAGTGAAGGTCAGCAACCTCTAGGATCCTTCGCAGGTCACCTAGCGCTTCACTCATAGGCCGCTTCCTTGGCCCCTCATCCACCGTACCGGAAGCTCACCATTTAAATCAAACCGAGAGGCTGGTCAAGACCTCGGCTGACCTTGCTACTACGCGAGATGTCCTCCGTTGACTCTCCGTCAGTTGCTGTTGTAACTTTATCAGCTAGGTCTCCATGACCTCATTCATAAGATGGTCAAAATGCTTCCCCAGCATTCTTGACATAAAACAGTCATTTAAAACAGGTCATAAACACAATTTCTATAACAAACTCTCGTCTTTCCACATTAATCAACATTACTTAATCCACATTCATTTCATATAAATTCCCATTCTCATCCAATCACATCATTTTTCATCTTATTACTTCTTCCCTCAAATATCCTCATCAGATCTCATCCTCTCGCATTTACCCATATCCACATCTCATCACATCACATTCATTCACATCTCATCCATTTAGACCACATCACATTCACTCACATCACATCTCATTCAAACCACATCACATTCACTCACATCTCATTCAGACCATATCACATTCACTCACATCACATCTCATTCAGACCACATCACCTTCATTCACATCTATCCCGATTCACATCCCATCACATCTATTCACATCCCATATCCACATCTCATCACATCACATTCATTCACATCTCATCCATTCAGACCACATCACATTCACTCACATCACATCTCATTCAGACCACATCACATTCACTCACATCACATCTCATTCAGACCACATCACATTCATTCACATCTATCCCGATTCACATCCCATCATATCCATTCACATCCCATATTATTCATTCACATCGCGATTCACATGACATCACATTCATTCACATCCCATACCATTCATTCTTATCCCGATTCACATGCCATCACATTCATTCGCATCCCTTATCATTCATTCACATCTCGATTCACAGGCTATCACATTCATTCACATCCCTTATCATTCATTCACATCCAATTTACATCACATCTCATCGCCTCTATTCTCGTTCATATTCATCACTCACATTCACATCCACATATATTCTTCCACATACATCCACATCCATACTTATCTATTACACATCCAATTTACATCACATCTCATCGCCTCTATTCTCGTTCATATTCATCACTCACATTCACATCCACATATATTCTTCCACATACATCCACATCCATACTTATCTATTACACATCCTCATCTACCCTTTCACCTACATCTACATCCATCCTTTAACATACATACATCCACATCCACTCTTTCACATACATCTACTTCCATTCTTCACACACATCCACATCCATTCTTCACATACATCCACATCCATCCCATATCATTCATTTACATCCTAATTCACATGATATCTCATCACATCTATTCACATCACATCCATCCATCCATTCATTCACATTTATCTAATTCACATCACATCCATCCATCCATTCATTAACATTTTCTAATTCACATCACATCTATCCATCCATTCATTCCCATCTATATGATTCATATCACATCTATCCATCCATTCATTCCCATCTATTTGATTCACATCACATCTATCCATCCATTCATTCCCATCTATCTGATTCATATCACATCTATCCACATCAATTCTCATCACTTCTATTCATATCACATCCATCCATCCATTCATTCACATTTATCTCATTCTCATTATATCTCATCACATCTATTCACATCACATTCGTTTAAATACAGAATTTCAGAGAATTTCTAATTTTTTTGATATAAAGATTCTTTACGCATATATTTATGCATAAAATCAACTTCAGTGGGAATAACACTTTTAACAAAATCCTTTTATGCATCTATTTATGCATAAATTCAATTTTAAGGAAAATAACACTTTTGAAATAAAATTAAATCCTTTATGCATCTTTCTATGCATAAAATCAAAATTAATGAGAATAACTCTTTTGAAATAAAAATAAATTCCTTTATGCATCTTTCTATGCTAAAATCAAAATTAATGAGAATAACTCTTTTGAAATAAAAATAAATTCTAAAACAAGATCTTTTTCCATTTCTGAGGGGGGGGGGGGGATGATTACAAGAGACTGAAGGGAAGGTTTTTAAACCTATACATCTCAAAGGCTGGGGGGGGAGGAATCTTACATCCTACCCCACTTAAACAACGGGAGATGTCCTCATCTCGCAAACTAGAGGATAATCTCTTAGTTCTCTTTCTTCTTCTATTACTTCTAGCATTAACGGCATCTTTCTATGCATAAAATCAAAATTAATGAAAATAACTTTTTTGAAATAAAAATAAACTCCTTTATGCATCTTTCTATGCATAAAAATTAATTCTAAAGAAAAAAACGCCTTTACAATAGAAATATTTCCAATATGCATCTTTTTGTGTATAGAAATTAATTCTAATGAAAATAATGCCTTTATAATAAGAATATTTCCAATATGCATCTTTCTATGCATAGAAATTATTTCTAATGAAAATAACGCTTTTACAATAAAAATATTTTCAATATGCATCTTTCTATGCATAGAAATTAATTCTAATGAAAATAATGCTTTTACAATAAAAATATTTCCAATATGCATCTTTTTATGCAAAGAAATTAATTCTAATGAAAATAATGCTTTTACAATAAAAATATTTTCAATATGCATCTTTCTATGCATAGAATGAAAATAACACTTTTAGAATACACAAACGGAGGGGATTACTCTTTTTGAATAACATAAAGATAAAACTTATTTCCACAAAATTTAAGAAAATTTTGCCATAACCTCCTTTGTATGGCTAACCATTTTTCAATTTTTACACTCTAAATCTACTTAGAATTTACCCCAAGATGAATTTAGCACTCTAATTTAATTAATTCCCATCTTTTTAAGAGAAAACAATACAAAAAATTTAACTCTATTTAAGGGAATTAATTAATTAATTCCCATCTTTTTAAGAGAAAACAATACAAAAAATTTAACTCTATTTATTTGATTACACATCTTGGATAAAGAAGGGTTGAATTCAATGAAGAGAATGGGAAAGCCTTTCCATCAAGGCATAACATCCAATTTCAATTTAAAAGAAGCAAGAAATCATAAAACCAAAGAATAGAATTAGAAAAAAGTAGAATTTCTAACTTACATGGAGATTTGTGAGCTATCCTTTAGCTTGAGGTATTGAGGGTTCTACTCTTGCTTGGATCAAGAGTGGCCACCAATTCTTTGTAGAGGAAATAGTAAAAAACAAGTGAATTATCAATGAGTTCAATGTTTTTGGCTCTAGGGAGGAGTAGAGTAACAATGCATAAAACACTATTAACCTTTAAAAAGGGGGAGGCTTCTATTTATAGGAAAAAGTGAGCCTCTAATCAAGCAAACTGATTCTAGAATTTTCCATATCAGTTTGGTCACTTTTTGACCATTTTAAGGTCTGTTTAGCTTACTTTTTGGATCTAGTTGAAACAGGAGAAAGGAGAGATGAAAATATCTCATTATTTGTGAGTTTAAAACTCATCCACACATGTGAAATAGGTGCCTCCTTCATGAGGGGAATTCCCCACACTGAGGTGTCAAAAATGCATCATTTCTTCTAAATATCTCTTCTTTTTTAACTAATAACCTTGTCCTTACTCAACTCTTCATCTTATGTGAGTATTTACTCATTTTTGGGGGATTTTTCTTTTATTCTTCAATTTATCTCCTCCCTACATTTGGATTAATCTTATTGGTCCATAGGAACCTTAATCCAAAATTTTCAAAAAATTTGGACCCTCAGGCTAAGGTCCTTTTTACCTATTTTCAATTTATTCCAATTGCACATTGGAAAGTTCTTTTTGAATTTCTGTTTCAAGGGAAATCATTTTAATAGAAGGGATATTTTTCCATCCAAAGATATCTAGAAACTGAATTATCTCTCTCTAGAATATTTTCTCTCTCTAGGCCAAAACAGATAGAAACAAGATCTGTTATTATTCTGAAAAGGGGATTGATTACAGGGGGAGAAATTGGACATCTTGAGGGGCTGGGAGAGAAACATTATTATTCTGAAAAGGGGATTGATTACAGGGGGAGAAATTGGATGAGGGGTTGGGGGAGGAATCTTACAGTATCCATGTATTATTGTATATGATCCACATACGTTAGTAATGCTGAAACTGATATATTTCTCTTGGAGTAGCAAGCTTGGAGAATCAAGATGAGAAAGGTCATAGATAATCGCATCTTAGAAGAACCCTCATATATCTTTGTGAGTGCTTCTTCTCAAAGATATTTTTCATGAGTATCATTATCATCTATATTACTCTGAAACCAATCATCAAGAAATCCAATCATGTCATCAGCATCATGTTCTACATCATCAGGTTGCTCTATTTGACATGCGTATTTCTCTCTCAATCTTTGAAAAGTACTAGGATCCTGTGCTCTAAGAATCTATATACACTCTACTGACAATCAAGAGTGACCTTGATGATATAAGGAAACATCATCTGCAATATCATAGTCTGGAGCCTCATCAAATGATACTTCTCTAGCAAGATTGTGGGATGAAGAGAGAGAGCAAACGAACCTACATTAATCAACAACAAAAGAGCAAATGAACCTGTAATAATCGGTAACATAGCCATTTGTGTAGAATTCCCTTGCCATCTTCTTGTACCTAAATTGCACTCTTCGTATATAGAGGGGTTAGGTACAAGTCTGTGCAAGGGAATAGGTGGCAAAGAAATGGATTTCTTCACCTGTAATTTGTGCACACAAAGGTTATGCTTGCCACTCATAAAAATACCTTATGCAAGATTACTTAAAAAGTGGATAACAATTATCTTTACTATGTTTAGACTGTTCTGTAGGAGTTCTACACGCAAATGAGTTACATGTAAGACCATGTAGTGGTCTTCATTCTCGCCTTCTTTTTCAGTTCTCTCTTCCACCTCTTCTACTTCCCTTGTTCCTTTCATGGATTTCAAAGAAGCACCTTTTTTTGTAGACTTAGAAGGTCAACTTGGATTTCTCCGTGGAGGTACCCAATCATCATCTTCTTCTTCTTGCACTATTTTCCTCCTCTTCGTCATGCTTGTTACTTCTTGGCTTGCTTATCTCTAGTAGTAGTGCTCTTTATGCATTGTGCACGCTTGGGAGAATTAGTTATATGTTGGGTTTCCATTGAATGTGGATCAATCTAAATACAACGAGATATATACAACGAAATTTCTTTATGCATCTTTCTATGCATAAAATCAAAATTAATGAGAATAACTCTTTTGAAATAAAAATAAACTCCTTTATGCATCTTTCTATGCATAAAAATTAATGAGAATAACTCTTTTGAAATAAAAATAAACTCCTTTATGCATCTTTCTATGCATAAAAATTAATTCTAAAGAAAATAACGCCTTTACAATAAAAATATTTCCAATATGCATCTTTTTATGCATAGAAATTAATTCTAATGAAAATAACACCTTTACAATAAAAAATATTTCCAATATGCATCTTTCTATGCATAGAAATTATTTCTAATGAAAATAACGCTTTTCCAATAAAAATATTTCCAATATGCATCTTTCTATGCATAGAAATTAATTCTAATGAAAATAATGCTTTTACAATAAAAATATTTCCAATATGCATCTTTCTATGCAAAGAAATTAATTCTAATGAAAATAAGGCTTTTACAATAAAAATATTTCCAATATGCATCTTTCTATGCATAGAATGAAAATAACATTTTTAGAATACACAAATGGAGGGGATTACTCTTTTTGAATAACATAAAGATAATACTTTTATTTTCTTTCTATGCATAGAATGAAAATAACACTTTTAGAATACACAAACGGAGGGGATTACTCTTTTTGAATAACATAAAGATAAAACTTATTTCCACAAAATTTAAGAAAATTTTGCCATAACCTCCTTTGTATGGCTAACCATTTTTCAATTTTTACACTCTGAATCTACTTAGAATTTACCCCAAGATGAATTTAGCACTCTAATTTAATTAATTCCCATCTTTTTAAGAGAAAACAATACAAAAAATTTAACTCTATTTATTTGATTACACATCTTGGAAAGAAGGGCTGAATTCAATGAAGAGAATGGGGAAGCCTTTCCATCAAGTCATAACATCCAATTTCAATTTAAAAGAAGCAAGAAATCATAAAACCATATTAGAATAGAATTAGAAAAAAGTAGAATTTCTAACTTACATGGAGTTTTGTGAGCTATCCTTTGGCTTGAGGTATTGAGGGTTCTACTCTTGCTTGGATCAAGAGTAGCCACCAATTCTTTGTAGAGGAAATAGTCAAAAACAAGTGAATTATCAATGAATTCAATGTTTTTGGCTCTAGGGAGGAGTAGAGTAACAGTGCATAAAACACTATTAACCTTTAAAAAGGGGGATGCTTTTATTTATAGGAAAAAGTGAGCCTCTAATCAAGCAAACTGATTCTAGAATTTTCCATATCAGTTTGGTCACTTTTTGACCATTTTTAGGTCAGTTTAGCTTACTTTTTGGATCTAGTTGAAACAGGAGAAAGGAGAGATGAAAATATCTCATTATTTGTGAGTTTAAAACTCATCCACACATCGTACATGTGAAATAGGTGCCTCCTTCATGAGGGGAATTCCCCACACTGAGGTGTCAAAAATGCATCATTTCTTCTAAATATCTCTTCTTTTTTAACTAATAACCTTGTCCTTACTCAACTCTCCATCTTATGTGAGTATTTACTCATTTTTAGGGGATTTTTCTTTTATTCTTTAATTTATCTGCTCCCTACATATGGATTAATCTTATTGGTCCATAGGAACCTTAATTCAAAATTTTCAAAAAATTTGGACCCTCAGGCTAAGGTCCTTTTTACCTATTTTCAATTTATTCCAATTGCATACTGGAAAGTTCTTTTTGAATTTCTATTTCAGGGGAAATCATTTTAATAAGAAGGGATATTTTTCCATCCAAAGATATCTAGCAACTAAAATAATCTCTCTCTAGAATATTTTCTCTCTCTAGGCCAAAACAGATAGAAACAAGATCTATTATTACATACGTTAGTAATGCTGAAACTGATATATTTCTCTTGGAGTAGTAAGCTTGGAGAATCAAGATGAGGAAGATCATAGATAATCGCATCTTAGAAGAACCCTCATATATCTTTGTGAGTTCTTCTCAAAGATATTTTTCATGAAATATCATTATCATTTATACTACTCTGAAACCAATCATCAAGAAATCCAATCATGTCATCAGTATCATGTTCTACATCATCAGGTTGCTCTATTTGACATGCGTATTTCTCTCTCAATCTTTGAAAAGTACTAGGATCCTGTGCTCTAAGAATCTATATACACTCTACTGACAATCAAGAGCGACCTTGATGATATAAGGAAACATCCTTTGCAATATCATAGTCTGGAACCTCATCAAATGATACTAGCAAGATTGTGGGATGAGGAGAGAGAGCAAATGAACCTACATTAATTAGCAACAACAAAAGAGCAAATGAACCTGTAATAATCGGCAACATAGCCATTTGTGTAGAATTCCCTTGCCATCTTCTTGTACCTAAATTGCACTCTTTGTATATAGAGGGGTTAGGCACAAGTCTGTGCAAGGGAATAGGTGGCAAAACACCATATTAGTGAATTTGGGAATTTCCCAATTCCTATTTTTGAATACTTAAAAAAGGGGACATGGATAACATGTTTGTAAGTTTCTCAAAACCCTATCATATGACCTATTGTTGGAAAGCGCTTGAAAAATGGAATCTAAAGAGCTATAAAGCGCTCATTTTGGATTAGTGGTGTTCAAGTTATGGTTAATCCAAACTTTTGACCACGTGTCCCAAACTTGTGGGAAATTCCCATATTCCCCAATATGGTGTTGCAAAGAAATGGATTTCTTCACCTGTAATTTGTACACACAAAGGTTATGCTTGCCACTCATAAAAATACCTTATGCAAGATTACTTAAAAAGTGGATAACAATTATCTTTACTATATTTAGACCGTTCTGTAGGAGTTCTACACGCAAATGAGTTACATGTAAAACCATGTAGTGGTCTTCATTCTCGCCTTCTTTTTCAGTTCTCTCTTCCACCTCTTCTACTTCCCTTGTTCCTTTCATGGATTTCAAAGAAGCACCTTTTTTTTGTAGACTTAGGTCAACTTGGATTTCTCCGTGGAGGTACCCAATCATCATCTTCTTCTTCTTGCACTATTTTCTTCCTCTTCGTCATGCTTGTTACTTATTGGCTTGCTTATCTCTAGTAGTGCTCTTTAT
Organism: Cibotium barometz; assembly: GCF_041138505.1. Classification (NCBI taxonomy): domain Eukaryota; kingdom Viridiplantae; phylum Streptophyta; class Polypodiopsida; order Cyatheales; family Cibotiaceae; genus Cibotium; species Cibotium barometz. The sequence continues at coordinate 10,102,064 of NC_141091.1, forward strand.
GCATTGTGAACGCTTTGGAGATTAAATTATATGTTGGGTTTCCATTGAATGTGGATCAATCTAAATACAACGAAATATATACAATGAAATTCCTTTATGCATCTTTCTATGCACAAAATCAAAATTAATGAGAATAACTCTTTTGAAATAAAAATAAACTCCTTTATGCATCTTTCTATACATAAAATTAATTCTAAAGAAAATAACGCCTTTACAATAAAAATATTTCCAATATGCATCTTTTTATGCATAGAAATTAATTCTAATGAAAATAATGCCTTTACAATACAAATATTTCCAATATGCATCTTTCTATGCATAGAAATTAATTCTAATGAAAATAATGCTTTTACAATAAAAATATTTCCAATATGCATCTTTCTATGCAAAGAAATTAATTCTAATGAAAATAAGGCTTTTACAATAAAAATATTTCCAATATGCATCTTTCTATGCATAGAATGAAAATAACATTTTTAGAATACACAAATGGAGGGGATTACTCTTTTTGAATAACATAAAGATAACACTTTTATTTTCTTTCTATGCATAGAATGAAAATAACACTTTTAGAATACACAAACGGAGGGGATTACTCTTTTTGAATAACATAAAGATAAAACTTATTTCCACAAAATTTAAGAAAATTTTGCCATAACCTCTTTTGTATGGCTAACAATTTTTCAATTTTTACACTCTAGATCTACTTAGAATTTACACTCTAAATCTACTTAGAATTTACCCCAATATGAATTTAGCACTCTAATTTAATTAATTCCCATCTTTTTAAGAGAAAACAATACAAAAAATTTAACTCTATTTATTTGATTACACATCTTGGATAAAGAAGGGCTGAATTCAATGAAAAGAATGGGGAAGCCTTTCCATCAAGGCATAGCATCCAATTTCAATTTAAAAGAAGCAAGAAATCATAAAACCATATTAGAATAGAATTAGAAAAAAGTAGAATTTCTAACTTACATGGAGTTTTGTGAGCTATCCTTTGGCTTAAGGTATTGAGGGTTCTACTCTTGCTTGGATCAAGAGTGGCCACCAATTCTTTGTAGAGGAAATAGTCAAAAACAAGTGAATTATCAATGAATTCAATGTTTTTGGCTCTAGGGAGGAGTAGAGTAACAGTGCATAAAACACTATTAACCTTTAAAAAGGGGGAGGCTTTTATTTACAGGAAAAAGTGAGCCTCTAATCAAGCAAACTGATTCTAGAATTTTTCATATCAATTTGGTCACTTTTTGACCATTTTTAGGTCAGTTTAGCTTACTTTTTGGATCTAGTTGAAACAGGAGAAAGGAGAGATGAAAATATCTCATTATTTGTGAGTTTAAAACTCATCCACACATGTGAAATAGGTGCCTCCTTCATGAGGGGAATTCCCCACATTGAGGTGTCAAAAATGCATCATTTCTTCTAAATATCTCTTCTTTTTTTACTAATCACCTTGTCCTTACTCAACTCTTCATCTTATGTGAGTATTTACTCATTTTTAGGAGATTTTTCTTTTATTCTTCAATTTATCTCCTCCCTACATTTGGATTAATCTTATTGGTCCATAGGAACCTTAATCCAAAACAGAAAATTTGGACCCTTAGGCTAAGGTCCTTTTTACCTATTTACACTCGAAAGTTCTTTTTGAATTTCTGTTTCAGGGAAAATCATTTTAATAAGAAGGAATATTTTTCCATCCAAAGATATCTAGAAACTGAATTATCTCTCTCTAGAACATTTTCTCTCTCTAGGCCAAAACAGCAGATAGAAACAAGATCTATTATTATTATGAAAAGGGGATTGATTTACAGGGGGAGAAATTGGACATCTTGAGGGGCTGGGGGAGGAATCTTACAGTATCCATGTATTATTGTATATGATCCACATACGTTAGTAATGCTGAAACTGATATATTTCTCTTGGAGTAGCAAGCTTGGAGAATCAAGATGAGGAAGGTCATAGATAATCGCATCTTAGAAGAACCCTCATATATCTTTGTGAGTGCTTCTTCTCAAAGATATTTTTCATGAGTATCATTATCATCTATATTACTCTGAAACCAATCATCAAGAAATCCAATCATGTCATCAGCATCATGTTCTACATCATCAGGTTGCTCTATTTGACATGCGTATTTCTCTCTCAATCTTTGAAAAGTACTAGGATCCTGTGCTCTAAGAATCTATATACACTCTACTGACAATCAAGAGTGACCTTGATGATATAAGGAAACATCATCTGCAATATCATAGTCTGGAACCTCATCAAATGATACTTCTCTAGCAAGATTGTGGGATGAAGAGAGAGAGCAAACGAACCTACATTAATCAGCAACAAAAGAGCAAATGAACCTGTAATAATCGGTAACATAGCCATTTGTGTAGAATTCCCTTGCCATCTTCTTGTACCTAAATTGCACTCTTCGTATATAGAGGGGTTAGGCACAAGTCTGTGCAAGGGAATAGGTGGCAAAGAAATGGATTTCTTCACCTGTAATTTGTACACACAAAGGTTATGCTTGCCACTCATAAAAATACCTTATGCAAGATTACTTAAAAAGTGGATAACAATTATCTTTACTATGTTTAGACCGTTCTATAGGAGTTCTACATGCAAATGAGTTACATGTAAAACCATGTAGTGGTCTTCATTCTCGCCTTCTTTTTCAGTTCTCTCTTCCACCTCTTCTACTTCCCTTGTTCCTTTCATGGATTTCAAAGAAGCACCTTTTTTTGTAGACTTAGAAGGTCAACTTGGATTTCTCCGTGGAGGTACCCAATCATCATTCTCTTCTTCTTGCACTATTTTCCTCCTCTTCATCATGCTTGTTACTTCTTGGCTTGCTTATCTCTAGTAGTAGTGCTCTTTATGCATTGTGCACGCTTTGGAGATTTAATTATATGTTGGGTTTCCATTGAATGTGGATCAATCTAAATACAACGAAATATATAAGAAAATTAATCTCAAAAAAACTAAAAAAAATAAACATAATTATAAAGGTAATAATAGATATAAAAACACTTACGTAATCTCTTACTGGCCATACGCAATAATGTAGCCTTTGCTTTGATTTAATGTGGAGATGTCACCATCTTCAAGGGGAAAAGGAAGGGGTGCTTCTCCCACTTCGACATCTTCAATTGACACACCAACATACCTAGGCAGCAAAGGAATTCCATGGACGGTATCAATAGTGGTTTACATGCAACACAGTGCCAGTAGCTACTTTCGTACACAGCTAAATGTTAAAAACACCCATGTGCCTTTTTTCGAGTTGAGGAGGCACCATGTAGAAAAGAAAAAAAGAGAAAGAGAAGAGAAACAAGAGAGAGAAAAGTAAGTGAACAAGCAAGAGAAGAGAGAGAAAAGTACGAGATAACTAAATAGAATAGAAAGAAAGGAGATTGGAAGAGAAAAGAAAGAGAACAAGCAAACAAAGTAAACAATAATAGAGAGATCAAAAAAATAAAGAGAAGATAAGTAAAAAGAAAAAGGAAAGAAATATAAATAGAGAAACAAAACAAACGTTTAGGGTAAAGAGGGATAAAAATAGACAAGCAAAACAAACTTTTAAAGTAAAGAGAGATAAAAATAAAGAAGAAAAATAAACTTTTAAAGTAAAGAGAAATAAAAATAGACATGAAAAATAAACTTTTAGGGTTTTTGATTTTTTTTAAAGAGAAAGAGACGAGATTTATAAAAAAGAGAAGAGAGGAAAAGGAAAGAAAGAGAAGAAAATTTAGAAAAACAAGCAAAAGAGGAGAGACAGAGAGAGAAAGAGGGGAAGCGTTCGAGAGAGGGGAGGCATAGAGAGAGAGAGAGAGAGAGAGAGAGAGAGAGAGAGAGAGAGAGAGAGAGAGAGAGAGAGAGAGAGAGAGAGAGATAAACCTTAGTGAGGGGGTGACCACACTAAGAAGGGTGACGTCGCATTTAGCGAGGGGGTGGAGGGTTGACCCCCCCTCACTAAGGGCAACCTGGTTCACCCTTAGTGAGGGGGGGCGGGTCACCCTTAATGAGGGGGATTGACCCCCCCTCACTAAAAGCAACCCAGTTCACCCCCCATTATAATGTTAATTTATAATTAAATATTTATTAATTAAAGTTATTTAATTAAAATATTAAGGATAAAATAATATTATTTATAATTAAAATAATTTATATTATTTATAATTAAAATAATTTATATTATTTATAGATAATATTAGTTATGGTGTCATGGATGTGCAAATTTCATGCAATAACACCAATGTCATAAACCCAACCCATAATGGCACCAATGCCATAAACCCAACCACAATGGTGGGTATAAATTAGCATAGCCCTACATGGAACAAGATGCTCAATCTAACAATGATTTATATTAATGAAAGATTTATTAAAGAAATATGTACATTAATTAATGGAGACAATCAAAACGCTAATCATCACTGAATTGGACTACTTAGAGAGTGAAGATAATCTACAAGATTGTGGGCCAAGTAGCACCATGTAACGGTAGAGTGGACACTTGTTACAAGACTTCCTAATAATTAACAAGTGTGATTTTTACACTAAGTTAATGCATTTAGAGGATAGTTGAATCTAAATTCAAGACGTAATTCAACTATCCTCTAAATTAACAAGTGTGATTTTTACACTAAGTTAATGCATTTAGAGGATAGTTGAATCTAAATTCAAGATGTAACAAGGAGAAACAAACTCTTATACTGGGCCTTGCATAGCATCCATTAAGAGTGTATCAATTATGACTCCTTGATGTAAGATAATGGCAGTAGATCTTGTTAACCCTAGAATTGGGTTAACAATTGCAACTTGATGTGGTGTTATGAATTTAATCACAATAGTGTGGCCACCAAGTACAAACTACATGTAGTCATGATGAAAAGCCAAGATAGCTTAAGAAATAATTATTTATGAGAATTAGTTATGTAAGCATTTATTTTTATAAATTTTAGATTTTGTGTATTAATGACACTAATCATAATGATTGAAGAATTTTTTTATGATTATCAAAAATAATATTTTTTTAAAATGAATATATCTATTAAATTTATTTTAATATGTATAGATTTAGTGTTTAAAATTTAAATTTATTTTCATTAGTTTGTTGTGTGTTTGTGAGATGTTTTTGTGAGTTATAGTACTTTGCAAATAGAGATCTCTTTCTATTCTATCTTCTTTTAGTCTATGTTTTTGTTATTGACATGGCGAACATAACTTTTCACATTTTTATAGGAGGTCTAGAGAGTGAACCTATTATTAGGACTGTGCAAGGATGTTTTTATATCACTAAACCTGATGGTTATGTTGGAATGTTATGTACTCATTCCAGATTGAAAGTTTTTGCAAACAAACCATAAGGTGATGGTGTAGACCATCTTATATCTATCCAGTCAGCTAGACCCACTGGAGAGGAACCATGTTATACCGTTAATAAAGATATAACAAAGGAATACCTTGTCATTCCAATAATAGGAGAGTCAAGCAACACTACAACAAGCACACCAAAGTACGTCATTAATTTATCTTACAATAGAAGATTCTCCCATAGGCACACCCTTTCAGAAGAGTGTGGTCAAATACTTATTATATGAGGAATCTCATGCAAGTGTTCTTCGTAGAATGTTACAAGCATGCATATTAAGAAGATGGAAGAGATTCCTCAAATTTACAATGGCAATGTGGCTTTTGAGTTACCGAATATACGTGATCCTTCAGCCTCTTCAATGTGGCTTTTTGAGTTACCAAATGTATGTGATCCTTCAGCCTCTCTAATGTAAGGAATGGAGCAAGTACATGATGGCCATTATTGGGTGAAACCTAAGAGTCATGTAAAGTTTCCTAGAGAAGTCCAAAAGTTCTTGTGGAGGCTTATTTGAGTGCACTTATGCCTTGTGTGAAAGTAGGACTATGAACGACACACCAAATAAAACATCATGGATTGGTAAGCTTATTAACATCAAATGGATATGGCTCTCTGCTTGATTCTACAGCAATAACAAACCTATATGTAGAAGCATGTGTGGAGCTACAGTGTACTATTATATGCCTGATGATCCATATATGACCAAATTGATGATTCATCAAGGGGAACATTTGCATGAGGTGCAAAGGGACACATCAAGGCAAACATGGCAAAAGATAAGAGAACTTGTGCAAGAGGTAGTTTTAGAGGTGGCTAAAAGTGGTCCAAGGAAGATACAAATGGATATCACACTAAACAATTTGTATTAGATGCAGTTGTTAGGAAGCATACAAAAGACGAATCAAATATTAGCAACATGGAGTTGTCACTATTATTGGAACACGTGCATCCCTAATTCAATGTCAAAGGTAATGTTAACTTCATATTGATTTTAATTTTTTTTATTGTTGTTATTATATGAACTTAATTTTACATAGTTTGTTAAGTTGTCCAATTCTCTTGTAGATTCAAGAGGATGGCATGTGCTTCTAGAATCAATGGTACATGTAACGTGTAAAGTCCAGTATCCTAGAATTAAAGAGACAATGCACTTTTGAGTTCTTCCATGGTAGTCATTTTCCTAGGCAAGCGTTGGATAAGTTAGAGTGGTGTTACATGTTTAAAATGTCAACCACAAGGCCTGAAAAGATGCAGGGGAGAAGAGATCTTGAGCTCTTGCAAGCACACACACATTCACATGACCCCTAGAAGAGAATATACAAGGTGAGGCTGAAAATTCTTCTTCTTCTTCACACAACAAAAGAGGTCTATAAAGAAGATAAAGTGACTAACACATATAATAGAGTATATACAAGCAGTCCATAATGTGAACATGCTAAGTGGAGTGGGTAGGTGTGGACTAGTCGGTGTAGTCCAGCTGCAAAATCTCTGGCAAAGATATGTTGGTGCCAGCTACCAAACCCACCGTGATGTAAATGTGGAACGGTCATGCATCTGCCTTGTGAGTGTCAGCTCATGTTGAGCTTAACATCTCAACACTCCCCCTCAAGCTCAACTCCAGCTCATGAACTCCAAGCATATCTCAAAATTTACGGAGCTTCTCAGCGCCCAAGGCCTTCATGAGCGACCTGATTCTGTGCACTGACGTAGGTCAAGTCGATGTCACTTGCCAAGACTCTGTCTCTAATGAAGTGGTAATAAACCTCAATGTGTTTCGTCCGTGCATGGAAAACTGGGTTCTTGGCCCAATACTGCTAAGATTGTCATAATATATGACAACCTTTCTCTCCACATGCAACCCCAAATCAACAACAAGTAGCTTGCATAACCAAGCTACCTCACACGCTGCCACCGTAGCTCCTCTATACTCGACAAGGCAACTATGGGCTGCGTCTTGCTGCTCCATGTCATAGCAGCACTCCCCAATGAAAACATAAATCCAGATCTCCTGTTTGAGATGCTACCTGCCCAATCTGCATATGTGTAACCATATAGCTCCAATGATACACCTGCTACATAAAGCAATGTATAATTAACAGTAGCCCTCAAATATCGAAGTGTGCGTCGCACAGTGTCAAGATGTGGTTTGCACAGAACCTGCATAAACTAGCTCTCTAAGGCCAACACTGTAACTTAAATCTGGCTTGTTGATCTTGCGACATAGATCAAACTCCCCAAACAATCTTCTTGTACGTAGTGGGATCCTCCAACACATAACTTACATCTGCACTAAGCTTTCCATTTTAATCTAATGGCACCAAGATTGACTTACAATCAGCTATCCCATACTTGGACAACATGTCCAATACACACTGTCTCTGCGACAGCCAAATACCCTCAGGTGTGCGAATGACCTCAATTCCTAGAAAGTAGCACAAATCTTCCAAATCCTTCATCTCAAACTTCCTTTTGAGAAGACTCTTCCTATGCTCAATCTCATCCAAGTTGTCACCCCCAATAATAAGATCATCTACATAGATGGTGATGATCATAATACCCTTATCACTCTTGTGCACATACAAAGAGTGATCTACATCTGCCATATGAAAACCAATAGTGACAAGATACTTAGAAATCTTGTCATGCCATTCTCATGGAGCCTGTGTTAGCCCATACAAAGCCTTATGAAGCTTACATACATACTCCGGGTGACCTGTATCCTCAAAACCTGGTGGTTGATCCATATACACTTCTTCTTGCAAGTCATCATGCAAGAATGTATTTTTTTATATCCATCTAATGTAAAAACTAGCCTTTAGTTTGGAGCCACCGCAATCACAACTCTCACAGTTGCCATCTTTGCAACCGGGCAAATGTCTCCTCATAATCAATCCCATGTGTTTGCACATATCCTTTGGCTACCAATCTAGCCTTGTCCCTTCTTATGCTATCTGTTATGTTTCACCTTATACACCCACTTACAACCAATAGCTTTCTTGCCTTCAAGCAATGGCACCAAATCCCAAGTCTCATTTCCATATAATGCATCCATCTCCTCATCCATAGCTTTCTCCCAACACACATTTCCAATAGCCTCATCAAAACATGTGGGTTCTACAACCTACATAACTTTTTCTATATAAGCATAGTGATGTGCCACATAACCATCATACGTCAACCTCTGCAGAGGGTTTTTGACTCTTCTAGATCTTCATAACTTTGCATTCATGGCTTCCATAGCCTTCTTCACACCAGGTGTCCTCATTGCTGGAATCCCAAGATCCTCATCAAGGCTCATCTCCGAGCCACTAGACTCTCCAACAAGAGAATGCCCTACAAAAATATCAGGTATACCAAGGGGCTTCACTACTTTCTCTTTGCCTTTATGTGATGTACCAACTACATTTCTAGGATTGGTATTATGACGTAGCCTGCCACTCCATGCATGGTCTATCAATAGAACCACTTGATGAGGACTCTCTTGGTCCACTTAATGAATGTGAATGCTAACTTGCATTCTGTGCAACCACATTTCCACTTACATCAGCCCCAAAAACATCTTTTTTAGCAGCATACTAGCTACTCATCTCATCAAATACAACATCCTTGCTTACCCCTTAATTCACGCATGATAGGATTATAACATCTATATCCCTTTTTCTCAAGGGAATACCCAATAAAAACTCATTTTTCTACCTTTGGATCTAGCTTAGTACGTAACTCATCTGGCACATGTACATATGCGATACATCCAAAAACTTTCAAGTGAGACAAATTAGGTTTCTTGCCAATAAACTTCTCCTCTGGCATTTCATCATGTATGGCTTCAGTAGGAGTCTTGTTCATGAGATAAACTATTGTAGACGTAGCCTTAGCTCAATGGCTATGCAGCATATTCTTCTCTGCCACCATCAATGCTCGGGCTATCTCTGTAATGTGCTTATTTTTTTGCTCAGCAACTCGATTTTGTTGCAGAGTGTATCTACATGTAAATTGCCTCTAAATACCATTCTTTTGTAAGAATTCAGAGAACTCATTCTTCCCCTCCATCTGACCTTAGGCACTTCACATGCTTTCCTATCTATTTTTTAACTCTGAAATTCTAAAAATGAGTGAATATTTCACTCTTCTCCTTCATGAAATACATCCACACTTTCCTTGTGTGGTCATCAATGAATGTTATGTAGTGCCTGCATCCACCCATAGACATAGTCTTCGCAAGACCCCATACATCTGAATGCACAACATCTAGTACATTCCTACTCACATTTCTGTCATGTGGAAACACATGCTTTGTTTTCTTTTCAAATTGACATGCTTCACATACTTTTTGCATACCTTCAACTTTCAACTTACATTCCTACTCACATTTCTGTCATGTGGAAATACATGCTTTGTTTGCTTTTCAAATTGACATGCTTCACATAATTTCTGCATACCTTCAACTTTAAACTTAGGCAGCCCTGTCGTCACAATTTCTTTAGTCTGTATAGACTTCATTCTTTGCACATTTACATGCCCAATTCTCTTATGCCAAATTTTTGTATCTACCTGCAACAACTCCTGAACCAGTTGCAAACATTGCAGCACCCACTTCAAGAATATTTACATTCAATGTAAACACTCTTCCCACTCTATTACCTTTTGCAACAACCAACCTGCACTTATCTTTAAAGTCTTCTACATAACAGCCCCATCAGGGTTAAACTAGACCTGCAAACCCTATTCAATCATATGGCCAACTGAAACCAAATTCTTTGTAATGTTCAGAACATGAAGTACATCTGCAAGGTACTATGCCTTACCATCCTGCATAGACAATGGCACATCTCCAACATGGGCAATCGGATGAGTAATGTCATACCCCTATTTCAATAAAACCTGGTCTTTCAAGACTCTTCATTTTCTTGAACCGCTCACCATGACTTATCATGTGGTTTGAAGCACCTAAATCAACATACCATACATTATCCTTGTATGTTGCTACATCATTTCTAGACACAGCATTAACTACGTGTTGCATAATAAATAACCTCTCATTATCCTCATTATTTCTACTAGAGGATGCATAGTTGTTTTGCTGCGCTTTTCCATTTCGCATGTCACTCTTCTTCTTATAGTAATTTGCATCCATATGTCTAGGCTTACCACAATAATAAAAATAGCCTCATGTATCATTATGTTACCTTTGCCAATTACCATGACCTCATTGACTCCCTCTAAACTGTCCTCTTCCACCTATGTGTTACTGTTGCGAATCTTGGGACTATTGTTGCTAACCATAATTCTGATTACATGTTTAGCCACCACCTTGGCCACGTCCACGACCTCTACCTCTTCCTCTGCCTACACTTGTGTAGAAGGCCTGCTGCTCTAAAATGTTTTTGTTTTGTGAAGATTGTTGATCTTCACCCAAATTCTTCTCTTCAATGATCAGCATTGACACCAAATATATGAATTTGGGAATGTTCTCCCGAGTCTGAATAGACATCTTAAACGCCTTGTATTGTGGCCTGAGACCACATAGACACACTTCCACCTTATGATCATCATCAACAGAAACACCAATACATGCAAGGGATTCCATAATACCCTTGATCTTCAAGGCATAATCATTCACAGACATATTTTTCTTCTCCACAATATGAAGCTCATTGTTCAATTGAATCTTTTGTGCCTTGGTATTAGTTTCATACAGCTTCACCAAGGTATCCCATGCCTCCTTAGGTAACTTGGCATCCTATATATACCCAATCATGGTGTCCTGTATACTAATAAAAAGCCAACACGACTTTCCTTGCTCCTTGATTCCAATCCTTGAATTCTTTTACATCTGTAGTAGTTGGATTAATCTCCGGTATCTCCTCATGTTCACCTTTAATGTAGTCCCAGTAACCTTTTCCCATCAAGAAATTTGTCAATCTAAACCTCCAAGCATGAAAGTATTTCTTGTCAAGCTTCTATGTAACAATCTGGTTTATTCCATCATTCGAGATCTTATCTGCAACACAAATGTACCAAAAAATAACACTCTTATTTGACCTGCACAAACTGTTGTATTCTCTGTATACTACACCCAAACTGTCACAACCAGTGATCTCAATTAGCATACATACACCCGGTGGCAACTTTAAGACCTCTTTTCACTACACACAATGTCTTCACAACCAATTGCCCTTCCTATAGTTCCAACAATAGAGTTTTGTAGAGAATCAAAATTACCCGCAGTGCCCATGAACACCTGCGAACTAAAAAACGGAGGTCCAGATGCGCCCGAAATGCAATTTTGGTCCAAAAAATTTGTATCCAATAAACATTATCCAATAAATAGTATAGTTTCCTTGTATCTCTTCTCCCACGAAGAAAGCTCCTCAATCGGAGTTTGTTTTTTGGTGCCTCCCGAAGAGCTCCCGGACAAGGGTGTAGTAGCCAACACAAAGAGGTAAGAGTAGATAAAGATCTTACCCTCGTACCACTTCCTATACTTGTCTTGCTTGCCGCTCATCCCTAAGCATGAACCAAGATCTAATACCATGAAAAGATGCAGGGGAGAAGAGAGCTTGAGCTCTTGCAAGAACACACACACTCACACAACCCCTACAAGAGAACACACAAGGTGAGAGGCTGAAAATTCTTCTTCTTCTTCACATAACAAAAGAGGTCTACAAAGAAGATAAAGTTACTAACACACATAATAGAGTATATGCAAACAGTCCATAATGTGAACACACTAAGTGGAGTGGGTAGGTGTAGACTAGTCAGTGTAGTCTAGTTGTAGAATATATGGTGAAGATATGTCGGTGAGACAGCTACCAAACCCACCAGTGATGTAAATGTCAAACGGTCATGAGGTCACCTCATGATTGTCATCTCATGTTGAGCTTGACATCTCAATCGGGCCCGCATCGAGTTTAGACTTGGTGAACCATATGTGCCAAATAGGAGGCATTAATTTGAGAAGGGCTTGGGTTTGTTTCTTGGGAGGGTCACTCACAAAAAATGTGAATATCACGTGCGTTCAACAGAAGCATAATTTTAATTTATGAAACTTACAGAAATATATTTACATAAGGGTTTGATTTAAATTTTTTTCAAAAAAATTTACAGATTCATAAAGAAAAGGGGATATTATATAGATTAAAAAATTCACAAATAAGGGATTTAAAATATAGGCCTTGAACACACGCGATAGGGATATTTTACATATAGTGACCCCCCCCGAGGTTTGTTTCGATCATGTCATGCGTGTGCAGGGATGGACAACAATGGCTTCACATGTATATGATCCAAGGTACAGGTTGGTCTTGTAAAATTCCTAAAAATTTTGAACTTGCTTTCAACTGTTTTATAAATGTTATATAATGGCATAGAGCTTGCAAGAGCTTATGACAATTACTTCTTGCGAAATGAAAGAGGAAGACACAATGGCACAAGTTCTATTCTTTGCAAGAGCCTATGACAAATACTTCTTTGCGAAATGAAAGAGGAAGACACAATGGCACAAGTTTTATTCTCAAAGATGATTAACAATGTTAAAGTGCACAAAGGTTTTCCCAAACCAAAATTTTTTGGCTTCATGGTGGCTAATGAGGGTGGAGCCAACTAGAGGGTAGTATGGACAATCTATAACAATGGACTACAAAATATATTAGAAGGTTGTGTGTGGTCATGTCTTTTTCATTAGGAATAAAGCTTGAACATCCATACCGTACAATAGTAGTCAGGAATTTCCAAAAAGAGCACAAGTGACCATGTCATCAGTGGCGTTGTGCATTGAGTGAAGAAGAGGCACTTTTGAAATAAAGATACACTAGATTGTGGTGGATGAATGGTAAATTCACTGCAAACTTACTAGCCATGGATTGTTGACTTAGTTGGTGGCATAATTGATATCCCCATTGGAGGAAGCACCCTGTAGGGGTAAGTATTATTTTCTTGGTTTTCAAAACACATAGCTTACATTTGGAATCTTAATTGAGTTAAGTTAATCTTTTATTATGGAATGTGGTTGGAGCTTACAACTTGAATTCTCATCAGTTAACTTAATCTCCTATTAATAGGCTATGGACGATGCCACTTTGTCGCACATTCCAACCACCAATCTAGCAGACACTATACATGCAAATTGGTTAGCAAGAGAGGGTTTCAAGGGAACCATCTTTTTATATGATGTTGTTTCAAATCTCACTAATGCCCTCTTACAATCCATAAAGAAACATGCATTCATGCAAGGTAAATATCACTTTGTTGCACATGTCGACCACCAATCTAGCATAAACTAAACATGCAAGTTGGTTAGCAAGAGAGGGTCTCAAGGTAACCATCTCTTTATATGATGCTATTGTTTCAAATCTTTCTAATTCTTTCTTACAATCCACAAAGAAGCATGCATTTATGCAAGGTAAATATCACAGAGCAGGCCTACAATAACAAAGTTGATGGAGAAGGCTAGAATATCAAAAGCTCCAAGTCTGTTAAACCACTAGTAGATTAGTGGGGGAAGCAGTTAGTGGCACACCAATGCATGTGCAACCAAACTATATTGGTGATAACATTACAGCAGTTAGTTGATGTCGAAAATCCACAGTTATAAACCTTGACAAAGATAACTCATCACATTGTCTAGAGTATATCATAGGAGACCAGCCATGCAAGAAACAAGGTAGCAGATTAAACTTTCCACCCACTATTCCTTTAGCTACCCAAAAGGTGGTCAGCATAATGCAGAGGGATTAGCAAATGAAGTAGAGGTGTAGGAAATTGTGGAGAATGACATACACGACTCAATGTGGGCTATACGTCGAACACCACTACACAGTAAGGTAACTTGCCAGCCCAAGGATGGTTAGGTGGCCAAGATGGCAAGTAAGAGCATCAAGAACTGCGGGCAAGGTGTCCTAGCTCCATCTTTTTCTATGGTATGAGAGAGTGGTTAGGGGGCCATAGGCATTAGCTCATGTGGTTTTTTAATAGTAGCATGGATCATACTTAGAGAGTATGTAATACTACATATCAATCACATGCTAGATCCCCGGTTATATGGCCAGTTGGATGAGGTACAAACCTTATTGTGGATGAGATCCGAGCATTGGAGGTTGGTGGATTTGTGTTGAAAAAGGGACTATGCCAAGAAGTAAATGATGTAGCAACAAAGTACAGAAGTGGCATATTGGATATGGTGGCCAAGAGAATAGATTTGGTAATTTCAAACACAACTACATCTTTGAGCATTTGGTCATTAAGACTAGTCAGATGGAAGGGTTTGTAATTGTGACCAAGGAATCACTACTATTCAATGAAAAATACATGGTGACTATGGGAAAGAATCCATCATGCACATTTCCCAATTGTCAAATCAGGGTAGGGGCTGGTAGACCATGTTATGCATGCAAGCACCTTTATTTTATATATTTGTATATTTTTGGATTAGCTGTGAACCATAATATGTTTATGCATATCAACTCTCTATGAAGGTCTATTTACTTTTCATTTTTTAAAATGTCTTAGTAGGAAAATAAATATGGTTATATGTCGATGGTTAGAATATCTTAATTTATTTTTTTAAGGTCTTCTCAATGTTGTTGTCTACATTGATTTTCTTAAATATAGCACTTATTGGCATGCAATTACTTTTCCTACCCAAAGCACTTATCCGTGCATTTACTTCTCAAAATTTAGAAAATACCCATGCGAAATCCCTTTTCTCTTTTAGCATGATGTATCTATAAATACGACCCCCTGGATCTTACCCTAACCCTCACTCCCATATCTCATTGCCTCCCTCTCTCTTATTGTATTTTTCTACCTCCCTGTTTATCCTTCTTCATTTCACTCTTCCTCATCCATACCAACCCTCACCTTCTCCCTCATCCTCTATCTTTGTCAATCTTATTATGTCTTCTTCAAATGGCCTCTACTGTACTCTCAAGGATACCCTTGATGTTTTTTTCTACAAAGATTTGAGCATGACATGTGGAGATGTGAAAGAACATCTGAAAATCATGAAAGAGGCCGGTAATCTTTGGATCAAGAACCCATCAATTCTAGAGATCTATATGTCCGGGAATATGAAGATTAGAAGTGCCATCAGCACTTAGCAGAGTTATGGATACATTGGTGAAGAAAAGGAGGAGTCCCTTCAAGAGGAGTTGAAGAATAGAGTAGCCCATAAAAGCACATAGGTGTAGGAACCCTTATATAGTTATGTCAAGTTATCTTTTTTTAAATAGTAAGTACTTAGTTGCAGGAACCCTTATGTAGTTATGTGAGGTTGTCATGTTGTCTTTAGTAAATAGTATGCAAGGATGATAATGTAACAACCTTTCTGGAATAAAGTCTTCTTTAAACTATAATTTTCCTTGTCATTTTTATTAATTGCCTTGTCAAATTTTAAGTCGTTTATTGTTTTTAAAAAATAATAAGTGATCTCCATGTAATTTCTTTTGGAGAATAAAATTATCTTTTTCCCACAATTGGCTGCAATATTATCCTTTTTCAATTTTGTATCGTTTATTATTTTTTATGACATGAAGTCACATGCAAAGGCATCCAATGACATGCACATGTGCATAGAGACGTGCAATACTCCTGAAGTGCATACAATGAACGGTATTTGCATTACGAGCACCTATGTATATGAAGCACACAAATCCTTATCTGAAATGGGATATACAAAGAAAAACAATACATACTCGCTTTTTCTCAAAAAAGTACAAAAAGATGCTTTCATTATTGGGGTGTAGGATTTTGAAGAAAGATGCCTTTAAATTGACATTAAAAAAGAAGAAAGGTGATTTTTTTTTGTTTGGTACAAAAGTAGAATACACCTCTCCCACTACCATAAATATAGAGATAACCTTGATAGAACTTTGTTAACCACCATTTAGCTAAGCTTTCTTAGTAGAGTACACCGCCCACAACCCTCCTTCATATTGTGTGTGGCCTCATCAAATATTAGCGTTGAAGTTGTTGCTGTGCGTATCGCTAGTAGGGAGGCCACCAATGCTTAGGTCAAGCAAAAGACTGTAGATGGTGCACAAACGTGGAAATGTCTCACATCCCTTACCACTTCCTAGTAGTGATGATGATATTTCTCAAGTGAAGACCAAAGTGGTGGGCTTAATTACCATATGTCAAGCCCATGGTTTTATTGATAATGCATATGACTGTCTCTTGCTTGAGGAAGTGCAAAAGGGAATGAACATCGTTCACTTACTTTGTGCCTTCACCCCGGAGGATAACCAGTGCCCATCATAGAAGTAAAGATGATGGTGTATAACAATCAGAAGAGTTGTATTTGGAAGTTATATGTGAATGAACTTGATTTTATTTCCACTTGGAAGCAGTAATCTCGATCTTGAGGATGTAATGTTATCATGTTTTTCTCTCTCTCACTCCCGCACGCTCTCTCTCGCCCTCTACCTCTCAAATAATTATGTCATGACTCTCTCTCCCACTCTCTTTGACCCTCTCTCTCTCTCTTGATGGAGGGGAGAGGGACTCTCTTGATTCCAAAAAAGAAAGAGGGAGAGGGGGAGAGAGAGGAAGGAGAGAGAGAGAGAGAGAGAGAGAGAGAGAGAGGGAAGAGGGTGGGAGAGGGGGAGAGAGACAAGGAAGGAGAGATGAAGGGAGGGTGGAAAAGGGATAAAGAGTGAGAGAGAGAGAAGGAGAGATGATGCATAGGAAGGGTAAGGGAGAGGGAAGGAGAGATTATGGATATAGGAAGAGTGAGGGAGAGGGCAAGGAAGGAGAGAGGGAATGTATGATTCCTCCCTCTATCTTTTGAGGTGTAAAGGAGTAAGAACCTCCCCTTCTCTTCTTGAAATTATTCCCCTCTCTGGAATAAAAGAAAGATCTTGTTTTACCTTGTTTTACCCTCTCTAGAATAAAAGAAAATGTCTAGAGAGAGGTAATCCAAAATTGAGATATTTTTGGGTATAAAAATCCTCCTAGTGTCTAAAATGGTTTCCCTTGAAACAAAATTTCAAAAAGAACTTTCCAATGTGCATTTGGAATTAATTGAAAATGTGTATAAAGGACCTTAGCCTAATGGTCAAGATTTTTAAAATTTCTAGATTATGGTCTAATTAAGGTTCCTATGGGGCCAATTGGATTAATCCAAGTGTGGGGATGAGATAAATCCAAAGAATCAAAGAAAATACCTAAAAATGAGTAAATGCTCACATAAGATGAAGAGTTGACTTAGTACAAGGTTTATTAGTTAAAAACTACGAGATATTACCAAAAAAATGAGATATTTTAGAATAATGATACATTTTTGACACCTTGGTAAGGAGGGGGGAGACTTTAAGGAGGCGCCTATTTCACACATGTGGATGAGTTTTAAATTCATAAAAATTGTGATATTTTTCTCTCCTCTCTCCTGGATCAAACCAAATCAAAACGGGAGTCAAACTGATCCAAATCTTGTCCAAATTCAGCCAAATTGAAGCTGGAAAATTTTAGAACTTAGTTGGACTCAGTTTAGTGGCCTCCCTCACCTATAAATAGACCCTCATTCTTTTGTATTCTCATCTGTGAACTATACCATGCCAGTATTACATTAAAACAACGATATTTTCTATTATCCTTTAAAAATCCTCTACATTTTGGAGAGATTGGAGCTTCTCTCTCTCTTCAACCTTCCTTGGAGCTTTCCTCTCAGCACACTAACCAATTCATTGGTTGGGGGCTTCTTCTAAGATAGAGAAGCAAGCAAAGACAAGAGGTAAAGTGTAATTTTATGGTTTTTCTCTTCGATTCTCAATGTTTTCGCTTCTCAACCCCTCTCAAGCTTGAGAAGTTTCTAAATTAAGTGTTTATAATGCAAATCAAGATTTTTTTAATAGTTATAATGAATAATTAAGAAAAGTTTATATTTATTCTTAATTAGCATATTTTTTATGTTTGTCTCTCTCCCCCCAAAAGAATGGTCATTCCTATGACCAATTCTCTATTCAAATGATGCTTCTCATTGATAAATTCTCAATTCACAAATCAAACTCTAGGCTTGTGAAGCTAGAGGTTAAAAAAGTGGCTTTTTATACTTTTATGCTTCTAAAATTATGATAATCTTATGATTTAAATCCATAAATTGGATTTAAGTTTAGAAGATAGTTATACTATCATAATTGTATTAATAAGTTCATTCTTTTTAAAAATATTAAAAATTATCAGTAACAACAGCGGAGCTATGGCAAAATTTTAAGAAATTGATACATAATTCATTCTTATGCGTAACGTGAAAAGAGGACTTCCTACCATATTCTAGGATTGAATATCCTAGGCTCAAAGAATGATTTTCATCACATTCAATGGAAAACTAATTTTTAAGGTTTATGCATAATTAAATAATTAAGAAAAGAGAAAATTATGGTAATTTTATTTAAATGATAAAAGAGAAATTCCCATGACATTTTCAATTCAATCATTTAAATGGGAAAAAGTGGAATTCTTAGCATATTGGAATTAATGGATATTTTATTTTAGATAAATTTATTTTATGCATGAAAAAATTTAAATGATAAAAGAGGAATTCCCATGACACTTGGAATTCAATCATTTGAATAGTAAAAGTGGAATTCTTGGCATATTGAATTAATGGATATTTTTATTAAAGAAAAGAGGAATTTTAGATAAATTCATTTGATGATAAAAGAGGAATTCCCATGACATTTAGAATTCAATCAATTAAATGTAAAAAGAGGAATTCCCATGATATTTGAGATCCAAGAAATTAAATGGAAAAAAGAGGAATTTTTAGTATAATTTAATTTATGAATAATTATTAAAAGTGGAATTTTGAGCATTATTGAGAAATATGGGTAGAATTGATTTTTATAAATCTCGTGAATTCTTTTATTCAAAAGAAGAATACTGAATATAATTCATTTGAGAATTTGAGAAAGAATATGGAAATAGCCGAGGAAAAGAACCTTTATCTAGGCCAAGCAATTGGCAGAAATCTAGAAAAAGTCTCATTATCGGTATCGAGGTAGGAAAAGCTACTAAATGGGAATAAGACGTGAATGGGATGTGATAAGATGAGAATGGATGTGATAAGATGTGAATGGGATGTGATAGGATGCAAATGGATGTAAATAGAATGGGATGTGAATGGGATGCGATAGGATGTAAATGGGATGTAAATGGATGTATGGGATGTGATAGGATATAAATGGGATGTGAATGGATGTGAATGAGATGTGATAGGATGTAAATGGGATGTGATAGGATGTAAATGGGATGCGATAGGATGCGAATGGATGTAAATAGAATGCGATAGGATGGGAATGGATGTGATAAGATGTAAATGGGATGTGATAGGATGTGAATGGATGTGAGAAGATGTAAATGGGATGTGATAGGATGTGAATGGATGTAATAAGATGTGAAAGAATGTGATGTAAATGAATGTGGATGTGAATGATGAGATGAGAATGAGATGTGAGGTTATGTGAAAGGATGAGATGTATGGATGTGGATGTGTAGGTGAAATAATGTGATGTAAATGAATGTGGATGTGAATGATGAGATGAGAATGAGATGTGAGGTTATGTGAAAGGATGAGATGTAAAGTAAATGGATGTGGATGTGTATGTGAAAGAATGTAATGTAAATAAATGTGGATGTGAATGATGAGATGAGAATGAGATGTGAGGTTATGTGAAAGGATGTGATGTGATGTAAATGGATGTAGATGTGGATGTGATAGGATGTAAATATATATGGATGTGGATGTGATAAGATGTGATGTGATGTAAATGGATGTGGATGTGGACGTGATGTAAATGGATGTGGATGTGATAAGATGTGATGTAATGTAAATGGATGTGGATGTGGATGTGATGTAAATGGATGTGGATGTGGATGCGATAAGATGTGATGTAATGTACAGCCACTAGCACATGAGGTCACCCATCGAGCTCTGTGCTCTGCTGCTTCGCTTTTGATGACTGGCACTGGCTGTGCTGACGAACCCCACAACCGGCTTCTGCTGCTCTTTCTATAAACGATTTTGTTAAATCTGGGGTGCCTGTACACGTGGCACCTTGCTTTCAACATGTAGCCAGTTGAACACAATGTTTAAACAAAAGTTTGAACTTTGTGCAAGATGTGGATTTGATGGTGATTTGTGTGTGATTTGGTGTAGAATAGCTCTCTTTTTTGTTTTTGTAAAGAATACTTTTTGCTTAATTTTTATCTTAATTTGTTATTTTTGTTGTTGTTATTGTGGTTTTTCATATTCTTAGGGCTTACACATAGTTTGTATTAGGCTTAGTTTGCATCCATTGCATCAAACAATGCAATAATAGAATGTAATTTTTAGTGAATGTTTGCTCTCTTTAGTGTTAAACATAGAACAAAAATCATAAATTTTAGCTTAATTGTGTGTTTGTTGTTGAAATTGTTTGCATTAGAGTGTTAGCAAGCATTAAGAGTAGCTTAATCTTTCATAAAATTTCTTAAAACCATAAAAAAATCATTGAATTTGACTAATTTCTCTTAATGGAGTGGTTTTAGTCATTAAGGGTGATTAATCTTATTCAAGAGGCTAAAAGTTTAAAAAATATGTTAATTGGGGTCTAAATTGATCATATGAGTAGTCTAAATTAGTGTTTTGAGAGCATCTAGATGCATCAAAACACCTAATTACATCAATTTCTTCACATCAATTTCTTCATTAATTGAAGAAACCTGACTCTCTTTGCTTAATTTTACCTTAAAAAAGGAGACCACAATTAAGAGTCTAATTAATCTCCTACTTTAGATTAATTTACAAATTTATTGATGCACAAAGATTAGCATTCCCTTGCTCTATCCAATGATGTACTCAATTGTGTGAATTAATTAGGAATTAGTGGTTAATTAGAGTCCTTGATTAGGGTAAAAGAGAAAAAGATTAGTGAAAAGATTAATCTTGGATTAATTCTTGATCACTTTTTTGCATAACTCATCAAGGCTAATGAGCATTCAATGAGTAGATGCTCATGAGTTGTCAAATTGTCCATTTTGGGGGTCATTTATGAAGGGTGTAAGGGGTGTCATAAAAAGGTTGATTTTTTTAATTCCCACTTACCTTTTTGGAAAAATGCCCATACCTCCTTCATTTTAAATTCAAAAAAATACCACCCCCCCAAAAAAAGAAATTCGTATTTCCCACTAGACTCCCAAAAAAAAATCAAAAAATGGTCGCGTCGTGAACCATTTCTGCAACTTCACGACCTAAGGTTTCACACTCTAGGAGTCCGCACCCCCAAAAAAATTTTGAATTTAACTTTTTCGTGAAGTCTGCTTTACGGCGTGAAACACTAAGGGTTCACGGCGTGAGACCCTTCATTCACACGCGGTTTTTTAAAAAAATTCAAAATTAACTTCTTCGTGAAGTCTGATACACGATGTGACACGCTAAGGGTTCACGACATGAGACCCTTCGTTTTCACGCGGAAAAAATAAAAATAAAAAAAAAAGAAATTTGAATTTAATCTTTTCGTGAAGAACTGTAGCCTGCTAGTTCACGACATGAAAGGGGGTCCGTCGGCAAAATTAAAATTAAAAATTAAAAAAATAAAAGACTCTAGAAAACACCCCTGTTTGGAGGCACGTATCTCCTAAACCGTATATCTGATGAAGACGCTCTAGGGCTCATCAGAAAGCTGACATCAAGGTCTTCAACCTTGGACTCGGTTGTCCAAAGTTAAAATTGATCGTTTTGGCCTCCGACCAACGGCCTCAAAATTCGACACAGAAATCGAGGCAAAAAACAGTCCAAAAATCATGAAATTTTTTTTTAAATACCGCGAAAACGATGACGAACCATATTCGGGCCACTTTTGGAGGGTCTAAACGACAAAATCATGAAGGACTCAAGGAAACAAAGTTGTAGTACTCCAAAAAATTACAAGTCTCTCTTACAGAGTTTTTTAAAATTCCTTTTGGAACACCCTCAAAAGGGTGCTACAAAATAGGAAAAAATTCTCGGAAAAAGCTTTCGTCTTGGGACAGTGATGGAAAATGGGTTTTAGGACCTCCTCTTCCATTTGGGAAGTTACTAGCATACACCTTTTTCATAAAATTATCTCTAAGAGGTCGTTCACGTGCGTATAGTGCCTAAGCTATTTAGGGCAAACGGACACTCTTTTGACCTAACGAAGAGTACGCCAGGCCTCTTGAGGCTGTAACGGGCTATGAGAGAATAAAAAAAAGAAAAAAAAACCTATGTTTCTCATTAAGGAGCATTAAGGCAATCAAACATAGCAACGATAGAGGGATTGCCAAGGATTACACAAGGACTGAACCCAATGGTTGACATCTTTAAGCCATTGAGATCTATGCCACGAATGCACCTCCCAATACCATTGGCCATGCCCATAACAAGCGTGTTATCGGGTTTTAAACCCCTTGTCACTTCGATCCCATTGGGCTTTGGTCCCTTACCTAACATCTCCACAAATCTTATAGGTACCAACCCTTTCCTGGATGCCCACACCTTGGACATACTGACTAGTCTAGGAAGGGGAGTAGCCCAATGACTCAGTGAGTCTCTCCCAACAAGAGCACTCACATACGGCCTCAATGACTCATACAAAAATATGATTGCATAGATTCCCAAAATTATGGGCAAATACGATGGAACAACAAACCCTGTTCAATTTATTCAAATGTTTGAAGAATAGAGATGTGAAGCCTTTGGAAATCCCAACTATCCCACCAAGGTACATGCGTTGAACCAATGCTTAGAGGGAAAGGCTAGTCGATGGTTCATCACATTGATGCCGACAATCAAGACCAACTTCAGAACCTTGAAAACAACCTTCATCCACAGCGTTTCCAGACAAGATGATCGGTGGAGTGCAGCAAAAGAACTTTATTCAATTGAGGTAAACCAAATGAATCCATTAGAGACTTTACCCTACTGATAAAACTCTTAGACTCACGATGTGAATCATGGGAAAAATTAAATGATATTCAATTGAAGATATGTTTCATGATGTGATTAAAGAATAACATCTTACAAAACTTGATCATTATATCCAATCCGAAAACATTCGATCAATGTTATAAAGAAGCAGTACGTTTAGATGACAGCATGCTGGAAGATGATCATGCTACGAGATGTTTCTCATCTAAACCAAGTGAAGCAATGGCTAAAGAACGATCGGTCTCAAAATTATCATTCCCTTAATTCTATGCAGCCTTGCTTAAAATCTTCCAATCGATATCTCTAAGAGAAGATGAGCTCCTTCAAAACCAAACATCCTTAACGCCTTTACAAGTAAGGAACGAAATGCCTTGTGTTGAGTGCAATCACTGCGACCATCCCAATCCCCATTGTGCATACAAGGCACCTGTTTTTCTATGCTACATATATTAAAAAACCTTTGACCATGATACTAAAAAGTGTCCCACTTTATCCACAAAATTGACTCAAAATCTCCATCTCCCGTGCACCAAACAGAAATAGTCCTCCAAAGGGTAGAAACTTCTCAGGAAGCAATTAATCAAATACTTCCGTGTTTCTATTGTCATGGACCTCACAAGATGGTAGATTGCACAATTTGAAATACTTCCATGCCCATAGTCATTTGACACTTTACGACCCATGTGTGAACGATGTGGCATTGACCACATGTTACAAGATTGCCCAAGATGAGTTGCTTCAATGCAACTTGTCTCACAAAATACAACTCTTAACAACTTAGGTGTACAAAAGAGGCAATTGTCCACGGTACCCTTGAATGTGCATGCTTACAAGCCAAGGCACAAGAGACGGTTTAAAAAAATGCAAAATGGGTAGAAGAACATGCTTTAAAGCAGAACCCAAAACAGAAAACAAAACCTTCTAAACCCAAGAAAGACAAGGGATAACAAACTATCGAAACCAAGGTTGAATTAAAAGACAGGGAAAAGAAGCCAGTGGGGAGGACATAAACCCAAAAGAGCCAAAAGCTATACATGATGTAGAAGCATCCACCTTAAAGACCACCACACAAACCTCAAAACCCATATATGTGACATCTGGTACAAAAACCCAAAAGAAAATTTGATCTCGTCGCATGGGCAAACATAATGAAGAACTGACAATCCAAAGAAAGGCAAAAAATGAAACAAGTTCTAGTATGTCACTAAGTGAGGAAGAAACAAGTTCTGACTCTTCACTCAGTGCACCTGATAGACCAATCAAGAAACTAGAACCCACCCACCACCCCAAATTGATAATAATGATCACATGACATATCCAAGCATCTATTTTGCAAGCAGCTGAAGAAGCCCAACCCTTGCCTGTGAGATAAATTTCTACTGTAGGTTTGTTTTCTAAGCTTATGCGCTCAGAGAAAAGAAAATAATTTGTGTAACTGTGTGTTAACTAGATGCTAAGAGAGCTTTCTTCTACAAGGAATCTCATGTGCTAGCGGCATTGATTTTGTAAATGTCTTTTTCCTTATTGAATATAAATTTGTCGTTTACCTTAAGGTGTCTATTTAAATATTTTGTGGAAGTTATTCTTGTCTCTTCTATGCACAATAGAGTGGCCCTAGGTCCAAACTACATATGAAAAGTCAAGTTTTTTTGCTATATGCACAGTCTCTTGTATGCACAATATAATGATTTAATAATGGTCATAGAACCATTCCTTTTATGCACATCAACCTTAAGATTGGCCCTAGGGTAATTCTTGCAATGCTCTAGTGTATTCTTCCAAGAATGGCCCCAGGACCATTCCAGTCTTGCATGCTCTTCGAGCCTTCAAATCGTATTGGAATTGCCATGCACATCCTCAAAAGAATGGCCCTAGGGCCATTCTTGATGAGGATGTGCATGCAAGAATGGCCGAGGCCATTCTAGCCTTGGTGTCACCCAACCTTATTGCATGTTGTTGGGCACCCAAGAATGGCCCGAAGGCCATTCTAGTCTTGCACAACATGTGCAAGAATGGTTCGAGGGCCATTCTTTCATTAGCAACAACGAAGGCCACTATTTTAATATAAGGGCCTCAAAAAGAACCCTCTAAGTTGCCCTAGGGCATGCAAGAATTTCCCATGGGCCATTCTTGCATGATCCGAGGGCTATTCTCTAAGTCTAAGGCCATTCTTGCATCCTCTTTTGGTCTTAAGGTTGTGTTGGAATGGCCATGGGGCATGCTAGAATGGCCCCAGGGCCATTCTAGCACATTTAATTTGATTTGGTTTTCAAGTGAAATAAACATGTTTTCCCTTGACAACATGTCCGAAAATAAACGTTCAAATTTTAGGGAAAAAACTACAAAATTTTTTTGAAGGGCCAGAGGGGTGTGAAAATGGCGTGCACGAGGCCCCCGTACATAACTTTTTCGCACCCCTCTGGCCATCACAATTTTGATAGCTTTATGCCCTCCACTAGAATGAGAATAACTTCTTTAGCTCCTAATTAATCATATAAAATGGTGTGTCTTCAAATTTTAGGGACAACCTACAAAATATTTTAGAAGGGCCAGAGGGATGCGAAAATGGCCTGTACGAGGTCCCCGTACATAGCATTTTTGCACCCGCTTGGCCATCACAATTTTTATAGTTTTACGCCCTCCACTAGAATCAGTATAAAATGGTGTGTCTTCAAATTTTAGCAAAAAAAACCCAAAATATTTTAGAAGGGCTGGAGGGGTATGAAAATGGCTTGTACGAGGCCGTTGTACACATCATTTTCGCAACCCTCTAGCCATCATGATTTTGATAGCTTTACACCCTCCACTAGAATGAGAATCCCTTATTTAGCCCCTAGGGTTGCCTATAAAGCATCTTAATTCCACGATATTTCTATCCTAATGGCAATTTTGATCTACGTCCGATTTTAAGGGATTTGAGTTTTAATATTCATAAAAACCTTCAAACTTTAGGAAAAAAAACTACAAACATTTTTAGGAGGGCAAGAGAGATGTGAAAATGGCTTGTACGAGGCCCCCGTACACAGCATTTTTGCACCTCTCTGCCCATCACAAAAATGTCCAGTACGAGGCCCCCGTACACAACATTTTCCCACCCCATGCCCTTTGCAATGATAGTTTATCCTGGATTGATACATCTTACAATTAAAAACCATGTGGGCCAAAAGGGTGCAAAAATGACCATTGCACGATGCAGAGCCTGGAGGGGCTTTTTCGCACCCTTCTGGCCCTTTATTAAAATGTGATGGAAGATATAATACACATCAAAAATTCATTAATATCAAAAGTTGAGATACATCGAAAATTGAGATACATTATTTTTCGTTCCCCCTTTTCTCTGCGAATATGATGGGCCAATTGCATATCCTTTACCATTATGGTGACCCGTTTTGCATGGATGGTGCACAAGTTGGTGTCCTCCTCGAATAAATTAACAAGATATGCTTCAACGGCTTCCTGTGCAAGGCCTCAGGGGCAACCGACTACATCCAGCATTCCATCTTGTATTCCTATAAAATTTATTTACACGTTCGTGAGAAAGGTTCCCTCTGGATGAGAAGCTCTACGGACGTCTGGTAGTGCCGTATCTCTTGGAAAGCCCTATACCCTGAGCATCTCCTATGGGTGAGGCCATGACGAAGACGATCGGTAGCACGTGGTTGTAGGGGGCGAGGCCTGTAATAATAGGTCAACTTCCTTCTGTTTCTTTTTGGGGCCGATGCTTCCTCCTTTTGCTCCCCTTGCTGCTGTTGCTATTGCTATTGCTATTGTTGTTGCTTTTGCTCTTACTCCTACTGCTCCTCTTGCTACTCTTGATGTTGCATGTTGATGCATGGCAAGGTCTTTCCCCCTATGGCTGGGTTGTTCGGAATCTCCATGTGTGTCCATGTAAGCTCCCCGCAGTTGATGTCGGTGTCAGTTTCTGTTACGCTGCTATCTTCCGTGTCGTAATCCACCAACTTTACCTATTTGCTTGGTCGGGATGAGTTGGCTTGCTCTGTCAAATTTTTCTTGAGTTTGCAATTATAATGCTCCAAATTCTTGTTTGTGTTATCCCTGAATCGGGCGTGTTGTTCTTCGCTCATCTTCTTCATTGTTTGCTTTGTCCGCGCCATGGTGAGGAGAGCTAAGGGTAATGATGGGAATTCTCTCGCTTGTAAGTAATGGGAAAAAATAGAGATTGACCTTTATTTATACAAGAAAATGCCATCATTGCAATAACCCTTAAAAATTTCTAATTTTAAGAGGTCACTCATGCGTGCAAACAAATCGTACGCATGCTAAATGCATGGGGTATCATTCGAATAAGTGTTCACTGTAGACTATTGATAAAAATCGAGGAAATATTTTATTGGTCCAGAAGGGTGCAAAATTAGCCTTTCCGGCCTAATCGTATAATGAATTTTTGCACCCTTCTTCTGGACACTTATCACACGAAGAATTAAAACACACGAATATGTGGAATACCAAGCATATCATATTTCAAAAATCAACATCTTGAGACTTCTTCAAGTATTACAAAGCAACATCAATCTTTGGGATACAATTCAAGTCATCAAAAAACCTATATTTGAAGATATTACAAAGCTTCCTCGCTATACCAATAAAAGCTAGCAAGGGAAGTATATTAATCAAACAAAATTGGTAATGATGCATGACTTCATGGTCCTCGAAAAACCAAGGCGGCTCCAAAAACCGCAATAGAATTTGCACCATAGACTTCCAAATTCCAATGCTTTGCAATGTTCCTAGCAAACCGCAATGCCCTTGTGTGGTCTGCTTGTGGTATGGAGGGGTCATTACTACGTGCGGTCCCCTTGTGGTATGGAGGGGTCATTACGTGGCCTCCCACTTGTAATCATGGAAAACTGAGCCCTGCAGATGCTACATGAAAAAACAAAATTGTCAATCTAGGCGCGGCAAGGTTGTACATAAAAAAAATCTAGCTTTTGGGTTGAGAAGGCATCCTCATCAGGTTGGATGGGAACCTTGATAAAGAATAAGTACCATGCGAGTTTGCAAGTAGTGATTGTGCCCACCATGAGGAGTTGAGTGCTTGTGTTCTCTCAAAGTACTTGTACAAAATGGACAAAAAGAGAGAGAGTGCTCATTTATAGTGGCCAACGTAATCATTACATGAAACCCTAGTTTTCAAAAAAATGTCACGCACCAAAAAAATGCGTTTTAAACACGAAAGATAACATGGTTGCATATTAGGATAAAAAGAACCATTTACATTCTCAATTATAACACCTGATTACATTCAATATAGTATCCCATAGATCAACTACACATCAACCCTAGGCCTCATTCAAGTCTATAGGGATCCATACTTTACCAACTCTCCTACATGTAACCCTTCATGTCACATGACATGCAGGTCTTGTCCCTACCCTCCACCTTGCTGTTTTCTGACCCTTACTTTTTATTTTGGAAATTCGGGCCAATTTGGACATTTGAGCACTCTCCCTTGAAAGGTTTCTTCCAAAGGTATAACGAAAGAGCCAATCAAACATTTCTTTGAGATAATTTGATCGAGTCCTGCCACCTCCATGTCTTGTGTTCTTGAAATAGACTCCCCTTGAAAGGTAATGACTTTTCTCCATTCCTTGTGTGCTCCACATGTCAAGCGAGCCATAGGCATTCATGAAATATGCACCATGAGCGTACAATATGTGAAGTAAATACCAAACAAAACCACCATTCAAGAAAAGTGCATTAGAAGAAGAAATTTGTTTTGCAAAACCTTTAAAAGTATTATATTATCATGTAATGCACAATATTCAATTTACCCCATGTGTGGACCATGGCTTCAATGAAGATTTTCAACTCTGCTTGAAATTACGATTTTCGTCTGTTGTGCTGCTTTGACTCATCAATCACACTACCTTATTGAAATTTGCCCACACTTGCTCATGCAAAACAACAATGTTTGCATCCAAGCAGTCCGAGTAGTATAAGCACAAAGGTCTTTCCACAGCTCCCATCTCTTTGCAGGAACATTTTCACCTTCCTCGACATGTTGCATGTCTGCGTTTCTTTGAACCTTGTCCCATTTGTTGTTGAAAGGCTTCTGGAGAAACCTTCTCGCCTTGCCTCCACTCATTGAAACCTTTTGAGCAACCATATGTGAAACTCTAGAGGTCTTTTGGTTAACTCGTATCTCCACATTGCCCCCATGGCAACCAATGTCATTTAAAATCTTCTCCTCTCTAGCAATTGCCTCATCCTGTTGAGTTTTACTTGGCATAGTGAATGCATAGTCTATGTGACACTTTAAGAGGCCGTCAAAGATACGCATGAAGGCATGAAAAGTACAAAAGTGAACATTCCTAAGAGGGAAAGGAATTATGGGGTTCTAACTATTATCCCTTAAGTCCCTATTTGGAGGAGGGAACATAGGTGATGAAAGGACACAACTGTCCCATTCTCCCTCGCAATTTCCTATTTCCTCACATTCCTCTTTCACCATTGGCCATCCCCCTGTGTTTCTTCTTGGTTTTTTGTTTCAATCCATGCATGCACCAAGGGACCAAGGGCATGGGTGAGCTGTATTTGCACCTTGAGTGCAACCCAGCATACACTTTATTATCTTTAGATCCCTGCCAAGATGCCAATCAACGTCAAAGCTCCCTAAACCATTAATATCCAGTTTCTCACCCCCTATTTGTGACTTTATCACATCACTAACCAAAGGCAACCTCTCAAAGACCCATGATAGCACCTCCTATTCTCCTTGGGAACCTCAAATGCTCCTAACGACCATATATCTTTCTTTAATTGAACACTGATGATGGTTGAGTGTGTGAAATATTGTTATTCTCTTGCTCTCAAAAATCAATTGTGCTCTCTCCCTCATCATTGGGACCTTCTGCAAAATAGTGGTAGCATGTGGAGACTTCAAGGCTACGGCTAATAGCGTGGTTCATGAGTGTGACATTCTCTCTAGCCTTCCTCCCTTCACAATCTGGCACTCGTCCAACTTCAGCACGAAGGAGACGTTGGAACCTAAAAAACACAAAAATTAAACAAAATGTTAATTCATTCCCTGAAAATGAGCACATACCTAATGTGTTAAAGGTTACTTGTGGTACTTACATCCAGAAGGCAACCCATAGAACAATATCATTGTCTTTTGTAGCTTTCGCATTTCAACAAAAATGTTGTTGAACTGATTGAATTTGAATGAAACGTTACCATCTGTCGTAGTCTTCTTCTTTTCCCATGCTGCGATGGTAAGTGTATCGTTGATGTGGTAGTAATCCCCAATCCTGCTTCATTGCTCATTCCCTTTGCTAAACGAACCCTCTTTGGTGGCGGGAAAAGGTTGTGCATGATACCTTTCTTATGCGAAGGGTGTCTTCTAGCAATTGATGAAGAGCTTTGTAACCCTTCGTGCTAATGCCTACCTCATCGCATGCGTCTACAACATCAACACTCCTGATACTTTGGGAAACCTCTTGTATGATTTCATTGGAACTAGCCATATGTATGTTCTTGCAAAACGGGAATCCTTAATCATTTTAAGCACATGCTCCCTCGTTTGGTGAAAGAGCGCAAGAGCTCATATTACAATCCCTGGTTTGATTAGAACCTGTGGCATCTTGAAGGCATACTCTAAAAACCAACAAAATTACATTGACATTACACAAGTGCACACATGATTTACATTGGCATTTTGAATTGGAAGTGCTAGAGAACAAGAAAGAGGAGCCATACCGCAGTGTGTGAATTCTCTCTGCTTACGAGCGCTGCCTCCAACGGTAAGTGTTTCGATGTGGTTAAGTGGCCTACTTCGCTCCCTAGCTCCAATAGGAGTGCTTTTCATGTGGGAGATGGTTTGTGTGCGTAAGCTTTTCCACACACGCTGCTCTCTCTTGATTTATAGCCTCAAGCTCCTTGATTTTTGCTTGAGCCTGAAGTAGGCCTTAGTGTACGCTAGCAAGGTTAACTTGGAGTGTATGTAACTGTGATGACAAGTAGAAGACTCTACCAATGTCAGTTGTTGCTAATCTCTTGCAGTAGCTGAGCATCCCGTTCTCACCATCTCCTACATACTGAATAGATTATGGTAAGTCTTTAAAAGTGGGTAGGTAATGCACTATTGGGTTAGCTGGGTATAGATGCCCATCAACCCATAGATCCACATTAGTGTGACCCCCTTGTCTACGTACATTCCTCTCATGTTTTGTGAGATGAACCGTACCCGAAGTTACATACTCTTCCAACACCCGCACATGCAAATCCACCTTGCATCGATTCATTGGCGCATTAGTGTCAGTGATTTCATGCAATGCCATGCTTAGAAGGAGTTAATAGTGGAAAAGAAGAGAGAGGCCCTAAGATCACAATAGAGAGAGAGAGAGAGAGAGAGAGAGGGATAGGAGTTCAAATTAGAGGGAGTGAGTGCATTCCATAACCTTCCAAGGAGTTGAGATTAGAGAGAGGGAGGATGCACTCTCAGGAGAGAGAGAGAGAGAGAGAGAGAGAGAGAGAGAGAGAGAGAGAGAGAGAGAGAGTGTGTGTGTGTGTGTTTACAGGCCATTAGCTCATAGTAGAGAGAGGGATAGATTGAGAGAGAGAGTGTTTGCAGGCCATTAGCTCATAGTAGAGAGAGAAAGGAAGAGTTGAGAGTAGATGAGAGGATTGTAGAGAGAGGGATAGATTGAGGCTATGCAGGCCAAGCTCACAGTAGTAGAGAGATGAGTAGAGAGAGAGTCCACTACAACAAAATGAGGGTTTAGCAGCAAAAATACCAGCGCTTTTTTAACTAGAAGGGTGCGGAGATGTCGGGCCTATATCACCTGCTAAACACGCTACTATTTTTGCTACAACGGGTTCATTGCTCAGCAACCAAACTAGCACTGCTTTTTCACTGCTGAACAGTGATATTTTGCTACTCAGCAGCAAAATAACACTGCTAGTTTTGCTGTTGAGTAGCGAATGTACTGCAGAATTAAAAAAAGTTGGGGTAGACTGGGGAGTCTACACAGAACTCCCCAGTCTTCCCCAACTCTTTTTTTTCTAATGTAAACACTGTAAAACTAACATATGTAAGATCCCTGTCCCCACCACGCAACGAATTCAGGTGTGCTAGCAGTGGAAGTAGCACTTCTTGTACGGGGCAGGGTCCCACACTCGGGGCCTTGCCCACGGATATCTGGACAAGAGACTAATCCATCGATTTTTCCAAAACCGAACCCAAAAAAACTTCCCTTGCCCAGAAAGCACGGGTGATTCCTCCAGGATAACTTTTCTCTAATGTAGTCAAAAGCCTTATCTAACAGAACTGATCTGACCAAACCGGTAAGTCCCATAGTCAGATCAGGGAAAAGATTGCACTTGAATCATAGATACCAACGCTTTTTTCCTCATTGAGAGAGGCACAGCCGTTGCTTCTTTTCCATAGAACAATTTTTGTCCGGATTTACTTCATCTATCATACCATAACAGAATTGAGTCTCAATTTAGGGATCCATCAGTCCATCCATCCAGTCCCATGGGTTAGCCAACCGCTATCGAACCACTGTAGTGATGGGATCCAATTAGGAATTTGGTTAGGTTTTGTCCCGGGTACCAGGGGAAAGAGTTCCTAGGCCCCCTAACTGGATATTCATGCAAACTTAAAACTAGTCACACCACTTACACACCCAATATGAAATTGCCTTTTTCACAGAATTAGCTATCTTTAAAAACAATCATTTAATAAAACCATTGAGTCACTGATCCTAATCCTCAAAATCTCTGGTTAAATCCTTATTTCCAATCATTCCTTCATCAGTGTACCTATGGCATCACTGGCAACCAGAATGCACCACTTGTCCACTCAATCAGGGGCCTTTTTGATAGTTCCTAGCTCATAGAGTAACCGGCAATATATTCACATATCAAAATGGAAACTCCATTGAAGATCAGCAAGATCAACCAACGGATCCATATAAAAGGGCCATGGACTCATCCGTTGAGAACCAGCAAGGTCAATCAACTAGATCCATGCCCGAATTCAGAAAACAACTCTTACTCCTTGTTCTTCCAAGATCTTCCACGACGCACGTGTGGGTATCATCGGTGACCCAGAGCCCGAGCATGGTCAGCACCCTCTAGGATCCTTCGTAGGTGACCTAGCGCTTCACTCATAGGCCGCTTCCTTGGTCCCTCATCCACCGTACCGGAAGCTCACCATTTTAATCGAACCGAGGCTGGTCAAGACCTCGGCTGATCTTGCTATGCGAGACATCCTCCATTGACTCTCCGTCAGCTGTTGCAACTTATTAGATTAGGTCTCCAAGACCTCATTCACAAGATAGTCAAAATGCTTTCCCACTAATCTTGACATAAAACATTAATTAAAAAATAGGTCATAAATACAGTTTCTATAACGAACTCTCCTCTTTCCACATTGTTCCACATTATTTAATTCCACAACCATTTCACAAGTATTCCTATTCTCATCCAATCACATCATTCTCATCTCATCACATCTTTCCTCAATTTATCCTCATCAGATCTCATCCACTTGCATCTACCCATATCCACATCTCATCACATCACATCATTCATATCTCATCCATTCAGACCACATCACATTCACTCACAACTCATCCATTCATTTTACCTCACATCTCATTCATTCATATCTATCCCGATTCACATCCCATCACATCACATTCACATCCCATCACATCACATTCATTCATATCCATCACATTCACATTCATTCATATCCATCACATTCATTCTCATCACCATTATATCACATCACTTCTATCCACATCATATCTCATTTATACACATCTCATCTCATTCATCCACATCCATCTTATCGTTCACATGTACGACTACTCATATCTATCCATACATTCATATCTATCACTTCACATCTACATATATTCATGTCACATCACATCACATCACATCACATTCTTTCACATACACATTCACATCCATTCTTCTCATACACATCCTTATCCATTTGTCCACATACTCATTCACATCCATTCCTCACATACACATTCACATGCATTATCATCATATACATTCACTCACATCCCATCTCATTCATTTACATTCTGATTCACATGATATCACATCTTATCCATTCATTCACATTTATCTGATTCACATCGCATCTCATCACATCTATCCACCTCACATTCTCATCACCTCTATTCACATCACATCCATCCATCCATTCATTCCCATATATCTAACTCACATCACATGATCTATCCACATCACATTCTCATCACTTCTATTTATATCACATCCATCCATCCATTCATTCATTCACATCTATCTGATTCTCATCACATCTATTCTCATCACATTCGTTTAAACATAGAATTTAAGAGAATTCTAATTTTTGATATAAAGAATCTTTACGCATCTATTTATGCATAAAATCAACTTTAGTGGGAATAACACTTTTAACAAAATCCTTTTATGCATCTATTTATGCATAAATTCAATTTTAAGGAAAATAATACTTTTAAAATAAAAATAAATCCTTTATGCATATTTCTATGCATAAAATCAATTTTAATGAAAATAAAACTTTTGGAATAAAAATAAATCTTTTATGCATCTTTCTATGCATAAAATCAAATTTTAATGAAAATAACACTTTTGGAATAAGAATAAATCTTTTATGCATCTTTCTATGCATAAAATCATCTTTCTATGCATAAATTCAAATTTAATGAGAATAAAAATTTTGAAATAAAAATAAATTCCTTTATGCATCTTTCTATGCATAAAATCAAAATTAATGAGAATAACTCTTTTGAAATAAAAATAAAATCCTTTACGCATCTTTCTATGCATAAAATCAAAATTAATGAGAATAACTCTTTTGAAATAAAAATAAATTCCTTTATGCATCTTTCTATGCATGCATAAATTCAATTTTAATGGGAATAACACTTTTGAAATAAAAATAATTCTTTAGAATGCACAAACGGAAGGAATTACTCTTTTAGAATAACCTAATGATAAACTTTAGTTCCACAAAATTTAGGAAAATTTTGCCACCATAACCTCCTTTGTATGGCTGACCATTTCTCAATTTTAACATTCAATTTATGACTTGAATTAATCCAATTTAAATTCTAATATATCTAATCTACTCCATTTTCTAAAAATTAAGAGAGTAAACAATGAAAAGAGTTTAATCAATCATTTAATTAAACTTTCTAGGATTAAGAAGGGCTGAATTGTAAAGAAGAGAAGGGGGTGGCCTTTCCATCAAGGCATAGCATCAGATTTTAATTCAAACATTTTCAAAGCATAAAATTTAAGAAAACCATAGATTTAAAATTCACAATAAGTAAGAATTAAGCTTACATGGAGTTTGTAAGCTTTCCTTTGGCTTGAGGGATTGAGGGTTTTACTCTTGTTTGTAGCAAGAGTAGCCACCAGTTCTTTTGGAGAGGATTTAGTAAAAAACAATTGAATTATCAAGTGAATTCAATGTATTTGACTTTAGGGAGGAGTAGAGTAACAATGCATAAACACTATTAACCTTTTACAAGGGGGAAGGCTTCTATTTATAGGAAAAAGTGAGCCTCTAACCAAGCAAACTGATTCTAGAATTTTCCAGATCAGTTTGGTCACTTTTTGTCAGTTTAGCTTACTTTTTGGATCTAGTTGAAACAAGAGAGAGGAGAGATGAAAATATCTCATTATTTGTGAGTTTAAAACTCATCCACACATGTGAAATAGGTGCCTTCTTCATGAGGGGAATTCCCTACACTGAGGTGTCAAAAATGCATCATTTATCTTTGGGACTTGGCTAGGTTGTTATAGGTTTATCCTCCTCAAACTTTAGTGCTAGCCCCTCCTTAGTTTCTTACTTTGATGCGGGCCACCTACATGCGCCCATCTTCAACACTAAAATCCATCCCATCTTCCTCCACTGTGCACAACATCGCCTCACCTTCTACTCTCATTTTGTCCTTAGTCCCTAATTGCTACATTATCAAAGATTTGATGCTAGAGGCATCAAATCTTTGATGCTAGAGGCATCAAAGATTTGATGTTATGCAGGCCCCTAGATGCCTCTAGCATCAAATCTTTGATGCTAGAGGCATCAAAGATTTGATGCTAGAGGCATCTAGGGGCCTGCATAACATTATACACTAGGGGATTCTAGGGGCTTCCCAATATGATGCTCTCACATAAGCAAATTGAATCCACCTATGTTCATGCTAATTTTTGGATAACTTCTTTTCATATCCCAATTGATCAAGCGTTGTATTGATCTCATCTAATATGTCAACCTGCTTGTATGTTTCGGGTATCCTTAACTAAGTCTCCCTTTTGAGCCATCTAGCATAGTTCTACTCTTGTTAGGCATCCGCTCTGAGTTAACGCTGATGAAGTCCTCAAGTAGTGCTCTAGCCATACCAGTATTCTCAAGGCTTCTTCGGACTATCCCTCTGTTTCCATGTACATGTTGATGCACACCAGCCTCAAACTTTTCCCTAGCGGTAAAAGGATGCCTTCGGGATTCCATGCACCTCATACCATGATCATCATAATAGACATCCATCCCATTAAGTTTAAATTCATATTTAATCTTCTTTGTTTTTGAATCTTGTAGCCAAGACATAGAGAGCACATCATATATAAAGTTTGTCTGAATTTCTTGAGATTGTCCCCAAAAATCTTGGCGTATTCACATTATCATGTTGCAATCTGCAAGCTGACAACATTTGTTTTTACAAAATCAATAGAGGCAACCCTTTGCAATGATTCCATTGACAAATAGAAACTTGAAGTTGGTGGTTCTCTCTCATTTGGAGTTCTTTTTATGAAAGTATAGCATCTCCTTTTTGAGGTTGGGACCTCCTGAGCCACCATTGGATACTTAAATGTGTTCTCCTCGCTACCATCACCCTGCATGTCTTCAAAGGTTACATATAGCGCTGCAATGGAGTATTGTCTAACATTGTAATTTGCTTGATAGGCCACTTAACTAAGTTGATGCTGTCCACCTCATAACCATTTCCACTTAATGTACCCTCTTGCGCCCTATCAACAGCAACACCTACGGAATGCTCACCAAGTTGTTCAAAGTTGACACAATTTTCTGGAAGCACATATAGTATCAAACCCTTGTACATCATTTGGGTGTTGCTCTCATCCCATAAAAGGGCATTTTTGCTCTTCCAAGACTCTTGAGTTCTGATGTCAGACTCTAAAGATGTCAATGGTATAGCATTCACAATTGGAGGTTCCATAGGACCGGCTTGTCCATCTGCATTTTCCATTTGGTCTCCAAAAATTTGGAGAATCTCTTAAAGGCATTAACATAACTTTAGGCCAACGGATGGAAGTCCAAACTGCACCTCTTAGATCTCTTACATCCATAGTTGGAAGGGGAAGGTCTACGCCCTTCACACATTTCTCTACAAACACAGACACATTCCCTTGACTGATCTTAGAGCCACTCCAAAACATCTATGGATCTGTTCTAGAGATGCAACTAACTCCAACACATTCACTTGCTAGCATCATAAAGACCTTGTCTCCAAATCGAGCATCCATACCTATCAATGATAACATCATAGAGTCAAGAGTAGATCGTGCAAATCTCCAAGGATGAAAACATAATACACTCAATTTTTTACATAATACTACCTGGGTATGTTTAAAAGTGCTAGAATGGCTAGAAAGGTATGTATGTCCCCATTCTTGCATGACCCCAAGGCATATAGGTCATGTTGGAAATGGCCATGGGGCATGCAAGAATGGCCCTAGGGCCATTCTTGATGCTCTTCCACATTCAAGAATGGATATGGGGCCATTCTAGCATGGCCTTGTTTTCGCACCCAACTTTCTTGCATGCTCTTGGGCATCCAAGAATAGTTCTAGGGCCATTCTTTCCTTATACAACAGGTGCAAGAATGGCCATAGGGCATCCTAGAATGCCCTAGGGCCAATCTTGATACTCTAATGCATGCAACAATGCCATTAGGGCCATTTTAGCATAACCTTGGTGCTACCTAACCTTCTTGCATGCTCTTGGGCAAACAAGAATGGCCATAGGGCCATTATTTTCATGCACAACCGGTGCAAGAATAGCCGAAGGGCCATTCTTTCATGGCAGATAAGGTCATTATTTTTCCTTGAAGGCCTTAAAGAGCATACAAGATTGGCCATAGGGCATCAAAGCATGGCCCCAGGGCCATTCTTGCATGACCCCAAGACACATAGATCATATTGGAAATGGCCCTGGGGCCATGCTTTGATGATCTTGTACATGAAAAAATGGATATGGGGCCATTCTAGCATGGCCTTGGTGGCACCCAACTTTCTTGCATGCTCTTGGGCATCGAAGAATGGCCACAGGGCCATTCTTTTCTTATACAACAGGTGCAAGAATGACCATGGGGCATCCTAGAATAGCTATGGTACCACTCAACCTTCTTCCATGCTCTTCGGCAAACAAGAACGGCCATAGGGCCGTTATTTTCATGCACAATAGGTGCAAGAATGGTCCGAGGCCCATTATTTTCATGCACAACCGGTACTAGAATAGCCCAAGGGCCATTCTTTCATGGCAAATAAGGTTATTGTTTTGTGATGAACAATGACCGTGGGGCCATTCTTGCGTGACCCCAAGGCCTGAAGGTCATTTTTTGGATGAACATGGGGCATCCAAGAATGGTCCTAGGGCCATTCTTTTCTAAGCATAACATGAGGAAGAATGTCCCTAGGGCCATCCAAGAATGGTCCTAGGGCCATTCTTTTCTAAGCATAACATGAGGAAGAATGTCCCTAGGGCCATTCTTGCTTGACCCCAAGGCCTCAAGGTCATTTTTGGGATTGTCATGGGGAATCTAAGAATGGCCCTAGGGCCATTCTTTTTATGCACAACAGGTGGAAGAATGACCCCAAAGGCCATTCTTGCATGACCCCAATGCCTCAAGGTTATTTTGGAATGGCCATGGAGCTAATGGCCTCTTTCCATGCACAACAAATGGAAGAATGGCCCTAGGGCCATCCCTTTCCATGCACAACATGAGGATGAATGGCCCTAGGGCCATTTTTGCATGACCCCAACGCCTCAAGGTCATTTTTGGGATGGCCATGGAACATCCAAGAATGGCCCTAGGGCCATTCTTTTCATGCACAATAGGTGCAAGGACCATTCTTATTGGCCATGGGGGTATCCAAGAATGGTCCTAGGGCCATTCTTTTCCATGCATAACATGAGGAAGAATGGCCATGGGGTCATTTTTGGGATGGACATGGAGCATCCAATAATGGTCTCCTTCCATGCACAACAGCAGGTGCAAGAATGGCCCTACAGCCATTCTTGCTACATGACCCCAAGGGGCCATGGGTGCATCCAAGAGTGGTCCTAGGACTATTCTTTTCCATGCACAATAGGTGGGAGAATGGCCCTAGGACCATTTTTTTGATGCACAACAGGTGTAAGAACCATTCCTACATGACCCCAAGGCCTCATATATCCACTGTTTTACTTTAAAATGCATCATAGTGCATGAAATAGTGGCCATGGGGGTATCCAAGAATGGTCCTAGCGCCATTGGTTTCCATTCACAACATGAGGAAGAATGGCCCTAGGGGGGCACTCTTGCATAATCCGAAGACCGCAAGGCCATTTTTGGGATGGCCATGGGGCATCGAAGAATGGTCCTAGGGCCATTCTTTTCCATGCATAACATGATGAAGAATGGCTGCGGGGCCATTCTTGCATGACCCCAAGGCCTCAAGGTCATTTTCGAGATGGCCATGGGGCATCCGAGAATGGTCCTAGGGCCATTCTTTTCCATGCACAACATGATGAAGAATGGTCGTGAAGCCATTCTTGCATGACCCCAAGGCCTCAAGGTCATTTTTGGGATGGCCATGGGGCATCCAAGAACGGTCATAGCGCCATTCTTTTCCATGCACAACATGAGAAGGAATGGAACCTAGGGCCATTCTTGCATGACCCCACGGCCTTAATGTCATTTTTGGTATGGCCATGGGGCATCCAAGAATGGTCCTAGGGCCATTCTTTTCCATGCACAACATGAGGAGGAATTGCCCTAGGGGGCCACTCTTGCATAATCCGAAGACTGCAAGGCCATTTTTGGGATGGCCATGGGGCATCGAAGAATGGTCTTAGAGAGCCATTCTTTTCCATGCATAACATGATGAAGAATGGCTGCGGGGCCATTCTTGCATGACCCAAGGCCTCAAGGTCATTTTTGGGATGGCCATGGGGCATCCGAGAATGGTCCTAGGGCCATTCTTTTCCATGCACAACATGATGAAGAATGGCCGTGGGGCGATTCTTGCATGACCCCAAGGCCTCAAGGTCATTTTTGGGATGGCCATGGGGCATCCTAGAATGGTCATAGGGCCATTCTTTTCCATGCACAACATGAGAAGGAATGAACCTAGGGCCATTCTTGCATGACCCCACGGCCTTAATGTGATTTTTGGTATGGCCATGTGGCATCCAAGAATGGTCCTAGGGCCATTCTTTTCCATGCACAACATGAGGAGGAATTGCCCTAGGGACATTTTTGCATAACCCCAAGGCGTCAAGGTCACTTTTGGATGGCCATGGGCCATCCTAGGGCCATTCTTTTCATGCACAACAGGTGGAAGAATGACCCCAAAGGCAATTCTTGCATGACCCCAAGGCCTCAAGGTCATTTTGGA
This sequence comes from Cibotium barometz, assembly GCF_041138505.1. Taxonomy (NCBI): domain Eukaryota; kingdom Viridiplantae; phylum Streptophyta; class Polypodiopsida; order Cyatheales; family Cibotiaceae; genus Cibotium; species Cibotium barometz. The sequence continues at coordinate 10,143,037 of NC_141091.1, forward strand.
ATGGCCATGGAGCTCCCAATAATGGCCTCCTTCCATGCACAACAGGTGGAAGAACGGCTCTAGGGCCATTCTTGCCTAACCCGAAGGGGTCATGGGTGCATCCAAGAATGGCCCTAGGGCATTCTTTTCCATGCACAACATGAGGATGAATGGCGGTGGGGCCATTTTTGCATGAAACCCGGGGCCTCAAGGTCATTTTGGGATGACCATGGGACATCCAAGAATGGCCCTAGGGCCATTCTTTTCATGCAAAACAGGTGCAAGGACCATTCGTACATGATCCTAATACCTCATATATCCACCATTTTATTTTAAAATGCATCACATTGCATGAAATAATGGCCATGGGGGCATCCAAGAATGGTCCCATGGCCATTCTGACATGATCCAAACCCGAAGGGCCATGGGTGCATCCTAGAATGGCCCTATGGCCAATCTTGATGCTCTTGTGCATGCAAGAATGGCCTAAGGCCATTCTAGCATATCCTTGGTGCCACCCAATCGGGCCATCCTTTTCTTGCATATAACAGTTGGCAAGAATGGCCCCAGTGCATACCTAACGCGGGTGCGATTCAAGAATGGCCCCAGTGCATCCCATGTCATTTTGGAATGGCCGTAGGGCATCCAAGAATGGCCATAGGGCCATTCTTTTCATGTACAACATGTGGAAGAATGGCCCAAGGGACATTTTTACATGATCCCAAGGCCTCAAGTTCATTTTAGGATGGCCATGGGGCCAAGAATGGCCGAGGGCCATTCTTGCATGACGTAGCGTAGAAGCATTCGATGTAGATGGGTGGGAAAATTATGGATGAGGGTGGTTTCAAATCCAAATTTCAAAATTGATATGGGGAGATGGAGAAAACATTATGAACGAAAGAGGAAGGCAGGAAGATTATAATTTGAATTTGAAATTCAAATTTCAAATTTGATTTAAAAATTTGACGGAAAAATTCTAGTTTGAAATTCAAATTTTAGATTTGGGAATGCCCCTAGGATGCCAAGAATGGCCACAGGGCTATTCTTCTCATGAACAATATGAATGGCCCTAAGGCATCCACGGGCACCAAGAATGGCCATCGGGCCATTCTTTTCATGCACAACATGTGGAAGAATAGCCATAGGGCCATTCTTGCATGACCCCAAGGCCTCAAGGTCATTTTTGTGATTTATATTGATGACATTGTTTGGTGATTTAAGATAAATTTATGTATAGTTTTAATAATTATTTTTAATTTTGCTAATAAAATAATAAGTTTTTTTTAATAAGAAGAACAACTATGCAATATTTTTTTTGTGAAGATTTTATTATTTAATTATTTCAATTTTTGTTGGAATAGAAAAGAAAGAACAATATATAAAATAAGTACTATGCTTTTGTGTAAAAGAAAAATAAGTAAATAAATTATAGAAAAATAAAGATAGATGTTATTAGGATAATAGAATTATTATAAGTAGCTACTTTGAAATAATATGTACTTTAGTGAATAGTTTATTATTTATTATATCAAGTGAAAAGAAAGAAGAATATATAAAATAGTATATTTATAAAATTTAATATATAAAATAAGTGAGTGTAAATGTTGGTATAATGAGTGTAAATGTTGGTAGAATATATAATAATCTATAATAAATGTAAGTATATATTACCAATTTATTTTGTATATTATATAATAATTAAAAATATTAGAACAGTATACAACATAAAGGTTTGTGCCTAAAAAATAAGATTACATATAAATATTATTTGTGTGTGTGTGTGTGTGTGTGTTACATTATATTAAGCATTTACAATTATCGAATGGTTAAAGACGAGTTTGTTAACTTTAATGTTTAGTATAGGTCTTACACCTTATAATAACTGAACAATAGTTTGGACTCTTCATGTTTCATGCTTTAATATAATAGAATACATATAAATGTCCCGTTACTAATTTTAATTATCAATCTAGTGTGCATATTTGCCATATTTGACATGACTCACAAGGGTCTAAACATAGCTCTGATCAAAACACAACGATGCCATGATGAGGAGTTTTAAAAAAGATCTAAATTAATCATCATTCTCTAACAATGATTCCATCCTTTACATATTTGTTTTACAAAAATTACGTAAGGTTCAATTTTCATCCTCACATGTCAGTGTTTGATACAAGGTAGAAGTAGATTACTATAATTGTTCTTATTAAATATAATTATATATTTATTAAAAAATGGATAGAGAATTACATCTATGTTATGCAAAAAAAAACCTAGAGGTGCACTATGGATAATGTAGATGTACTATAATTATTTTTTGTAGTTTAACCATTATATATTGGTTAAATTATATTAACCAATATATAATGGTTCACAATTATATATATTAAATTAATTATATTAACAATTATATAATGGTTAAATTATACTAACCATTATATAATGGTTAAATTATATTAACCATTATATAGTGGTTAAATTATATTAACCATTATATAATGGTAAAATTATATTAACCATTATATAATGGTTAAATTATATTAACCATTATATAATGGTAAAATTATATTAACCATTATATAATGGTTAAATTAAAATAACCATTGTATTATGGTTAATGTAACCCTAGACCTAATATTGGATTACACCACAAACGTGGCCGCACATGCTAAGCAAGGCTAGCAAACGAAAAGCCGCCTGTGCACAAGCGAGAAGAAGACGTTGCCTGTTGGAGGAGGGAACTTCAGCAAGAAAAAGACGCTGCCTATTTGAGGAGGGAACTTCAGTGAGAAGAAGACGCCGCCAGTTCGAGGAGCTAGGGTTACGGTTTGTGTCTTCTGTTCGAGGAGCTAGGGTTACGGTTTGTGTCTTCTGTTCGAGGAGCTAGGGTTACGGTTTGGGCATAAGCGAAAGAGGAAGGGTGAGAGGCCGCATCATCTCATGACTATAGGCAGCACAAGAAAAAGGTTCCCCTCTCTCTCTCTCTCTCTCTCTCTCTCTCTCTCTCTCTCAACCTCTCTCTTTCAAACACCCACACAAGGTCCCTCTCACATAATTAATCTCTCTCTCTGATTAGTTTAAATTAAAATCTAATTAATCTCTCACACACAATTCTCTCTCTTTTTCTCTTTAATTAATCTCTCACACAATTCTTTCTCTTTCTCTTTCTAAATTGTTTAAAATCTAATTAATTTTTTGATTCTAATTTATGTCTAACTAGTGTTTACAATGGTGTTTAATTAGTTTGGTTTGCTTAATTCTTTTATTTAGATTTATTTAGTTTAAAATTAGCATATGCATACTAATTAATCTTCCTTTAATGGACATTCACATACATAAGAAAATCAAACTAGAAGAAAGTGCACCTTTCGTGTTTTTGGTTGGATATTGACAATGTCGATCCACGGGACGCTTGGGAGAAAAAACTTATTAGCCTCCCAAACTAGAAATTTTTTTGAAATATTGTGACATTTTGAAACTTTCAGAGAGATGGGCTAAATTGAGAATTTGAAATTGAGAGTGAGAATTTGAAATTGGGTCTAAACTTTGGGAGAGATGGGCTAAATAGATTGAGAGATTCGATTGGCCCTAGGGCCAAGCTAACATGAACAAAGTTACATCCTTGAATTTGAAATTCAAATTTTTTTCCCAAGATTTGAAATTCAAATCTCCCCCAAATTTTAAAATTTGGACTTCACCCTAAAATTTAAAGTTTGGAATTTAAAATTCTTGCATGACCCCAAGGCCTCAAGGTCATTTTTGGGATGGCCATGGGGGCATCCAAGAATGGTCCTAGGGCCATTCCTTTCCATGTACAACATGAGAAAGAAAGGCACTAGGGCCATTCTTACATGACCCCAAGCCTCAAAGTCATTTTTTGGGATGGCCATGAGGCATCCAAGAATGGTCCTAGGTCCATTCTTTCCCATGCACAACATGAGGAAAAATGGCCCTAAGGCCATTCTTGCATGACCCCAAGGCCTCAACGTCATTTTTGGGATGACCATGGGGCATCCAAGAATGGTCCTACGACCATTCTTTTCCATGCACATTATGCGGAAGAATGGCCCTAGGGCCATTTCTTACATAACCCCAAGGCCTCAAGGTCATTTTTGGGATGACCATGGGCCATCGCCCTAGGGCCATTCTTTTCATGCACAACAGGTGGAAGAATGACTCCAAAGGACATTATTGCACAACCCCAAGGTCTTAAGGTCATTTTGGAATGGCCATGGAGCTTCCAATAGTGGCCTCCTTCCATGCACAACTGGTGGAAGAATGGCCATAGAACCATTCTTGCATGATCCTAAGGGGCCATGGATGCATCCAAGAATGGCCCTAGGGCCATTCTTGCATGACCCCAAGGCCTCAAGGTCATTTTTGGGATGGCCATGGGGCATCCAAGAATGGCCCTAGTGCCATTCTTCTTATACACAACAGGTGTAAGAACCATACCTAATGACCCCAAGGCCTCATATATCCGTCGTTTTACTTTAAAATGCATCATAGTGCATGAAATAGTGTCCATGGGGGCATCCAAGAATGGTCCTAGGGCCATTCTTGTCCATGCACAACATGAGCAAGAATGGCCCTAGGGCCATTCTTGCATAATCCGAAGACGTCAAGGTCATTTTTGGGATTGCCATGGGGCATCCAACAATGGTCCTAGGGCCATTCTTTGCCGTACATAACATGATGAAGAATATGGGGCCATTCTTGCATGAACCGAAGGCCTCAAGCTCATTTTCGCGATGGCCATAGGGCATCCAAGAATGGTCCTAGGCCCAGGTCCTAGGCCCATTCTTTTCCATACACAACATGAGGAAGAATGGACCTAGGGCCATTCTTGTATGACCCCAAGGCCTCAAGGTCATTTTTGGGATGGCCACCATGGGGCATTCAAGAATGGTCATAGGGCCATTCTTTTCCCTGCACAACATGAGAAGGAATGGACCTAGGGCCATTCTTGCATGACCCCAAGGCCTCAATGTCATTTTTGGAATGACTATGGGACATCCAAGAATGGTCCTAGGGCCATTATTTTCCATGCAAACCATGAGGAAGAATGGCCCTAGGGCCATTTTTGCATGACCCCAAGGCCTCAAGGTCATTTTAAAGATGGCCATGGGATATCTAAGAATAATAACAGGTGCAAGGACTATTTCTACATGACCCCAAGGCCTCATATATCCATGGGGTATCTAAGAATAATAACAGGTGCAAGGACTATTTCTACATGACCCCAAGGCCTCATATATCGAGCATTTCACTTTAAAATGCATCACAATGCATGATATAGTGGCTATGGGGGCACCCAAGAATGGTCCTAGGACCATTCTTTTCCATGCACAACATGAGGAAGAATGGCCCTAGGGCCATTCTTGCATGACGCCAAGGCCTCAAGGTCATTTTTGGGACGGCCATAGGGCATCCAAGAATGGTCCTAGGCCCATTCGTTTCCATGCACAACATGAAGAAGAATGGACCTAGGGCCATTCTTGCATGACCCCAAGGCCTCAAGGTCATTTTTGGGATAGACATGGGGCATCCAAGAATGGTCTAGGGTTTATTTGGTTACATGCACAACATGAGTAAGAATGGCCCTAGGGCCATTCTTGCATGACCCCAAGGCCTCAAGGTCATGTTTGGGATGGCCATGGCACATCCAAGAATGGTCCTAGGGCCATTCTTTCCCATGCACAACATGAGGAAGAATGGCCCTATAACCAATTCTTACATGACCCCCCAAGGCCTCAAGGTCATTTTTGGGATGGCCACATCCAAGAATGGCCCTAGGGCAATTCTTTTCATGCACAACAGGTGGAAGAATGACCCCAAATGCCATTCATGCATGACCCCAAGGCATTAAGGTCATTTTGGAATGGCCATGGAGCTCCCAATAATGGCCTCCTTCCATGCACAACAGGTGCATGACCCTAAGGCCTCAAGGTCATTTTGGGATGGCCATGGAACTCCTAATAATGGCCTCCTTATATCCATAACAGGTGGAAGATTGGTCCTAGGGCCATTCTTGCATGACCCAAAGGGGCCATGGGTGAATTCAAGAATGGCCCTAGGGCCGTTTTTTTCCAAGCATAACATGAGGATGAATGGCCATTCTCGCATGACCCCAAGGCCTCAAGGTCATTTGTTGGATGGCCATGGGGCATCCAAGAATGGTCATAGGGCCATTCTTTTCCATGCGCACAACAAGGGCCATTCTTTTCCATGCACAACATGAGGAAGAATGGCCCTAGGGCAATTCTTGCATGACCCCAAGGCCTCAAGGTCATTTTTGGGATGGCCATGGGGCATCCAAGAATGACCCTAGGGCCATTCTTTTTCATGCACAACAACAGGTGCAAGGACCATCTCTACGTGGTGACCCCAAGGCCTCATATATCCACCATTTTACTTTAAAATGCATCACAGTGCATGAAATAGTGGCTATGGTGGGGGCATCCAAAAATGGTCCTAGGGCCATTTTTTCCATGCACAACATGAGGAAGAATGGCCCTACAGCCATTCTTGCATGACACCAAGTCCTCAAGGTGGTTTTTGGGATGGCCATAGGGCATCTAAGAATGGTCCTAGGCCCATTCTTTTCCATGCACAAAATGAGGAAGAATGGCCCTAGGGCCATTCTTGCATGACCCCAAGGCCTCAAGGAACTTTTTGGGATGGCCATGGCGCATCCTCAAATGGTCCTAGGGTCATTCTTTTCTATGCTCAACATTAGGATAATGGCCCTAGGGCTATCTCTTACATGACCAAGGTCATTTTTTGTATGGCCATGGGCCATCCAAGAATGGCCCTACTAGGACCATTCTTTTCATGCACAACAGGTGAAAGAATGACCCCAAACGCCATTCTTGCATGACCCCAAGGCATTAAGGTTATTTTGGAATGGCCATGGAGCTCCCAATAATGACCTCCTTCCATGCACAACAGCTGGAAGAATGGTTGTAGGGCCAGTCTTTCATGACCCCAAGGCCTCAAGGTCATTTTGGGATGGCCATGGAGCTCCCAACAATAATGGCCTCCTTCTATACATAAAAGGTGAAAGAATGGCCCTAGGGCCGTTCTTGCATAACCCCAGGGGGCCATGGGTACATTCAAGAATGGCTGTAGGGCCATTTTTTTCCAAGTAGAACATGAGGTGAATGGCCCTAGGGCCATTCTGTCATGACCCCAAGGCCTCAAGGTCATTTTTAGGATGGCCATGGGGCATCCAAGAATGGCCCTAGGGCCATTCTTGCATAACCCCAATGTCTCAAGGTCATTTCTGGGATGGCCATGGGGCATCCAAGAATGGTCCCTAGGCCATTAGCCATGTATAATATGATGAACAATGGCCGTGGGGCCATTCTTGCATGACCCCAAGGCCTGAAGGTCATTTTTGGATGAACATGGGGCATCCAAGAATTGTGCTAGGGCCATTCTTTTCTAAGCACAACATGAGGAAGAATGTTCCTACGGCCATTCTTGCCTGACCCCAAGGCCTCAAGGTCAATTTTGGGATTGTCATGGGGTATCCAAGAATGGCCCTTTCATGCACAAGAGGTGGAAGAATGACCCCAATGTCCATTCTTGCTGCATGACCCCAATGCCTCAAGGTTATTTTGGAATGGCCATGGAGCTAATGGCCTCCTTCCATGCACAACAGGTGTGGAAGAATGGCCCTAGGGCCATTATTGCATGACCCCAAGGGGCCATGGGTGAATCCAAGAATGGCCCTAGGGCCATCCCTTTCCTTGCAGAACCATGCACAACATGAGGATGAATGGCCCTAGGGCAATTTTTGCATGACCCCAATGCCTCAAGGTCATTTTTGGGATGGCCATGGGACATCCAAGAATGGCCCTAGGGCCATTCTTTTCATGCACCAACAGCTGCAAGGACCATTCTTACATGAAAAGAATGGCCCTAGGGCCATTCTTTTCATGCACCAACAGCTGCAAGGACCATTCTTACATGAACCCAAGGCTTGATATATCAACCATTTTACTTTGAAATCCATCACAAGGCATGAAATAGTGGCCATGGGGGCATCCAAGAATGGTCCGAGAGGGTCATTCTTTTCCATGCACAACATGAAGAAGAATGGCCCTAGGGCCATTTTTGCATGACCCCAAGGCCTCAAGGCCTCAAGGTCATTTTTGGGGATGGCCATGGGGAATCCAAGAATGGTTCTAGGGCCATTCTTTTCCATGCACAACATGATGAAGAATGGACGTGGGGGCATTCTTACATGACCACAAGGCCTTAAGGTCATTTTTTGGATGGCCGAGGGGCATCCAAGAATGGTCATATGGCCATTCTTTTCCATGCACAACATGAGGAAGAATGGTCCTAGGGCCATGATTGCATGACCCCAAGGCCTCAAGGTCATTTTTGGGATGGCCATGGGGCATCCAAGAATGGTCCTAGGGCCATTGCTTTCCATGCACAACATGAGGAAGAATGGCCCTAGGGCCATTCTTGCATAACCCCAAGGCATCAAGGTCATTTTTGGGATGGCCATGGGCCATTCTTTTCATGCACAATAGGTGGAAGAATGACCCCAAAGGCCATTCTTGCATGACCCCAAGGCCTTAAGGTCATTTTTGAGTAGCCATGGAGCTCCCAATAATGGCGTCCTTCCATGACAACAGGCTAGGGCCATTCTTGCATGACCCCCCCAAGGCCTCAAGGCCATTTTAGAATGGCCATGGAGCTCCCAATAATAGCCTCCTTCTATGTATAACAGGTGGAAGAATGGCCCTGGGGTCATTCTTGCATGACCTCAAGGGGCCATGGGTGCATCCAAGAATGGCCCTAGGGCCATTCTTTTCCAAGCACTACATGAGGATGAATGGCCCTAGGGCTATTCTTTTACAAGCACAACATGAGGATGAATGGCCTTAGGGCCATTCTTTCATAACCCCAAGAGCTTAAGGTCATTTTTGGGATGGCCATGGGATATCCAAGAATGGCCTTAGGGCCATTCTTTTTATATACAAGGTGCTTTTGCTTTAAAATGCATCACAGTGCATGAAATAGTGGCGATAAGGGCCCTCGAAGAATGGTCCTAGGGCCATTCTTTTCCATGCATAACATGAGGAAGAATGGCCATGGGGCCACTCTTCCTCATGCATGAACCCAAGGCCTCAAGGTCATTTTTGGGATGGACATGGAGCATCCAATAATGGTCTCCTTCCATGCACAACAGGTGGAAGAATGGCCTCAGAGCCATTCTTGAATGACCCCAAGGGGCCATGGGTGCATCCAAGAATTGTCTTAGGACCATGCTTTTCCATGCACAAGGGGTGGAAGAATGGAAAAGAATGGTCCTAGGACAATTCTTGGATGCACCCATGACCACAAGGGGCCATGGGTGCATCCAAGAATTGTCCTAGGACCATTCTTTTCCATGCACAGTAGGTGGAAGAATGGCCCTAGGACCATTCTTTTGATGCACAACAGGTGTAAGAACCATTCCTACATGACCCCAAGACCTCATATATCCACCGTTTTGCTTTAAAATTCATCATAGTGCATGAAATAGTGTCCATGGAGGCATCCAAGAATGGTCCTAGCACCATTCGTTTCCATTCACAACATGAGGAAGAATGGCCGTAGGGCCACTCTTGCATAATCTCTGAAGACCGCAAGGCCATTTTTAGGATGGCCATGGGGCATCGAAGAATGGTCCTAGGGCCATTCTTTTCCATGCATAACCTGATGAAGAATGGCTGCGGGGCCATTCTTGCATGACCCCAAGGCCTCAAGGTCAGTTTTGGGATGGCCATGGGGCATCTGAGAATGGTCCTAGGGCCATTCTTTTCCATGCACAACATGATGAAGAATGGCCATGGGGCCATTCTTGCATGACCCCAAGGCCTCAAGGTCAGTTTTGGGATGGCCATGGGGCATTTGAGAATGGTCCTAGGGCATGCACAACATGATGAAGAATGGCCGTGGGGCCATTCTTGCATGACCCCAAGGCCTCAAGGTCATTTTTGGGATGGCCATGGGGCATCCAAGAATGGTCATAGGGCCATTCTTTTCCATGCACAACATGAGAAGGAATGAACCTAGGGCCATTCTTGTGTGACCCCACGGCCTTAATGTCATTTTTGGGATGGCCATGGGGAATCCAAGAATGGTCCTAGGGCCATTCTTTTCCATGCACAACATGAGGAGGAATTGCCCTAGGGACATTTTTGCATAACCCCAAGGCGACAAGGTCACTTTTGGGATGGCAATGGGCCATCCCAAAAGTGGGCCATCCAAGAAGGACCCTAGGGCCATTCTTTTCATGCACAATAGGTTGACCCCAAAGGCCATTCTTCCATGACGCCAACACCTCAAGGTCATTTTGGAATGGCCATGGAGCTCCCAATAATGGCCTCCTTCCATGCACAATAGCTGGAAGAATGGCTCTAGGGCCATTCTTGCCTAACCCCAAGGGGCTATGGGTGCATCCAAGAATGGCCCTAGGGCATTCTTTTCCATGCACAACATGAGGATGAATGGTCCTGGGGCCATTTTTGCATGACCCCAAGGCCTCAAGGTCATTTTGGGATGGCCATGGGGCATCCCAAAATGGCCCTAGGGCCATTATTTTCATGCAATACAGGTGCAAGGACTATTCCTACATGACCCTAATGCCTCATATATCCACCATTTTACTTTAAAATGCATCACAGTTGATGAAATAGTGGCCATGGGGGCATCCAAGAATGGTCCCAGGGCCATTCTGACATGACCCGAAGAATGGTCTTCGGGCCATTCTGACATGACCCGAATGGGCCATGGGTGCATCCAAGAATGGTCCTAAGGCCATTATTTTTCATGCAAAACAGGTTCAAGGACCTTTCCTACATAACCCCAATGCCTTATATATCCACCTTTTTACTTTAAAATGCATCGTAGTGCATGAAATAGTAGCCATGGGGGCATCCAAGAATGGTCCTAGGGCCATTCTCGCATGACCCGTGCATCCAAGATTGGTCCTAGGGCCATTCTTGTGCAACATGAGGAATAATGGCCGTAGGGCCATTCTTGCATAACCCCAAGGTCTCAAGGTCATTTTTGGGATGGCCATGGAAGAATGGCCCTAGAGCCATTATTTTCATGCACAACAGGTTGAAGAAAGACCCCAAAGGCCATTCTTTCATATCCCCAAGGCCTCAAGGTCATTTTGGAATGGCCATGGAGCTCCCAATAATGGCCTCCTTCCATGCACAATTGCATGACTCCAAGGGGCCATGGGTGCATCCAAGAAAGGCCCTAGGACCATTCCTTTCGATGCACAACATGAGGATGAATGGCCTTAGAGCCATTTTTGCATGACCCCAAGGCCTCAAGGTCATTTTTGGGATGGCCATGGGACATCTAAGAATGGCCCTAGGGCCATTCTTTTCATGCACAACACGTGCAAGGACCATTCCTACATAACCCCAAGGCCTCATATATCCACCGTTTTACTTTCAAATGCATCACAATGCATGAAATAGTGGCCATGGGGGCATCCAACAATGGTCCTAGGGTCATTTTTTTCCATGCAAAATATGAAAAAGAATGGCCCTAGGGCCATTTTCTTGCATGACCCCAAGGCCTTAAGGTCATTTTGGAATGGCCATGGAGCTCCCAATAATGGCCTCCTTCCATGCACAACAGGTGGAATAATGGCCCTAGGGCCATTCTTGCGTGACCCCAAGGGGCCATGGGTACATCCAAGAATGGCCCTAGGACATTCTTTTCCAAGCACAACATGAGGATGGATGAATGGCCCTGGGGCCATTCTTGCATGACCCCAAGGCCTCAAGGTCATTTTGGGATGGCCATGGGGCATCCAAGAATGGCCCTAGGGTGATTCTTTTCATGTAGAGCAAGTGCAAGGACCATTCCTACATGACCCCAATGCCTCATATATCCACCGTTTTACTTTAAAATTCATCAGAGTGAATGAAATAGTGGCCATGGGGGCATCCAAGAATGGTCATAGAGCCATTCTGGGATGACCCGAAGGGGCCATGGGTGCATCCAAGAATGGTCCTAGGGCCATTCTTTTCCATGCACAACATGAGAAAGAATGGCTCTAGGGCCATTCTTGCATAACCCCAATGCCTCAAGGTCATTTTTGGGATGGCCATGGGCCATCCAAGAATGGCCCTAGGGCCATTCTTTTCATGCACAACAGGTGGAAGAATGACCCCAAAGGCCATTCTTGCATGACCCCAATACCTCAAGGTCATTTTGGAATGGCCATGGAGCTCCCAATAATGACCTCCTTCCATGCACAACAGGTGGAAGAATGGCCTTAGGGCCATTCTTGCATGACCCCAAGGGGCCATGGGTGCATCCAAGAATGGCCCTAGGGCCATTCCTTTCGATGCGCAACATGAGGATGGATGGCCCTAGGGCCATTTTTGCATGCCCCAAGGCCTCAAGGTTATTTTGGGATGGCCATGGGACATCCAAGAATTGCCCTAGGGCCATTCTTTTCATGCACAACAACAGATGCAAGGACCATGCCTACATGACCCCAAGGCCACCTATATCCACTGTTTTACTTTAAAATACATCACAGTGCATGAAATAGTGGCCATGGGGGCATCCAAGAATGGCCCTATGGTAATTCTTTTCTATGCACAACATGAAGAAGAAAAGCCCTAGGGCCATTCTTGCATGACCGCCTCAAGGTCATTTTTGGGATGGCCATGGGGCGTCCACCACCCAAGAATAGTCCTAGGGCCATTGTTTTCCATGCACAACATGATGAAGAATGGCCGTGGCGCGATTCTTGCATGACCCCAAGGTCTCAAGGTCATTTTAGGGATGGCCATGGAGCATCCAAGAATGGTCATAGGGCCATTTTTTTCCAAGAGTGGTTCTAGGGTAATTCTTTTCTATGCACAACATGAAGAAGAAAGGCCCTAGGGCCATTCTTGCATGACCTCAAAGTCTCAAGGTGATTTTTAAGATGGCCATGAGGCATCCAAGAATGGTCCTCGGGCCATGCTTTTCCATTCACAACATGAGGAAGAATGGCCCTAGGGCCATTCTTCCATAACCCCAAGGCGTCAAGATCATTTCTGGGATGGCCATGGGCCATTCTTTTCATGCACAAGAGGTGGAAGAATGACCCCAAAGGCCATTCTTGCATGACCCCAACGCATTAAGGTCATTTTGGAATGGCCATGGAGCTCCCAATAATGGCCTCCTTCCATGCACAATAGGTGGAAGAATGGCCCTAGGGCCATTCTTGCATGACCCCGAGGCCTCAAGGTCATTTTGGAATGGCCATGCATTAGGGGAAGGTTGAGGTCTATGGGGGCCCTTTAAGCTGCCATGAGATTAAGGAGATGATTAGTGTGAAGGCCAAGAGGAAAAATACATGTGTACAAAAATGTTGGGTTGATTAAGAACCTAAATCTTGTGATCAAAGGTAGAATCTTATCTTTTTCAAATCTGCCAGCAAAGAAAAGCTTCAATATCTTTTCTTTTCATATTTTTTTAAAGGAAAAGTTTCAAAAAGTTACCCCCCCTCACTTCCCTCTTCCCTCCAAAAGTAGGGGCGTGTTTCTCTCTCCTCCCTTTTAGACTAACCCACTTTCCCCATCTACCACTACACCCTCACTTGTAGCCCTATCGTCATCTCCAACTTGAGGAAAGCTCTTTGCTACCACCTACTCAGAGAAAGCTCTATTATCAGCCTCTCTCTCTCTCTCTAGAGGAAGCTCTGTTATCAGACTCTCTCTCTCTCTCTCTGTGCAAGCAAGCACCTAATGCAATCTCTCATTAGCTTTATTTTGAGAAAAGCTCTTTGCTACCAGCTACTCAGAGGAAGCTCTGTTATCAGCCCTTCTATCTCTCTCTAGAGGAAGCTCTGTTATCAGACTCTCTCTCTCTCTCTCTCTCTCTCTCTCTCTCTCTCTCTGCAAGCAGGCACCTAATGCAATCTCTCATTTGCTTTCTTTGAAGGTTTAGCTCTCTGTGTGTGTATGCATGTGTGTCTGTGTGTGTGTGTGTGTGTGTGTCTGTGTGTGTGTGCATTGAGTGTGTGTGTGTATGGATTTGCAGCAATCTTCTTTGAAGCTTTAGCTAGCTCTCTCTCTCACTCTCTCTGAGCAGGTATTTGCTTTTTTGCCATGTTCTTAACATTCACTTTCTTTTCATTTGGGCCATCTATGGCTCTTTAGTGTGTACGCAGGCCATCATCCACTATCGAGTCCATGACTATTTCCAAAGTACAGGATGATGAAGGTTATTGGATTCCTACCGTTTTTAAGCGGTTCATGTGGATAACAATGCAGCCCAGTTTGAGGGGTGCACACAAGGTTTCTCGAAGGCACATGGCTTCCACAAGCCATCACTGGAAAGGAAGGATCTTAGAATCCAAAGTTTGCAAGGATGGAAAGCGGCTTGCAAAGGTGCAACATGTTTACACCTCAAGCCAAATACATCTTGAAGATGAGAACTCACCACGGTTCCCAACTAACTGTAAGTTTCAGAACTTGTTTAATGTTTCTTTGCTTTAGAGAAATGCTTGCATGAAGACTATGTGAATATCAAGAACTCCAATGTATTCTATTGTATGCAGATGTTTTCCCTTCAACATGTGTGGAATGGCAGCCTCTAGAATGTTTTACAGGGACCTTCCAAGCATGTCATGTTAATCTAGGTAGGCTTATGTATGTTGGGAAAGCAAGTTCCGAACTTGCAAATAGAGGAGTATTTTTCATTGCTGCAACATATGTTGTGCCACAGAGGGGAAGGTTTGGAGCACTTGAGCCAATTTCTCCTCCTGCACTAAGTAGCCCGGAATGGCCCATTCCAAACCCCACCACAATGGAGAGCTTTCAGCGCAGGATTTTCCATGACATTCAGTCAGCCTAAAGGCTGCATATGGATCCCACAGGATAAGTGTATCTCTTTTCATGCCTTTACATGTGTTTATTGCTATTTTCAAAGTAGGCAAGTTCCATCGCACCCCAACAATGTGGATAAGCAAAGATAGGGCCTTTGAAGCTCTAGATACATTTCTAAAAGGCGATTGGACCACCAAGGTGGCAAAACATCAGGGCGATGTAATAAAGTGCTCAGCGGTAATGTCAATGGTAAGATGCAGGTATCAGATAGGCAAGCAAAATCTAACTATGGTGTACCCTATTAGAAGGTGGAAATGCTCGCATGGTGAATGGGAAGCTTTGAACTCTGATCTCTATGCTAGGGAGGAGGTAGAACTTCATATTGAAGTTCACCTTAGAGAGGAGCATACAGTGGTAGTTAATGATGATTGGAATTTTGCTCAGTTGAGAGATCGTATTGTCATGTCCTTTAATGTAAGGAACCAATTCAAGTTTGTTGTTTCTAATCGACCTATGCATCATCACAAGTCAGAGAAACATACACTCTGTGTGTCATTGGAGCCCCCTAGGGTCCTTAGCTTGAAAGACTGTTAAGTTGCAGACTTAGGTAACATTTTGAGTGATTTTTGGTGATAATTTATAGCGGTATACTTTTGAATACAAAATTTTTGATTGCACCATAGCCCCAATGTCCTCTGTATTTCACTGCAATTTGGATTTTAATTTTGTTAATTTTAAAATTTTTAAGTATGTTCTATAAATTTATTAAATGTATAAGTGGAATGCTTTATAAGAATAGGTTTTGCTCTATAAAGCTCATTTCATTCTTAAGATCTCACAGTTTTTCTTTCCCTTCAATATCCCGCCATGGCTTCAAGCTCTAACTCGCTACGCGCAAAGCTTGAGAAAATTGGGCTCTCAGCAGGTGCAGGTCAGAACATCGCCATTTTCGAGGGGGTGATTGATATGCAGAGAACTATAGACCTTCACGCAGAGGCTTTTCAAGAGTAGGTCCAGTACACGAATGATGTAGTGGCACAATATGTCATGCAATTGCCTGAGTCCACCACTAAATGGGTTCCAGTGGACTTAATCAGGCATCTGTACCATGGTGACAAGTCGTTCCGATTCAGGCTCAACCGATTTTTGAAAGGGCTTACATCTAGCAATTACAGGGTCGAAGATGATGACACCGTTTATGAATTGCAGGTTGGTAATATAGGCACCACCTTCCTTTCATGGGATATGATGTTAGCACTGTTTTTGCAAGAAGCCAGGGATGCAGAAAAAAAGAAGGGAAAGGCAATGAGTAAAAAAGTAGCTCTTGTGAAGGAATCCAAAGAGGAATCCAAAGGCGAGGTGGAAGAGGTTTTCTCAGAAGAAGCTGAAGCGTCCATGGCCTTGGTGCTTCTCCAACAAGGGTCAACTGAGGATGAAGAGCCTCATCGTGACCTCGAGGGGGATGAAATTGTGGAAGAGATCCCTGAGTTGGATGTAACCACTTTGAATCCCATCATCATGGATAACAAGGAATTTCTTTTCCTTGATGACATTTGTAAATCCTTGGGGTTAAGGGAGGATGAGGCCCTAAGCATATTAGCAATTGGGTCTGGTTTCTACAAAGAAGACACACTTGAGCAACAGAGTGCAGGTGTATAGATTGATTTTGATGACCATGATCTTACCAAAGCACTAGCATTCCAAGGTTATGATACAGAACGTACAATTGAGGAAACTGTTTCCAATGCTCTTGTTGCTATAGAAAATGTAGTAGCAGAGTATGAAAGTGTCCCTCAAGAAGCATTTCAACCACATAAGTGCTTGCATGTAGATACATGAGTTGAGCAGCGTGGAAGCAGTATAGACATATGCAACCCACGCACAAGCCAATGTGATGATGACATTGAGGTGGGGTTAAATCAAAGTCGTGCCTTCATATTTATAAGTGAGTTATTACTAACACCTGAACTTTTTCTCTTGTAGAAAGCTTATATTTTTGACAAGTTTTCTGCACGTGGAGGTGGAGTTCGTGTGCAATCCGATGGACGAGACACCTCCCTGATTCATTACCTTCCTAGCCTCTCTTCATCATTTATTCGAGTAATCCATTTAGAGTACTCTGAGGAGGCACAAGTAGAGCTCATCAAGTATAAAGCTCTAAGTGGGGTTCTCACCGAAGATGGGCTAGCAAATAATGCAAACAAATGTATACTTATTAGCAGGGAGGCAGCTATGTATACATTTGCAGGCAACTACACCGGCCATGTGCTAAGCCATTGTGCTACATCAATCTCCAAAGGTGTAACCAATCCTATTATTATAGCTAATAGCCTAGGTGAGAAAGCCACACAGAGTGACGAAGCTAAAGAAGCTCTCAGAAATCTTCTCAGGAACTTGTAATTTTCTTTCTACGAAATCAATACAAAATGTATCCTTTTTTAATTGTAATGTTTTTAAGAATTCTCAACCATTTCTCTTGTTTATTTGTTGTGTCAGCACTGTGCCCTATAAACTTTTGGTAGGCATGTGAATGTGTAGGAAATTTCATTGATAATGATCAAATATTTGTTCAAATATTGTCACTTAACATCCAGCTGAAATCTGGTACAAAATCTGAACAATGTTTTTAAAAAAATTTATGTTTTTTGATGTTTGTAAGAATATTTTTCATCAAAAAAGTGTACATAATGCATGAAAGAGTACAAAAATGAAAAAAACAAGCATGTGCGCTACGACGCGAATTTATGCTTTTCAAAGTTGAGGACAGGCTTAAATTCGCGCCGTAGCGCACAAGCATCATTTGATCATTTTTGTACACTTTAATGCATTGTGTACACTTTTTTTTTATGATTACTCTGCCTAGAAACATAAAAAAAAGAAAAACTTTTGCTTTTTTTAAAAATGTTCTATCTACTGCCAGACTTCACCAGGTGATTTTGAGCCCCAAATGACTTTTTTTTTGTCCCTGAGCTTTTCTAAGGCCTTATTAAGCTTTAAGCCTTTTTTTTTGGACCTAAAATAAATTCAATTTAATTTTGTTTCTGCACTATGTAAGGATCCTTTGTTCAATGCCAACAACAATACCACGTATAACAAGATAATATTCAAATTTCATATTGGTTTTCACAATCACCTTATCAATAATATAAATTTTGTTCCTGTTTGACTAAAGCTCTTAATACATGATCAATAGTTTTACCCATTCAAACAATAGTACAAGAAATGAAATGTCTTCTTTTATAACACAGTTGAAACAAATGAATACGCTGGTTAACGAGTCATTGACAATATCTTATAGATTCAAAAAAATGTATTATAATGTTTGAGATTACAAAAGGCACAAAGGCCGCTGCCTAAAAGCTTAATCCTATCCTATAAATCCTTCCTTATGGAGCGCTTTATCCTGACGTAAACGTAGTGCAAGTGCCATGTCAACAGGCTTTAGGGTCACCCTTTTGGCGTGAGAATGGCACAGCACCGAATC
The DNA here is from genome assembly GCF_041138505.1 of Cibotium barometz. NCBI lineage: Eukaryota > Viridiplantae > Streptophyta > Polypodiopsida > Cyatheales > Cibotiaceae > Cibotium > Cibotium barometz. Next base: position 10,161,358 of record NC_141091.1, read on the forward strand.
TTGAAACAGAGAGACCAAAATTGTTTCTGACGCCTCTTGGAGGGCCTCGAGTGCCATACTCTGTACCCGAGTGACCCTGTCATCACTGTACTTGTCGATGACTTCTTTTACAACTCTTGCAAAAGGGGCCTTCGCCATGATGGGGTCTGTGCTCTTTTGGTACTTTCTGATTTCTTGGAGAGCCACAGTCCCTGGTTTCCATCTTCTCTTCTTGTTGGCTACAGGGGGTGGTGGTGGATGCGACCTCTCTTCCCATGGTTGTCTATCATTTCTAAATTTTTTTCGCCTTTCTTGCTTAGCTGGATCTAGATTTAGTCTTCGTTTACTTGCTTCTGCCTTCTTCTTTTCTTGTTCTTGTTTTAATCTACGTGCTTCTTGAATTCTTTGTTCTCGTTTTTCCCTCTCCCTTTGCTCCTCCTGCTCCTGTCTTTCCCTCTCCCTTTGCTCCTCTACTTGTCGTCGATCCTCCTCTTCCATCTCCACCTCTTGCTGCCTGTTTGCACGTTCCTTCTTTGTCTTGACACAAATCTTTATTCTTTGTTTTTTAGGTGGAGGCTGGGGCTGACGCCTCTTAAGTTCCTCATGTAGTGTTTGTGCTAAGAGCCTATCCTGCTCTTCACGACGGCTTATTTCCTTTGCTTCATAGAAGCCAGCAGCCTGTTGATACTGCTCTTGCTCAGTACACAGAAGAACTTCCTGGTCTTCCTCAAATGCGACCCTTAGCTCCTCTTCTAGCTGCTGAGGGAGTAGGGCTTGCTGTTGCTCTCTTCTTCTATGCGCCTCCTCATCAATCTGGTGTTGTTGCTCTTCCAACACACGCTCCTGTTGCTCAGCCTCTGAGAGAGGTCGGGGAAATGGTGTACGCGTGGCTCTAAATGAGCCGGTGTCTCCACGCTGCTTGGAGACATCCTCAATATTGTCCAGTCCTGAAAACACATCTGGCTGTACATCTTCCTGTCGAGTCTCTACCTCTCTGTCCATGCTTGTATGCTTCTTTTTGATGCGTTTTTGCACTTGTTGAAATGCCTGTGCCACGGCGACTGCCTGTATCAAATTGTGTGCACTAAACGGTACGTTTGGGTTCTCAGTTTTGCGTGTAGTGTGCTTAGTTCTAGCCATCCATTGACTTACACGAGTGAATGAACGTGAAAATGTAATTTTAAAACTCACTTTTACAGGTTTATATAGTTTTTGAAAAAAACTTATTAATTAAAAAAATCTCTAGAAATTTTTTAAAAAAAAGCTTTAACTTAAAAAAGGCTACAATTTTTTAATATGGAACCCATTTTCGACCCATATGCCTACGCGCAGCGAACCACTCACGCATCCCATGCATGGCACTTGATGCTCGCCATTGTTGCAGATTGACATTTTTTACAACCCTTCGTAGTAATGACACCTGCCCTTTTGGTTTCTGTCGGCGTCGACCTCCCAAACTGCGATAAAACCAATTAAACATCTCATGCAAGGCATTACTTTTTTCCTTACCACCTCCACCATGTCGCGTGTTCTTAAAGTATGCTGCCTTAGCTTGATAATGAGAGCGCTCCATTCCTTGCATGCTCCAAATTGCCATTGGACCATATTGGTCGAGAAAAAACTGTGCGTGGGTAAATATAATGTGTTGCAACAAAGATCATATTAGAATTTTACTATTTGGCGATTAATATCAGTAAATAGATAGAAAGGTAAATACCATATAGTTGATCAGAAGGGGAGGTTCTTACACCTGCACACCTCAAAAGCCGGAGGGAGGAATCTTACATCCTACCCCACTTAAAAAACGCGAGATGTCCTCATCTCGCAAAATAGGAGAACTCTTTCCCTTAAGATCCAACTGATTCTAGGGTCCTTATAGTCTTGTGAACCCAACAGAATCCTGGGATAAAGATCCCTTATATAGAACTCATCATCAGATAACAATTCACTCAGATCATATCATTCAAATCCTTATCACAATAATGGTCCATTAGATCAAAAATTCTATCTGAACAGTCCTCCTGTGAATTTTCAATTATACAGATTTTGAATTTGACATCCCTTAACTTGATCCACTGGGTCAAGTGTTAACAGCAGCAATCTTTCAACACAATCCACTAATCTCATAGTGATTTGCTAAAGTTATTAACGTCATTCGAGTTATGAACATCATCACAGGGACTCGTCCCATTCATCCTCATTGTGGTTTTGCTCAGCTTATTACATTTCAACCAAAATTCAGGAATCATCATTTTCATTAGAATCCAATTCAACTCATCAGTTCTCAACCACAATTTAAAAATCATATCAACCACATTCGAATTCATCATCTGGATAGCATTATGCTTATAATTTCAAGTCTTAGATTTACTCGTATATACTGCCAGTAAAGAGCTACAGTTATACCCTTAGTATATACGGGTAGTCACGATCCTTGGAACGATAAGGTATATACCATCATGTCTAGGTCTCAAGCAAGTTAGGGATTCCATGCATTTGCGGTACTTCCATCTGAAGACCCAATTACCAATTTATGAATTTCAGACTGAATAATAATTTGTATGAATTTTATCACACAATTACAACCTTTTACTGCTCCTTCATAAATTTTTGACATTTTTGGCTTCTCGATTGATCCACATTAGCCAAATTGCTCAGATACCAGAGCTGTGAGATCCCTGTCCCCACCGCGCAACGAATTCAAGGGTGCTAGTAGCGGAAGTAGCACTTCTTGTGCAGGGCAGGGTCCCTCACTACTCGGGGCCTCGCCCACAAATATCCGGACAAGAGACTAATCCATCGGTTCTTCCTAAACCCAACCCAAAAAAACTTCCCTTACCCAGAAAGCACGTGCGATTCCTCTAGGATAATTTTTCTCTAACGTAGTCAAAAGCCTTAACTAACTGAACTGATCTGATCGAACCTGTAAGTCCCATAGTCAGATCAGGGAAAAGATTACACTTAGATCATAGGAAAAAGATTGCACTTGGATCATAGGGACCAATGCTCTTTTCCTCATTGAGAGGCACAGCCGGTTGATTCTTTTCCATAGAATAATTTTTGTCTGGGATTTACTTCATCTATCGTACCATAAAAGAATTGAGTCTCAATTTAGGGATTCATCAGTCTAGCCTAACCCCATCCACTCCCGTGAGTTCCAACTGCCCAACCATTGTAGTGATGGGATCTAATAAAGAATTTGGTTGGGTTTTGTCCCGGGTACCAGAGAAAGGAGTTCCCAGGCCACCTAGCCGTGTATTCATGCAAACTTAAAATTAGCCACACCACTTACACACCCAATATAAAATTACCTTTTTCACAGAATCAGCTGTCTTTAAAATAATAATTTTATGAAATCATAGAGTCACTGATCATAAACCTCAAAATATCCGATTGAATCCTTAATTCCAATCATTCCTTCATTGGTATACCGATGGCATCATTGGCAACCAGAACGCTCACCACTTGTCCACTCAGCAGGGGCCTTTTCGATGGTTCCTAGCTCATAGTACTTGCCAATATTTTCACATATCAAAATTGAATCTCCGTTGAAGATCAGCAAGATCAACCAACGGATCCATATAAAAAAAACATGGACTCATTCGTTGAGGACCAGCAAGGTCAATCAACTAGATCCATGCCCGAATTCAAAAAACAACTCTTACTTCTTGTTCCAAGATCTTCCACCACGCACCGTATGGTCAGCACCCTCAAGGATCCTTCGTAGTTGTTCTACTCTTTCCACATTGTTCCACATAAATTCTCATTTATTTCATGTGTATTCCCATTCTCATCACATAATTTTCCATTTCATCACATCTTTTCTCACTTATCTGCATCAGATCTGATCCACTTGCATCTACCCATATCCACATCTCATCGCACCACATTCATTCACATCTCATCCATTCAGACCACATCACATTCACTCACATCACATCTCATTCATTTTACCTCACATCACATTCACTCACATCACATCTCATTCATTTTACCTCACATCTCATTCATTCACATCTATCTTGATTCACATCTCATTCATTCACATCTATCTTGATTCACATCCCATCACATTACATTCATTCATATCCATCATATTGACATTCATTCATATCCATCACATTCACATTCATTCATATTCATCACATTCACATTCATTCATATCCATCACATTCACATCCACATATAGTTATGACACATCACATCTCTTTCCATCACATCACATTCTTTCAAATACACATCTATATCCATTCTTTCACATCAATTCTTTCACATACTCATTCACATCAATTCTTTCACATATACATTCACATCCGTTCTTCACTTATATATTTACATCCATTTTCATCACATATCACCCACTCATATCCCATATCATTCATTTACATCGTGATTCACATGACATCACATCTCATCCATTCATTCACATCTATCTGATTCACATCACATCTACTCACCTCACATCTCATCACCTCTATTCACATCACAACCACCCATCCATTCATTCACACTTATCTGATTCTCATCACATCTCGTTACATCTATTCATCTCACATCTCATCACCTCTATTCACATCACATCCATCCATCCATTCATTCACATCACATCTCTTCACATCCATTCACCTTACATCTCATCACTTCTATTCACATCACATCCATCCATCCATTCACATCTATCTGATTCACATCACATCTCATCTTATCTATTCACCTCACATCTCATCACCTCTATTTACATCACAACCACCCATCCATTCAGTCACACTTATCTGATTCTCATCACATCTCGTTACATCTATTCATCTCACATCTCTTCACCTCTATTCACATCACGACCACCCATCCACATCTCTTCACCTCTATTCACATCACATCCACCCATCCATTCAGTCACACTTATCTGATTCTCATCACATCTTGTTACATCTATTCATCTCACATCTCTTCACCTCTATTCACATCACATCCATCCATCCATTTACATCTATCTAATTCACATCACATCTCATCACATCTATCTGATTCACATCCATCCATCCATTCACATCTATCTGATTCACATCACATCTCATCACATCTATTCATCTTACATCTCATCACCTCTATTTGCATCACATCCATCCATCCATTCATATCTATCTGATTCACATCATATCTCATCACATCTATTCACCTCACATCTCATCACATCCATCCATCCATTCACATCTATCTGATTCACATCACATCTCAGCACATCTATTCACCTCACATCTCATCACCTCTATTCACATCACATCCATCCATTTATTCACATCTATCTTATTCACATCACATCTCATCACATCTATTCACCTCACATCTCATCACCTCTATTCTCATCACATCCATCCATTTATTCACATCTATCTTATTCACATCACATCTCATCATATCTATTCACCTCACATCTCATCACCTCTATTCTCATCACATCCATCCATCCATTCACATCTATCTGATTCACATCACATCTCATTACATCTATTCACCTCACATCTATTCACCTCACATCTCATCACCTCTATTCTCATCACATCCATCCAGCCAGAATCCAATTAAACTCATCAGTTCTCAACCAAAATTTAAAAATCATATCAACCACATCTATTCACCTCACATCTCATCACCTCTATTCTCATCACATCCATCCATCCATCCAGAATCCAATTAAACTTATCAGTTCTCAACCAGAATTTAAAAATTATATCAACCACATTCAAATTCATCATCTGGATAGCATTTATGCTTATAATTTCAAGTCTTAGATTTACTCGTATATATTGCCAGTAATAAAGAGCTGCAAATATACCCTCAGTATATATAGGTAGTCATGGTCCTTGGAACTATAAGGTAAATACCATCATGTTTAGGTCTCAAGCAAGTCAGGGATTCCATGCAATTGCGGTACTTTCATCTGAAGACCCAATTACCAATTTATAAATTTCAGTTTGAATAACAATTTGTATGAATTTTATCACACAATTACAACCTTTTACTGCTACTTCATAAATTTTTGACATTTTTGGCTTCTCGGTTGATCCACATTAGCTAAATTGCTCTGATACCAGCTGTGAGATCCCTGTTCCCACCGCGCAACAAATTCAGGGGTGCTAGCAGTGGAAGTAGCACTTCTTGTGCGGAGCAGGGTCCCTCACTGGGACCTCGCCCACGGATATCCAGACAAGAGACTAATTCATCAGTTCTTCTGAAACCGAACCCGGAAAAACTTTCCTTGCCCAAAAAGCACCGACGATTCCTCCAGGATAATTTTTCTCTGACGTAGTCAAAAGCCTTAACTAACTGAACTCATCTAACCGAGCCCATAAGTCCCATAGTCAGATCAGGGAGGAGGAAAAGATTGCACTTGGATCATAGGGACCAAGTCTTTTTTCCTCACATTGAGAGGCACAGCCGTTGATTCTTTTCCATAGAATAATTTTTGTTCAGGATTTACTTCATCTATCGTACCATAACAAAATTGAGTATTGAGTCTCAATTTAGGGATCCATCAGTCGAGCCTAACCCCATCCAATCCCGTGGGATAGCCAACCGCCCAACCACTGTAGTGATGGGATCCAATTAAGAATTTGGTTAGGTTTTATCCTCGTACCAGAGAAAGTAGTTCCCAAGCCTTCTAGTCCAGTATTCATGCAAACTTAAAATTAGTCACACCACTTACACACCCAATATGAAATTAACTTTTTCACAGAATCAGCTGTCTTTAAAACAATCATTTAATGAAATCATAGAGTCAGTGATCATAAACCTCAAAATCTCTGGTTGAATCCTTAATTCCAATCATACTTTCATCGGTGTACCGATGGCATCATTGGCAACCAGAATGCTCACCACCTATCCACTCAAGGGCCTTTTCGATGGTTCCTAGCTCATAGTACTCGGCAATATATTCATATATCAAAATGGAATCTCCATTGAAGATCAACCAACGGATCCATATAAAAGAGCCATGGACTCATCCATTGAGGACCTGCAAGGTCAATCAACCAGATCCATGCCCGAATTTAGAAAACAACTCTTACTCCTTGTTCCAAGATCTTCCACCACGCACGTGTGGGTATCGTCGGCAACCCAGAGCCCAAGCACCGTATGGTCAGCACCCTCTATGATCCTTCGCAGGGGGCCTAGCGCTTCACTCACAGGCCGCTTCCTTGGTCCCTCATCCACCGTACCGGAAGCTCACCATTTTAATCGAACCGAGGATGGTCAAGACCTCGGCCGACCTTGCTACGCGAGACGTCCTCCATTGACTCTCCGCCGTTAGCTGTTGCAGCTTTATCAGACTAGGTCTCCACAACCTCATTCATACGACGGTCAAAATGCTTCCCTAGCATTCTTGACATAAAATAATCATTTAAAAACAGGTCATAAATACAGTTTCTATAACGAACTCTTGTCTTTCCACATTGTTCCACATCAATTCTCATTTATTTCATGTGTATTTCCATTCTCATCACATCATTTTCCATTTCATCACATCTTTTCTCACTTATCTGCATCAGATCTCATCCACTCGCATCTACCCATATCCACATCTCATCACATCACATTCATTCACATCTTATCTCAGACCACATCACATTCACTCACATCACATCTCATTCACATCGCATCTCAGACCACATCACATCTCATTCATTTTACCTCACATCTCATTCATTCAAATGTATCCCTATTCACATCCCATCCCATCACATTCATTCATATCCATCTATTCACATTCATTCATATCCATCACATTCACATTCATTCATATCCATCACATTCACATTCATTCATATTCATCACATTCACATTCATTCATATCCATTACATTCACATCCACATATATTTATGACACATCACATCTCTTTCCATCATATCACATTCTTTCACATACACATCTATATTCATTCTTTCACATTCTCATTCACATCAATTCTTTCACATATACATTCAAATCCATTCTTCAGTTATACATTTACATCCATTTTCATCACATCTCATCCACTCATATCCCATATCATTCATTTACATCCTGATTCACATGACATCACATCTCATCCATTCATTCACATCCATTTGATTCACATCACATCTACTCACCTCACATCTCATCACCTCTATTCACATCACAACCACCCATCCATTCATTCACACTTGTCTGATTCTCATCACATCTCGTTACATCTATTCATCTCACATCTCATCACCTCTATTCACATCACATCTTATCACATCTACTCACCTCACATCTCATCACCTCTATTCACATCACAACCACCCATCCATTCATTCACACTTGTCTGATTCTCATCACATCTCGTTACATCTATTCATCTCACATCTCATCACCTCTATTCACATCACATCCATTTATTCACATCACATCCATCCATTTATTCACATCTATCTGATTCACATCACATCCATCCATACATTCACATCTATCTGATTCACATCACATCTCATCACATCTCATCACATCTATTCAACTCACATCTCATCACCTCTATTCACATCACAACCATCCATCCATTCATTCACACTTATCTGATTCTCATCACATCTCGCTACATCTATTTATCTCGCATCTCATCACCTCTATTTACATCACATCCATCCATCCATTCACATTTATCTCATTCACATCACATGTCATCACATCTATTCACCTCACATCTCATCACCTCTATTCACATCACATCCATCCATCCATTCACATCTATCTGATTCACATCACATCTCATCACATCTATTCACCTCACATCTCATCACCTCTATTCTCATCACATCCATCCATCCATTCACATCTATATCTGATTCACATCACAACTCATCACATCTATTCACCTCACATCTCATCACCTCTATTCACATCACATCCATCCATCCATTCACATCTATCTGATTCACATCACATCTCATTACATCTATTCACCTCACATCTCATCACATCCATCCATCCATTCACATCTATTTGATTCACATCACATCATCACATCTATTCACCTCACATCTCATCACCTCTATTCTCATCATATCCATCCATCCATTCACATCTATCTGATTCACATCACATCTATTCATAGAATTTAAACATAGAATATAAGAGAATGCTAATTTTTGATATAAAGATTCTTTACGCATCTATTTATGCATAAAAATCAACTTCAGTGGGAATAACACTTTTATAAAAATCCTTTTATACATTTATTTATGCATAAATTCAGTTTTAAGAAAAATAACACTTTTTGAAATAAAATTAAATCCTTTATGCATCTTTCTAGGTATAAAATCAATTTTAATGAGAATAACACTTTTGAAAAAAAAATCCTTTATGCATCTTTCTAGGCATAAAATCAATTTTAATGAGAAAAACACTTTTGAAATAAAAATAAATCCTTTATGCATCTTTCTAGGCAGAAAATCAATTTTAATGAGAATAACACTTTTGAAATTAAAAAAATCCTTTATGCATCTTTCTAGGCATAAAATCAATTTTAATGAGAATAACATTTTCGAGAGAAAAATAAATCCTTTATATATCTTTCTATGCATAAAATCAATTTTGATGAGAATAACACTTTTGAAAGAAAAATAAATCCTTTATGCATCTTTCTAGGCATAAAATCAATTTTAATGAAAATAACACTTTTGAAAAAAAAATAAATCTTTTATGCATCTTTCTATGCATAAAATCAATTTTGATGAGAATAATACTTCTAAAATTAAAAAAAATTTATGCATCTTTCTATGCATAAAATTTAAATTTAATGAAAATAACTTTTTTATAATAAAACAATTTCTATTATGCATCTTTCTATGCATAGAAATTAAATCTAATGAAAAAACACTTTTATAATATGCATCTTTCTATGCATAGAATTTAAATCTAATGGAAATAACACTTTTATGATAAAAACTTTCAATATGCATCTTTCTATGCATAGAAATTAAATCTAATGAAAATAACACTTTTATAATAAAAAACATTTCTATTATGCATCTTTCTATGCATAGAATTTAAATCTAATAAAAATAACACTTTTATAATAAAAATTTCCAATATGCATCTTTCTGTGCATAGAATTTAATTTCAATAATTAATATCAATGATATCCATGCATATTCATAGATGAATATGTACATGGAGTAGATAAAAATATTTATTTTAGAATGTACAAATGGTGGGAGTTACTCTTTTAGAATAACATAAAGATAAACTTTATTTTCCACAAAATTTAAGAAAATTTTGCCATAACCTCCTTTGTATGGCTGACCATTTTTTAAATTTTACATTCTAATATCAATTTAAAATTAATCCCAAATTGAAGTAAAGTACTCTAATCTATTCATTTAAAGAGTAAACAATAAGAAAAGTTTAAATCAATTTTTTTGTTACACATATTAGGATAAAGAAGGGTTGAATTCTTAAGGAAGTGAAGGGGGTAGCCTTTTCATCAAGGCATTATCATCAAGATTCACAAAAAAGCAAAGAATTAAGAAAACCATAGATTAGAAATTAAAAAGTAGAGTTTTTAACTTACATGGAGTTTTGTGAGCTTTCCTTTGGCTTGAGGGATTGAGGTTTCTACTCTTGTTTGGATCAAGAGTGGCCACCAATTCTTTTGAAGAGGATTTAGCCAAAAACAATTGAATTATCAAGTTAATTTAATGTATTTGGCTCTCGGGAGGAGTAGAGTAACAGTGCATAAACACTATTAACCTTTTACAAAAGGGGAGGCTTTTATTTATAGGAAAAAATGAGCCTCTAACCAAGCAAACTGATTCTAGAATTTTCCAAACCAGTTTGGTCAATTTTTGACTTTTTTTTGGGTCAGTTTTAGCTTACTTTTTGGATCTAGTGGAAACAGGAGAGAGGAGAGATGAAAATATCTCATTATTTATGAGTTTAAAACTCATCCACACATGTGAAATAGGCACCTCCTTCATGAGGGAAGATCCCCACACTGAGGTGTTAAAAATGCATCATTTCCTCTAAATATCTCTTCTTTTTTAACTAATAAACCTTGTCCTTAGTCAACTCTTCATCTTATGTGAGTATTTACTCACTTTCAGCAGATTTTCTTTTATTCTTCAATTTATCTCCTCCCTACATTTGGATTAATCTTATTGGTCCATAGGAAGGTTAATTGGAGCATAATTCAAAATTTTTTGAAAATCTGGACCCTTAGGCTAAGGTCCTTTATACCTATTTTTAATTAATTCCAATTGTACGTTGGAAAGTTCTTTTTGATTTTTTGTTTTAGGGGAAACCATTTTAGGCACTAGGAGGATTTTTATATCCAAGAATATCTCAAGTTTGAATTACCTCCCTCTAGACATTTTCTCTCTCTAGGCCAAAACAGGGCAAAACATGATCTTTCTTTTACTTCAGAGAGGGGAATAATTATAAGATCAAAGGGGAGGTTCTTACACCTGCACACCTCAAAAGCCAGAGGGAGGAATCTTACATCCTAACCCACTTAAAAAACGCGAGATGTCCTCATCTCGTAAAATTAGAGGAGAACTCTAATTTTACGAGATGTCCTCATCTCGTAAAATTAGAGAAGAACTCTTTTTCTTAAGATCCAACTGATTCTGGGGTTCCTTATAGTCTTGTGAACCCAACAGAAGCCTGGGATAAAGATCCCTTATATAGAACTCATCATCAGATAACAATTCACTCAGATCATATCATTCAAATCCTTATCACAATAATGGTCCATAAGACCAAAAATTATATTTAACAGTTCTCCATGGGAATTTTCAATTATACAGATTTTTAATTTGACATCCCTTAACTTGATCCACTCCGTCAAGTGTTAACAGTAGCAATTTGTCTCAGCAAAATCCACTAATCTCATAGTGATTTGCTGAAGTCATTAATGTCATTCGAGTTATGAACATAATCACAGGGACTCGTCCCATTCCAAAATGCTTCCCCAGCATTCTTGACATAAAACAGTCATTTAAAAACAGGTCGTTTACACTTTCTATAACAAACTCTCATCTTTCCACATTGTTCCACATCAATTCTCATTTATTTCATGTGTATTCCCATTCTCATCACATAATTTTCTATTTCATCACATCTTTTCTCACTTATCCGCATCAGATCTAATCCACTCACATCTACCTATATCCACATCTCATCACATCACATTCATTCAAAAATAGGTCGTTTACACTTTCTATAACGAACTCTCGTCTTTCCACATTGTTCCACATCAATTCTCATTTATTTCATGTGTATTCCCTCACTTATCACATAATTTTCCATTTCATCACATCTTTTCTCACTTATCCGCATCAGATCTAATCCACTCACATCTACCCATATCCACATCTCATCGCATCACATTCATTCACATCTTATCCATTCAGACCACATCACATTCACTCACATCACATCTCATTCATTTTACCTCACATCTCATTCATTCACATCTATCTCGATTCACATCCCATCACATCACATTCATTCATATCCATCATATTCACATTCATTCATATCCATCACATTCACATTCATTCATATCCATCACATTCACATCCACATATATTTATGACACATCACATCTCTTTCCATCACATCATATTCTTTCACATACACATCTATATCCATTATTTCACATACTCATTCACATCAATTCTTTCACATATACATTCAAATACATTCTTTACTTATACATTTACATCCATTTTCATCACATATCATCCACTCATATCCCATATCATTCATTTATATCCTGATTCACATGACATGACATCTCATCCATTCATTCACATTGATCTGATTCACATCACGTCTGACCCTCCTGCTCTGGATCCTCCTTCTCCTCTAATAGATCTAGAGGTGCCCTTGCCAGGGAATAAGGGCCGTAAGGAGCAAGCGAGTCGAGTGAGGGTAGCCTCCAACTTGTCAGTGCTCAATACAGAATACTCTCCCATGTCCACCTCTATCTCCTCTCTACTCAAACCTAGACTCCACAATACTTACTTGATAGCTCTCAAGAGACCTGACTTCCCGGAGTCTGCCATGGATATCTATACACATGTAGAAGGATATTGTATCTAAACTTATAACCATACACTCACAATCCACTAGTACATATACGCAAGATAAAAGATGACACAATCACCATCATCACATTCTAAGTAAAAATTACACTCTCAAATACAACTCCAAATTCCACCAACGGCAATAACAATAACATAATGTATTTCACAATTTCAAGAATGGCAACAACAACAAAATATCAGACTATCAAGTACATAAAGCTGATAGTTCCATTAAACATTAGAAATACTATATTATAAAAGAGTACTTTAAATTCATAGTTCCTAAACATTTTGTTGAGCTTAATGCACTATAGCAGCAAGCTCAATACAAGCTCTTATTTCTTGAGTGGAATCAATTAGCTGATTTTGTTTCCACTCAATGATGGCCTTTGAAAGCTTTATCTGTGCTTTATTCACATCAACTAGTTGTCCCACCACACACTGTCATGACCCAATAAAGATCCACAACATATTGTTTCCTTTGAGGCGCTGTGCGGTAAGCATTGATGTTCTCTTCATATGTGCAGGTCAACAGAATATCATTGACAATCTTTGTGAGTGTCTCGGGTCTCACCATTGAATATAAACCTGTATAAATTAATTACTTTGATTGAGCATTGATGGATTTTCTAACATAATATACTATGACCAAAAACTTGCACTAGTCTTGAACCTTATTGCTCACACTACTCTTGAACCTTATTGCTCACACTATGATCTCTCTCTCTCTCTCTCTTTCTCACACACACACACACACTCAAATAACTGCCCATATGTCCATGGTGCCATGATGATCTACTCTAATTTTGATGCAAGCCATGATTCTTATGCAACTATGCTCTATGGAGGAGGAGTGATGCTCTAAATGAAATGATGGGTCTTTCTTATATGCAAGGAGGAGTATACTAAGCCAATAGCCCATGGGGAGGTTGTAATGCTGGCTGTAAGGTCTCTATCCCCACTGCGCAACGAATTCAGGGGTTCTAGCAGATGGAAGTATCACGTCTTGCCCAGGGCAAAGTCTCACACTCGGGGCCTCACCCACGGATATCCGGACAAGAGACTAATCCATTGGTTCTTCCAAAACCGATCCTGGAAAAACTTCCCTTAACGTAGTCAAAAGCCTTAACTAACTGAACCGATCTGACCAAACCCGTAAGTCCCAAATCCGATCAGGGAAAAGATTGCACTTGGATCATAGAGACCAATGCTTTTTTCCTCATTGAGAGGCATAGCCGTTGATTCTTTTCCATAGAACAATTTTTGTCCGAGATTTACTTCATCTATCGTACCATAACAGAATTGAGTCTCAATTTAAGGATGCATCAATCTAGCCAGTCCCGTGGGTTAGCCAACCGCCGCCGCAGCCAACCGCCTAACCACTGTAGTGATGGGATGCAATTAAGAATTTGGTTAGGTTTTGTCCCGGGTACCCAGGAAAAGAGTTCCCAGGCCCCCTAGCCAGATATTCATGCAAACTTGAAACTAGTCACACCACTTACACACCCAATATGAAATTGCCTTTTTCTCAGCATCAGCTATCTTTAAAACAATCATTTAATGAAACCATTGTGTCACTGATCACAATCCACAAAATCTCTGGTTGAATCCTTATTTTCAATAATTCCTTCATTGGTGTACCTATGGCATCATTAGCAACTAGAACGCTCACCACCTCTTCACTCAGGGGCCTTTTCGATAGTTCCTAGCTCATAGTAACTGGCAATATATTCACATATCAAAATGGAATCTCCGTTGAAGATCAGCAAGATCAACCAACGGATCCATATAAAAGAGCCACGGACTCATCCGTTGAGGACTAGCAAGGTCAACCAACCAGATCCATGCCCGAATTCAGAAAACAATTCTTACTCCTTGTCCAATATCTTCCTCGACGTACGTGTGAGTATCTTTGGTGACCCAGAGCCCGAGCACCATATAGTCAACACCCTCTAGGATCCTTCGTAGGTCACCTAGCACTTCACTCATAGGCCGCTTCCTTGGTCCCTCATCCACTGTACCGGAAGCTCACCATTTAAATCAAATCGAGGTTGGTTAAGACCTCGGTCGACCTTGCTACACGAGACGTCCTCTGTTGACTCTCCGTTTCAGCAGTTGTAACTTTAACAGATAGATCTCCATGACCTCATTCACAAGACGATCAAAATGCTTCCCCAGAATTCTTGACATTTAAAAATAGATTTCACATACAAATAGAGTTCCAACAATATTTCCATTTTTTCTCATCACTCCACATCCTTTCACATTAGTCCCCATCTTTTCTCATCTTCCCATAAATTTTTTTTTTCATCGATCCCTATCACATCACATCATTCCCACATCAAATCACATCCAATCGCATCATCCACACATCAATCCACATCATCCATACATCCATCCACATCATCCACACCAATCCACATCATCCATATATCCATCCACATCCATCCACATTATCCACACATTCATCCACATCTTTCATACATCCATTCACATCAATCCACACGTCAATCCACATTATCCATACATCCATCCACATCAATCCACATTATCCACACATCAATCCATATCATCCATACATCCATCCACATCATCCACATCAATCCACATTATCCACTCATCCATCCACATTATCCACACATCCATCCACATCTTCCATACATCCATCCTCATGAATCCATACGTCAATCCACATTACCCACACATCAATCCACATCATCCATACATCCATCCACATCATCCACACCAACCCCCATTATCCACTCATCCATCCACATCAATCCACATTATCCACACATCCATCCACATCTTTCATACATCCATCCTCATCAATCCATATGTCAATCCACATTACCCACACATCAATCCACATCATCCATACATCCATTTACATCAATCCACATTATCCACTCATCCATCCACATCAATCCACATCCATTTCATAAGTATTTCCATTCTCATCTAATCACATCTTTTTCTATCTCATCACTTATTTCCTCATTTATCCTCATCCAGATCATATCTACTTGCATCTACCCATACATCTCATCACTTCACATACATTAACATCTATCCAGTTTACATTCCATCTTATCACATCCATTTCACATCACATCTCATTCATTCACATCTTGATTCACATGCTAACACATTCACTCACGTCCCTTATCATTCATTCACATCCCGATTCACATGTTATCACATTCATTCACATCCTATATCATTCATTTACATCCTTATTCACATGACATCACATCTCATCTATTCATTCACATTTATCTAATTTGCATCACATATCATCACATCTATTTACCTTTCATTCATCACTTCTATTCTCATCACATCCATCCATCCATTCTTTCCCATCTATCTGATTCGCATTACATCTCATCACATCTATTCACCTCACATTCTCGTCACTCCTATTCTCATCGCATCCATCCATCCATTCATTCCCATCTATCTGATTTGCATCACATATCATCACATCTATTTACCTCTCATTCTCATCACTTCTATTCTCATCACATCCATCCATCCATTCTTTCCCATCTATCTGATTGGCATCCCATCTCATCACATCTATTGACTTCTCATTCTTATCACTTCTATTCTCATCACATCCATCCATCCATTTATTCCCATCTATCTGATTCGCATCACATATCATCACATCTATTTAATTCAGGTATAGCAACACCCTTGTCACTAGAGTCCACACCATCATCAACATCAACATCACTTCCCCTTCTGCTGCCCACTACCACCTTGGAGTGCCTTTGCCTCACATTGACACGAGCCTTCGTCATCGGCTGTGCTTTAGCTCTAACATCATGTTTGCTTATGCACTAGGCTTCTTCTACTCTCAAAGTCACCTCACATCAAAGGGCTCTTGTACATATGTTTAGTCACCATTATATATAGACTCACTCATCTATTTCATGCTATGTTGTTTTGCTCTAATCTCAATGTAGGGCAGAAAGTAGGATTTTACCTAAGTTTCAAGGATTGCACTAAGGAAAAATGTCAATGTAAAAGAGTGGTTCATCATTGTCCTTGCTAGCTTCTTGTAGTTCCTCGTCTATTAGGTCTAGCCCAAGTGGTATAGGGAAAGTTGAAATTACAAGCTCAGTTACCTGCTCAATGCCAAATTTAGGTAGTTCTTCATCCCCCTCATCCTCATCTTCCTCCTCCCGTTCCTCATTCACATTAGATGGTCTTGGTCTATCTCCTTGAGCAATAACCATCACCGGTGAGGTGGGGATGTGTATACTCCTCCTCGGACAATGATGTATCTTCCTGGATATCAATATGGTTACTATCCTCACACAAGAAGGCCAGTGTGCTATCAAAAATCCGTCAACCTCAAGGATTGACTTGCACAATTTTCCACCATGGATTTCCATTTGGATTCTTGTAAAAGAATGCTTGTTCACAATGCATTGGAAGAAGGTAAGGTTCTTTGCTACCTCATAGCAACTTGGAGGAATTGATAGACCAAAAACCCATGGGCTCTCTTTTCATGGTAGTATCATTGCCTCTATATTGTGTACAGAACCAGCAAACCTTCAAAATGACCTATAATAAACATGCTCTCAAATTACCACCAAATACACCAACATATGAGAGAATAAATCAATTTCTAGAATGACTATACATGTTCATAAAACGATCATTAACTTCATATATTTCTCTCTAGATCCCCAACGTGACCTAGCTCATCATCAAAAAGGTTTGTGTCATGGGCACTTGCATGAATGGATGGATAGATGTGATGTGAATCAAATAAATGTGAATGAATGGATGGATGGATATGATGTGAATCAGATAAATGTGAATGAATGGATGGATGGATGTGATGTGAATAGATGTGATGAGATGTCATGTGAATCAGGATGTAAATGAATGATATGGGATGGATGTGGATGTATGTGGAGAATGGATGTGGATGTATGTGAAGAATGAAAATGGATGTATGTGAAAGAATGGATGTGGATGTATGTATGTGAAAGGATCTATGTAGATGTAGGTGAAAGGATAGATGTGGATGTGTAAGTGATAAGTATGGATGTGGATGTAGAGGCGATGAGATGTGATGTAAATTGGATGTGAATGAATGATAAGGGATGTGAATGAATGTGATAGCTTGTGAATCGGGATGTGAATGAATGATAAGGGATGCGAATGAATGTGATGGCATGTGAATCAGGATAAGAATGAATGGTATGGGATGTGCATGGATGTGATGTCATGTGAATCGGGATGTGAATGAATAATATGGGATGTGAATTGATGTGATGGGATGTGAATCGGGATAGATGTGAATGAATGTGATGTGGTTTGAATGAGATGTGATGTGAGTGAATGTGATGTGGTCTGAATGAGATGTGATGTGGTCTGAATGAGATGTGATGTGAGTGAATGTGGTGTGGTCTGAATGGATGAGATGTGAATGCATGTGATATGATGAGATGTGGATATGGGTAAATGTGAGAGGATGAGATCTGATTAGGATATTTGAGGGAAGAAGTGATGAGATGAAAAATGATGTGATTGGATGAGAATGGAAATTTATCTGAAATGAATGTGGATTAAGTAATATTGATTAATGTGGAAAGACGAGAGTTCGTTATAGAAATTGTATTTATGACCTATTTTTAAATGACTGTTTTATGCCAAGAATGTTGGGGAAACATTTTGACCGTCTTGTGAATGAGGTCGTAGAGACCTAGTTGATAAAGTTGCAACAGCTGACGGAGAGTCAACGGAGGACGTCTCGCGTAGCAAGGTCGTCGGCCGAGGTCTTGACCAGCCTCGGTTTGATTTAAATGGTGAGCGGTGGATGAGGGACCAAGGAAGCAGCCTATGAGTGAAGCGCTAGGTGACCTACAAAAGCATCCTAGAGGGTGCTGACCATACGGTGCTCGGGCTCTAGGGGGTCGCCGAAGATACCCACAAGTATGTCGGGGAAGATATTTAATAAGGAGTAAGAGTTGTTTTCTGAATTCGGGCATGGATCTGGTTGATTGACCTTGCTGGTCCTCAATGGATGAGTCCATGGCTCTTTTATATGGTTCCGTCGGTTGATCTTGCTGAACTTCAACGGAGATTCCATTTTGATATGTGAATATATTACCGGTTACTATGAGCTAGGAACTATCGAAAAGGCCCCTGAGTGGTCAGGTGGTGAGTGTTCTGGTTGCCAATGATTCCATAGATACACCGATGAAGAAATGATTACAAATAAGGATTCAATTAGAGATTTTGAGGATTATGATCAGTGACACAATGGTTTCATTAAATGATTGTTTTTAAAGAAAGATAATGCTGAGAGAAAAAGGTAATTTCGTATTGGGTGTGTAAGTGGTGTGACTAGTTTTAAGTTTGCATGAATATCCGACTGTGGGGGGCCTGGGAACTCTTTTCCCTAGTACTACCTGAGACAAAACCTAGCCAAATTTTTAATTGGATCCCATCACTACAGTGGTTGCCTACGACGATAGATGAAGTAAATCTCGGATAAAAATTGTTCTATGGAAAAGAATCAACGACTGTGCCTCTCAATGAGGAAAAGAATCAATGACTGTGCCTCTCAATGAGGAAAAAAGCGTTGGTCTCTATGATCCAAGTGCAATCTTTCCTTTGATCTAACTATGGGACTTACGGGTTCGGTTAGATCAGTTCACTTAGTTAAGGTTTTTGACTACGATAGAGAAAAGTTATCTTGGTGGAACCGCCCATGCTTTCCAGGCAAGGGAAGGTTTTTTGGGTTTGATTTTGGAAGAACTGATGGATTAGTCTCTTGTTCGGATATCTGTGGGCGAGGCCCCGAGTGTGGGACCCTGGCCTATGCAAGAAGTGCTACTTCCGCTGCTAGCACCCCTAAATTCGTTGCGCGGTGGGGACAGGGATCTTACAGATGCTAAGTGATAGGGTATGTTTATTTTCCTTATAAACTATTGTTGTTGTCAGATTTCTTTTTAGTAAGATTCTACCGTTCGATAACACCATCCCAAAAACAAGGAACAAGGCACGAAAGATGATGACGAGTCTTGGACTGGACGACAAAAAGATCTATGCATGCATCAATGATTACATTTTGTATCGAGGAGAGCATCAAAACTCGGCTCTTTGTCCCAAATACGGTGCTTCACATTTTAAGGAGGGAGAAACACTTATTCCTCATAAGGTTCTAAGAAATTTTCCATTATCCCCATGAATAGAGTTCCTATTTCGGATCCCAGAGTTGTTAAAGGTTATGGATTGGATGGCAAAGAATGTGAGCACAGACATGATCCTACACATTCTGTGAGTGTGAAGCTTTCAAGCACATTGATAAAACATGGCCAGCATTTAGTCAAGAACCCCATCACTTAAAACTTGGTGTTGGTCTCGAATGGAATCAATGCATTTTCACATAGATCAACTAAGTGGTTAACTTGGCCGGTGGTGCTGATCAATTACAACCTACCACCATTCATGTCCATAAAGAAGGAGCATCTAATATTGAGTTTACTAATTCAAGGTACATGCACAAGCAACGTGGTGTGAAATTGTATCCACCCGATATGTTTATACTTCCTAAAAACTCTGACTCGATACAACACATTAATGCAAGAAAATGATAAGTCAAAGACATCAGTGTGTACCTAGGACCACTCATCGAAGATCTACAACAACTTTGTGAAGGGATAAAAGTGCTGGACATGTCCAAGCCTATACACTTAAACGAGGCTTTGAGACTCGTGGCATTCTAACATGGACTATTCATGACTATCCTACCTACAGTTATTCTTGAGGTACATGATTGCAGTTACTTTGTTTGGATTTGAAGTGACGTGAAATAACAATTGCCCTAAGACTTAGATTGTTTGTAGGTCTATTAAACAAAGGGTTACAAGGCATATCCACCATGTGGAGATTGGCTACGATCAAAATATAGCAAGTATCCTGGAAAGAATATATATTGATGACATAGAAGATTTCTGCTAGAAGGACACATATTGCAATCGAAAGAACTGGCAAGACATTTCAATAGAAGGATTGAGAGTGGAGCGATCCCTATACGAGTGACTCCTATGGAATGGTACATAAAATGGACAATTGAACCTATCATAGATCCAGATGTTGAGCTCATAAACGACGAGGAAGACAAGGATTATCACAAAGACAGAGCAAAAAAATCAATGACATTAAGATTTCAATATGGCATAGGTTAGAATATTGGAAAGAATTGAAAATCACACATATTCTGATCCCATGCATATTGTCAACAAAGTTGGACACTCACTTTGGAAACATCTTGTGGGTATCAAAGATACAGAGGCTGCAAGGGCCGATTTGAAGGAACAAAACTATAAACCATCATTATGGCCTATAGTAAGTCTTAAAATAGGAAAGACAACTTATTGTGCGCACCATGGGTACTGAAAAAGGACGAGATGAGCACGATCAATGATAGGATGAGATCGATCCGTACACCTACAGGCTATGGTACATCATTATGAAACATGTTTATTATGGATGATAACAATCTTTTTGGATTAAAGACACATGACTGGCATAACTTTCTAAAGGTAGGCCATGGCTCTATCTTATTCTCGACATTTGTTTATTTGTATGGATACGAACGTCAAAGGTGGACTATTTGTAGCATATCTTGCCACTTGTAATTGATGGATGCTGAACCAAGGGCATTTGAGATATCATATACTATTTGGGGTCGCTTGCAAGATACTGCTCCTTCAAAAATGTGTCTAAGATTCTTCTATGCAATTGACGTCGTTAATTATCGATTTGGTGTTTTATCATTTTCTAGGTGGATCACGTCAAAGGAAATAGATACTAAGGGGATTCCACAAAAAAGTTGGAGAGCAAAGAGCTTCTATGCTTGATGGAAAAAGAGTTACCTACGTTCTTTTTTGACATCCAAGTCCATGTGTTTATCCACCTCATTGAGGAGGTGGAGCTTGCTGGAGTTGTAAGCACATGATGGATGTTTTGGGTTAAAAGATTTATAGGAGTCTTGAAGGGTTTTGTGCATTTATCAGAGGGCAAGGCCTGAAGGATCTATGGCAGAGGGATGGTTGCATCATGAGTGCATGTACTATATCTCTGAGTAATTGAAGCTTGTTGATGAGGAAGCTCCCCCTGTTTGGATGGTAAAAGAATTAAGTAAATTATTAGAAGAGGTGTTATGTGGAAAGCGACTCCCAATACGTTGTCTTGATCACGACGAATAAGATAATTTAAGCATTTTTTGTGTTCTACAATTAAGAATGTATGCAAAAATAGATCGAAGATCATGGCAAAGAATGACAAGAGAATATGCAAAGAACATCGAAGAGGCAATGGGTGACCCCCACCATGTCAATGACATGGATACAAGAGCTAATAAAAAAGGCACAAGAAGAAGGTGCGTAAGTTACGCGTGAGGAGTTCGAGCTCAATCTCAGGTGTGACAAGGAGGTAAGATATGGCATAGCCCACACTTCCAATATTCTATAAGCGTGCTTTTGTGATGTTAATATTCTCTACACTTGTGAAAGTTTAGGTTTCGGCATATAGCAGTATACTTATCCCATCTATCTGATTCACATCACATCTATCCATCCATTCATTCCCATCTATCTGATTCACATCACATCTATCCACATCACATTCTCATCACTTCTTTCATATCGCATCCATCCATCCATTCATTCACATTTATCTCATTCTCATCACATCTATTCACATCACATTCGTTTAAACATAGAATTTAAGAGAATTTCTATTTTTTTATATAAAGATTCTTTACACATCTATTTATGCATAAAATCAACTTCAGTGGGAATAACACTTTTAACAAAATCCTTTCATGCATCTATGTATGCATAAATTCAATTTTAAGGTAAATAACACTTTTAAAATAAAACTAAATCCTTAATGCATCTTTCTATGCATAAAATCAAAATTAATGAGAATAAAAATTAAATTAAATCCTTTATGCATCTTTCTATGCATAAAATCAAAATTAATGAGAATAACTCTTTTGAAAAAAAAAATTCCTTTATGCATCTTTCTATGCATAAAATCAAAGTTAATGAGAATAACTCTTTTGAAATAAAAATAAATTCCTTTATGCATCTTTCTATGCATAAAATCAAAATTAATGAGAATAACTCTTTTGAAATAAAAATAAATTCCTTTATGCATCTTTCTATGCAAAAAAAATTAATTCTAAAGAAAATAACGCCTTTACAATAAAAATATTTTCAATATGCATCTTTCTATGCAAAGAAATTAATTCTAATGAAAATAACGCCTTTACAATAAAAATATTTCCAATATGCATCTTTCTATGCATAGAAATTAATTCTAATGAAAATAACGCTTTTACAATAAAACTATTTTCAATACGCATCTTTTTATGCATAGAAATTAATTCTAATGAAAATAACGCTTTTACAATAAAAATATTTCCAATACGCATCTTTCTATGCATAGAAATTAATTCTAATGAAAAAAACGCTGAATCAATCAAAAGCTTAAAAGGCTTACCCTGATACTCAGCTGGAGTATGGATGATTGAGAATTGGCAATTTGGCCCTTGGTTTTCAATTGCTACATAAATTTGTCCTCTTTCCTCTTCCACTACTTCTGCTATTGTGACTACTCTGGCTGCTACTATAATCTGAGGTGGAACTCTTTATCTTTGGTTGCCCCAATTCTGGGAAGGAGTTCTGAGGCTACTCTGGACAGAGGCATATGGCTGAGCTTTTATGTTATGCATAATTGATGAATTAAGTAAAAGAGGATTTCTAGTAATTAAATTTTATGTTAAAAAGAGTAATCCCCATCGTATGAGTATTCTTAAAGAGTTAATTTTCATTCTAGGCATAGAAAATGTATACTAGAAATACTTTATTATAAAAGTGAGATTTTTATCTCATAAATGATACTTAGCATGTTGACCTCAACATTCATAGACAATCTTATTTTCTAAATTCACTAGAAGTTATAGTGTGGGCATTCTCTAGATAAACTTCTTTTATCTATAACCTGCATGTTTTGATGAGGAAAATCTCATTGGCATTTTCACTTGTTGAAATCTCTTTCTTTAGAGTTCAAACAAGTTTATCTTGTTGTGTTCGGATAAGGAAATTTGGATTCTTCCTTTGTTGGCATTTCTTTCTCTAGTTTCGTACTTTAGGTGATTTACACAATCAACCTGATAGCCTCATCAAAACATGTGGGTTCTACAACCTACATAACTTTTTCCATATAAGCATAGTGATGTGCCACATAACGATCATACGTCAACCTCTGCAGAGGGTTTTTGACTCTTCTAGATCTTCATAACTTTGCATTCATGGCTTCCATAGCCTTCTTCACACCACGTGGCCTCATTGCTGGAATCCCAAGATCCTCATCAAGGCTCATCTCCGAGCCACTAGACTCTCATCAACAAGAGAATGCCCTATAGAAATATCAGGTATACCAAGGGGCTTCACCACTTACTGCCCCCTTCGCTGCTGACTATGGAGCCCCCCTCTCTTCGCCTTGGTTGCTGCCAACGGGCGCCCTAGTATGCTGAGCGTGGCTGAGCGTCACCTCCACTCCTACTTTGTGTGCTACTATATGCAGTGACTGCTGGTTCAACACTGTTCGCAGCGACCCATTCGGCGATCAGCCTTCGAAGCGTCACCTCCACGCGGCGATTCAGCTTTCGAAGCGTCACCTCCACCCGGCGACGGCCTTCGAAGCGTCAACCTTCAAAAAAAAACAAAACACCAATACACAACATTAATAAGTGTACTGCCACGTGGAATTCAAAAAAAAAAAAACCCAAACAAACGTGCGTAATCGGCTGGGCGTGCGCTGGCCGCCCGTTTGGGATTTTCTGGTGTGAACAGCTACGGTGGGCGACTCGAAAACCACCACCCGGCTGTCAGGATGTCGCCTAGTTCTTACTCACCTCCTTCTCTCCAGCGAATAGGCGCCCTTCTTCCTGGCTGTTCGTGGGTTTTCCTGGCTTTGCCCACACCACATATCTTGTGTGCTCTCGCCCCCTATTGTCCTCCTAGGAACCTGCTTCCGTGAAAAAAGTCGTAAGTGCATTCTTGTTTCAGCTTCAGAAATGCATCCAAGCCAAAGCTCTCCTTACTTAGAAGGTCCGTTGTCGGGCTGCAGTACCAGACACAGTGTTTCCTACGCAAGTTCAGCCTCACAGGAACCATAAACCGTTAGCTATACCTAGCATCATTCGGGAAGAAAGGTCTTGGTCAATAGTCTGAATCAGAGTTTGGGTCTGGAAGGTTCTTCCAGGAATGATGGGAAATTAAGAATCAATTGGATAAATTGGAAGATGGTGATCAATGATACTATGGTTTTATTAAAGGATTGTTTTAAAACTGGTTGAATCTGTGAAAAGGTAATTTCATATTGGGTGTGTAAGTGGTGTGACTAGTTTTATTTTTGCATGAACTTCCGGCTAGGGGGCCTTGGAACTCTTTTCCTTGGTACCTGGGACAAGACCTAACCAAATTCTTAATTGGATCCCATCACTACAGTGGTTGGGCGGTTGGCTAACCCATGGGACTGGATGGGGTTAGGCTGGACTGATGGATCCGTAAATCGAGACTCAAATTCTGGTACTACGATAGATAAAGTAAATCCCGGATAGTAATTGTTCTATGGATAGGAAACAACGGCTGTGCCTCTTGATGGGGAAAAAAGCGTTGATCCCAATGATCCAAGTGCAAGTTTCTTCCTTGATCTAACCAAGTATCTTTATAGATGCAGTCGGATTTGTTTGATCAGTAAGGGTTTGACTACATTAGAGTAAGAGTTTTCCTGGTGGAATCACCCGTGCTTTCCGGTAAAGGAAGTTTTTTCGGGTTTGGTTTTGGAATAACCGACGAATTAGTCTCTTATCCGGATATCTGTGGGTGAGGCCTCGAATGTGGGACCCCTGTCCCGTGCGAGAAGTGCTACTTCCGCTGCCTGCCAGTATCGTGAATCCGTTGCTCGGTGGGAACCGGGATCTCACAGTTGGTATGAGAGCATTTGGCTAATAAAGATCAACTGAGAAACCAAATATGTCAAAAATTTATCAAGAAACACAAAAAGGTTGTAATTATGTGATAATTCATACAATTTGATATTCAAACTGAAATTCGTAATTTGGTAATTGGGTCTTCAGATGGAAATACCGCAATTATATAGAATCCCTGACTCACTTGAGGCCTAGACATGATGGTATTTACCTTATAATTCCAAGGGCCGTGACTACCCATATATACCGAGAGTATAACTGCGGCTCTTTACTGAGAGTATAACTGCAGCTCTTTACTGAGAGTATATACGAGTAAATCTAAGACTTGAAATTATAAGCGTTAATGCTATCCAGATGATGATTTCGAATGTGGTTGATATGATTTTTAATTCTGTTTGAGAATTGATGAATTGATTTGGATTCTGATTGAAAATTCTGATTGAAAAATGATGATTTTTGAAATTTAGTTGAAATATAATGAAACCACAATGATGAGGAATGGGACGAGTCCCTGTGATGATATTCATAACTAGAATGATGATAATGAATTCAGCAAATCACTATGAGATTAGTGGGTTGTGCTGTCAGATTGCTACTGTGAATACTTGACCGGTAGATCTAGGTAAGGGATGTCAAATTGAGAACTTGCTTAACTGAAATTTCCGTGGAGGAATGTTCCGAAGGAAACTTTTCGGTCTAATGGACCATTATCATGTTAAAGATATGAATGATATGATCTGAATGAATTGTTATTTAATGATGAGTTCTATATAAGGGATATTTATCCCAGTGTTCTGTTGGGTTGACCAGAATATAAGGAACCCCAGAATAAAATTGGATCTTAAGAAAAAGAGCTGTCCTCTACCTTGCGAGATGAGGACATCTCGCACTTTTTTAAGTGGGGTAGAATGTAAGATTCCTCCCCAACCTTTGAGGTATACAGGAGTAAGAATCTCCCTTTCTGATCTTATAATTATTCCCTCTCTAAAATAAAAGAAAGTTTCTGTTTAAAAAAGGAAGACCCTTTCCCTAAAATACTTCTTAGGAGTCCCACCTGTTTTAAGGATTTAGAACAATGAGTTCAGAAGTGAGAATCGGTGTTTTGGATACCAAGGTTTTGGTTTTCATTCGAGTACGGCCCAAAAGAAGTTCTTTATCTCTTGGGGAGTATAAGAAGTTATCCCCCAGATATTGTGAGCCTTATATCTGAATTCAATGAAAGTAGGTGACTTAGCCTACGAACTTCTTTTATTCCCTCATCTCAAAGTTCTTAATGTATTTCATAGAAATATGTGCTAAACCCAAATCATAGAAAGACGGTAAAACTTCAATGGCAAGTTACCGTTGGCTTCTAAGTTACGCTAGCTCCTTCCTTTATATAAGTCGTAACTTTTACTTATCGCTCACAGTAATCTTACTCCCATCGATCTCCCTTCTTCTTAATCTCCTTCATGGCTTGGCAACAGGAATTAGTTTTATCCATGATGATTTCTCACCTTCAAGACGCAAGCGGCAAGAGAGTCTGTGAAGAAAGACTTTATAGAACAGTATGAGCGCTCACTTTTTCCTCACCTAGGAACTTCTGTAGCTCAGACCAAATGGCGGACCTATCAAAACATAACTAGGGTAACACCTTGGGGTCAGCAGCACTTTCGTAACAATGTCCGCTTGGCCATGGTTATTGAAGCTTTGGATTTGGGTCCCCGATACTACTGCGTCATGAGATCAAGGCATCTTGGGTTTTCTGAGCGGGTCTTCTTACTGGCGTGTTTTCTTCCTCATGAGAAGATATGCCTTTACCCTGTTTTTGGCTTACCTCTCAGAGGTCCTTTTGTTAGATCACCTCATACCACTGAGATAGGTGCGGCAATAACCAACAGAATTATTCCCATAGATGAGTTACCTTATACATGCGCAGCTTGTGAGTGCTGCTTTTGTGATCATATGATGGATGGGCTTATGGAAGTGTAAAGAGTTCTTCTATCTTTACTCTATATGTTCCAAGAATGAATAAAGTTTAAATCTTGTTCTTGTCTTGAATCTTACTCTCTTTGAGACTTTTCTTGGTGGTTAATCTTTATTCGTGCATCTTGCAAAATTATCCCAAGTTGCGAGATGAGGACATCTCGCGTTTTTTAAGTGGGGTAGAATGTAAGATTCCTCCCCCAACCCCCTTTTGATGTCTAGTATCTTCCCCTGTAATCAACCCCTCTTCAGAAATATAAAGACCTTGTTTCTAACTGTTTTAATCTAGAGAGAGAGAGAGAAAATATTCTAGAGAGAGAATATTCAGATTTTGAATATTTTTGGATAGAAAAATATCTCACCTTATTAAAATGAAATTCCCCTGAAACAGAAATTCAGAAAGAATTTTCCAATGTGCAATTGGAATTAATTGGAAATAGGTATAAAGAACCTTAGTCTAAGGATCTAGATTTTCAGAAATATTTGGATTATGGTCCAATTAAGGTTCCTATGGGCCAATAGCATCAATCCATGTGTAGGGAGGAGATAAATCCTATTTGTAAAAGAAGATACCCAAAAATGAGTAAATGCTCACATAAGATGAAGAGTTGAAAATGTACAAGGTTTATTAGTAAAAAACTATGAGTAATATCAAAAAAATGAGATAAATTGAGTATCCAAAAATGAGTAAATGCTCACATAAGATGAAGAGTTGAAAATGTACAAGGTTTATTAGTAAAAAATGAGATAAATTAAGTATCCAAAAATGAGTAAATGCTCACATAAGATGAAGAGTTGAAAATGTACAAGGTTTATTAGTAAAAAACTATGAGTAATATCAAAAAAATGAGATAAATTGAGTATCCAAAAATGAGTAAATGCTCACATAAGATGAAGATTTGAAAATGTACAAGGTTTATTAGTAAAAAACTATGAGCAATACTAAAAATATGAGATATTTTGGGTATAATCATTCCATTTTGACACATATGTAAGGAAGGGGAGTTCTTTAAAGGAGGTGCATATTTCACATGCTTGAATGAGTTTTAAACTCAAAAATAATGTGATATTTTTATCTCTCATCTCTCTTGAACCAAACCAAATCAAAATGGAACCAAACTGAATCAAAAAGTAACCAAACTAGGTCTAAATCTAGTCCAAATTCAATCAAACTGACTTGGAAAATTCTACAATCAGTTTGTTTGGTTAGGAGCTCAATTTTTCCTATAAATAGAAGCCTCTCCTTGTTGAAAAAAATATAGTGTCTTATGCATTGTTACTCTACTCCACCTAAGCCAAGAACTGTGAATTCTTTAATAATTCACTAGTTTTTGACACTTCTCTCTTTCTTAAATCCCCATTGGTGGCTCCATCAACATACTAAACCAATTGATTGGTTGGGGGCCTCTACCGTGAACAAAGAATCAAGCAAATTATAAGGTAAGTATAGTGAATTTTGATCTTTTCTATAATTTCTCAATGATTCTCTCTTCTCAACCCCTCTCAAGCTTGAGAAGCTTAATTGGTATGGTTTTTGAAATGCTATTGAAGTTAATTAATTAATGATAGTAAAGAGTTACATAAATTTTTATTTATGTTTAATTCTAATGGTTTTTTCTCTCTCTCACTTAAGAAATAGTCATACTCATGACCCATTCTCAATCCAAATGAAGCTTTTCATAAAGCTTTTTCTTAATCTAAGATTAATCTATGCTTGAGAATAATTTAATAGTTTTTTTTATCTATGCTTTTAGTTTATGATTATTTTTTATTTAATCCATTAAGGATTAATGATCCAATTAGGGATCATTCTAATCATTCCCTTAAAGATAACCTATCTTTTAAAATAATTGAGATTTATTAGTTATAGTAGCGGAGCTATGAAAAAATTTTATAAAAATATACACATAAAATAATTTCATTCAAAGCATGAAAAGAGGATTTCCTACCATATTCTAGGAACTATCATCCTAGATTAATTAAAAGAATTTTATTATGCATGGAGATATGGATGTTTGCATGTAGATGTAGATGTATGGATGTGAGTGTAAATGTGGATGTGGATGTATGCATGGAGATGTGGATGTATGCATGTAGATATAGATGTATAGATGTGGATGTGATTGGAGATGTGGATGTATGCATGTAGATGTAGATGTATAGATGTGGATGTGAATGGAGATGTGGATGTATGCATGTGATTAGAGATGCGCATGTAGATGTAGATGTATAGATGTGGATGTGAATGTGGAGGTGGATGTATGCATGTAGACGTAGATGTATGGATGTGAGTGTGAATGTGGATGTGGATGTATGCATGGAGATGTGGATGTATGCATGTAGATGTAGATGTATAGATGTGGATGTATGCATGTAGATGTAGATGTATAGATGTGGATGTGAATGGAAATGTAGATGTATGCATGTAGATGTAGATGTATAGATGTGGATGTGAATGTGGAGGTGGATGTATGCATGTAGACGTAGATGTATGGATGTGAATGTGAATGTGGATGTGGATGTATGCATGGAGATGTGGATGTATGCATGTAGATGTGGATGTATGCATGTAGATGTAGATGTACGGATGTGAGTGTGAATATGGATGTGGATGTATGCATGGAGATGTGGATGTATGCATGTAGATGTAGATGTATGGATGTGAGTGTGAATGTGGATGTGGATGTATGCATGGAGATGTGGATGTATGCATGTAGATGTAGATGTATGGATGTATGCATGGAGATGTGGATGTGGATGTATGCATGGAGATGTGGATGTATGCATGTAGATGTAGATGTATGGAGGTGAATGTGAATGTGGATGTGGATGTATGCATAGAGATGTGGATGTATGCATGTAGATGTGAATGTACGCATATAGATGTGGATGTATGGATGTGAATGTGCATGTAGATGTGGATGTATGGATGAGGATGCATGAATGTGCATGTAGATGTGGATGTGAAAATAGATGTATGGATGTAGATGTGGATGTATGGATGTGAATGTGCATGTGGATGTGGATATATGTATGGATGTGAATATATGATATGTGATGTGAAGGAATATGAAGTGATGAGATGGAAAATGATGTGATGGGATGAGTACACATATAAATGGAATGTGGAATAAGTAATGTGGATTGATGAGGGATAATGTAGAAAAATATAGAAACTGTATTTGTAAACTGTTTGTAAATGCTGTTTGTAAATGACTGTTTTATGTCAAGAATGCTGGGAAAGAATTTTGACCGTCTTGTGATTAAGGTCGTGGAGACCTAACTGATAAAGTTGCAACTGCTGACAGAGAGTCAATGGAGGACGTCTCGCGTAGCAAGGTCGGCCGAGGTCTTGACGAGCCTCGGTGCGATTAAAATAGTGAGCTTCCGGTACGGTGGATGAGGGGCTAAGGAAGCGGCCTATGAGTGAAGCGCTAGGTCACCTGCGAAGGATCCTAGAGGGTGCTGACCATATGGTGCTCAGGCTCTGGGTCGCCTAGGATACCCACGCGTGCGTCGAGGAAGATATTGGAACAAGGAGTAAGAGTTGTTTTCTGAAATCGGGCATGGATCTGGTTGATTGACCTTGCTGATCTTCAATGGATGAGTCCATGGCTCTTTATATGGATCTGTTGGTTGATCTTGCTGATCTTCAACGAGAGTCCATCTTGATAAGTGATTATATTGCCGAGTTCTATGGGCTAGGAACTATTGAAACGGCCCCTGAGAGTGGACAGGTGGTAAGTGTTCTAGTTGCCAATGATGCCATAGATACTCTGATGAAGGAATGATGGAAAATTAAGAATCATGAATTGGATAAATTGGAAGATGGTGATCAATGATACTATGGTTTTATTAAAGGATTGTTTTAAAACTGGTTGAATCTGTGAAAAGGATTGTTTTAAAACTGGTTGAATCTGTGAAAAGGCAATTTCATATTGGGTGTGTAAGTGGTGTGACTAGTTTTATTTTTGCATGAACTTCCGGCTAGGGGGCCTTGGAACTCTTTTCCTTGGTACCTAGGACAAAACCTAACCAAATTCTTAATTGGATCCCATCCCTACAGTGGTTGGGCGGTTGGCTAACCCATGGGACTGGATGGGGTTAGGCTGGACTGATGGATCCATAAATCGAGACTCAAATTCTGTTACTACGATAGATAAAGTAAATCCTTGATAGTAATTGTTCTATGGATAGGAATCAACGGCTGTGCCTCTTGATGGGAAAAAAAGCGTTGATCCCAATGATCCAAGTGCAAGTTTCTTCCTTGATCTGACCAAGTATCTTTATAGATGCAGTCGGATTTGTTTGATCAGTAAGGGTTTGACTACGTTAGAGTAAGAGTTTTCCTGGTGGAATCACCCGTGCTTTCCAGTAAAGGAAGTTTTTCCGGGTTTGGTTTTGGAATAACCGACGGATTAGTCTCTTATCCGGATATCTCTGGGTGAGGCCTCGAATGTGGGACCCCTGTCCCGCACGAGAAGTGCTACTTCCGCTGCCAGTATCCTGAATCCGTTGCTCGGTGGCAACCGGGATCTCACAGTTGGTATCAGAGCATTTGGCTAATAAAGATCAACTGAGAAACCAAATATGTCAAAAATTTATCAAGAAACACAAAAAGGTTGTAATTGTGTGATATAATTCATACAATTTGATATTCAAACTGAAATTCGTAATTTGGGTCTTCAGATGGAAATACCGCAATTATATAGAATCCCTGACTCGCTTGAGGCCTAGACATGATGGTATTTACCTTATAATTCCAAGGGCCGGTGACTACCTGTATATACCGAGAGTATAACTGCAGCTCTTTACTAAGAGTATATACAAGTAAATCTAAGACTTGAAATTATAAGTGTTAATGCTATCCAGATGATGATTTCGAATGTGGTTGATATGATTTTTAATTCTGTTTGAGAATTGATGAATTGATTTGGATTCTGATTGAAAATTCTGATTGAAAAATGATGATTTTTGAAATTTAGTTGAAATATAATGAAACCACAATGATGAGGAATGGGACGAGTCCCTGTGTGATGATATTCATAACTAGAATGATGATAATGAATTCAGCAAATCACTATGAGATTAGTGGGTTGTGCTGTCAGATTGCTACTATTAATACTTGACCGGTAGATCTAGTTAAGGGATGTCAAATTGAGAACTTGCTTAACTGAAATTTCCGTGGAGGAATGTTCCGAAGGAAACTTTTCGGTCTAATGGACCATTATCATGTTAAAGATATGAATGATATGATCTGAATGAATTGTTATTTAATGATGAGTTCTATATAAGGGATATTTATCCCAGTGTTCTGTTGGGTTGACCAGAATATAAGGAACCCCAGAATAAAATTGGATCTTAAGAAAAAGAGCTGTCCTCTACCTTGCGAGATAAGGACATCTCGCACTTTTTTAAGTGGGGTAGAATGTAAGATTCCTCCCCAACCTTCGAGGTATACAGGAGTAAGAATCTCCCTTTCTGATCTTATAATTATTCCCTCTCTAAAATAAAAGAAAGTTTCTGTTTAAAAAAGGAAGACCCTTTCCCTAGAATACTTCTCAGGAGTCCCACCTGCTTTAAGGATTTAGAACAATGAGTTCAGAAGTGAGAATCGGTGTTTTGGATACCAAGGTTTTGGTTTTCATTCGAGTACGGCCCAAAAGAAGTTCTTTATCTCTTGGGGAGTATAAGAAGTTATCCCCCAGATATTGTGAGCCTTATATCTGAATTCAATGAAAGTAGGTGACTTAGCCTACGAACTTCTTTTATCCCCTCATCTCAAAGTTCTTAATGTATTTCATAAAAATATGTGCCAAACCCAAATCATAGAAAGACGATAAAACTTCAATGGCAAGTTACCGTTGGCTTCTAAGTTACGCTAGCTCCTTCCTTTATATAAGTCGTAACTTTTACTAATCGTTCACAGTAATCTTACTTCCATCGATCTCCCTTCTTCTTAATCTCCTTCATGGCTTGGCAACAGGAATTAGTTTTATCCATGATGATTTCTCACCTTCAAGACGCAAGAGAGTCTGTGAAGAAAGACTTTATAGAACAGTATGAGCGCTCACTTTTTCCTCACCTAGGAACTTCTATAGCTCAGACCAAATGGCGGACCTATCAAAACATAACTAGGGTAACACCCTGGGGTCAGCAGCACTTTCGTAACAATGTCCGCTTGGCCATGGTTATTGAAGCTTTGGGTTTGGGTCCCCGATACTACTGCGTCATGAGATCAAGGCATCTTGGGTTTTCTGAGCGGGTCTTCTTACTGGCGTGTTTTCTTCCTCATGAGAAGATATGCCTTTACCCCGTTTTTGGCTTATCTCTTAGAGGTCCTTTTATTAGATCACCTCATACCACTTAGATAGATGCGGCAATAACCAACAGAATTATTCCCATAGATGAGTTACCTTATACATGCGCAGCTTGTGAGTGCTACTTTTGTGATCATATGATGGACGGGCTTATGGAAGTGTAAAGAGTTCTTCTATCTTTACTCTATATGTTCCAAGAATGAATAAAGTTTAAATCTTGTTCTTGTCTTGAATCTTACTCTCTTTGAGACTTTTCTTGGTGGTTAATCTTTATTCGTGCATCTTGCAAAATTATCCCAAGTTGCGAGATGAGGACATCTCGCGTTTTTTAAGTGGGGTAGAATGTAAGATTCCTCCCCCAACCCCCTTTTTATGTCTAGTATCTTCCCCTGTAATCAATCCCTCTTCAGAAATATAAAGACCTTGTTTCTAACTGTTTTAACCTAGAGAGAGAGAGAGAAAATATTCTAGAGAGAGAATATTCAGATTTTGAATATTTTTGGATAGAAAAATATCTCACCTTATTAAAATGAAATTTCCCTGAAACAGAAATTCAAAAAGAATTTTCCAATGTGCAATTGGAATTAATTGGAAATAGGTATAAAGAACCTTAGTCTAAGGGTCTAGATTTTCAGAAATATTTGGATTATGGTCCAATTAAGGTTCCTATGGGCCAATAGCATCAATCCATGTGTAGGGAGGAGATAAATCCTATTTGTAAAAGAAGATACCCAAAAATGAGTAAATGCTCACATAAGATGAAGAGTTGAAAATGTACAAGATTTATTAGTAAAAAACTATGAGTAATATCAAAAAAATGAGATAAATTGAGTATCCAAAAATGAGTAAATGCTCACATAAGATGAAGAGTTGAAAATGTACAAGGTTTATTAGTAAAAAACTATGAGTAATATTAAAAAAATGAGATAAATTGAGTATCCAAAAATGAGTAAATGCTCACATAAGATGAAGAGTTGAAAATGTACAAGGTTTATTAGTAAAAAACTATGAGCAATATTAAAAATATGAGATATTTTGGGTATAATCATTCCATTTTGACACATATGTAAGGAAGGGGAGTTCTTTAAAGGAGGTGCATATTTCACATGCTTGAATGAGTTTTAAACTAAAAAATAATGTGATATTTTTATCTCTCATCTCTCTTGAACCAAACCAAATCAAAATGGAACCAAACTGAATCAAAAAGTAACCAAACTAGGTCCAAATCTAGTCCAAATTCAACCAAACTGACTTGGAAAATTCTAGAATCAGTTTGTTTGGTTAGGTGAAGTATCCTATCCCTCGCATCATCGACGAGCTTCTTAACAGGCTTCACGGGGCCAAAGTTTTCTTAAAAATAGACTTAAGGTCTGGTTACTATACCAGATCAGAGTCAAGGAAGCAGACATACCCAAGATAGCTTTCAATACCCGTTATGCCCACAATGAGTTTACTGTAGTGTCATTCAGGTTAACCAATTCTCTTGTAACTTTCAACCACCTAATGCAAGATATATTCCATCCCTACTTGGATGAATTTATGCTTGTCTTCTTTGATGGCATCTTAGTCTACTCCAAGTCGGCGGTGGAAGAGCATGAGGAGCATGTGCGCAGAGTTCTACAATTGTTGCACAGACATAAACTCTATGCCAAGAAGAACAAATGTACCTTCTTTACTTATCAGATTGAGTATCTTGGATTCATTGTCTCCCAAGAAGGTATCTCAGTAGATCCCACCAAGGTAAAGGATATAATGGAATGGCCACCCCCTAAATCAGTCTGCGAAGTTCGTGGATTTTGGGGAATCATAGGATGGGACAAGATTTTCATCAAAGATTATGCCTTGGTAGTTGCACCCTTAACAGATCTTCTTAAGAAGGATTGCAAAATAGTGTGGTTTCCAATCTATCAAGTCAGCTTTGATGATCAGCTCAAAGCCATCATTACCTCAGTGCCAGTCCTGAAACTTCCTGATTTCACCAGGGAATTTGAGGTGGTTATTGATGACAGTAGTCTAGCACTTGGTGGTGTCTTAGGACAAGAAGGAAGACCAGTGGCTTATACTTCTCGCAAGCTAAAGAAATATGAAGCAAATTACGCCATCCATGATTTGGAGCTCTTAGCAGTTGTTGATTACCTCAAATTATGGCGACATTATCTCTTGGGGAAAAAATTCTAGCTTGTAAAACTGACCACAAGAGTCTGAAGTGGATCTTCACCCAGCCTAGCCTCAACGTGAGGTAGAGAAGATAGATTGAAATCCTACAAGAATATAGACAAGGTCAAAGAAGTCTCATCTCATGATCCTGATTACCAAAGGATGGTGAAGTTAGTAGAAGAAGGGGGAACTTTAGAGAAAGAGAAAAATCTAATCAAGGGGTACTCCATCCATGATGGGAGCCTTTACTTCAATCACAGGCTATGTATTCCTAAGGATCCTACTATAAAGAAGCTAATCCTCCATGAAGCTCATGATAGCCCCGCTACAGAGCATCCAAGCTATGCAAAAACATTGAATGATGTAAGGAAGAGCTATCATTGGGCAAGATTGAAAAATGATGTCCTTCGGTACTTGAACCAATGTCTTTCATGTCAAAGGATCAAAGCTGAAAGAGTCAAGATGCATGGGAAGCTTCAACCCTTGGATATCCCCCAAATGAAGTGGGAACACATTAGTATGGATTTTGTCACACAAGTCTCCCCACTATACAAGGAGGATATGATTCCATTTTAGTGGTGGTGGACTTGCTTACCAAAGTAGCTCATCTTACCAGCAAAGAAAACCTTTAAAGCTTATGATGTTGCCCGGTTATTCGTCAAGAAGGTCTTCAAGCTTCATGGTCTCCTGAAGAGGATAGTTAGTGATTGGGATTCTGATTTCACTTCAAAGTTTTGGAAGTCCTTATTTCAAGCCTTGGGAACTAAACTTGCTTTACTATAGCTTATCATCTAGAGACCGATGGCCATACTGAGAGAGTCAACGAGTAATTGAAGACATTCTCAGAGCATATTGTGAGCAGGAACCAAGAACATGGATTCAATACCTTCCTCTAGTAGAATTCGCTTATAATACATATTATCATTAGAGCATAGGAATGTCACCATTCAAAGCACTCTATGGGAAATAATGTTTATCTCCTCTGAATTTCTGTGATCAAACCATAAGAGTTGAGGATCCAGAAAAATGCTCAAAGAGATGGAGGAACAGACCAAGGTGATCCAAAAAGATATTAAAGCTGCTCAAGATTGGCAAAAGCATTATGCTGACACACGGAGGTCTGAAAGGATCTTCAAGGAAGGAGACAAAGTTCTTCTATGAGTGTGACTTGAGCGTAGCTCTTTGTCACTTGGGAAGTATAAGAAACTCAGCCCAAGGTATTGTGGACCCTACACAATTTCATCAAGTGTCTGGGCAGAAGTGCCTATAAGCTCCAGCTCCCAATCTATATCAAAGTCCACAATGTATTTCATGTTAGTTTGTTAAAGCCTTATGTGCCTAGTGTCAATCATATTCTTGATGATGAGCGAGTTGTAATCCCAACTCAGGGAGTCCTTGAGTTGCAACCTAGTAGGATCATAGATTCTAGAGAAAGGCAACTCCGTAATAGAACTCTTGTAGAACATCTAGTACAGTGGAAAGATTACCCTAAAGAGGATGCAACTTGGGAAGATGAAGTGACACTCTTAAAGGATTACCTTGAATTCATGATGTGATGAGGACATCTTGATTTCTTTAAGGGGGGAAGGATGTAACATGCCCATCTTCAATAATAATATATGCCCACAAATTTATGGTCTTTTGTGGTGTAAAAATCAACAATTTTAATAAATGAGCTGTTTCCACTTAGAATCTTATAATTCTGAGTCCAAATTTGGAATCTACGTGCAATTTTACCCTAATATAGGATTTTACAGCATCCAAAACGGACACCGGACCGAGCCTATATGTAAATTTTTAGTTATTTTCAGTTAAAATATGATAAACTTAAACCTTAATAAATGCACGACCAGGTGTTCAATTGACAGACGATCCACACCCCTACGACCAGAAAGACACCCCGGGCATTTTCGTCAAAATTTTTTTTGCACCATCGGGCGATCTTGTACGTGTATCGAGGTCGGCATCCCAAATTAGGGGTGCTCGCCCCAAAAAGATGTCGTAAACACACCCAAGCATCCATACAATGCCCATGTAAGGACCAAAACTGACCGCCCTAGCGTACTGTCCACATAGACCACCACGTGAACAGACATGTTGCCTCTGAACCGGTGCCTCTGAACCGGAAGGTACATGCGTACCATAGCTTTTGCCCATGCATAGGTACTATTCCTTTCCCCAGGCCCATGCAAGCCACAGGTCGGTGTACTTTCACCGTAAACTATACTTTGCACCCATGCTGTGCTCTTCCTTTCCCTACACCCGTACTCGTACCTATATAAATCCCCCGGCACCCTATGGTCGAGACACCTAAGACCCTGCTTTGCCTGTGGCCCGACACTGCACAGTTACTGTACCCGATAGTCCCTACCTGCCACTCTGTGCAGAACTGTACCCGACAGCCCTGTGCACCCCTCTTCTAGCAAGCCCTTTTTTCCTATCTCCAAGTAAGCCCTTTGTAGATTTTTTTTTTGCCTCTCCGTACCCTTGTGGGTAGAGCTTCCTGCTGCTGCTGCTCTCTCTCTCTCTCTCTCTCTCTCTCTCTCCATGTGAATAGACTTAAAGGAGGACTCCCCCTTCTCTCCCTCTAGGTGCAACCTTCTTCCTTGAAAAATCTAGTTAAAGGACACCTCCCTCCCCTTAGCGGTGACTTTAGTAAGGGCTTTTTGGCTCTTAGAGGTGGTTCCCACCTAGGTGGTTCCCCACCTCTAAGAGCCAAAAAAACTCCTAGGTGGTTCCCACCTAGGAGTTTTTTGCTCATAACTTGAGCAAATGAGCTCCAATTTGTGATCTGATTGAAGCCTTGGATTTGTAGCAAAGTGAGTTATAAGAAGGTGGGCAGAATGGATCCTTCATGATAGCATAAAAATATCACCTCAAGAGACGTGCACAACAATGAAGCTAGAGAGGGGGTTGCTTGCGAGATGCAGCCCCAACTCTCCCCTTAGGAGCCCCACAAGGAATTATGGCCATGTTAGCTTGGTCATCATTTAAAAAGATATTTTTGATTAATCTTTAATGTTAACTTTAAAAAATTAAGAAAGAAGATGCCACTTTCTTTTACACCATCATGTGAAATTGTTGTTTTCTCAAGAAAGAGATGCTATCTATCGTATTCTATGGTTTAGTTTAGAAATTGTTATCTTGATTAAGTTAAGAAGTACAGGTACATCTTCTCTCCGCCTCGATGCTAACCACATTGGGAGAATGAGGTTTGCTGATGGAGGCGAGTATTGTGATGCTGCGTAGTTTTGTGGGCCCAGGCTAGCATGGTGAACAAGCCCTCCCTAGCACGTAGACATCCCTCTGAGGGCCGGGAGGATCAAGCGATGGAGCCTGAGAGGGCGACAGGCCGGCTTGAGTCCTCACTAGCTGTCGATCTTACGGTCCCATAGGGATTGCCCAATCTATAGAGGTTGGAAGGCCAAATTCTATATCATCGGTAGAATAAAGTAAAGAGCCTCGATTTGGCTATGAATAATTTTTGAACATTCTATCTATTTTTTAAATGAAATCCTTTGTTTGTAAGAATTATGTATCATTGATAAAGACTATTTAAACAAACAATGTGTAAGGCCTTTAATTAAGGAACTTGTTTATTTATGTCAAATAGTGTGGTAGTCATAAGTCTCCGTTTTGCAGACGTGGGTATTGATTCTTGAATTTGTTGCTGAAATGTTATCGAGGCAGTAGGTAAGACTGCTGGTTGTTTGCTTGAACACACAAGCTCTTTCGTAGGTGCTGAATGCACGAGAGTGGTTGAGTGACTTGCTTGGTGTTGCTTGGGTGTCCATTCTTGTCAAACTTTAGGTGAAGCTGTTTGGGGTTGAAGTTCGTGGTGAGGTTTTCTTCACGTTGTTCGATTTTGCCAACCATATGATGGGATTACCATCATAGTATCCTTGTTGTTGAAGCACATGCACATGCACCCATCTTTGATGAACATTATAAAATGGTGGCTGATGTGCTTAGTGTTGAGGCTTCCTTCTTTGTGCAAGCTTACGGGACTTTGTGATGCGCTTGGGAATCTACACTTTGGTATAACTCTGGTAGTACCCTTGTGCTTGCAGTAATGTTTTTGGTACCCACACTTGTTGACTTGGTGGAGTTCTTTGAGAAACTCGCATAGGTTTTTGTGGACGGTGTTGTGGAGTACTTTTCTTTTTTCTTAGCCTTTGAGTGCTATATTGAGGAAGAGGTTTTCATTGTTGAGGCACCTAAATTTGATTAGCAACTTCATAGTAGCCTTGAGCTACAAGTAGCTGCTTCTCCACCTACATCTTGATACTTTCAAGATACCTTAATTGTGGT
Source organism: Cibotium barometz (assembly GCF_041138505.1). Taxonomy (NCBI): domain Eukaryota; kingdom Viridiplantae; phylum Streptophyta; class Polypodiopsida; order Cyatheales; family Cibotiaceae; genus Cibotium; species Cibotium barometz. Next base: position 10,202,218 of record NC_141091.1, read on the forward strand.
TGTCTTGGTGGAGGTTTCTTTTGGGTTGATGTGGAAGGTTTGGGGCCCTCCTTGACTTTGGTTGGCACTGAGGCTACTAGTTTGAGACTCATGGGCATTGTTGATGATTATGAGGCTAGAGTCTCTTGTGGAGTGGCTGTTGATGATGAGGATTTTGAGCATACGGCCGTCTCCTTTGGTGGGTTTTATCGATGAAGAGGCATAGGCTTCGGGGCTTTTCCTTTGAGTTCCTTGTTAGAGATAGATGGTTGCGCTGTGGGAACTTCTTTAGGAATAGCTATTGATTGTTGCAAGGAATTGGCATTTAATTTCTTTGGTGAAGATGGGTTTGAAGGAGTAGATGCTTTATCATAGTCGGTCGTGTTGACACAGATGGTAGGTCATTGTGTAGAGAGGCTTCTGTGGAAGAGGCTTGTAACCTTTTGCGTTCAGCATCATAGAAATCCATTAAAGTTGGATCTTCTTCCTTGAAATATGGTATTGTCAACTTTTTATCGTTGACCATCATGATGACTCTATCGCTAGCAAAACACAATGGTTCTTTGGCAGCAATAGTCCATTTATGCCCCAAGATCAAACCTACTTCCAACACATACTCAGCCACCACAAAAAAACTTGCAAGTAAGGGGGATAGTTGCAATATACATTGTATGTTCAAAGTACCCCAAACATGGCATGTTCAAGTCTTATGTAAAGGGAATTATTTTAGGATAAGCCATGAGTGTTGGTTGACCTATCAAATCCCATAACTCGATGGTCATGAGATTATGTTCTCGTGTTGGATAAATCTGTGCTTATTTTATTAGAAAGTTCCAATCCAACTAGAATCCTAGGGATCTTTTCAGTAATATATGCTGGAAGCTCCTCCAAGGTCTTTTCCTCGCGTAATAGCAATTGTACATTGCCTGTAGGAGTGTTCAAGGTGATTGTTTGCATCAATTTATCTATTGAATACAATGATTCATGTATCCAAGTTCCACCAGGGATGAAATCATACTTAAGGGAATCTAGGGTTACATGGAATCTATCGATGGTTTGAGTAGCATAGCTAAAGTAACCTGGAACTTCAATGTTTTGTTCATTGGCTCCTCTTGCAAGACCATTGTCTGTAGGGATAAGTTTAGGTTGTTCTAATGACACCCAATTGTCGATTGTCATGATGTTATGACTAGCTCGAGGGTTAATCAATGCGCATTTGCACTTAACATCCTTGCCTATAGAGAAATCCAACCATATCATGATAGAATTTTTAAGAGGAACCATGGATGTTTCAGTTTTTGTTTCAGCTTCAGATCATGTTTCTATTTTATATTCCCATTCACTTTTTCCTCTATTTGGCTCTCAGCTTTTTCAAGAGTACCCAATGTGTGTACATTAGCACACTTGGCTCTCTCACAATTCTTAAATGAGGTCTGTTTGGAAACTTGCAAATCCTCACAGTCTTGTTCTATGGATTTCTTTATATCTTAGTATAACTCATAATGAGCCCTTAAAGGCGCAAGTGCTGATGTTATGTAGGCTTCACCATATGAGAGAAGAGCATTCCTCCAAATGAGGTTTTGAGAGACTGCTTTAATTTTGTTAGGGGATTATCAAATTCCTCATGTGCTTTCTCAAGCGCATAATACATGCAATCTGTCTCAAATGACTCTTATGTAGAGAGTATGTCTTGCTCTTGAAAGGGGAAGCGGTACTCCTCTGGGCTTTGTATTTTGGTTGATTTTTTAGGATTGGCACAATGAGGCTCAATCACTACTGGTGATCGTGTCAGACATTCAACCAAGCTAAGAATGCTCTGATGAGCTTGCTTTTTGCGTTCCGCATGGCCCTAGGGCCATTCTTGCATGACCCCAACAAGGGGCCATGGGTGCATCCAAGAATGGCCCTAGGGCCATTCTTTTCCAAGCACAACATGAGGATCAATGTCCCTAGGGCCATTCGTTTCCAAGCACAACATGAGGATGAATGGCCCTAGGACCATTCTTGCATGACCCTAAGGCCTCAAGGTCATTTTTGGGATGGCCATGGGGCATCCAAAAATTCCCCTAGGACCATTCCTTCCATGCACAACAAGTGAAAGAATGGGCCTAGAACATTTCTTGCATGAACCCAAGGGGCCATGGGTACATCCAAGAATAGCCCTAGGGCCATTGTTTTCATGCACAACAGGTGGAAGGACCATTTCTACATGACCCCAAGAACTCATACATCCACCGTTTTACTTTAAAATGCATCACAGTGCATGAAATAGTGGCCATGGGGGCATCAAAGAATGGTCGTAGAGGGTCATTATTTTTCATGCACGAAGAATGCCTCTAGGGCCATTCTTGCATAACCTCAAGGTCTCAAGGTCATTTTTGGGATAGCCATGGGGCATCCAAGAATGGTCCCAGGGCCATTCTTTTCCATGCATAACATGATGAAGAATGGTCGTGGGGCCATTCTTAGATGACCCCAAGGCCTCAAGGTCATTTTTGAGATGAACATGGGGCATCTAAGAATGGTCCTAGGGCCATTCGTTTCCAAGCACAACATGAGGAAGAATGTTCCTAGGGCCATTCTTGCATGACCCCAAGGCCACAAGGTCATTTTTGAGATAGTCATGGGGCATCCAAGCCTAGGGCCATTCTTTTCATGCACAACATGTGGAAGAATGACCCCAAATGCAATTCTTCCATGACCCTAATGTCTTTAGGTCATTTTGGAATGTCCATGGAGCTTTCAATAATGGCCTCCTTTCACCTTTCATACACAACAGGTGGAAGCATGGCCCTAGGGCCATTCTTGCATGACCCCAAGGGGCCATGGGTGCATCCAAGAATGGCCCTAGGCCCATTTCTTTCCTTGCACAACATGAGGATGAATGGCCCTAGGGCCGTTTTTGCATGACCCCAAGGCCTAAAGGTCATTTCTGGGATAGCCATGGGACATCCAAGAATAGCCCTAGGGCCATGCTTTTCATGCACAACAGGTGCAAGAACCATTCCTACATGACCTTAAGGCCTCATATATCCACCATTTGACTTTAAAATGCATCAGAGTAATGCATTAAAAAGGTGGCCATGGGGGCATCCAGGAATGGTCCTAGGGCCATTCTTTTCCATGCATAACCTGATGAAGAATGATCATGGGGCCATTCTCGCATGAACGGAGGGCCGCAAGGTCATTTTTGGCATGGGTGTGGGGGTGGGGCATCCAAGAATGGTCTTGGGGCCATTCTTTTCCATGCAGAACACGATAAAGAATGGTTGTTGGGCCATTCTTGCATGACCCCACAGCCTGAAGGGCATTTTTGGGATGGCCATGGGACACCCAAGAATGGTCCTAGGGCCATCGCTTTCCATGTACAACATGAGGAATAATGGCCCTAGGGCCAATTCTTTCATGACCCCAAGGCGTCAAGGTCATTTTTGGGATGGTTATTGGGCATCCAAGAATGGCTCTAGGGCCATTCTTTTCATGCACAACAGGTGAAAGAATGACCCCAAAGGCCATTCTTGCATGACTCCAAGTCCTTAAGGTCATTTTGGAATGGCCATGGAGCTCCCAATAATGGCCTCCTTCCATGCACGACAGGTGGACGAATGGCCCTAGGACATTTCTTACATGACCCCAAGGGGCCATGGGTGCATCCAAGAATGGCCATCCAAGAATGGCCATAGGGCCATTCTTTTTCATGCACAACATGAGGATGAATGGCCCTAGGTCCATTCTTGCATGACCCCAAGGCCTCAAGGTCATTTTTGGGATGGCCATGGGGCATCCAAGAATGGTCCTAGGGCCATTGTTTTCATACACAACAGGTGCAAGGACCATTTCTACATGACCCCAAGGCCTCATATATCCACCATTTTTCTTTAAAATGCATCACAGTGCATGAAATAGTGGCCATGGGGGCATCCAAGAATGGTCCTAGGGCCATTCTTTTCCATGCAGAACATGAGGAAGAATGCCCGTAGGGCCATTCTTGCATAACCCCAAGGCCTCAAGGTCATTTTTGGGATGGCCATGGGGCATCCAAGAATGGTCCCAGGGCCATTCTTTTCCATGCATAACATGATGAAGAATGGCCGTGGGGCCATTCTGGACCCCAAGGCCTCAAGGTCATTTTTGGGATGCACATGGGGAATCCAAGAATGGTCCTAGGGCCATTCGTTTCCAAGCACAACATGAGGAAGAATGTCCCTAGGGCCAGTCTTGCATAACCCCAAGGCCTCAAGGTCATTTTTGGGATGGTCATGGGGCATCCATGAGCCATTCTTTTCATGCACAATGGGTGGAAGAGTGACCCCAAACGTAATTCTTGCATGCCTCAAGGTCATTTTGGAATGGCCATGGAGTTCCAATAATGGCCTCCTTCTATTCACAACAACAGGTGGAAGCATGGCCCTAGGGCCATTCTTGCATGACCCCAAGGGGCCATGGGTGCATCCAAGAATGGCCCTAGGCCCATTCCTTTCCATGCACAACATGAGGATGAATGGCCCTATGGCCATTTTTGCATGACCCCAAGGCCTCAAGGTCATTTTTGGGATGGCCATGGGACATCCAAGAATGGCCTTGGGGCCATGATTTTCATGCACAACAGGTGTAAGGACCATTCCTACATGACCCCATGGCCTCATATATCCACCGTTTTAATCTAAAATGCATCACAGTGCATGAAATATTGGCCATGGGGACATCTAAGAATGGTCCTAGGGCCATTTTTTTAAATGCATAACCTGATGAAGAATGGCCGTGGGGCCATTCTTGCATGACCCCAAGGCCTTAAGGTCATTTTTGGGATGGCCATGGGGCATCCAAGAATGGTTCTGGGGCCATTCTTGCATGACCCCAAGGCCTTAAGGTCATTTTTGGGATGGCCATGGGGCATCCAAGAATGGTTCTGGGGCCATTCTTTTCCATGCACAACATGATGAAGAATGGTCCTGGGGCTATTCTTGCATGACCCAAGGCCTCATGGTCATTTTTGGGATGGCCATGGGGCATCCATGAATGGTCATAGGGCCATTCTTTTCCCTACATAACATGAGGAAGAATGACACTAGGGCCATTCTTGCATGACCCCAAGGCCTCAAGGTCATTCTTGCATGACCCCAAGGCCTCAAGGTCATTTTTGGGATGACCATGGGGCTTTGAAGAATGGTCCTAGGGCCATTCTTTTCCATGCACAACATGAGGAGGAGTGGCTCTAGGGCCATTCTTGCATAACCTCAAGGCCTCAAGGTCATTTTTGGCATGGCCCCAGGGCCATTCTTATCATGCACAACATGATAAGAATGACCGAAAGAATGACCCCCAAGGCCATTCTTGCATGACCCCAAGGCCTTAAGGTCATTCTGGAATGGCCATGGAGCTCCCAATGATGGCCTCCTTCTATGCACAACAGGTGGAAGAATGGCCCTAGGACCATTCTTGCATGACCCCAAGGGGCCATGGGTGCATCCAAGAATGGTCCTAGGACCATTCTTTTCCATGCACAACATGAGGATGAATGTGTAACATACCCATCTTCAATAAAGAAATATCCATGTAATAGATGAATTTATGAGTTTTTATGGTATAAAAATCAATGATTTTATTAAATGAGCCATTTCTACTTAGAATCTTCAATTTAATCCGAGTCTTCCCAACATGTAGAGGCTGGAAGGCCGAATTCTAGATCATCGGCAGTATAAAGAAAAAGAATAAGAGAGCGGGTTTGGCTTGTATGGAATTGATTCATGTATATTTTTTTTAAAAAAATCTTGTCTTTGGCATTATTGTACTGTAGAAAAAGGCTATTTTAACGAACCTTGTGAAAAGGACCTTAATTAAGGAACATGTTTATTAATGTCAAACAATGTGGTAGGATTATTTAGAAAACAAATTGACGCGTGAGGAGGGTGGAAAGTGGGAGAATGGAATGCCCCGAACGGCACCATCCTACGGACGGGTGGACCCGATTAGTCGGGTAGCTTTCCAACAGATTAAGTGAAAGCCCTACGCTAGATAAATAGGTTCTTGGGCAATTCTATTCTAGAAGACTAGGCCAACGACTGTGCCTTTTTGCATAGATGAGGAAAAAAGCGTTGCCTCTAGAAATTAAGTCTAATATTTTCCCAATTCATGATCAATTACGCTATGGGTGATTTGATTTTTAGAAGATCACGCTCCCCCTACGGGATAGGACTAGGTCTTACCTATCAATCGTATCCTTGAATCTCTACATGGTCAAGGTGTTAATGAATAGGAAAGTTTTCTCTTCAAGTTAAGACTTAGTGGACTATCTTAAGTGTTTCCCCTATTTTGGAAGGGGGGGAAACCTTACAGAATGGCCCTAGGTTCATTCTTGCATGACCCCAAGGCCTAAAAGTTATTTTTGGGATGGCCATGGGGCATCCAATAATTGACCTAGGGCCATTCTTTTCATGCACAATAGGTGCAAGGACCATTTCTACATGACCCCAAGGCCTCATATATCCATCGGCGGTTTACTTTAAAATGCATCACAGTGCATGAAATAGTGGCCATGGGGGAATCCAAGAATGGTCATAGGGCCATTTGTTTCCATGCACAACATGAGGAAGAATGGCCCTAGGACCATTCTTGCATGACCCCAAGGCCTCAAGGTCATTTTTGGGATGGCAATGGGGTATCCAAGAATTGTCCTAGGGCCATTATTTTCCATGCACACCATGAGTAAGAATGGCCCTAGGGCCATTCTTGCATGACCCCAAGGCCATAAGGTCATTTTTGGGATGGCCATGGGGCAGGAAAGAATTGGCCCTAGGGCCATTCTTCCTCATGTTGTGCATGGAAAAGAATGGCCCTAGGACCATTCTTGGATACCCCATGGCCATCCCAAAAATGACCTTAAGGCCTTGGGGTCATGCAAGAATGGCCCCACGACCATTCTTCCTCATGTTGTGCATGGAAAAGAATGGCCCCAGGATCATTCTTGGAGGCCCCATGGCCATCCCAAAAATGACCTTGAGGCCTTCGGGTCGTGCAAGGCCATTCTTCCTCATGTTGTGCATGGAAAATAATGGCCCTGGGACCATTCTTGGATGCCCCATGGCCATCCCAAAAATGACCTTGAGGCCTTGGGGTCATGCAAGAATGGCCCTAGGGCCATTCTTCCTCATGTTGTGCATGGAAACGAATGGCCCTATGACCATTCTTGCACGCCCCCATGGCCAGTATTTCATGCACTGTGATGCATTTTAAAGTAAAAGGGTGGATATATGAGGCCTTGGGGTCATGTAGAAATGGTCCTTGTACCTGTTGTGCATGAAAAGAATGTCCCTAGGGCCATTCTTGGATGCCCCATGGCCATCCCAAAAATGACCTTGAGGCCTTGGGGTCATGCAAAGATGGCCCTAGGGCCATTTATCTTCATGTTGTGCATGGAAAAGAATGGCCCTAGGGTCATTTTTGGATGCACCCATGGCCCCTTGGGGTCATGCAAGAATGGTCCTAGGGACATTCTTCCACCTATTGTGCATGGAAGGAGGCCATTATTGGGATCTCCGTGGCCATTCCAAAATGACCTTAAGGCCTTGGGGTCATGCAAGAATGGCCTTTGGGGTCATTCTTCCACATGTTGTGCATGAAAAGAATGGCCCATAGCTATCCCAAAAATGACCTTGAGGCCTTGGGGTTATGTAAGAAATGTCCCTAGGGCCATTCTTCGTCATGTTGTACATTAACCATTCTTGTATGTCCCATGGCCATCGGAAAAATGACCTTGAGGCCTTGGGGTCATGCAAGAATGGCCCTAGGGCCATTATTCCTCATTTTGCGCATGGAAAAGAGTGGCCCTAGGACCATTCTTGGATGCCCCATGGCCATCCCAAAAATGACCTTGAGGCTTGGGGTCATGCAAGAATGGCCCTAGGGCCATTCTTCCTCATGTTGTGCATGGAAAAGAATGGCCCTAGGACCATTCTTGGATGCTTCCATAGCCATCCCAAAAATTACGTTGAGTCCTTGGAGTCATGCAAGAATTTCAAATTTCAAATTTAAATTTTAGGAGAAAATTTGAATTTCAAATTTTAGGAGAGATTTGAATTTCAAATCTTGGAAAAAAATTCGAATTCCAAATTCGAGATGTAACTTTGTTCATATTAGCTTGGCACCCTAGGGCCAAGCTAGATTCTTTTGTTTGTGGTAGCTTAGTCCTAAGGCCAAGCTATATCCTAGGGCCAATGTAAATGGAGAGAGAGAGAGAGAGAGAGAGAGAGAGAGAGAGAGAGGGGAACCTTTTTCTTGTGCTAGGGCCAATCTAATCTCTCAATCTATTTAGCTCATCTTGAGAGGGGAACCTTTTTCTTGTGCTAGGGCCAAGATTCTTTTGTTTGTGGTAGCTTAGTCCTAAGGCCAAGCTATATCCTGGGGCCAATCTAATCTCTCAATCTATTTAGCTCATCTCTCCCAAATTTTAGACCCAATTTCAAATTCTCACTCTCAATTTAGCCCATCTCTCTGAAAGTTTCAAAAATTCACAATATTTCAAAAAAAATTCTAGTTTGGACTCACAAGTTTTTCCTCCCAAGCCTCCTGTGGATCAACATCATCAACATCCAACCAAAAACATGAAAGGTGCACTTTCTTCTAGTTTGATTTTCTTATGTATGTGAATGTCCATTAAAGTAAGATTAATTAGTATGCATATGCTAATTTTAAACCAAATAACTCTAAATAAACTAATTAACCACTAGTTAAACCAAACTAATTAAACACTAACTAGATTGTAAACCAAACTAATTAAACTAATTAAACACTAACTAGATTGTAAAAACTAGTTAGACATAAATAAGAATCTAAAAATTAATTAGACAAATTCAACAAATTAGAAGGAGAAAGAGAATGAATTGTGTGAGAGATTAATTAAAGAGAAAGAGAGAGAGAATTTTGTATGAGAGATTAATTAGATTTTAATTTAAACTAATGAGAGGGAGATATTAATTGTGTTTGAGAGGGACCCTGTGTGGGTGTTTGAAAGAGAGAGAGAGAGAGAGAGAGAGAGAGGGGAACCTTTTTCTTGTGCTGCCTACAGTCCTAAGCCAATGCGTCCTCTCACCCTTATGCGCCCTCTCACCCTTCCTCTTTTGCTTATGCCCAAACCGTAACCCTAGCTCCTCGAACAGAAGACAAAAACCGTAACCCTAGCTCCTCAAATAGGCGGTGTCTTCTTCTCGCTGAAGTTCTCTCCTCGAACATGTGACGTCTTCTTCTCGCTTGTGCACAGGCATCTTTTCGTTTGCTGGCCTTGCTTAGCATGTGCGGCCACATTTGTGGTGTAATCCAATATTAGGTCTAGGATTAAATTAACCATAATACGATGGTTATTTAATTTAACCATTATATAATGGTAAATATAATTTAACCATCATATAATGGTAAATATAATTTAACCATTATATAATGGTTAGTATAATTTAACCATTATATAATTGTTAACCATTATAGAACGGTTAAATTACAAAAAAAAATTATAGTACATCTACGTTATCCATAGTGCACCTCTAGGTTTTTTTTTGCATAACGTAGATGTAATTCTATATAAATTTTTTAATAAATATATAATTATATCTAATAAGAACAATTATAGTAATATTTTTCTACCTTGTATCAAACACTAACATGTGAGGATGAAAATTGAACCTTACGTAATTATTGTAAAACAAATATGTAAAGGATGGAATCATTGTTAGAGAATGATAATTAATTTAGGTCTTTTTTAAAACTCCTCATCATGGCATCATTGTGTTTTGATCACACCTATGTTTAGACACTTGTGAGTCATGTCAAATATGGCAAATATGCACACTAGATTGACAATTCAAATTAGTAATGGGACAGTTATATGTATTCTATCATATTAAAGAATGAAACATGAAGAGTCCAGACTATTGTTCAGTTATTATAAGGTGTAAGACCTGTACTAAGCATTAAAGTTAACAAACTCGTCTTTAACCATTATATAATAGTTAACCATTATATAATAGCAAATGCTTAATATAATGTAACACACACACACACACACACACACACACACACACACACACACACACACACAAATAATATTTACATGTAATCTTATTTTTTAGGCATAAACCTATGTGTTGTATATTGCACTAATATTTTTAATTATTATATAATATAAAAAATAAATTGGTAATTTATCCTTACATTTATTATAGATTATTATATATTATACCAACATTTACACTCACTTATTTTATATATTCAATTTTATAAATATACTATTTTATATATTCTTCTTTCTTTTCACTTGAAATAATAAATAATACATAATAAAATATTTACTAAAGTACATATTATTCCAAAGAAGCTACTTATAATAATTCAATTAGCTTAATAACATCTATCTTTATTTTTCTATAATTTATTTACTTATTTTTCTTTTACACAAAAGCACAGTACTTATTTTATATATTGTTCTTTCCTTTCTATTCCAACAAAAATTAAAATAATTAAATAATAAAATCTTCACTAAAACTTTTTTATTGCATAGTTTTTCTTCTTATTGAAAAAAACTTATTATTTTATTAGCGAAATTAAAAATAATTATAAAAACTGTACATAAATCAATCTTAAATCACCAAACAATGTCATAAATCTAAATCACAAGACCTTGAGGCCTTGGGGTCATGCAAGAATGGCCCTACGGGTATTCTTTCACATGTTGTGCATGAAAAGAATGGTCCTATGGCCATTCTTGGGTGTCCTTGGATGCCCTAGGGCCATTCATATTGTCCATGAGAAGAATAGCCCTGTGGCCATTCTTGGCATCCTAGGGGCATTCCCAAATCTAAAATTTGAATTTCAAACTAGAATTTTTCCTTCGAATTCCCAAATCAAATTTGAAATTTGAATTTCAAATTCAAATTATAATCTTCCCACCTTTCTCTTTCGTGCACAATGTTTTCTCCCTCTCCCCATATCAATTTTGAAATTTGGATTTGAAACCACCCTCATTCGTAATTCTCCCACCCCTCTACGTCCAACGCTTCTACACTACAGCATGCAAGAATGGCCATTCTTGGATGTCCCCATGGCCATCCCAAAATGACCTTGAGGCCTTGCGATCATGCAAAAATGGCCCTTGGGCCATTCTTCCACATGTTGTGCATGAAAATAATGGCCCTATGGCCATTCTTGGATGCCCCACGGCCATTCCAAAATGACCTAGGATGCACTGGGGCCATTCTCGAATTGCACCCACGTTAGGTATGCACTGGGGCCATTCTTGCACCTGTTATGCAAAAGGATGGCTCGGTGGGGTGGCACCAAGGATATGCTAGAATGGCCCTAGGCCATTGTTGCATGCACAAGAGCATCAAGATTGGCCCTAGGGCCATTCTTGGATGCCCAAGAGCATGCAAGAAAGCTGGTGCCACCAAGGCCATGCTAGAATGGCCCCATATCCATTCTTGCATGATGTAAAAGAGCATCAACAATGGCCCTAGGGCCATTCTTGGACGCCCCATGGCCATTTCCAACATAACCTATGTGCCTTAGGGTCACGCAAGAAATGGCCATGGGGCCATTCTTTGATGCCCCAGGGCCAATCTTGCATGCTCTTTATTTGCCAATGAAAGAATGGCCCTAGTGCCATTCTTGCACCGGTTGTGCATGAATGGCACTTGGGTCATTCTTGCACCTGTTGATTAGGCAAAGGATGGCCTATGGCTATTCATGTTTGCCCAAGAGCATGCAAGAAGACTAGGTGGCACCAACGCCATGCTAGAATGGCACTAGGGCCATTGTTGCATGCACAAGAGCATCAAGATTGGCCGCCCTAGGGCCATTCTAGGATGCCCAAGAGCATGCAAGAAAATAATGGCCCTATGGCATCAAGAGAATACAAGAAAGTTGGGTGCCACCAAGGCCATGCTTGAATGGCCCCGTATCCATTATTGCATGTAGAAGAGCATCAAGAGTGGCCCTATGGCCATTTTAGGATGCCGAAGAGCATGAAAAGAATGGCCATAGGGCCATTCTTGGATGCCCAAAGCATGCAAGAAAGTTGGATGCCACTAAGGCCATGCTAGAATGGCCCCATATCCATTATTGCATGTAGAAAAGCATCAAGAGTGGCCCTAGGGCCTTTCTTGGATGCCCCATGGCCATTTCCAACATAATCTATGTGCCTTGGGGTCATGCAAGAATGGCCTTGGGGCCATGCTTTGATGCTCTAGGGCCAATCTTGCATGCTCTTTGAGGCCTTTAAGGCAAAACAATGATTTTGTTTGCCATGAAAGAATGGCCCTTTGGCTATTCTTGCACCAGTTGTGCATGAAAGAATGGCCCTGGGGCCATTCTTACACCTTTTGTGCATGAAAAGAATGGCCCTATTGTAAGATCCCTATCCCCCACTGCGCAACGGATTCGGGGTGCTAGCAACGGAAGTAGTACATCTAGCGCGGGGTAGGGTTCTACACTCGGGGCCTCACCCACGGATATCCGGACATGTAACTAATTCCTCGGTTCTTCCAAAACCGAATTCGGAAAAACTTCTCTTGCCCGGAAAGCACAGGCGATTCCTCCAGGATAAAATTTTACTCTAACGTAGTCAAGATCATTTACTGACCAAACTGATCCGACCGCACCTATAAAGATACTCGACGAGATCAAGGAAGAAACTTGCACTTGGATCATAGAGATCAATGCTTTTTTCCCCATCAAGAGGCACAACCGTTGATTCCTATCCATAGAACAATTACTATCCGGGATTTACTTCATCTATCGTAATAACAGATAGGAGTCTCATTTTATGGATCCATCAGTCCAGCCTAACCCCATCCAGTCCCATGGGTTAGCCAACCACCCAACCACTGTAGTGATGGGATCCAATTTAGAATTTGGTTAGGTTTTGTCGCGAGTACCAGGGAAAAGAGTTCCCAGGCCCCCTAGCCGGATATTCATGCAAATTTAACACCAGTCATGCCACTTACACACCAGTCATGCCACTTACACACCCAATATAAAATTGCCTTTTTCACAGATTCAGCCATCTTTAAAACAATCATTTAATGAAACCATAGTATCACTGATCACAATCCTCCAAAATATCCGGTTGAATCTTAATTTCCAATCATTCCTTCATCGAAGTATCTATGGCATCATTGGCAACCAGAACGCTCACCACCTGTCCACTCAGGGGCCTTTTCAATAGTTCCTAGCTCATAGTACGCAGCAATATAATCACTTATAAAAATCAAGATGGAATCTCCATTGAAGATCAGCAAGATCAACCAACAGATCCATATAAAAGAGCCACGAACTCTTCCGTTGAGGACCAGCAAGGTCAATCGACCAGATCCATGCCCAGTTCCACTGCCCAGTTCCAGAAAACAACTCTTACTCCTTGTTCCAATATCTTCCACGACACACGTGTGGGTATCTTCGGCGACCCAGAGCCCGAGCACCATATGGTCAGCACCCTCTAGGATCCTTCGCAGGTCACCTAGCACTTCATTTATAGGCCGCTTCCTTGGTCCCTCATCCACCGTGCCGGAAGCTCACCATTTAAATCGAACTGAGGCTGGTCAAGACCTCAACCGACCTTGCTACGCGAGATGTCCTCCGTTGACTCTTCGTCAGCTGTTGCAACTTTATCAGTTAGGTCTCCACGACCTTATTCACAAGACGGTAAAAAATGCTTCCCCAGCATTCTTGACATGAAACAGTCATTTACAAACAGGTCACAAATACAGTTTCTAATGAAGTCTCGTCTTTCCATATTATCCTTCATCAGTCCACATTACTTATTCCACATTCCATTCATATGTGTACTCATTCTCATCCAATCACATCATTTTCCATCTCAACACATCAGATTCATCACATATTTTGTTCACATCCAAATTCACATGTCATCACATCTCATCCATTCACTCATATGGACACCACATCATTTCACATACACATTCGCATTCATTATTCCACCTACACCTCCACATTCGTACATCCACATCCATATCTACATCTATACATCCACATCCACATCCGCATCCATACATCCACATCCACATCCATACATCCACATCCACAGCCACATCCACATTCATACATCCATATCCACATCCACATTCACATCCATACATCCACATCCACATCCACATTTATACATCTATATCCACATCTACATTCATATCCATACATCCACATCCATACTTCCACATCCACATCCATACATCCATATCCACATCCACATTCACATCCATACATCCACATCTACATCCACATTTATACATCCATATCCACATCCACATTCACATCCATACATCCACATCTACATCCACATTCATACATCCATATCCACATCCACATTCACATCCATACATCCACATCCACATCCACATCCACATCCACATTTATACATCTATATCCACATCTACATTCATATTCATACATTCACATCCATACTTCCACATCCACATCCACATCCGTACATCCATATCCACATCCACATTCACATCCATACATCCACATCCACATCCACATTCATACATCCATATCCACATCCATACATCCACATCCACATCCACATTCACATCCACATCCACATTCACATTCACATTCATACATCCATATCCACATCCACATCCATATCCACATCCACATTCACATCCATACATCCACATCCAAATCCACATTTATACATCTATATCCACATCTACATTCATATTCATACATCCACATCCATACTTCCACATCCACATCCACATCCGTACATCCATATCCACATCCACATTCACATCTATACATCCACATCCATACATTGACATCCACATCCACATTCACATCTATACATCCACATCCATCCATTGACATCCACATCCACATTCATACATCCATATCCACATCCACATTCACATCCATACATTCACATCCATACATCATTCACATCCATACATCCACATCCATACATCCACATCCACATCCACATTCATAAATCCATATCCACATCCACACTCACCTCCATACATTCACATTCACATTCATACATCCACATCCACATCCATACATCCACATCCACATTCATAAATCCATATCCACATTCATAAATCCATATCCACATCCACACTCACCTCCATACATTCACATTCACATTCATACATCCACATCCACATTCATACATCCAGATCTATACATCCATATTCACATTCACATTCACCTTCACATTTATTCTTTTATAACACAACCATTCTCATCCTATCACAGTCCATACACATCTTATCACATCAGATACACTTCTTACCTCATCCCATACACATCTTATCACATCCTATCACATCCCATACGCATTTTATCACATCCTATCACATCCCATACGCATCTTATCACATCCTATCACATGTTATTACTATTTAATAGCTTTTTTCTAGATTGATACCGATAATAGCACTTTTTTTTTCTAATCTTCAGTCACTTGCTTGGTTTAAATTAAAGATTCTTTTCTGACGACTATTTCTATATTGCTTCTCAATTCTTCAATTGAATTTTATTTCATATTCTTCTTTTGAATAAAGGAATTCACGGGATTTATAGAAATCAATTCTACCCATATTTCTTCATTTGGTAAAAATAACCATAAATCGAATTTATACTAAAATTTCCTCTTCTTCCCATTTAATTTCTAGGTTTTCAATTACCATGAAAATTCCTCTTTTTGCGTTTAATTAATTACATTCCAATGTTCTGGGAATTTCTCTTTTTCCATCAAGTATTTCTCATATAATACATTCATCTAAATTAAAATATCCATTATTTCAATATGTTAGAAATTTCTCTTTGCCGAAATTCCAATTGTCGTAAGAATTCCTCTTTTGACATTTAAATAATTCTCATAGATAAATAAATTTATCTAAAATTTTCATCTTTGAAATTAAATAAATTATCTCATAATTCCAAAATGATAAGAAATTCTCTTTTCTCATCTAATCATGGAATTTCAAATATAATGAAAATTAACATTTAATTATTTCACATAGATAAATAAATTTATCTAAAAATTTTATCATTGAAATTAATTGAATTATCTCATAATTCCAAAATGATAAGAAATTCTCTTTTCTCATCTAATCATGGAATTCCAAATGTAATGGGAATTCCTTTTTTAACATTAAAAATTTATCTATACAAAAAGATAAATTTAACTAAAATCTTTCGTTAATTTTTTTACATAAATTATACATAATCTTAGCCTTCTAATTCTTTTCTCTAAATCAATGGAATACATGGATTCCCAAGGTCACGGGGATTACTCTTTTAATATAAAATTTAATTACTAGAAATTTCTCTTTTTCTTAAATCAATAATTATGCATAAACATAAAAATCAATTTCTCCATGATTACTATGAAAATCTTTCAATTAATTTAGGATGATAATTCCTAGAATATGGTAGGAAGTCCTCTTTTCATACTTTGAATGAAAATGTTTTATGTGTAAATTTTACAAAAAATTCGCAATAGCTCCGCTGCTATTACTGATAAATCTCAGTTTATTTTAAAAGAACGAACTTTAACATTATATATATGATTAGAATGATCCCTAATTGGATCATTAACCCATTATGGATTGAATCATAAATTCTCATGAAATAACTAACTTAAAAGTATAAAAAAGCCATTAATTTGGCCTCCAATCAAACAAGCATAGAATTTATTCTTGGATTAGGATAAAGCTTCATGAGAAGCTTCATTTGGATTGAGAATCAGTCATGGGAATGACCATTCTTTGAGTGAGAGAGAGAAATTACATAAAAACCATTAAAATTAAGCATAAATAGAAATTTATGTATTCTTTTACTACCATTCATCAATTTACTTCAATAGCATTCAAAAGCCATTCCAATTAAGCTTCTCAAGCTTGATAGGGGTTGAGAAGAGAGAAACATTGAGAAATTATGGAAAAATATCAAAATTCACAGTTTACCTTACAAATTGCTTGATTCTTTGATCACGGTAGAGGCCCCCTACCAATCAATTGGTTTGGTATGTTGATGGAGCCACCAATGAAGATTGAAGAAAGAGGGAAGCTCCAATTTCTTCAATTTGGAGAGAATTTTAGAGAGAATAGTAAAAATTATCATTATTTCAGCATAATTCTGGTATAGTAAAATTCTCCTATTTTTTTTTACAAAGGCTTAGGTTCTATTTATAGGAGAGGAAGGCTCTAACCAAGACCAACTGATTTCTAGAATTTTTTAGATTTCAGTTTGGTTGAATTTGGACCAGATTTGGACCTAGTTTGGTTCCTTTTTTATTCGGTTTGAACCAAGAGAGAGGAGAGATAAAAATATCACATTATTTTTTAGTTTAAAACTCATTCAAGCATGTGAAGTAGGTGCCTCCTTGAAGGGATCCCATTTCCTTACACATGTGTCAAAATGGAATCATTATACCCAAAATATCTCATTTTTTTAGTAATACTCAGTTTTTTACTAATAAACCTTGTACATAGTCAACTCTTCATCTTATGTGGGCATTTACTCATTTTTGGGTATTTTTCTTTTACAAATTGGATTTATCTCCTCCCCACACATGGATTGATCTTATTGACCGCCCCATAGGAACCTTAATTGGACCATAATCCAAAAATTTCTGAAAATCTAAACCCTTAGGCTAAGGTCCTTTATACCCATTTCCAATTAATTCCAATTGCACATTGGAAAGTTCTTTTTGAATTTCTATTTCAGGGGAATTCATTTTAGACACTAGGAGGATTTTTATATCCAAAAATATATCAATTTTGGACTATCTCTCTCTAGACATTCTCTCTCTCTAGGTCAAAACAGGGTAAAACAGAATCTTTCTTTTATTTTAGAGAGGAGAATAATTATATGATCAGAAGGGGAGGTTCTTACACCTGCACACCTCAAAAAGATAGAGGGAGGAATCTTACACCTATGGCCATTTTTGTTTGCCCAAGAGCATGGAAAACGTTTGGGTGGTACCACGGCCATTCTAGGATTCCCCATGGTCATTCTTACACCTGTTGTATAAGAAAAGAATGGCCCTGTGGCCATTCTTGGATGCCCAAGAGCATGCAAGAACGTTGGGTGCCACCAAGGCCATGCTAGAATGGCCCCATATCCATTTTTCCATGTATAAGAGCATCAAGAATGGCCCTAGGGCCATTCTTGGATGCCCCACAGCCATTTCCAACATGATCTATGTGTCTTGGGGTTATGTAATAATGGCCCTGGGACCATGCTTTGATGCCCTATGGCCAATCTTGTATGCTCTTTAAGGCCTTTAAGGCAAAACAATGACCTTATTTGCCATGAAAGAATGGCCCTTCGGCCATTCTTACACCGATTATGCATGAAAAGAATGGCCCTATGGCCATTCTTGTTTGCCCAAGAGCATGCAAGAAGGTTAGGTAGCACCAAGGCTATGCTCGAATGGCCCTAGGGCCATTGTTGCATGCATTGTTGCATGCATAAGAGTATCAAGATTGGCCCTAGGGCATTCTAGGATGCCCCATGGCCATTCTTGCACATGTTGTATAAGAAAAGAATGGCCCTAGGACTATTCTTGGATGCCCAAGAGCATGGAAGAAAGTTGGGTACCACCAAGGCCATGCTAGAATGGCCCCATATCCATTCTTGAATGTAGAAGAGCATCAAGAATGGCCCTAGGGCCATTCTTGGATGCCCCATGGCCATTTCCAACATGACCTATATGCCTTGGGGTCATGCAAGAATGGGGACATACATACCTTTCTAGCCATTCTAGCACTTTTAAACATACCCTAGTATTATGAAAAAAATTGAGTGTATTATGTTTTCATCCTTGGAGATTTGCACAATCTACTCTCTTGACTCTATGATGTTATCATTGATAGGTGTGGATGCTAGACCTGGAGACAAGGTCTTTATGATGCTAGCAAGTGAATGTGTTGGAGTTGGTTGCATCTCTAGAACAAATCTAGAGATGTTTTGCAGTGGCTCTAAGATCGGTCAAGGGAATGTGTCTGTGTTTGTAGAGAAATGTGTGAAGGACGTAGACCTTCCCCTTCCAACAACTATAGATGCAAGAGATCTAAGAGGTGCAGTTTTTGGACTTCCATCCGTTGGCCTAAATTTATGTTAATGCCTTTTAGAGATTCTCCAAATTTTGGAGAGCAAATGGAAAATGCAGATGGACAAGTCGGTCCTGTGGAACTTCCAATTGTGGATGCTATACCAGTGACATCTTTAGAGTCTGACATCAAAACGGGAGAGTCTTCGAAGAGCAAAAATGTCCTTTTATGGGATGAGAGAAACACCCAAATGATGTACAAGGGTTTGATACTGTATGTGCTTCCAGAAAACTATGTCAACTTTGAACAACCATTGAGTAGGTGTTGTTGTTGATAGGACGCAAGAGGGTACATTAAGTGGAAATGGTTATGAGGTGGATAGCATCAACTTAGTTAAGTGGCCTATTAAGCAAATTACAATGTTAGACAATACTCCATTGTAGCGCTATGTAGCCTTTGAAGACATGCAAGGTGATGGTGGCGAGCAGAACACAGTTGAGTATCCAATGGTGGCTCAGGAGGTCCGAACCTCAAAAAAGAGACTCTATACTTTCATAACAAGAACTCCAAATGAGAAAGAACCACCAACTTCGAGTTTCTATTTTGTTAATGGAATCAGTGCAAGGGTTACCTCTCTATTGATTGTTGTAAAAACAAATGTTGTCATCTTGCAGAGATCGCAACATGATAATGTGCATACGCTAAGATTTTTGGGGACAATCTCAAGAAATTCGAACAAACTATGTATATGATGTGCTCTCTATGTCTTGGCTACTACAAGACTAAAAAACAAAGAAGATTAAATATGAATTTAAACTTAATGGGATGGATGTCTGTTGTGCCGATCATGGTATGAGGTGCATGGAATCCCGAAGACATCTTTTAACCGCTAGGGAAAAGTTTGAGGCTGGTGTGCGTCAACATGTACATGGAAACACAGGGATAGTGCGAAGAAGCCTTGAGCATACTGGTATAGCTAGAGCACTACTTGAGGACTTCGTCAAGGTTAACTCAGAGCCGATGCCTAACAAGAGTAGAACTATGCTGGATGGCTCAAGGGAGACTCAGTTAAGGATACCTGAAACATACAAGCAGGTTGACATATTAGATGAGATCAATACAACGCTTGATCAATTGGGATATGAAAAGAAGTTATCCAAGTCTTCTTTTGCGAGAGTATGGAATCAAGAGTATCCCCACGTGGCATTGACAAAGACAAGTGAGTTCTCTAAGTGTACTTTGTGTAGTTCATTGAAGGCTAGAATGGGAGCCAAGCCAAGTCTACAGGAAAGAGAAAAGATCAAGGAGGAAATAAAAGTTCACATGAGTCAGCAAGAGAGTTGTAGAAACATGTACTATGCATGGCATGCATTTTCAGAATTACAACCAGAGAAATATGTGTGCATCATCCAATGATAAGATGGATCAAAAGAAGATGGCCATTCCTAGACTACGAGAATGGTATCAAAGGACACAAATTCAGCATGGCAAAGCTGGCAAGTGGCATTGATTGGTATGATCACTCATGGACATGGGGAGGGGCATTACAGTCACTTTATGCTAAATGGGTTATGGCCATCGGATCCTAATCTCACAATTGGATCAATTGCATTGTGTTTGCATAACCTAGAGCGGTTGGATAAGCACCCCCTTGGTGATCTAGCTACAGATGGGGCTTCAAGGAGCAATGTTTCACTTCTCCATGCCTTGAGCTCAAGGGAAGCTTCAGATTACCACTATGATACTGATGGTAAAGAGCTTATTGGCCAAAATGTATCGAGTGACAATGCACATGCAAATTCCACAACAACCATTACTCCAAGAGAACATGCATCAGGTCTAAATGATTTACAAGGTGTCAACAATGATATTTCAGCTTTTCACAGATTACCAGAGAACTTGCTACTACAACTAGATAATTGTGCAGGTGAAAACAAGAATCAATATTTGTTTGCATATCTATGTCTTCCAGTTGCAAGGGGGGTTTTTAAAACTGTTCAATTGGGATTTTTAATGGTCGGACACACACATGAGGACATAGATGCAATGTTTAGTAGATTCTTAGAAAAATTGAGAGTCGAACAGACCTTCACTTTACCACATTTGTTGATGGACACCTTAAGGACTAGCTCAAGCTCTTCATCACACCAATGCCGTTTTTGCTAACTCAAGTGCCTGACTTCAAGCGATATTGTGATGGATACATTTGTGATGGGGGGCAAGATGCACTTATAGGCCACTCTAGGCCACTTCAATTTTGATTCTCATGAATGGGGACACATCAGTAATGCAATATAAAGTGCATGTAGCAACACCTCATTAGAGGCCTAGTGATGGAGGTATTCCACTATGGAAGAAAGATAATGAAGGTAAGCTAATGTTACCACCATGTAATCCACCTTTGTTGTTGATGGGAGAGCATGTGAAGGGGCATGAGGATGTGATATCAGGTATAAAGTCTTATATTAGATTTTGGCAAAATCTTGGAAACGGTTCTTTTGTTCCAAGATATTATAGACCTGTGACAGATTACTGGAATAATGTAATCCAAGATCTTGATAAACCAATTATAGCATCGGAGGCTAGATTGTACACACACTTTTGGCCAAAGTCTCAAGGCTCTCAATAGCGAGACTGGATGCTTCCTTTGATCCTAAAAGGTTCTTAGGTTACGAGGAGTACAATGATCATTATTGTGGGCCTCAACGAGAGAAACCAAGGGAAGAATTCAACCCAATGCTAGATGTCCACCAAGGGTACTTTATCTTGTTTCTCCCACCAACAAACAGAGATGTGTATCCTATTTGGCTTGCTATGGCTGAATCAAACATTGATATGGATAGGAACTCACCAAAGTACAAGAAGATTATGATACAGTATTGGTTGGAAGGGGTTCTGGGCAGAGAACAAGGTAGATCCTCAGATGTGGGAAGAGGCGGATGCAAATTTTTGGTCATGGAGGCCCAGAAAACCAGGCCTTATACGAGAATTAAGATACCAGTCAAGGAAGCCAAAAAAACACAAGAAGGAATGCGCCTAGGTGGAGCAGATCAACCTTATGAGGAATACTTTAACAGTGACTGCCTTGAAGAATTATGACTTTTGTGGGTATGAAATTTTCTATTTCTCACAACCTAATTTGCAAACGAGATTGTTTTTCCACCATCATAATCTACCATCGTACTTGTTCACAAGACTTGGTATTTAAATTTAAAGATTGTTTCATTTAATTGTTGCCATTGAAAGTAGAGTTTCATTTATTAGTTTGATCCACAATCATGAAGTCTGTGGGTATTTTTGTACAAGACATATGCGGCTTCCTTATTATGGTGTTTTTCAACACCACCTTCCTACACGATCGATCTATCTCCTTACAAAGTATGGAATGGCCCAATGGCCATTCTTTACACATGTACAAATTCCCACAATAAGTGGTAAATTCCTAATTTATGCGAAACATACCAATTTTAAAATTCCCAAATTGCAAGACTTTTCCCATTTTATCTAATATGGTCTTGAACTCCATATTAGATAAAGTGGGAAAAATCCCATTCCTAGGTTGGTAGTGTTTTTCATTTTTTAGTACTTTCTGTGTGAAAAAATATTAAAAGACTATGCAAGCTTGTTAGGAAATATATGATATATACTATGAAATTAGGAGCCCCCATGTGCCACACTGTTATTTTAATAGTCCAAGAACAAGATAAAATAATGGTCCTATGGCCATTCTAAGGCTATAGACTGAAGAGAAACTCCTGTAATTTGGTGCTTCGAAATAAAAGTAGAACAAACCCTATATGCAACACATTGAAGTTAGATGGGAGTTTGTGGGCAATCAACCATTCTAGCACTAATGTGCACCTTTAAATAATAAGTAAGTTTTAGTTTGAATAATAGAATAAGTTTTACTCTAGACATTGCTACATAGGTCTCTTAAACTATGTGCCTTATCTAGCATTAGAAGAGGTAAATATGAGTGCATTCTTTCTCAAGACTCTCTTAAATTTAAGAACAAATATGTGTTTTAATAGAGGAATGGCCCTAAGACCATTTTGTACCTCTGATTGTTTATAATGGGAGTGGTACAAGATGAGAAAAATATGAAAATATAAAATAATGTGAAAGGAGACACCAACAAACAATACGCCATACATGATGGCTACTGATCATGACACTTAAATTGGTATAAACTAGAATGATTCAAATAACAATAGGCCATGCATGATAGTTACTAATCCTGACACGAATTGGTATAAACTAGAATGATTCAAATAACTTGCATTTGTAATCAAATTTGAGACTTCTACATGAATAATAAAGAAAAGAGGAATACCAATAAACAAGATACATAAGACTTGAGGCTCTAGAAAATAACATTAAATTTTTATTTCTAGTGAGAAATGTACATTGTCTCATAGGAGAGTACACAGTAGAATTACATTTCTGTACAAATGAAAGGATACCCATTGATATTTTGTATGTCAAGATGGGTCTTTTGGCTTGAAATATTTACAGGATTTGTGATAACATACATGAATGAATATTGCTTTTGTGTCCAAAGTACCTTTCCTTAATGACATCACCTCCATAAATATTCCTTCAGTACAATCTTTGTTTCAAGATTACTCCTAGTAGTCTAAAAGACATTTATCTATGTGTGTAGCATCTCTTATTATGAGCATATAACCATTGACACAACCAATGGATAGTTGTGGTTTTTAAGAAGCCTTGAAGTTCCTTCGGTGTGTGTCTGATTCCACGGCTTTGGAAATACAGGATAGGAACTTGGCATGTTCCATATAATTTGATACGGTGTGTCATCAAAAATCAAAGTGTTGTCTCCATCCAAGTCTTGAAAATATGTCCAGATTGCTGGTAGGTTCTTGTGGTAAGCATGCTCATAGAGCCATAGAACATAGGACTTTTAAAGAACATCCCAGTGTCTTGGCACATCTCTTGGCTCAGCACATACTTGAATTTCATATGATGTTTTGGAAGACATAAATTGAGGATGCGAAGAATATCATCTAATTTGCATCTACTTCAAATCCAAACCTCGAACCATTTAAAGCAAAAGTCTAAGAAATTTTGTGCATCCAAACGTACAGCATGGTACAATTCATTGCTTTCTTGAACTATTCGCATGTGATTAGTCTAATATGGCATCTCATCACAACATGGTCTAGCTCAAATGATTTAAGAAGTATTTCAATCATATCAAGAATGAAAACCCTTCTTTGATCTTTAAGTGAAGGCACCCATGCGAACATTGGTTGTTGTGGTACCAAAGATAATGAAACATGCCAACATAGCATCAACGGATTTGACGGCTCGCAAACATTTTAATTTGCCAAGATTTCTCCTATGCTATCATCTGAAATAGGAACACACATAATTAGCCAAATTCCTTCATTCATTACAAGACAAGGAAAGAATAAAAACCATTTATGTCTAGGCTCAAACAAGGGCTTACTAGTGGTATAGTGATCTTGGGGCCATCTCAAAGAGAAATAGTAAACAAGGGCTTACTAGTGGTATAGTGATCTTGGGGCCATCTCAAAGAGAAATAGTAAACAAGTGTGTATAGTAGGATGGCCCTAGGAGCATTCTGTACCCCTTCTTACACAACAATATATTACCACAATATAATGGTCCTAGTAAGGCATGCTAATCTAGACCTTGAGAAAATGACCCTAGGGCCATTGTTGCACTTGTTCTTCATGAAAACAATGGCCCTAAGGCCATTCTTGGATGCCCCAAGGCCACTATTGAATTCTCTTTGAGGCCTTTAAGGCTAAACAAGGGCCTTATTTGCCATGAAAAAGAAAGACCCCATGGCCATTCTTAGAAAAGAATGGCCCTAAGCCCATTCTTTGATACTGAGGAGAATGCAAGAAAGTTGGATGATCCAAGAATAGCCCTAGTGCCATTCTTCGATGCCTAGAAGGATGCATGAAAGTTGGGTGATCTACCAAGACAATGCTAGAATGGAATGAGGTACATTCTTGGATGCCCCATGGCCATCTCCAACATGACCTTGATGACTTGGGGTCATGCAAGAATGGCCTAGGACATTCTTGCTCTTGTTGTGCATGAAGATGCACCATGGCCACTCATGTATGCTCTTTGAGACCTTCAAGGGCAAATAGTGGCCTTATTTACCATAAAAGAATAGCCCTAGGTGAATGTTATAGAACGGTCCTAGGGCCATTCAAAACTCCTTGTGCAAAGCTATTACTATAAGGTGCTAATCAAACCTTGAGTGAGGGGCTTTAAATTATAGAAGGACAAAAGAGAAGATACTAAATAATAGATTGTAGAATGGTCTTTAGGTACATTATAAGAAACAAGTGGTATATAAATGTTATGTTGTGAACACACTTATAAACAAGCCTCAAGAGGGTGCACTCTGACAAAGAAATTGTCTGACAAAATATGAGAAAATTGCAATAAAGGAGCCTCCTTAGAATAGGATGCACTCCCACTCTAGGCTAACACTAGAAAAAATGCAACAAAGTTCAAGACCCTAAAAACTGAAATAATCCATCAAAACTTAAATATTGAGAATAAACATGTACATCAAGAGAATAGAGATATCTCCACAAAACTTGAATAGATTCATCAAGAGAATAAACATGTACATCATTATGAATATTTCTAAACTTCCAAGTTATATCTTGATTTAAAGTTCTTGATCCATTGCATTACATGAATATATCTTTTGGAAATTCTACAACCTAGAAAAACCTACACACAAAAGGTCGTGATGAAAACTTAAATAAAGAGAATAAACATGTACATCAAGAGAATAGAGATATCTCCACAAAACTTGAATAGATTCATCAAAAGAATAAACATGTACATCATTATGAATATTTCTAAACTTCCAAGTTATATCTTGATTTAAAGTTCTTGATCCATTGCATTACATGAATATATCTTTTGGAAATTCTACAACCTAGAAAAACCTACACACAAAAGGTCGTGATGAAAATTAGAATGTTACAGTACACAGTTTTTGAATATATCTATAATACAGTGAGAAATTCTAGATAAGATAATACCTTTGATCTACTTACTGATACTTAGAAGACCATGATCCTTTAGCAAATTATTGATAAATGCCTTTGCCACCGACTGAGACCTCAAGTTACTCCCTCCTTTGTAACCCAATCTTTTAGCTAGAGAAATCAATTTTAATGGCTTCATGCTTGAAATTTGAGGACCTTTTTTTATCAGAATATCCTTTATCTCATCTCCCATGATGTGAGACGAGCTACCACTAAGGCTTTGCATGCTTCTTTGCACCAATCGATTCTCCTTTATCACCTCTCTTTCCACCTATGTCTTTCACCTTAGAAGAGTCTTGTAATTGACTTGCAAGAAAAGTTTTACCAGTGTTAAACCTTGTTTGTGACCAAATCACATTTAATTTATACTCTTGCCATTTGTCAATAACATCACCAACAAGGTTATATCAATCATGGCCATTCTATATTGGGAGATGACCATATCAATTATTTTCAACGACAATACGTATATCTTCTGCATCATCAAGAAGCATTAAGTATGGTAGTAGCTCTCCCATGAGAACATTGTCATCTTTCTTATCTAAATCAAACTTGTTTGGAAAGATGCAGTTATTATAAGCGACACAAGCTTTATATGGAGAGTCATCAATAAGAATTGTCCTTCCTTGATCACATTGAAAGGCTTTTGACATTCTTGCAAGTGGTTTAAACATTGCCTCAACACCTGGGTTATCTGGCCTGAACACTTTTCTCTTCTCAAAACTATAACATGCATTCTAACCCCAAATAGCAAAGAAAGGAAGTATTCTCCCAGCTTTCTCTTGCAAAGCTCTCACCATTTGGAGCATTCTCCTGTGTTGCAATTGACCAGATACCAACATTGAATTTTTCTAAAACATTCTGCAAAAATGATATACACCCTGGACGAAGTATAAGGTATCTATTTTGGGGCATACATAATGGATTGGTGTAGAGAACATGGTTGGAAGCAATGCTTCAAGAATAATCCATTTAAATCCAATACCACAGTCAGCATTGCTCTCTTAGATGTGTTTTGTATTGAACAAATCTCCTCCATAACTTCAATGATGACATTAGTGCTAGTGTCCGTGATGCTTGATTATTATAATTATTTCATACGGATCATAAGAGGCTCCTACGCATAATAACTCTAATGATAACATTTTTGAGCATGATATGGCCTAGAAAATTTAATTATCTAACTTGTGTAAAATTTAAACTGTGATAACCTTGCTCTAGGGGCATTCTTTCCATGCACAATAGCATTAAGAGAATGGCCCTAGGGCCATTCTTGCATGACCCCAAGGCCATCCTTGCATGCTCTAATGGCTTGATTGTCATGTTAGAGTGGCCTTGGGTATCAAAAAATGGTCCTAGGCCCATTCTTCTCATGCACAACAATTGCAAGAATGGTCCTAGGGCCATTCTTACATGCTCTAATGGCCTCAAGGTCATGTTGGAATGGCCCCTAAGTCATCTAAGAACAACCCATATAGCGGTGCTCACATAAACAAGAAGAGAAAGAATGGCCCTAGGGCCATTCTTTTCATGCACAACCATTCCAAGAATAGATCATTATTCTAATGCACAAGGGCTATTCTATGATGCCCCAAGGCCATTCCAACATGACCTCTAGAGCCATTCTTCTAATGCACAAATAGGAATAGGAATGGCTCTAGGGAGATTCTTGCATGCTCTAATGCAAGCCCATGTTGGAGTGACCTTGGGCATCTAAGAACGGCCCTAGGTTCTTTCTTCTCATGCACAAAAATTGCAATGATGGTCCTAGGGCCATTCTTACATTCCCTAATGACCTAAAGGTTATGTTGAAATGGCCCTGGCACATCTAATAATAGTCCTAGAGTCATTCTCACATAAACAAGAGGAGAAAGAATGGCCCTAGGCCATTCTTGCTTCACTCCAAGGCCACACTTGGAGTTGTCACACGACGCATTAAAGAATGGTCTTTAACCATTCTTAGTTAGCCTCAAGGCCATGTTGGAGTGTCTTGGGACATTCAAGAATGGCCTAGGGCCATTCTTTCCATGTACGACAATTACACGAATAGACTATGTACAACAATCACGATGTTTACACTAAAATTATGAAAGAGATTAACTTGGAAAAGTAATTAAACGTGACAATTTAAATAATTAATATTTATGTCATCAATCATCAAGAAGTACATACAATCAAAGAAAGCTATAATCAGCTAACACCTCTTCACACCAGCATGAATATTGCATAAGGTCTCCACACATATGTAGCCATACTCTATTGAATTGACATTATTATCTGATGTATACCAAGGGGGTAATTCTGGGTGAAGAGTAAAACATACATTTGGTCTCATGTTTGTGCCTTGAAAGTTGTTTATGTGTCCTGCTACATTTCCATACTCTACATCACCAATGATGTACACCCTATCCTCCTCTAGACTATCTACCTTGGGATCCTCTAGACTATCTACCTTGGGATCCTCTTCAAATGAGTACTTCAAATCTCTTGGATTCAACTTGCACAACTCCATCCAATCATGGAGATAGTACTTGTCTCCACCATAAATGAAGAAGAGTCACACCTCTTGGAAGAGAAGAGGATAAAAAAAGTCCAAGACCTGCTTTTCGTATGGTTGAAGAATGGACCATAAAGGTTACATTATTAATTTCAAACATTTCATCAATTATTGGAATAGAAAAAATGGATGTTCCAAGAGGATCACGCTCCCTCACATATCGTGCAACACATGGTATAGGGTGGTATGCTTGATTTTTTGGGTCTGTAGTACCAAGCACAAGCAGTATAAGTGAAATTAGAAACCCATGCTATAACTATTCTATACTAGCTTGTGCATTGTACATGGTTGTATGTAGATACGAGTTTCCTTTGCACCATTAGTAGACACAAGGGAGACTAGACAGGCACCTGTTATACATTATAATATTCATCAAGGTACACGGGGAGTAGATGCCAATCTTCATCGAACACAAAAAAGTAGAAAAGCATGTCTTGAAGCCAATATAAAATGGTAACAAAGGTATAAATTAGATCTATGCCATTAAAGAAGAGAATACCTTTCTTCTCATCTAATATACAGAGAATAAATTTTCCATGAGGCCACTCTATGCTCATCTATACATGGAGAGATGAGAATTGACCTATTTTGCTAAGGAGCATGCAAGAAAGTTGGGTGATCGATCAAGCCCATTCTAGAATGTCCCCTGGGCTATTCTAGAATTCCCAAGAGCATCAAGAATGGGCCATTCTTACACTTGTTGTGAATGAAAAGAATGGCCCTAGGGCCATTCTTGTTTCTATTCTTGCACTTGTTGTGCATTACAAGAATGGCCATTCTTTCAGGCCACTCTTGAATACTCTTTCAGGCCTTATTTGCCATGAAAGAATGGCCCTAGGACCATTCTTGCACAACCTGAGGCCATTCTAGGATGCCCTAGGGCCATTCTTGCACCTGAGGCCATTCTAGGATGCCCTAGGGCCACTCTTGCATGTTGTTTGAGGCGTGTAAGGCAAGTAGTGGCCATTTCTTGCACCTCCTATGCATGAAAAAATTGCCCTAGGGCCATTTTTGGGTCATCTCAAATATGACCACATGAGGCCATCGGGTCATGCAAGAATGGGCATGGGGCCATTCAAGGATTCCCCAGGGCCACTCTTGCATGCTCTTTGAGGCCTTTATTTGCAATGCATGGATGCCAAAACAAGAGATTTATTTACAATGCAAGGATGGACATAGGGGCCATTCTTAGATTCCCATGAGCATGCAAGACTGAAAGTTGGGTAATCCACCAAGCCCATGCTAGAATGGCCCTAGGGCCATTCTTGGATGCCCCATGGCCATTCCAACACAACCGTAAGACCAAAAGAGGATTCAACAATGGCCTTAGACTTAGAGAATAGCCCTTGCATGCCCAGGGTAACTCAAAGGGTGCTTTTTGTTGAGGCCCTTATATCAAAATAGTGGCCTTAGTTGCCATGAAAGAATGGCCCTAGGGCCATTCTTGCACATGTTGTGCAAGAATAGAATGGCCTTAGGGCCATTCTTGGGTGCCCAAGAGCATGCAATAAAGTTGGATGACACCAAGGCTAGAATGGCCCCCGGCCATTCTTGCATGCACATCCTCATCAAGAATGGCCCTAGGGCCATTCTTGGATGGTCCATGGCCATTCCAATACGATCTTAAGGCTCAAAGAGCATGCAAGACTGGAATGGTCCTGGGGCCATTCTTGGAAGAGTACACTAGAGCATTGCAAGAATGACCCTAGGGCCAATCTTAAGGTTGATGTGCATAAAAGGAATGGCTCTATGACCATTATTAAATCATTATATTGTGCATACAAGAGACTATGCATAGTGAAAAAAACTTGACTTTTCATATGTAGTTTGGACCTAGGGCCACTCTATTATACATAGAAGAGACAAGAATAACTTCCACAGAATATTTAAATAGACACCTTAAGGTAAACGACAAATTTATACTCTGAGCGCATAAGCTTAGAAGCCAAACCTGCAGTAGAAATTTGTCTCACAGGCAAGGGTTGGGCTTCTTCAGCTGCTTGTTGCGAAATAGATGCTTGGGAGGTAGAAGTAGTAGTTGGTTGTGGGTCCTCAAGGATCTTTGCCCACTGTTTAACACTATGATCCAACTTTGCAAACTTCAAGATATTGGAATGCATGTCATCACGGTATTGAGCTCTCTCAACTAGACATTACCTCTCTTTTTGCCTTCAATGCTTTCCTTGATTCAAAGCCATTACTATATGCATCAATCATCATAAGATCTTGCATACATAGACTCTTGATGGAATGATCGATGACCATGGCCTTTTTCAGTTGTAAAAAGAATATGGGGTCCATACTCTTTACTCTATCATACTCCAATGGTAATGTAGTTGCATCTAAGATGGGACCTTGAGCGCCAACATAGTTGTCATAGCCTTTATACGTGTTTTCCTTGCTCAAAAAAATAAGCACACTAAAGAGCTCGATTGCACCGCTGCATGGCGCATCATGCACAAAATCTAGAGCACCATAGAACATTCTATGCCATCCAAGAGCTTTCTGTAAAGCATCTTGCAGACACACAATATCAACAATCTTTAAAAAGGCAAGGAATGCATATTGTGATTGTGAGACTCCCATGATGCCATTTAACAATTGAGAAAATCTCTCAATGCTCCATTGCATATCTCTTGCACTCCCTTATGTGCTATCCAAGACACACAATCCAATCGGCATTTGATTTTGATAAAAGCGTGCTAAAAAGTGTTCGCCTTCCATCTCTAAGCCCACAATGGGAATACGCCATAAACGATCAGCCACCACCACAACCTGCTCTTCCCTATTGATAGCAACAATCCATTGTATGTAACCCTTTGCATCTCATGGAAACTCCAAGTTCGTCTTACCAACCTGCAATCTTGCCTTTATCCATGGCTCACACTTTTGATGAAGCACATGGTAGATACTATCATTAATGTGATAAGTTGAAGCCAGCTCTTTCCAATCCTTGCATTTCTTTGAATCATTAACATTGTTGAATTGAAGCAATAGGTGTTCTTGCAAAATCTTATCTTGCTTTCAGTAGCATCGCTCTAATCAACCATGTCAATATTTTCCTTGTCTGGAACCCCCTTCGAGAGAGCAAGATGTCCCCTTTCAAAAGCTCTATTTGAATAAGCTTGATCACGTCCTCTTCTAAACCACACAAGCATTTGAAATAAGATGGATTAGGCTTTTTCCCCCCAAGTTCGCCATTCTCAACATCTTCTATAATCTTTTGCCAAGTATAGAAGATGTCATTGGGGCATGTAACCATGTGTGCCTACTTCTGTGCAAAGTAGGCACCCATTGATGATTCGAAACTTGAAGAGAAATTCTGTCATCACGAAAAAACGAACAGAACATAAACAACAAGACGATTCCAATTTTGGTACATCAGAAAAGCTATCAAATAAGAGTTAAAAACATAACATACAATGACTTACATCCGAATTTACACGAGAAGGGTGTCCCTTTGGGACTCCAACTGCTAGTCTTGAAGGCTTTTGTAATGCTCGTACTGGCTTCTCAAGTGCTTGAATATGTCACTATATGGCTGCTTCGTGTGAATAATGCTTGTGCCTCTAGATTTGCCATCTTGGAGATGGCCACCGTCACTATTGGAGGTGCATTCACAACAATCCGAGCCTTTCGATACGTATAAACATCTTTTAAGTAGAGTAAGCTTGGATCAAGATTACCCTCTGATACAATTGCCTTTAGAGCATAGACAAAATGCTGGCCATCTATGATCCAATATGTATATTTTTTAACATCCCCTGCCCTTATATATTCCTTGGCTAGTGGCTTGTGTATCCCTTCAAAAATCAGCTCGACAGGTATTAGATACGCACATGAACAAGGGTTGTTTGCCTTTCTAGCAAATGATCCGCAAATTTCCTCTGCTTTGATAATGTCCATGGGACGACATATAGTGTGGCTGGGGGCTACAAAACAATTCTCTATGGGAAAATATTGTGCATACTGCTCCATCCCTCCTAAAGGGGAATCCTTTGCCTTTTTTCCTTTCTTAGCTAGATATTTTGGGTTAGAAATGGTTAGAGTGGATCCCCCAGTCTCTAAAGTTGTGGCCACATGTTGTACATTTTAAAGTAAAATGGTGGATATATGAGACCTCGGGGTCATGTAGGAATGGTACTTGCACCTCTTGTGCATGAAAAGAATGGCCCTAGGGCCATTCTTGGATGCCCCATGGCCATCCCAAAAATGACCTTGAGGCCTTTGGGTCATGCAAGAATGGCCATAAGGCCATTCATTCTCATGTTGTGCATGGAAAAGAATGGCCCTGGGGCCATTCTTGGATGCACCCATGGCCCCTTGGGGTCATTGAAGAATGGCCCTAGGGCCATTCTCCCACCTGTTATGCATACAATAAGACCATTATTGGGAGCTCCATGGCAATTCCAAAATGACCTCGAGGCCTTGGGGTCATGCAAGAATGGCCTTTGGGGTCATTCTTCTACCCGTCGTGCATGAAACAAATGGCCCCATTCTTGGATGGTGGCCCATGGCCATCCCAAAAATGACCTTAAGGCTGAGGCCTTAGGGTTATGTAAGAATAGCCCTAGGGGCATTCTTCCTCATGTTGTGCATGGAAAAGAATGGCCCTACGACCATTCTTGGATGCACCCATGGCCCCTTGTGGAGTCATTCTTGGATGCCCCTACTAGCACCATTCTTGGATGCCCCCATGGCCACTATTTCATGCACTGTGATGCATTTTAAAGTAAAATGGTGGATATATGAGGCATTGGGGTCATGTAGGAATGGTCCTTGCACCTGTTGTGCATGAAAAAAATGGCCCTAGGGCCTTTCTTGGATGCCCCATGGCCATCCAAGAATGACCTTGAGGCCTTGGGGTCATACAAGAATGGCCCCAGGGCCATTCATCCTCATTTTTTGCATGGAAAAGAATGGCCCTAGAGCCATTCTTGGATGCACCCATGGCCCCTTGGGGTCAAACAAGAATGGCCCTAGGGCCATTCTTCCACCTGTTGTTGTGTGCATGGAAGGAGACCATTGTTGGGAGCTCCATGGCCATTCCAAAATGACCTTGAGGCCTTGGGGTCATGCAAGAACGGCCTTTGGGGTCATTTTTCCACCTGTTGTGCATGAAAAGAATGGCCCTAGGGCCAAAAATGGCCTTGAGGCCTTGGGGTTATTCAAGGATAGCCCTAGGGCCATTCTTCCTCATGTTGTGCATGACAAAGAATGGCCCTAGAACCATTCTTAGTTGCACCCATGGCCCCTTCGGGTCATGTCAGAATGGTCGTGGGACCATTCTTGAATGCCCCCATAGCTACTATTTCATGCACTGTGATGCATTTTAAAGTAAAATGGTGGATATAAGAGGCATGTAGGAATGGTCCTTGCACTTGTTTTGCATGAAAAGAATGGCCCTAGGGCCATTCTTGGATGCTCCATGGCCATCCCAAAATGACCTTGAGGCCTTGGGGTCATGCAAGAATGTCCCCAGGGCCATTCATCCTCATGTTGTGCATGGAAAAGAATGCCCTAGGGCCATTCTTACATGCACCCATGGCCCCTTGGCTTTAGGCAAGAATAAACCTAGGGCAATTCTACCGCCTGTTGTGCATGGAAGGAGGCCATTATTGGGAGATCCATGGCCATTCCAAAATGATCTTGAGGCCTTGGGATCATTTTTCCACCTATTGTGCACGAAAAGAATGGTCCTAGGGTCATTCTTGATGAATGGCCCATGGCCATCCCAAAAATGACCTTGAGGCCTTGGGGTTATGCAAGAATGGCCCAAGTGCCATTCCTCCTCATATTGTGCATTGAAGATAATGGCCATAGGACCATTCTTGGATGCCCCATGGCCATCCCAAAAATGACATTGAGGCCTTGGGGTCATGCAAGAATGGCCCTAGGGCCATTCTTCCTCATGTTGTGCATGGAAAGAAATCTCCCTATGACCATTCTTGGATGCCCCATGGCCATCCCAAAAATGCCCTTGAGGCCTTGAGGCCTTGGGGTCATGCAAGAATGGCCCCACAGCCATTTTTCATCATGTTGTGCATTGAAAAGAATGGCCGTAGGACCATTCTTGGATGCCCCATGGCCATCCCAAAAATGAGCTTGAGGTCTTTCGATTATGCAAGAATGGCTCTAGGGCCATTCTTCCTCATGTTGTGCATGTAAAAGAATGCCCCTAGGGACCATTCTTGGATGCCCCCATGGACCATTCTTGGATGCCCCCATGGACACTATTTCATGCACTCTGATGCATTTTAAAGTAAAACAATGAATATATGAGGCCTTCGGGTCATGTAAGGATGGTTCTTACACCTGTTGCGCATGAAAAGAATAGCCCTAGGACCATTCTTCCACCCGTTGTGCATGGAAGAGAATGGTCCTAGGACCATTCTTGGATGCACCCATGGCCCCTTGGGGTCATGCAAGAATGGCCCTAGGGCCATTCTTCCACCTGTTGTGCATGGAAGGAGACCATTATTGGATGCTCCATGTCCATCCCAAAAATGACTTTGAGGGGTCATGCAAGAGTGGCCCCACGGCCATTCTTCCTCATCTTATGCATGGAAAAGAATGGCCCTAGGACCATTCTTGGATGTCTCCATGGCCACTATTTCATGCACTCTGATGCATTTTAAAGTAAAACGATGGATATATGAGGCCTTGGGGTCGTGTATGAATGGTCCTTGCACCTGTTGTGTGCATGAAAAGAATGGCCATAGGGCCGTTCTTGGATGTCCCATGACCATCCCAAAAATGACCTCGAGGCCTGGGGGTAATGCAAGAATGGCCCTAGGGCATTTCATCCTCATGTTGTGCTTGGAAAAGAATGGCCTTAGGGCCATTCTTGGATGCACCCATGGCCCCTTGGGGTCATGCAAGAATGGCCCAAGGGCCATTCTTCCACCTGCTATGCATAGAAGAAGGCCATTATTGGGAGCTCCATTAGGGGAAGGTTGAGGTCTATGGGGGCCCTTTAAGCTGCCATATTATGTTTTTAAGTACTTTTGCTTAAGGACTCTAAGCATACTTTGACTAGGCCTGACAAGGGGATCTTTATGCAATCATTATTTGAATTTTTATTTTTTCAAATATATATTTGCTTGAGCTGAATTGGGGGTAACTTTTTGATTTCCCCAAATTCAAAATGGCTGAAAAGCCTTCCCTCCTCTCTTCCCTCCACTTTTAGGTCCCCCCACTTTCTCTCTCTACATTCTCTCTCTAAGATGCCCTCGTCTCTCTACCACTCTCTTTCTCTTCCCCTTTCTCACATTTGGGTGTGCCATGGCTCTGCATCTCTGATTAGTAAGCTTCCATAACCTCTGCACTTCCAAATGCAGATATCTCACACTCTCTCATCCTCCATGCCTCATCTTTTTATCATTTTCTGCTCTCTCTCTCTCTCTCTCTCTCATGTCTTTCCCACATTAAAGTGCAAAAAATCCCTCTGTCAACCTCCATAGCTTTAGAGCTTACCACTTTCCATTCTTGCATTGTTTACCATACATATCCCCTACTTTCGTCTGCAATCTACATCTCTCTCTCTCTCTCTCTCTCTCTCTCTCTACTGTATTATGCTGAAAAACCTCAATCTACCATCTTCTATGCCTCTTTGCCATCTTCCTTGTCCTTTCTCCTATTACCTAATCAGAAGATCTATGATCTTCTAATATTTTTTACAGCAAAACTTCATTGCACTCTCCTCAGAATACCCTTTCCTCACTCTTGCATTGTGTTCTACAAGAAGCTCTTTTTAGCATTGCCTAACCCTAAAGAAAATGCCACTTGAAGATATATCTAATAGAGCACCAAAGTTTAGGTTACATGTAGATTTAGCTGCTAAGTATGCTACCATCCCCGCAGCACAAAATCAAGTGGTGTGACCAATGTGCCATTGGGTACTCTTCGATCACAAGGGCAAAAATGTATTGACCTCTGGAACGAATGGATTCATATACCCTATTGACCCGCTCACCAATGCTCCACCTCATTTTGTTAATATCACTACATTTCTTAGTTATGTAGGTGATGGAGCTAATGGTCTATTTGGCTATTGTAGGAGGCTTTCTTTTGTTGCAGCTCAGGAATCGCATTCAAGAGTGCATTTTTGAGGCTTATGGCTTGAGTTGCAGTAGCAACACAAGAAGGACATTGATAGGCTTGAAGAAGTGGTGAACAAATTGAAAACTCAGAATCAGGAACTCCAGAAGAACAACTTGTTGCTTAAGCAGGCCTTTGATATTGAACGGGACAAGATGAATGCAGCCAAACAGGATGCACAAAACAAGCAACGACACCTTGCAAGCCTGAAGAAGCTTCCAGTCGACAACGAAAAAAAAGCGTCAGTCCCTAGAAACCTTGGCAACCCTAAGTGGAGCAAGAAAACGACGTGTACGAGCAACAAGGTAACTTCTATTCTTGCCATTATTTTGCAGGCCATTCTGTTTTGTGAAACATATTGATGTTATTTTGTATTTATGTTCCATGTAGAGATATTACTGGGGATATGATGGGATATGAAGGTGGTGCTGAGGAATGTAGAGCAGGCATATTGAAACATGTTGTTAAGTTATCAGACATATCAAAGCTGCTAGAAGATCCCACATGCAAAATATCTAAGCAAATCCGAAACAAAATTTCTAGAGAGCTGCAAAATATGGTAAGCCCCATACAGATTATGGATGCATGTGATAGTGCTGGTGTCAGTAGGAAGGAATATGAAGCCATTTATAGGGTGTTTACACTAGGTCATTGTGCTAAAGGACTTCTTCGACCCATGCTACCAAAGTGTAACCATGGCAAGAAAAAGTGCAAACTCAGAAATTGCGAACATGTTAGGTGGCTACCGTCATGTGGAGGATGCTCTGCCTGTATGTACTACAAAGGTATTTGAATACAACAAGTACAACAATGTCTTTATTTCTAATTATTCCCCTCTCTGAAATAAAAGAAAGATCTTGTTTTGCCCTGTTTTGGCCTAGAGAGAGAAAATGTCTAGAGAGAGGTAATTCAAACTTGAGATATTCTTGGATATAAAAATCCTCCTAGTGTCTAAAATGGTTTCCTCTAAAACAAAAATTCAAAAAGAACTTTCCAACGTGCAATTAGAATTAATTAAAAATAGGTATAAAGGACCTTAGCCTAAGGGTCGAGATTTTCAGAAAATTTTGAATTATGCTCGAATTAACGTTCCTATGGACCAATAAGATTAATCCAAATGTAGGAAGGAGATAAATTGAAGAATAAAAGAAGATCCCCGAAAAATGAGTAAATACTCACATAAGATGAAGAGTTGACTAAGGACAAGGTTTATTGGTTGAAAAAAAAAGAGAGATTTAGAGGAAATGATGCATTTTTGACAACTCAGTGTGGGGATCTCCCCTCATGAAGGAGGTGCCTATTTCACATGTGTGGAGGAGTTTTAAACTCATAAATAATGAGATATTTTCATCTCTCCTCTCTCCTGTTTCCACTAGATCCAAAAAGTAAGCTAAAACTGACCCAAAAATGGTCAAAAATTGAGCAAACTGATTTGGAAAATTCTAGAATGAGTTTGCTTGGTTAGAGACTCATTTCTTCCTATAAATAAAAGCATCCCCTTTTGTAAAAGGTTAATAGTGTTTATGCACTGTTACTCTACTCCTCCCCAGAGCCAAATACATTGAATTCACTTGATAATTCAATTGTTTTTGGCTAAATCCTCTTCAAAAGAATTGGTGGCCACTCTTGATCCAAACAAGAGTAGAACCCTCAATCCCTCAAGCCAAAGCAAAACTCACAAAACTCCATGTAAGTTAAAAACTCTACTTTTTAATTTCTAATCTATGGTTTTTTGAGTTCTTTGCCCTTTTTGTGAATCTTGATGATAATGCCTTGATGAAAAGGCTACCCTCTTCTCTTCCTTAAGAATTCAGCCCTTCATTATCCTAACATGTGTAACAAAAAATTTGATTTAAACTTTTTTTATTGTTTAATCTTTAGAATGTAGATTAGAGTACTTTACTTCAATTTGGGATTAATTTTAAATTGATATTAGAATGTAAAAATTGAAAAATGGTCAGCCATACAAAGGAGGTTATGGTAAAATTTTCTTAAATTTTGTGGAAAATAAAGTTTATCTTTATGTTATTCTAAATGAGTAATTCCCAAAGTTTGTACATTCTAAAAGAAATATATTTATCTACTCCATGTACATATTCATCTATGAATATGCATGGATATCATTGATATTAGTTATTGAAATTAAATTCTATGCATAGAAAGATGCATATTGGAAATTTTTATTATAAAAGTGTTATTTTCATTAGATTTAAATTCTATGCATAGAAAGATGCATAATAGAAATGTTTTTTATTATAAAAGTGTTGTTTTCATTAGATTTAATTTCTATGCATAGAAAGATGCATATTGAAAATTTTTATTATAAAAGTGTTATTTTCATCAGATTTGAATTCTATGCATAGAAAGATGCATAATAGAAATTTCTTTATTATAAAAGTGTTATTTTCATTAGATTTAATTTCTTTGCATATGGAAAGATGAATGGAAAGATGCATAATAGAAATTTTTTTATTATAAAAGTGTTGTTTTCATTGAATTTAAATTTTACACATAGAAAGATGCATAAAAGATTTATTTTTATTTTAAAAGTGTTATTCTCATCAAAATTGATTTTGTGCCTAGAAAGATGCATAAAGGATTTGTTTTTCTTTCAAAAGTGTTATTCTCATCAAAATTGATTTTATGCCTAGAAAGATGCATAAAGGATTTATTTTTCTTTCAAAAGTGTTATTCTCATCAAAATTGATTTTATGCATAGAAAGATGCATAAAGGATTTACTTTTATTTCAAAAGTGTTATTCTCATCAAAACTGATTTTATGCCTAGAAAGATGCATAAAGGATTTACTTTTATTTCAATAGTGTTATTCTCATTAAAATTGATTTTATGCCTAGAAAGATGCATAAAGGATATATTTTTATTTCAAAAGTGTTATTCTCATTAAAATTGATTTTAGCCTAGAAAGATGCATAAAGGATTTAATTTTATTTCAAAAGTGTTATTTTCCTTAAAATTGAATTTATGCATAAATAGATGTATAAAAGGATATAAAAGAGTTATTCCCACTGAAGTTACTTTTTATGCATAAATAGATGCGTAAAGAATCTTTATATCAAAAATTAGAATTCTCTTAAATTCTATATTTAAATTCTATGAATAGATTTGATGAGATGTGATGTGAATCAGATAGATGTGAATGGATGGATGGATGTGATGTGAGAATAGAGGTGATGAGATGTGAGGTGAAATAGATGAGATGTGAATCAGATAGATGTGAATGGATGGATGGATGTGATGAGAATAGAGGTGATGAGATGTGAGATGAATAGATGTGATGAGATGTGATGTGAATCAGATAGATGTGAATGGATGGATGGATGTGATGTGAATAGAGGTGATGAGATGTGAGGTGAACAGAATTGATGAGATGTGATGTGAATCAGATAGATGTGAATGGATGGATGGATGTGATGAGAATAGAGGTGATGAGATGTGAGGCGAATAGATCTGACGAGATGTGATGTGAATCAGATGGATGTGAATGGATGGATGGATGTGATGAGATGTGAGGTGATGAGATGTGACGTGAATAGATGTGAGGTGAATAGATATGATGAGATGTGATGTGAATGAGATAGATAAGAATGGATGGATGTGATGTGAATAGAGGTGATGAGATGTGATGTGAATCAGATAGATAAGAATAGATGTGATGAGATGTGATGTGAATCAGATAGATAAGAATGGATGGATGTGATGTGAATAGAGGTGATGAGATGTGAGATGAATAGATGTAGCGAGATGTGATGAGAATCAGATAAGTGTGACTGAATGAATGGGTGGTTGTGATGTGAATAGAGGTGATGAGATGTAAGGTGAATAGATGTAACGAGATATGTGAATGTATATGTGAAAGAATTGATATGAATGAGTATGTGAAAGAATGGATGTAAATGTATAAGTGAAGAATGGATGTGAATGTATATGTGAAAGAATTGATGTGAATGAGTATGTGAAAGAATGGATATAGATGTGTATGTGAAAGAATGTGATGTGATGAAGGCTTTTGACTACGTTAGAGAAAAATTATCCTAGAGGAATCGCCCGTGCTTTTCGGGCAAGGGAAGTTTTTTCGGGTTCTGTTTCGGAAGAACCAATGGATTAGTCTCTTGTTAGGATATCCATGGGCGAGGCCCCGAGTGAGGGACCCTGCCCCGTGCAAGAAGTGCTACTTCCGCTGCTAACACCCTTGAATTCGTTGCACAGTGGGGGACAGGGATCTCACAATGATCCTGTATAGGGGACGTGGACGTAGAGTGCTCCATTGACAAGCGGGACACATAGGGGGCCGAGAACATAGGCAAGGTTTTCCCTCGGGGGGTCCACTATATGGAAGCCCCTCCTACGACGTGCGTTCAAGCGGTATTTAAAAATCCCCTTATCTGTGAATTTTGAGCTAATAAAACTACCCCTTTTTCTTTATAAACTTACGGTTTTTTTTCCAAAGTACAATTAAAATACCCCACTTGTAATTGTATTTTTGTAAATTTACCCAATATTTTGGATTAAAAAAACCCCACCTAATGATCGCACGTGGTAGACTTACATATTTTGAGGTGCACCCCCCGAGGGTTTTCCGTCGTCGGCTTCGAGACCTCTTGGACCTCTATATGTCTGAGGTCCACAAGCTATACGGGGATAAGAGATCTTTGATTATAATATGAGATGGTTGTAAATTATAATTGAATTGATTAATAAACATAGAGTTTTCATTTAAATGCATGAACCAGGACAAAGTCAACACAAAGTCTATCCTCACACAGCTCAAGCAAGAGTTGGAAGCCAGCTGGAGCCACAAAGGTCCTCTACAAGAGTGTGTGATTCTACTCAGACACCGAAGAGATAATTCACGAATAATACGCAATCTTGTTTGAAAGACTGAAGTAGATGTGTAGAAAATTAAAGAGAGAGAGAGAGGGTGTGGAGGCTACTCCGCAGCCATGCACAAACAGTGTGGGACTGCCCACACTCAATCGACTGACCGGGCAACTGTTGGCTGCCTGGGAATGGCCCCTAGGGCCAGCCAACAGCCTGCCCTACCCATGCAAGGGCTGGTGGGCACAGCTTGGGGCCTTCCTCCCCCCTTGGGGGGGTGACTCTAAGTAGAATGCTGAACTCCACACCTTCTTAGGGTCTTGGGCTAAAGACCACCAAAATGATGGAGAGCTGCTTGGTATAACATGCATAATCTTTGGGGGCAAGTCAATAACTTCAATGCTCAAGGGAAAATATTCACATTCCAATTAGGGGAGTTGAGCATCTGAGGGAAATTGTGCCCACCAACCAAGGGTGAGGCTACGCGTTTGAATAAAACCAGTTGTGCGCGACTCATGAATTTTATGGTGTGCCAGTGTTGGTGAAGGAGAATGTGTTGAAGTAAATAAGGACTGTAAACCGACTTACCGGCCGTTCTCATTTCAGAGTTTGGGCGACGTATAAATGAACGGCCCAAATTATTAGAAGTCACACACTGCCAGTGTCGGTGATGGTGGTAGATAATGTGGTGACGTGAAGTATGAACTCACAGATTAATGGAAGGGCTCGCTCTTCGTGCCAAATTGAAGCACGGTTGTGCAAACGTTTCAAAGCTTGGAAAGAAAAAGCATAAAATCAGGCGCTTGTGTTGACAGGAGGCCACTTCCATGGTGGGTGGTGAGTGGTACACGTTCTGCAGCTGGCTTGTTTCCATGGTGGGTGGTGCCGAATAAGACTTATCATCTGAAATCTTGATAGCGGCACCGTATCTGCTTCTGCATCACTACCGTTATAAGTAGCGGCTGGCAGTGATGAGCCGAGCTCAGCAAAGCAACAGCCACCTAGCTTTCTGCCCACCATGGCGTTTTCTAATTCCTCTTGTTAATGGTGCTTGCAGTAGTCCTATCACTTGGCCCTTCGCTTCTCGTGCAGGCCAACGACGCAGACGCTCTCCAGGACATCTGTGTCGCAGACGTCCAGTCCGCAATCAAGGTGAACGGCTTCGTATGCAAGGATGCCGCCATTGCCACTGCGGAGGACTTCGCATCTTCGTTCATCGCCAAGGCGGGCAACACATCCAACCCCTTGGGGTCGGCCGTCACTCTGGCCAACGTGGCCAACTTCCCGGGCGTCAACACCTTCGGCATCTCCATGGCCCGCATCGACTTCGCGGCGGGCGGCGGCCTCAACCCGCCGCACGTCCACCCTCGGGCGTCCGAGCTTCTGTACGTGGAGGAGGGATCCCTGTATGTGGGCTTTGTCACCACCGAAAACAAGCTCTTCTCCAAGACCATAAGGCAGGGGGAGCTCTTCATCTTCCCCAAAGGGCTTGTGCACTTCCAGCTCAACGTGGGCGGCAACGAGCCCGCCGTGGCGATTTCCGCCCTCACCAGCCAGAACCCCGGCACCTCGCAGGTCGCCAAGGCCACCTTCGCATCCAACCCGACCATCGATGATGCGGTCCTGGCCAAGGCCTTCCAGATCAGCGACGAGGAGGTGGAGCATTTGAAGGACGTCATTCGCAAGACCTAGATTAGTCAAAAACTAAACCTTGTTGGCTCACTAGATCCACCCTTTTTTTTTCTCAACCTTTTATGATCTTAGATTTTTGAGGCATCTATTTTAATCATGATTGACTTGATCCAATGATACAACACTTCTCATTTCTTTTTTCTCTCGACTAAAAAAATGATTATTTTTTTGCCCCCCCCCCCAAATTTGTAACTACCCTCCAAAAAGCCCTCCCATTACCTACCTATGACTAAAAACAAGTTTTCTAATATCTAAATCATAATTCAAGCTTCATAATCATTGCACTTTCTTACTTTTAAATACCTAGACCACCAGATCATCATCACATCCATTGCATGTCCTTTTAAAAATGACATTTTTCAGTCCTCTAAAAACACTACAAGGTTGAGGTTCCCATAGCAACATTGTTAGCATCACTATGGCCCCCTAATATGTGCTGCTAAGAATGTCGCATCAAACATGTCACATAACGACATTCTTAGCGACACATTTTGTGTCACTAAGCAACATTTTAAGGTTGACAAACTTATTAAGATTTGTATTGCATAGCGACACAAACTGTGTCGCTATGCATATAATTACACACTGTTATTATATCCCACATTGTGATTTGTATATGGTAGTTCTAGCTCTCTCTCTCTCTCTCTCTCTCTCTCTCTCGTTATTGCTTTCTCTATCTCACAACAACACAAAGCAACTATAGACGCGCTTGATAGACGCGTAAAATAGTGGGCACGTCTATAGGCGTTGCTTGAATAGAGAATTTACGGGCGCATCTAATAGCGCATGTATTTGCG
Source organism: Cibotium barometz (assembly GCF_041138505.1). Lineage (NCBI taxonomy): Eukaryota > Viridiplantae > Streptophyta > Polypodiopsida > Cyatheales > Cibotiaceae > Cibotium > Cibotium barometz. The sequence goes on from NC_141091.1 coordinate 10,246,316, forward strand.
CGTGTATTGATGCGTCTATTAGCGCGTCTACACTGAGAATCTAACACTGCGTCTAACAGCACGTCTATTTGCGCGTCTATTAGTGCGTCTACACTGAGAAGAATTAGACGCGTATTTAGACGCAAAACAGAGAATACAAAAAGTGAGATTTTGGTGTAGGCTGATAAATATACATCACTGCTTTCCAAACATTGCCCATGATTACCAAAGCACATAATTTTAACAAAAACATCAATGCTTTTTTGCAAACCCACATATACAAAAATTAAGTGAGGTGAGGAGAATGAGACAATATGTAAAATAGTTTTACCAATATCAATGATGGGCTACGGTTCAATCTCATCCTCAATGAGATCAACCCTTGCCAAATTACCAACTTCAAAATCCAAACAAGCGTTTAGATCTACAAATACATTCAACCCACTACTACTTGTGCTACTCATGTGCTCATTGAAATTAGCATCACCAATAGTAGGCTCGTCCTCTCGGGTAATGGCCTCAATATCTGTATCTCCTATCTCATGATCATCCTCCTCTCTCGTATCATGGTCATCATCACCTCCATGGCCATGATCATCCTCCATACGCTCCATATTCGTAAATGTACTATACATCACTTTGGAACGTGGCATAATAGGTATGACATGCCACCATCTATTATTATCCACCATTGGTTTTGATAGACAACCTAATTCAAACACAAATACAATCATGTTATTTTCCTTGCATCGAAGGTATTAAATATTTAAAAGTGAGTATTTTTATATGTGTGTACAATACCTGTTCACATTGTTGTGGTAGTACTAGTGTGTCCTTCTTACTTTGCCAAAACTTTGTGGAGTCAATAGTTACAAAGCCACTTGCATGGCGTTTGATTGTTACATTAGGCCTCTTTCCACCACGTCCTTAAACCACTTTACATCCAAAACATACACAAAGAAGCGTCGAAAGTCAAGCTTAATATTATCTTGGATTATGCCACAATAATCATCCATGGCTCCATTGGCTCCCTCAAAGCTAGCAATGATGCCGCAATCTTGTGTGTTTCTCTTATCATCAATCCGTTGTGTTCGAAAATGCTTGCCCTCACACCATATAGCATTGAACATAGTGCACTACACCAAGACAAAATCAATTAAATAAGCAATCTAAATTATTGAAAGCTCCTAACTTATGCATAACATTCTATATACCGACCTTGCTCATGCATCCCCTAGCATACTCCCATTCTTCCATTGTGATATGCATCCCCTCGTCTTTCTTTGCTTTCTCCATTTCATCAAGTAGCCAATTCACATGAATATCCTTTGGAAGTTCTCTTAGATACTGAGGGTATGGCACACGAGATCCGTGGTGTATACGAAAGAGGGCCCTTTCTTCTTGTCTTCTTGACTTTGCATCCTCGTATCTTGTCACCCATCTTTTCATCACATCACTATTAAGCACGCAATAGAGGTTGATATTATTAAGCAACTCCGTGTCTATTACTTTGTTGCGTCCTTTCCCTTGTAGAGGTCATCCTTAGGTCTTCATCATCTCTCCATAGTCGTGGGAGAGAGCTATCCACATTAACAAGGAACTCAGAAATATATACAAGTGACTCTTGTACCAACCAACCCTCGGCCATGCTACCTTCGGGTCTTGCATTTTGTCTCACGAAACCCTTCAAGGTCTTCATGACGTGCTCAAGAAAGAACAACCATCGTGCATGTATAGTACCGCATATAGCAATCTCATCCACCAAATGCACTATGAGATGTAGTTGGCTTGTGAGAATAGAACGTGGAAATGTCTCCTCCACTAAACAAACCACCTCCACTGACATAACTCGAGCATTCTCAAGCGTGGTGGGATCTATTTCCTTTGAGCTCAAACATACCTAGAAATGATAAAGTACACCATATTAGCAATATGAACACCTTGCATGGAGCATTGATACGCATCACATTTTGTATCATGTAAAGTATCTCACAAGCTCGCCCATCTTGTAAAGTACCTCACAAGCTCGCCCATATTAGTAATATGAACACCTTGCATGGAGCATTGATACGCATCACATTTTGTATCATGTAAAGTACCTCACAAGCTCGCCCATCTTGTTAATATAATCTTTCACGTCCTTCGATGCACTACGAGAAATGCTAGTAGGTAGTATGAACTGAACACACGAGGAATGGTTGATTAGTTGCTTCTAATTCACTCACAAATTTGAAAGGAAAAAGATATTATGCACATAAAATACTTACTTGGAGCATCTTGTGCTAATCATGAGATTTCAAGCCATATAATTGCTCTACACCTCTTTTCTTGCTCTTTGTAAAGGCCCCCTTCAAACACCTCATGCATCCAGTGGGAATACGAATTGTAGTAATAGCACGCTTCACCGCCACCATCTCTAGCTTTGATAACCTCCACGGTGCACGAGGTAAAAAAACACGCCCATTTGGTCTCTCTTGTGGCCAAGCTTCACGCATCCTCCCTGTGGTACGTAGATTCTCCCTTATGCCTACGGAATCTCGTGTCCCATTCAAATGTTCCCAAATGGTAGATGCCACATTCTTGAAGATATGCATGGGATCAAGCAGGTGATTGATCTTGAGGTGGGACCAATATGGTAAACGATAAAAGATGGAGTATCTAAACAAAAGCTGGTGTTAGCGGGGGCAATCTTTATTTCCAGCCAATATAGCACACAATAGTTACAAACCCTTACAAGTGGTGGAGGAGTCGTGGAAGCGTCCCAAATTCTCATCCAATCTCTCGCAGTGAGTGATTGTGGGAGGACTTCATTCCAAGGGGCAACATATCTAGGACGATTAGGTGGGATAAATCGATGGTGATTCTCATAGATGACCTTATTCAATGCGTCTGCCCATGAGGCAACAAGTGAAGGACCACGAAAACAGGACATGCATGGTAACCCGATGTAGTGAGACCTGAACAATAGACGCAATTAAGAGTTGAAGGTGGGTTTAGGGTGCCACATCCTTTGCCTACCCTGGAATTAGAAGGGATAACATAACATGTCCTTTCTTAATCGCCATAGAGAGTGGAAGATTATAATTCACCAATATCACTGGCCATACATTGTAAGAGGTGCTTTTGAGACCAAATGGGTTCACACTGTCCATACCCAATCCAAGTCTCAAGCTCCTAGGTTCTTCCTTGAAGCTTGGCCATGTGTCTTCAATATGCTTCCACGCAAGAGTGTTTGCGGCGGGAGTTCTCCACTTGCCATTGGTTGATTGATGGGAGGAATGCCATGACATGAGCTCTGCAATGGATTTGCACTTGAACATATGTTGGATGCGAGGGATTATGGAAAAATGTCGCAGAACCTTACGACGAGGTCCAAAGTTTTGAGATCTGCTCTTAATCTTGCCTCTCCACAAGTAGGACACTCTATTGCATCCTTACGTAGTCCACGAAACAAAACGCTATCGTTTGACACATGCATGGATGCGCTTGTAATCTAATCCTCCAAGAGAGGTCACATGTTGCCTTGCTATATCTCTTGAGGTTGGTAATTTATTCTCCCTTGGAAGCATTTTACACAATAGCCTGCACGTGAAGACCATAAATGAGGAAAAGCATTCGAGTAATTGACCCACTAGCATAATTCACCATGTTTGCAAAATAGACTTTAAAGCTTACTTGAGTAATGCATTCAAACTTGCATTGCTCCATCCATAGATGGTTTGCAAGTTTAGTAACTCAAGGGAGGCACGTAGAACAGAGAATGTGCACCCCTCAAACAATGGAGTCGATGCTGCGGTAAAAAGATCGTCCTGCTCCATGCTATCATCCCTCCCTTCGGATTGATGGACATATAAATCCCGCACCATATCATCAAACACCTCCTGCTCCACGGCTTCATGAGGTAATGGCGGAGGGCTACTTTCACCATCACTCCATGCATCCGTAACGGTCTCTCCTGAAGATCCCACCTCATATCGCCGACGCTTTGCCTCCTTCACGAGACGAGCATAGGGCAACATATGCGGGTGTGGCACTGCATCCTGTATCAAATTAAAACGGGATCATAACTCAAACATATGAGCACCCATAGGTATCTCAATCAACCTTAACTCTTTAACACTTACCATGTTTACGGTCGCATCCCAGTCTCCATACTTTGAGATGTGATTGAGTGTAATCCTGCGTGCACGATACATGTTTCCTCGACATCGATCACACATACATTTGATTTTTTGCTCCAACCACATTTCGCGATGGTGGATACGGAGGGATTCATCCTCATTGGAGCTACTTGTTGAAGATGAAGACATCCTACAAATAAACAACCCAAAAAATTTACTCTTGTATCAAATATTTAATCTTAAAACTCTCTGGCGCGTCTAATACCGCGTCTAAAACTGCGTTTGTTCTGTGTGGTATGCGTCTATAGGCGCATCTAAACCCTATTGTAAACGCACAATTAAACATGCATTTAGACGCGTATATAGACGTGCACTACACAGAATAGACACGATTTTAGACGTGCACTACACAGAATAGACACGATTTTAGACGCGATATTAGAAGCGCTTTTATAGACGCGATTTTCAAACCTACTTTTAGCGCGCTTGCTTTTCTTCACATACTTTTAACGTCGTGCGGCTTGCTTTGCTATTATAACAGACACAGTTCCGAGCATCCACACTTATCTCCAAGCACCCACACTTATCTCCAGGCTTACACAATCATCTCCAAGCACACAAGAGAAGAGGGTGAACAAGGAAGAGAAGAAAGAGAAGCAGCTTTGAAGAAGGACAAGAAGCTTCCATACCTCTATCCAAGGTAAGTCTCTTTACGGTTGATCTTCTTTGAAAGTTGCTCTCTTTGGATTCGTCCTTTGTCGTATCCAAGAAACGAATGTTTTTGGTACTAGTGTTGTGCTTTTGTGTCGGGTGCATGTCCTTTTCGAGTTTTTAGAATAGTCCGTCTGTTGGAGCGCGTCTATAGACGCATCTGAGAGCGCGTCTAAAAGTGCGTCTATAGACGCGTCTACTCTATGTTTGGAAACAAATAGCTGCGTCTATAGACGCGTCTACTCTGTGTTTGGAAACAAATAGCCGCGTCTATAGACGCGCTGTTATACGCGAAGATAGATGCACTTTGTTATTTTTCCCTGGCCTAGCCTTCCCTTCCCTTCCCTTTTTCTCTTATCTCTTCTCTTTTTTTGTCTTTTTTTCTCCTCTCTTTTCCTCTCCTTTCTCCTCTCTTTTATCCCCACTTTTTCTCTCTTTTTCTCCTCTCTTTTCCTCTCCTTTATCCTCTCTTTTATCCCCACTTTTTCTCTCTTTTTCTCCTCTCTTTTCCTCTCCTTTCTCCTATCTTTTCCTCTCCTTTCTCCTCTCAAGTTTTATCCCCACTTTTCCTCTCTTTTCTACTCTCTTTCCTTCTCTCTTTTTCTCTCTTTTTCTCTCCTTTCCACTTCCACTTCCAAGAAAAGGATTGCATATTGAATGATGGAAATAAGTGATTGCATGAATGAAGAAAGGGATTGCATGAATGATGGAAAGGGATTGCATGATTGAAGAAGGGGATTGCATGAATGATGGAAAGGGAAAGCATGATTGAAAAAATGGATTGCACTCTATATTTTCCTCTCTTTTTCCTTCTCTCTTTTATCCTCTCTTTCCTTCTCTTTTCGTCTCTCTTTTTCTCTCTTATCTCCTCTCTTTTTCTCTCTTATCTCCTCTCTTTTTCTCTCTTATTTTCTCCTCTCTTTTCTCTATTTTCCTTTCCTTCTCTCTTTTATCCTCTCTTTTTCTCTCTTTTATCCTCCCTTTCCTTCTCTTTTCGTGGTAATTTTTCTCTCTTATCTCCTCTCTTTATCTCTCTTTTTTTCTCCTCTCTTTTCCTCTCCTTTCTCCTCTCTTTTATCCCCACTTTTTCTCTCTTTTATCCCCTCTTTTTCTCCTCTCTTTTCCTCTCCTTTATTTTATCCCCTCTTTTTCTCCTCTCTTTTATCCCCAATTTTTCTCCTCTCTTTTATCCCCACTTTTTCTCTCTTTTATCCCCTCTTTTTCTCCTCTCTTTTCCTCTCCTTTGTCCTTTCTTTTATCCCCACTTTTCCTCTCTTTCCTTCTCTCTTTTTCTCTTTTTTTCTCTTCTTTTTCTCTTCTCAGTTCATCATCATCAGTAATCTTCTTTTTTTCTTTTTTCCAGTTCATCATGTGGCCAGGAAGCTCTTCAGGCTCACCTGATCTTCGAGAGACTATCTTTCGGGAGTTATATAACCTTTTGGGGCACCCTCCTAGTCCAGGGGAGCTATATAACCTTTTGGGGCACCCTCCTAGTCCAGGGGAGTTATACAGCTACATGACGGATACTCTAAACACCCCCCAGGAGTCGGCACTATAGACTCCAAACCACCCCAACCCCACACCAGCTGAGATTACCCCAGCGGAGTCAACATAGCCCAGCCGGCTACATAGCTGAGCCCCTTCCCCCATGCCATCCTATGCCTCTTCCCCCATGCCGTCATCAAGAGGCCCTTCTGCCTCGCAGAGCTGTCGGCGTACATTTGAAACTTGGTTCTCTAGCTACGAGTGGTCCACGTGTTCCCGTGCAGTCGAGTCGCTTCTCCAGCTACTACGAGTGGCTAGCGTACTAGCTCGACACGACACAATAGCAGGCGTAGTAGCAGGAAGAGCGGTGGAGGATGCATGGCACAGTGCTTTGGGAGGGGTGGGGGTGGGGACGAGGATGATTCAGATGATTTAGACGTGCCTCCGGGTGATGGTACGATCTACTATGACATCACTTAGACAGGAGGCATCTTGATGGATGCACGGGGGAAGGACATCATGGCCTTCATGCGCTCTATTGCTAACAATTACAGAGATTGCTTTATTCACTACAAAGATCATCCAAAGAGGTTGGCTGATGAGACCCTCGCTGCTGCTGTTCGCTCTAGGTATCCTAACCCCCCCAATGTTCAATTCACAAATAAATGGGCCAAGTCAAAGATTGTTACGACACTTAGCAATAAAAGATCTTCGCTTAAGAGGCATGCACTAGCGGAGCTTGCCAAGCTCGAGGGAGGTCAACCACCAAGGGGCCCGCCCCACACCGCTCACAAGCATGAGTGGAAGAAAGCAATGAAGTCAGCGAAGGAGGAACCCTGTCTGCAGCACGTGGAGGCACGAAGGATCCAAATGGAGCAATATGGAAGCCTGCATTTTGGAGCAGGGGGTGTTGAATCATGGGAGGCCCAATTCGTAAGTATCGATCTCAAATTATATTGTTTATGTAGTTTATTAGGAGGTTGTTTCTTTGTACTAACCCCTCCGCAAATTGTGTCATCTTGTAGCTTGATATCGTGGGTAGGTACCCTACTCCTGTCGAGACAGCCTACCACCGCCACCATCGCAGAGGAGATACATGGAGGCACTTCTATAATGATGGGTTGATTACTGAGGAGCAGTATATCCGGGCTACTGGAGAGCCCCCCGAGGTATTTGAAAGTAATTAAATAATGTCAATATTATAAATAAAGATTTGATTGACCATAGCGCATCAAATGCAACTCCACAACAGAAGGGAGCAGTACATTGGGGGTCAACCACGAAGGATACATGGAAATATAGATTCGTAAGTACACTCCACTACAAAATGCCTATCTTCTATCTTAATTTTGCAAGCAACTAAACTTCTCTTTTATCTCTTATATGTAGGAGAAAACTGTGGGTCATCGGCCACGTAAAGTAGAGGAGGTCAATTACCATAGGAACCCTTGTGATATAGATGCTTGGAATCATTTTTTAGATAATAACATCATCAAGCAGGATCACTTAAGCAACATGAGCCTTTGTCGGTGAAGAGATGAGTAACTAAATCATATTAGTGGAATTATATTTACATTGATACATGGTGTGTATTCATTTTTTATATTATGGAGACCATGAAGATGATGGGATTCCAGAATAGCAATGCGGGGACAATGAGGAGGATGACCTAGCCTAGGACCATCCCCTTTCCTTTTTGTACTAAATAGTTTCAAAAACACACACAATTGTTTTTCAAGTATCTTGCAAGTATGTCTCTTGTTTATTTGCAAGTATGTCTCTACTTTAGTTATATTGCATGCTTTTTGGAGCTAGTCGTGATAGAAATGCCAGTGTTTGGCACTTTGTCATGGCAATTTTTGAATGCTAAGACACGTACAAATAAAAAACTAGAGAAATCTCCTTGTAGGCTATGCGGTGCAGCATCAAGGAGATTTCTTTGTTTTTTATTACATCCACAGGTGCAGCCACACTCACATTACAAGCATCTCCTCACAACTCTCTCTCTCTCTCTCTCTCTCTCTCTCTCTCTCTCTCATACACACAAGAGAAAGAGCAAGGATAAGAACTTAGGAAAAAGAGGGATTGTGTCATTGTATTATATGAGAATGTAGCTTATATATACAACTGGTCGTTATTCACACTTGGGTGCCCAAGGCTTAAAACCCTAACTAATAAGCTTAATCATTTGCTATATTTTCTCATAATATTTACAACGTTTATAGTGCCTTTTCATGAAACTTATTGTGCTACTCTTGTTTGTAATAGAGAGTGCCTTTATTAATCCCAAAATGGGTTTAGCATCTCCCCTACTGGATGGAAGGTGGAAGTTCCATCGTTAGAACTTTTTCATGGCCTAAAAGCCTTTCACCAAGCTTGAATCTATAATGATTTCTTCTTGATTGAAGCTTGCCTAGTGTTTTTCGAAAATATAGATGGGTTGTCTAGAAGGACGTGTTTATGGTCTTCAAAAGTAACATTTATATAGCCATGTAAGCACTAGAGACAATCATAGTAATATAAATTTGATACTCTAATGGACCCCTAGGGATGTGCGTATGGTCTTCAAATGTAACATGCATATAATCAAGTAAACACCAAAGACAAGAATAGTGATATAAAATTTGCCACTCTATTGCACCCCTATTTATATCAAAACACAAGATCTCCTTATCAAAACGCTATATGGCCTCCTTCTTGTGGTCAAGCAATATCAGGATCAACTTCATGAATCTATATGATGCAATGACCACTGAATTGGGTATTCTATGCCAGGCTCATATCCATAGTAGAAGACCTTATCTTTGACTCTCTATGTTATTGAAGCATAATCGATCAAACAATGGAAAATTATAACATACATGAGAGTCTTTTCTCTACTCAACAGTGGATTTTGCTAATGTAGGGTGTTTGAGATTATGGGGGTGCAAGAGATGAAGGTAACGAAGCCCATGGTTCTCTTATATAGGCTGGGAGAGCTAAATCCATGTAAGATTTTCCTCACCAAGTGTATGGAGAGAGGGAGAGAGCGACCCATGATTCCCCTCACCAATTGAATGACAACTCATAAATTTCTTTGGATTTCTCCAAAAAAAAGATGTACCACTTAGTTTCTTGAAAGTCGAAACTTTTATTTATCGAAGGCGAACGATCATACCACTTAGTTTCTTGAAATTTGAAACTTTTATTTGCGATCATCGCTAAAATTGATGCATTAAGTTATCTAAGAGTATAAATGGTTGAGAAAAAAAGTGCCACATATACGGACATGCCCAAAAATGTGGACTCATATTTTGGGGGACGAAGGAACCTACAAGTTTCACTTTTACTCGTTAATTTTATTTATAAGCTTCAAAATTCTGCAAAAATTTAAAGCATTTTTAGGTGGTCACATAAGATGAAGAGTTGACCAAGTACTAGGTTTATTAGTTAAAAATTAAGGTTTATTAGTAAAAAAATAAATGATCAAGATAGCCCTATAGGATAATGTTATACCATGTAGTCATGGCTAGAAGCCCAGCCTTCAACCTATATTCTAGCTCTTGCGAATGACGTTCTTCAAATGCTCCACCTCCTCGTCGCTGATTTGGAAGGCCTTGGCCAGGACAGCATCATCGATGGCCGGGTTGGATGCGAAGGTGGCCTTGGCGACCTGCGAGGTGCCGGGGTTCTGGCTGGTGAGGGCGGAAATAGCCACGGCGGGCTCGTTGCCGCCCACGTTGAGCTGGAAGTGCACAAGCCCTTTGGGGAAGATGAAGAGCTCCCCCTGCCTTATGGTCTTGGAGAAGAGCTTGTTTTCGGTGGTGACAAAGCCCACATATAGGGATCCCTCCTCCACGTACAGAAGCTCGGACGCCCGAGGGTGGACGTGCGGCGGGTTGAGGCCGCCGCCCGCCGCGAAGTCGATGCGGGCCATGGAGATGCCGAAGGTGTTGACGCCCGGGAAGTTGGCCACGTTGGCCAGAGTGACGGCCGATCCCAAGCGGTTGGATGTCTTGCCGGCCTTGGCGATGAACGAAGACGCGAAGTCCTCCGCAGTCGCAATGGCGGCATCTTTGCATACGAATCCGTTCACCTTGATTGCGGACTTGACGTCTGCGACACAGATGTCCTGGAGAGCGTCTGCATCGTTGGCCACGAGAAGCGAAGGGCCAAGTGATAAGACTACTGCAAGCACCAACAAGGGGAGGGGAGGATCACTGTAACAAAACCCCATGGTGGGCAGAAAGCTAGGTGGCTGTTGCTTTGCTAGCTCCGCTCACTGCCCGCTACTTTATGTAGGAGTGCTGCACAAGCAGGTACCGTGACCCTCTCAAGCTTGTAGACGATAGGTCTTATTCACGACCTTTGCTTAGCTCGATCGGTGTACACGCAGATGCAGTGCCCCTCTCAGGCTTTCAGATGGCAGGTCTTACTCACCACCGTGCAACCTGGCGGTGGGCTTATCTCCATGACGCACTCTGGATCACTCAGCCTGCGATCAGCTCACTTTTATTCTTTCGCTGCTAGCAATGCGGATGCGGGTTCTTTGTGAAGACATTGGAAAGGCATACAACTATTTGTTTTCAATGCGTATCTCACCCTTTATAAACTAATAGTTTAATGTACATGTATCTCTTTGAGTAGGGGCCTACCATGAGTGAAAAAAGAAATTCAATTAACTAGTTGATGGCTTTTTTTTCTTTTTTGGGGTTACCTTTGAGTGGAAACATTAGAAAGCAAAGAAACTGAAATTAAGGTTTTTTTAAAGCCTTAATCAAATAAACTGAAACGACGTCTACGTTCACTTGGCCTTTGCAGAGGAGAGTCTTGTGTTTTGCCTTTTGCAGAGGGGAGAGGTGAAAGAGAGAGGAGGGGGCTGAGCACGAAGGAGCATGTAGTACCTTATGGTGCATTTATTAAATAACCAGCCTCGTGAAATAACCCTCTCTCGTTTCTATCTTGATGTCCCTCTCTGATGAGCAGAATCTCAAAATGCCTGCGTTCAAGAGGAAGGAAGATCCCCCTTTCTCTCTCTCTCTCTCTCTCTCTCTCTCTCTCTCTCTCTCCCCCCCCAAAATGAACATCTCGCTTTCTGATTTGCAAGCGAGTCTGTCTATCAGGAAGACCTCTGTCGGACAATCTAACATGTGTGAGTATGCTATCATGAAGGCGAAATTGCTCTTTTGTCCTTGGTTAGATCAGGGATACACCTGAATTATCTTTGGACAACGTGGCTGACTGGTTTGCAAATTGACATCGCCTATCATCAGATCTGATATAATTCAGTGTTAAAAGATCTCCACACCAGAATCTGAAAAGGTGCCATTCACGCATCGAGCTTTAAAGAGTTGTGAAGAGTGTGGAGTCTTCTATATGTAGACACTCTTCACAAAGTTGTGTGTGAAAAGGTGTGGAGCCTTCTATGACCAGGACATAAGAGTAGGTGTGAAAAGGTGCCATTCATGTATCGAGCTTTAAAGAGTTGTGAGGAGTGTGTAGGCTCACACTCTTCACAACTCTTTAAAGCTCGATACGTGAATGGCACCTTTTCACACCTACTCTTATGTCTTGGTCATATTCAAAAAGATACATGTACATTAACTATTAGTTTATAAATAACTTTTTAGATCCAACCAAAGTGATCCTACTTTTCAAATGAAATTTTTGCTATTGAAAAATTCATTCAACAGTTTATACTTTATTTATATATTAACATAAACATTGTAGAATTTTAACGAGTATAGCTATTTTGTTTTCATAGTGAGAATCTTAAAGTAAGTTAGAAATTCGAAATGATAAGAAACTTTATTTAGTACTAATAACTCAATAGAGAGTGACTAGAGAGAAGCCACAAAGCATTGCATAATCATTACCTATCTACATCGTGTTGGTTTTGTTTTTACAAGTTATTATGTGTAGGTAGTGGGTTTGAGTGAGATGGATTGTAAGTTATTATGTGTAGGTATAGTGGAGTGAATATGTTGTCATTGTAAGGCAGTAATACTAGTAAGCAAACCACGAGAAGTTATTGTGTGGCCTCTGTTAAGTCTCCATTCTATTGATTATGGTTTGACAATGAGTAATAGATAAAATTTTTGAGCATTGCTTGAGTGATGTGGATTGTGGCCTTAGGGGGTTCACTATAAGTAAACCCTATGTATCATGTGCGTTCAAGGCCTATTTTTTAAAAATCCCTTATTTGTGATTTTTTAATGAGTAAAACATACCCTTTTTCTATTCAACCTGTGAATACCCCTTTAAATGGTACTACCTTGTCCTTGGTTAGATCAGGGATACACCTGAATTATCTTTGGACAACGTGGCTAACTGGTTTGCAAATTGACATCGCTTATAATGCTTATTGGCTGAGAGAGAGAGAGAGAGAGAATGCTTATTGGCTGAGAGACGAGTAGACTGAGAGAGAGAGAGAGAGAGAATGCCTATTGGCTGAAGCCCAGCCTCCAACCTCTATTCTAGGTCTTGCGAATGATGTCCTTCAGATGCTCCACCTCCTCGTCGCTGATCTGGAAGGCCTTGGCCAGGACCGCATCATCGATGGCCGGGTTGGATGCGAAGGCGGCCTTGGCGACCTACGAGGTGCCGGGGTTCTGGCTGGTGAGGGCAGAAATAGCCACGGCGGGCTCGTTGCCACCCACGTTGAGCTGGAAGTGCACAAGCCCTCTGGGGAAGATGAAGAGCTCCCCCTGCCTTATGGTCTTGGAGAAGAGCTTGTTTTCGGTGGTGACAAAGCCCACATACAGGGATCCCTCCTCCACGTACAGAAGCTCGGACGCCCGAGGGTGGACGTGCGGCGGGTTGAGGCCGCCGCCCGCCGCGAAGTCGATGCGGGCCATGGAGATGCCGAAGGTGTTGACGCCCGGGAAGTTGGCCACGTTGGCCAGAGTGACGGCCGATCCCAAGCGGTTGGATGTCTTGCCGGCCTTGGCGATGAACGAAGACGCGAAGTCCTCCGCACTCGCAATGGCGGCATCTTTGCATACGAATTCGTTCACCTTGATTGCAGACTTGAAGTCAAAGATCTTAGTAGATGCTGATTGGGAATATGATTGTATAAGCATGACTTAATAAGAAAGCTTTAGAGTTTTTTAATGAAGTCTATTTAGAATTATAATATTTTCCTTGGACTCTTGGGATTTTGTAAATTTACGTATGTAATTCATCAATGAAAAGTTTTGTCTTGTAATTGCTGTGCCTTTGTAATTTTTTATGTTGTTCTTTTAGAATTACAATATTTAGAGCTCTTTTTATGAACCCCTTGAAGAGTTCTAATATTTTTCTTTTAGAGATGTACTCGAGTCACGAGATGATAATTATGGCACAATATCTCAAAACCATTACAAACTCATGTTTCTACCTTGAAAAATTTAAGTACAAATGTGTTTTAAGTAAAAGAACATCATAAAAAGAGAATAGAATTTTTCAATCTTTACAAAAAAGATTATAAAATTAGAAGAAAATTTATAAATATTTACAATGATAAATAGGGAGAAGAATGAAGCTTTCTATTTTGTCTCCATCTGGAGCCTCTGGTTTTGTCTCCATGTCTCCCTTTGTCTTCTCTGGTTTTGTGGCCTCCTTTGTCTCCATGTCTATATCCTTGGACTGTTTTTGGTTATTCTTACTAGCAAACTTGAGTTCCTTCTTAGCTTTCTTGCCAACACCCTTCTTGGCACCCACTTAAGGACAATTTTTCTTTGAGGCACTTCTTGATTTAATACCCTTTTCTTTATGTGTGCCTTGTTGAGGAGAACCCTTGGTTTCTTTATGTAGAGTTCCTTGCTTAAACATAAAATGCTTTAGCGGTGAATGTACATGCATTTTCTTCTTCTTCTTAGATGAAGAGGCTTGCCTTGGGGGTAGTGGAGAATCTGGATCATTCGAAGTAATTGAATTACTCAAAATAATATTGATAGCTCTTTCACGAACACTCCATCCACATCCAAAACTCGTAAGATCCAAGAGTCTGTCAAATTAAGAAAATTTCTCAGATTTAAAAACCAAGAACTATAGAAAATAAGTTAAAAAATTAAGTAAAGATTTATTGCAAAAATAGTGGGTTTTTAACTTAACCTACGCTACTATCAATCTCGGTATATTTAGACAAAATATATTTCCACACATTGGAAATAACATATCATTCACATGAGGTAGAATCTTTTTGTAAAGCCACTGGCTAATTCAGAAACTTATACTCTACCTCCTTTTTCAAATTTGGAAATTTATCTTTAATAGCCGCAATAGCTCTCGTACATGCCCTATTAAAAATTAAATTTGAATATAAGAAAAAATAAAGTATAAAGCTTAGAAGGAAGATCAATATTCAAGTTATTAAGGAGAACTATTTACAATTTAATTTGCCCATGTATTCCAATTAGGCTAATCATGAAAATAACACTCCTTCTAGAAGATTAATAACACAGCACTCTAGTGTCCATTGGAAAAAAGTAAAAGAAATACTTAAGAAAGCAAATATCGTATGTCAAATATTTAAACACATAGGAATCATCAGTTAGAGACGAACCTCTCTACATATGGCAAAACAACAAAACAAATGTTCTTATTTTCATTGGCTTGAAATAGGATGTCAGCTCGGAAGTCTTCTTCTTCATATCAATCAATGCAGGGGACACTAAGAGATCACAAATGAATATTTCTCATAAGTGCCCTGAAAGAGTTTATAAAGGAAAAATAAACAAAATAGAAAATATTCTTACATAATTAACATATGAGAAAATAAACATATGTGAAAATAAACATATGTGAAAAATGTAGTCATACCTTAAACACATGAGAAAAATGTAGTCATACCTTAAACATATGTGAAAAATGTAGTCATACCTTAAACACATGAGAAAAACATTATCATTGATCTCCCGATCCTTCTCTACAAGCATGTAAATTTCCCCAGGTGCAATATAGAGATAGTCTTTCTCCACTGTGCCAACATTGTAGATAAGCTTCCCTAGTACTTGGGCAAGCCTCTGAGAATTGGCTTTCTCCAACTGCACAAGGGTCTCTAAGCTATCATGCACATGTGAGACCTTTTCCTTCAACTCCTCCTCCTCCTCCTTTCCTTCACCTCCTCTTTGCCTTTGATTTCCTTTTCAATGCTGGGGGAATTGTGAGGATCTCAAAGGCTTCTTATCCCTCATTGGCAAGGTGTGAAGAAATTTGTCAAACCTGTACCTCACCCTGCTAACAAGTGTCATGTCCCTGTCCGACTCTTCTTGCATGGGTTACACATAGAAGCTATCATTCATGAAGTCTATAATATAGTCTTTAAAAGCTTCTTGAAGACATGCCACTGCACTGCTCTGCCATCTATAATGTCCTTGCCTTTGATACTGTCACTTACTATTCTTACAATTCTCAGGAATGGTGCTCTAGGGATGAGAAGATGTGTAGACTTTTTTGCTTGCCTTGTCTCAGCAAACAATTTCTTTTCTCTGAAGGAAAGTTCTTGCCTTAGATAAATTGGTTCTACCCTTTATTGGTTTCTTCTCTAATGGTTGTTTAGAAGTTGTTGCCTTTGGCTTTGGCTCTGGCTTTGGCTTGCTGTTTAGGAAGGGAGGAATCTGGTGGGTAAACCATCCTCACTCACAGTTTGCTTTGTACGAGCCATACTTCCAAGAAGCGATGAAGCATAATCGGATTAGGGAAAAGATTGTACTTGGATCATAGAGATCAACGCTTTTTTCCTCATTGAGAGGCACAGCCGTTGATTCTTTTCCATAGAATAATTTTAACCAGGATTTACCTCATCTATCGTACTATACAGAAATTGAGTCTCGATTTACGGATCCATCAGTCCAGCCTAACCCCATCTAGTCCCACGGGTTAGCCAACCGCCCAACCACTCTAGTGATGGGATCCAATTAGGAATTTGGTTAGGTTTTGTCTTGAGTACCAATGAAAAGAGTTCCCAAGCCCCCTAGCCGGATATTCATGCAAACATAAAACTATTCACACCACTTACACACCCAATATGAACTTGTCTTTTTCACAGATTCAACAATCTTTAAAACAATCATTTAATGAAACCATAGTGTTACTAATCATAATCCTCTAATTATCGAGTTGAATCCTAATTTCCGATTCCTTCCTTCATCGGTGTACCTATGGCATCATTAGCAACCAGAACGCTCACCACATGTTCACTCAGGGGCCTTTTCAATAGTTCCTAGCTCATAGTACCCGACAATATAATCACATAAAAATATCCAGATGAAATCTTCGTTGAAGATCAGCAAGATCAACCAACAGATCCATATAAAAGAGCCATGGACTCATCCGTTGAGAACTAGCAAGGTCAATCACCAGATCCATACCCGAATTCAAAAAACAAGTCTTACTCCTTGTTCCAATATCTTCCCCGACGTACTTGTGGGTATCTTCGGCGACCCAGAGCCCGAGCACCGTATGGTCAGCACCCTCTAGGATCCTTCGCTAGTCACCTAGCGCTTCACTCATAGGCCCCTTCCTTAGTCCCTCATCCACTGTACCGGAAGCTACCTCGGTCGACCTTGCTACACGCAAGACGTCCTCCGATGACTCTCCATCTCAACAGTTGCAACTTTAACAGATAGGTCTCCACGACCTCATTCACAAGACGGTCAAAATGCTTCCCCATCATTCTTGACATAAAACAGTCATTTAAAAATAAATTTCACAAACAAATACAGTTCCAATGATATTTCCATCTTTTCTCATTACTCCGCATCCTTTCACATTAGACCCCATCTTTTTTTCATCTTACCACAATTTTATTTTCATCATCGATCCCTATCACATCACATCGTTCCTACATCAAATCACATCCAATCGCATCATCCACACATCAATCCACATCATCCATACATCCATCCACATCAATCCACACGTCAATCCACATCATTCAAACATCCATGCACATCAATCAAACATCCATGCACATCAATCCACATTATCCACACATCAATCCACCTCATCCATACATCCATCCACATCAATCCACATCATTCACTCATCATACACACACCAATCCATATCATCCAAACATCCATGCACATCAATCCACATTATCCACACATCAATCCACCTCATGTCATAAGCATTCCCATTCTCATCTAATCACATCTTTCTCTATCTCATCACTTATTTCCTCATTTATCCTCATCACATCTCACCCACACATCAATCCACCTCATTTCATAAGCATTCCCATTCTCATCTAATCACATCTTTTTCTATCTCATCACTTTTTTCCTCATTTATCCTCATCCAAACATCCATGCACATCAATCCACATTATCCACACATCAATCCACCCCATTTCATAAGCATTCCCCTTCTCATCTAATCACATCTTTTTCTATCTCATCACTTATTTCCTCATTTATCCTCATCACATCTCACCCACTTGCTACTCATATATCTCATCACTTCACATACATTAACATCTATCCAGTTTACGTCGCATCTTATCACATTCATTTCACATCACATCTCATTCATTCACATCCTGATTCACATGCTAACACATTCATTCATGTCCCTTATCATTCATTCACATCCGGATTCACAACACATCACATCCATTCACATCCCTTATCATTCATTCACATCCTATATCATTGATTCACATCTCGATTCACATCACATCACATCCATTCACATCCCTTATCATTCGTTCACATCCCGATTCACATCACATCACATCCATTTACATCCCTTATCATTCATTCACATCCCGATTCACATCACATCACATATATTCACATCCCTTATCATTCATTCACATCCTATATCATTCATTCACATCTCGATTCACATCAATAGTTAGATTACTTAACTAGGTTGAATTTAAGAATGAGAGAGGGGGAAAGCCTTTCCAGCAAGGCATAGCTTCAGATTATCATTTTAAAGATAACAAAAACTAGAAAACCATTAAAAGAATAAAGAAAAAGTAAGATTTCTAACTTACATAAATTTCTGAGAGCTTTCCTTTGGCTTGATGGTTTGAGGGATCTACTCTTGTTTGCAACAAGAGTGGCCTCCAATTCTTTAGAAGAGGGAAAGGTCAAAAACTAATGAATTATTAAGAAATTCATAGTTCTTGGCTTTGGGGTGGAGCAGAGTAACAGTACATAAAACACTATTAAGCTTTAACAAAGGGACAGGCTTCTATTTATAGGAAAAAGTGAGCCTCTAACCAAGCAAACTGATTCTAGAATTTTCAAGATCAGTTTGATCAATTTTTGACCATTTTTTAGGTCAGTTTAGCTCACTTTTTGGATCTAGTTGAAGCAGGAGAGAGAAAAGATGAAAATATCTCACTATTTGTGAGTTTAAAACTCAACCACACATGTGAAATAGGCACCTCCTTCATGAGGGGAATTCTCCCACACTGAGGTGTCAAAAATGCATCATTTCACTAAATATCTCTTCTTTTTTAACTAATATCCTTGTCCTTAGTCAACTCTTCGTCTTATGTGAGTATTTACTCATTTTTAGGGAGATTTTCTTTATTTCTTCATTTATCTCCTCCATACATTTGGATGAATCTGATTGGCCCCTCAGAACCTTAATTTAAAAATTTTCAAAAATTTAGACCCAGGATAAGGCCTTTTGAATAGATTATAATTGATTTCTAATACACCTTCTGAATATCTTTTTGAACTTCTGTTTTGGGGGAATTTATTTTAATAAGAAGATATATTTTTCCATCCAAAAATATCCGAAATCTGAATAACCTCTCTCTCTAGAATATTTTCTCTCTCTAAGCCAAAAGAGGTAGAAACAAGATCTTTTATATTTCTGAAGAGGAATTTGATTACAGGGGAAGATACTAGACATCCTGAGAGGCTGGGGAGGAATCTTACATTCTACCCCACCTAAAAAACGCGAGATGTCCTCATCTCGCAAAACTAGAGGAGAATTCTTTTCCTTAAGATCCAACTGATTCTGGGTTCCTTATAGTCTGGAGAACCCAATAGAATCTTGGGATAAAGATCCCTTATATAAAACTCATCATCAGATAATAACTCACTCAGATCGTAACATTCAATCCTTATCACTATAATGGTCCATTAGACCGAGATTTCTATCTGAACAGTCCGCCATGCAAATTTTCAATTTTACTGAGTTTTAATTTGACACCCCTTAACTTGATCCACCCCACAGGGTCATGTTAACAGCAGTAATCTGCCAGCAAAATCCACTAATCTCAAAGTGATTTGCTGAAGTCATTAACATCATTCCAGCTACGAACATTATCACAGGGACTCATCCCATTCATCCTATTGTGGTTTTGCTTAGCTATTACAATTCAGTCAAAATTCAGAAATCTTCATTTTTCAATTAGAATCCAAATCAACTCATCAGTTCTCAATCAGAATTTAAAATCATATCAACCACATTCGAATTCATCATCTAGATAGTATTAATGCTTACAATTTCAAGTCTTGGATTTACTCGTATATACTACCAGTAAAGAGCTGCAGTTATACCCTCGATATATAATACGGGTAGTCACGGTCCTTGGAACTATAAGGTAAATACCATCATGTCTAGGCCTTAAGCAAGTCAGGGATTCCATACAATTACGGTACTTCCATCTGAAGACCCAATTACCAATTTACAAATTTCAGTTTGAATATTAATTTGTATCAATTTTATCACACAATTACAACCTTTTACTACTTCTTCATAAATTTTTGACATTTTTGGCTTCTCAGTTGATCCTCATTAGCCAATTTGCTTTGATACCAGCTGTAAAATCCTTGACCCCACTACGCAACAAATTTGGGGGTGCTAGCAGCGGAAGTAGCACTTCTTGCATGGGGCAGGGTCCCACACTTGGGGCCTCGCCCACGGATATCAAGACAAGAGACTAATCGGAAATACTTCCCTTGCCTGGAAAGTACGGGCGATTCCTCCAGGATAACTTTTCTCTAACGTAGTCAAAAGCCTAAACTAACTGAACTAATCTGACCAAACTCGTAAGTTCCATAATCAGATCAGGGAAAAGATTGTACTTGGATCATAGAGATCAATGCTTTTTTCCTCATTGAGAGACACAGCCGTTGATCCTTTTCCATAGAATAATTTTTAACCAGGATTTACCTCATCTATTGTACTATACAGAAATTGAGTCTCGATTTACGGATCCATCAGTCCAGCCTAACCCCATCCCAGTCCCATGGGTTAGCCAACCGCCCAACCACTGTAGTGATGGGATCCAATTAGGAATTTGGTTAAGAGTTCCCAGGCCCCCTAGCCGGATATTCATACAAATATAAAACTATTCACACCACTTACACACCCAATATGAACTTGTCTTTTTCACAGATTCAACAATCTTTAAAATAATCATTTAATGAAACCATAGTGTTACTGATCATAATCCTCTGATTATCCAGTTCAATCCTAATTTCCAATTCCTTCCTTCATCGATGTACCTATGGCATCATTGGCAACCAGGATGCTCACCACCTATTCACTTTAGGGGCCTTTTCAATAGTTCCTAGCTCATAGTACCCGACAATATAATCACATAAAAATATCCAGATAAAATCTCCGTTGAAGATCAGCAAGATCAACCAACAGATCCATATAAAAGAGCCATGGACTCATCTATTGAAGACCAGCAAGGTCAATC
This sequence comes from Cibotium barometz, assembly GCF_041138505.1. Lineage (NCBI taxonomy): Eukaryota > Viridiplantae > Streptophyta > Polypodiopsida > Cyatheales > Cibotiaceae > Cibotium > Cibotium barometz. The sequence continues at coordinate 10,267,253 of NC_141091.1, forward strand.
AACCAGATCCATACCCGAATTTAGAAAACAACTCTTACTCCTTGTTCCAATATCTTCCGCGACGTACTCGTGGGTATCTTCGGTGACCCAGAGCCCAAGCACCGTATGGTCAGTACCCTCTAGGATCCTTCTTTCGCACGTCACCTAGCGCTTCACTCATAGGCCGCTTCCTTGGTCTCTCATCCACTCTACCGGAAGCTCACCATTTAAGCAAACCGAGGCTGGTCACCTCGGCCGACCTTGCTACGCGAGACATCCTCCGACGACTCTCTGTTCCAGCAGTTGCAACTTTAAGAGATAGGTCTCCACGACCTCATTCACAAGACGGTCAAAATGCTTCCCCAGCATTCTTGACATAAAACAATCATTTAAAAACAAATTTCACAAACAAATATAGTTCTAACGATATTTCCATCTTTTCTCATTACTCCGCATCCTTTCACATTAGACCCCATCTTTTTTTCATCTTACCACAATTTTATTTTCATCATCGATCCCTATCACATCACATCATTCCTACATCAAATCGCATCCAATCGCATCATCCACACATCAATCCACATCATCAATACATCCATCCACATCAATCCACACATCAATCCACATCATTCAAACATCCATGCACATCAATCCACATTATCCACACATCAATCCACCTCATCCATACATCCATCGACATCATCCACATCAATCTACATCATTCACTCATCATACACACACCAATCCATATCATCCAAACATCCATGCACGTCAATCCACATTATCCATACATCAATCCACCTCATTTCATAAGCATTCCCATTCTCATCTAATCACATCTTTTTCTATCTCATCACTTATTTCCTCATTTATCACATCTCACCCACTTGCATCTACTCATATATCTCATCACTTCACATACATTAACATCTATCCAGTTTACATCGTATCTTATCACATTTATTTCACATCACATCTCACACATCCCTTATCATTCATTCACATCCTATATCATTCATTCACATCCCAATTCACATCACATCACATCCATTTACATCCCTTATCATTCATTCACATCTCGATTCACATCACATCACATCCATTCACATCTTATATCATTCATTCACATCCCGATTCACATCACATCACATCACATCACATCCATTCACATCCATTCACATCCCATATCATTCATTCACATCCTATATCATTTATTCACATCCTGATTCACATCACATCACATCCATTCACATCCCTTATCATTCATTCACATCCTATATCATTCATTCACATCCTGATTCACATCACATCACATCCTATATCATTCATTCACATCCCTTATCACATCTCATCGCTTCAATTCTCGTTCATATCCATCACATTTACATCCACATATATTCTCCCACATCCATACTTATCACATACACATCCACATCTATCCTTTCACATACACACATCCACATCCATTCTTTAACATACATCCACTTCTATTCTTCACATACATCCACATCCATCCATCCATTCATTCCCATCTATCAGATTCACATTACTTCTCATCACATCTATTCACCTCACATTCTCATCACATCTATTCTCATCACATCTATCCACCCATTCATTCTCATTTATATGATTCACATCACATCTATCCACCCATTCATTCTCATTTATATGATTCACATCACATCTCATTACATCTATTCTTAGAATGCAAAAGAATCCATATTTTTGATATAAAGATTCTTTACACATCTACTTATGCATAGTTTAAATTTTAAGGAGAATAACTCTTTTGAATTAAAAATAAATTTCTTTATGCATCCTTCTTTGCATGAAATCAAAATTGATGAGAATAACTCTTTTGGAATAAAAATAAATTCTTTATGCATCTATTTATGCATAAAATGAAAATTGATGAAAATAAATCTTTTGGAATAAAAATAATTTCCTTATGCATCTTCCTATGCATAAAATGAAAATTGATGAGAATAACTCTTTTGAAATGAAAATAAAGTTCTTTATGCATCTTTCTATGCATTAAATGAAAATTGATGAGAATAACTCTTTTGAAATGAAAATAAATTTCTTTATGTATCTTTCTATGCATAAAATAAAAATTGATGAAAAAAACTCTTTTGACTATGCATAAAATCAAAATTGATGAGAATAACTCTTTTGGAGTAAAAAAAAATTCTTTATGCATCTATTTATGCATAAAATCAAAATTGATGAAAATAACTCTTTTAGAATAAAAATAAGTTTCTTTATGCATCTTCCTCTGCATAAAATGAAAATTGATGAGAATAAATAAAAATAAATTTCTTTATGCATCTTCCTATGCATAAAATAAAAATTGATGAGAATAGCTCTTTTGAAATAAAAATAAATTTATTTATACATCTACCTATGTATAAAATGAAAATTGATGAGAATAACTCTTTTGAAATAATTTTTTTTCTGTATGCATATTTCCATGCATAAAATCAAAATTGATGAGAATAACTCTTTTGGAATAAAAAAAAATTCTTTATGCATCTATTTATGCTTAAAATTAAAACTGATGAAAATAACTCTTTTGGAATAAAAATAATTTTCTTTATGCATCTTCCTATGCATGAAATGAAAATTGATGAGAATAACTCTTTTGAAATAAAAATAAGTTTCTTTATGCATCTTCCTATGCATAAAATGAAAATTGATGAGAATAACTCTTTTGAAATAAAAATTAATTTCTTTATGCATCTTTTTATGCATAAAATAAAAATTGATGAGAATAACTCTTTTGAAATAAAAAATAAATTTCTTTATGCATCTTCCTATGCATGAAATGAAAACTGATGAGAATAACTCTTTTGAAATAAAAATAAATTTCTTTATGCATCTTCCTATATGCATAAAATTAAAATTGATGAGAATAACTCTTTTAAAATAAAAAAAAATTTGTTTATGCGTCTTTCGATGAGAATAACTCTTTTGAAATAAAAAAAAAATTGTTTATGCATCTTTCTATGCATAAAATGAAAGTTGATGACTATAACTCTTTTGAAATTAAATTTTTTTTTCTTTATGCATCTTCCTATGTATAAAATGAAAATTCATGAGAATAACTCTTTTGGAGTAAAAATAAATTTCTTTATGCATCTTCCTATGCATAAAATGAAAATTGATGAGAATAACTCTTTTGAAATAAAAATAAATTTCTTTATGCATCTTCCTATATGCAGAAAATGAAAATTAATGAGAATAACTCTTTTGAAATAAAAATAAATTTCTTTATGCATCTTCCTATATGCATAAAATGAAAATTAATGAGAATAACTCTTTTGAAGTTTTTAAAAAAATTCTTTATGCATCTTCCTATGCATAAAATGAAAATTGATAAGAATAACTCTTTTGAAAGAAAAATAAAGTTCTTTATACATCTTCCTATATGCATAAAATGAAAATTGATGAGAATAACTCTTTTGAAATGAAAATAAATTTCTTTATGCATCTTTCTATGCATAAAATGAAAATTGATGACAATAACTCTTTTGAAATAAAAAATAAGTTTCTTTATGCATCTTTCTACGCATAAAATCAAAATTGATGAGAATAACTCTTTTGGAATAAAAATAAATTCTTTATGCATCTATTTATGCATAAAATAAAAATTGATCAAAATAACACTTTTAGAATAAAAAACAATTTCTATATGCATCTTCCTCTGCATAAAATGAAAATTGATGAGAATTAAAAAAAAATTCTTTATGCATCTTCCTATATGCATAAAATGAAAATTTATGAGAATAACTCTTTTGAAATAAAATGAAAATTGATGAGAATAACTCTTCTGAAATATTTTTTTTCCTTTATGCTTATTTCTATGCATAAAAAAAAATTGATGAGAATAACTCTTTTGGAATAAAAATAAATTCTTTATGCATCTATTTATGCTTAAAATTAAAATTGATAAAAATAACTCTTTTGGAATAAAAATAAATTTCTTTTTGCATCTTCCTATGCATAAAATAAAAATTGATGAGAATAACTCTTTTGAAATTAAAAAAAAGTTTCTTTATGCGTCTTCCTATGCATAAAATGAAAATTGATGAGAATAACTCTTTTGAAATAAAAAAAAAAGTTTCTTTATGCATCTTCTTATGCATAAAATGAAAATTGATGAGAATAACTCTTTTGAAATAAAAAAAATTTCTTTATGCATCTTTTTATGCATAAAATGAAAATTGATGAGAATAACTCTTTTGAAATAAAAAATAAATTTCTTTATGCATCTTCTAAGCATAAAATAAAAATTGATGAGAATAACTCTTTCGAAATAAAAATAAATTTCTTTATGCATCTTCATATGCATATAATAAAAATTGATGAGAATAACTCTTTTGAAATAAAAAAAATTTGTTTATGCATCTTTCGATAAGAATAACTCTTTTGAAATAAAAATAAATTTGTTTATGCATCTTTCTATGCATAAAATGAAAGTTCATGACTATAATGTTGGTAAAAGCATAATGAGTGATAATGCAAGCTTAATGTGAGCAAGGGATGATAAATGAGCTATGTAGGTTCAAGATAAGCCATGGTGGTCACATGAGCAAAAAGGTAATTAACTAGTACTTAATCAAGGATTAAGGAAACAAAATGGAAGCATAATGAGGAGCTTCACATAGCATAGAAATTTGTATTTTTCTCATTAGAAGGGCCATCATTTTATAGCCAAAGTGTACAAGGTTGAGTGACATCATTGCTTACATATCATCAAGGGCATCTAAGGCCATCTCCCCCCACATGGCTCCCTAGAATATAGCCTCCAGAGCATCTTCTGAAACTCGCCTCTTCCAAGTGGGGGTTTACCCTTCATTCACCTAGATTCTCTTCATATTACATGGTCCTTTTACATTTCATTGTGTGCCTTAAAATTAGGCCATGACATTGATCACATATTCCAACACCCTCCCTTGATCATGGCATGGTATATTGCCCTCCCTTGATCCAAACATTACATGAAAGAAAAGAAGCTTAACTCATAAGGAGTATAGCTCTACAGTACATAAAAGAAGTTAGCATAGCTCATAGGGAGCATGGCTTCTACATTGCGAAAAGAAAATAGCATGACATGAAAACATTCCTCTCCCATACCCCATCATCATCATAGCATCATCATCATCATATCCATGGGCATCATCATCATTTGTTGGTCATGGAGACCCAACACCCCATCAATCCCCCCTTGAGGACTACATGGCCTACTGAGAGATATTGTGGGCATCATAAAAATAACACATAACCTACATCATCGGTGGTTAGAGGTGTCCATACATAAACATTTGGGTAAGAGAGGGCATAAACATTGTTGGCTTTAGAAAGCCCAATCTGCATCTACCGCTTCATCAAAAGAGGTAGTAACATTGTTACATGCTTGAATTGCTTCTTCGGAATCATTCGAAGTGCTTGCCATATTTGCCTGGTTGGTGTAGCATTTGTCGGCGAGGTGACCTGGCTTTCCACATTTGGTGCACATTCGCTTTGGCTTGTCTTTGTAGTAGCAATTCTTGAGAAGATGGCCTGTCCTTCCACAATGTGTACATTGGAGTGGTTTGCCGACTTGCTTTTGAACAAGGTATGCCTGGGTTGAGACAAGATCAATGGCCGTACCTTTCAACTTCTTCTCTTCTTCCAAGAGAACACTCTCTATCCCCTCCAAAGTGGGATCCTGCATGTACTTTAAGGTCGGCATGAGTGTATCATACTTGGATGGCATTGACTTTAGGAGGATGGCTATGGCATCACTCTCCTTGACTAGCTCATTGATGGCTTCGAGCTGGGCCATCAAGCTCTTCATGGTGTTGATGTGAGACGCAAGTGTCTCATCAACCTTGAACTCTAGACTGTAAAAGTCTACTTTGAGACTGATTTTGCTGTGGAGGCCTTGAGCACCAAAGGATTTATCCAATGAATTCCAAGCAATTTGTGAAGATGTTCCATTACCAATGTAATGTATATAACTATCTTCAACTCCAAGGGCAATGAGAGCTAATGCTTTCTCATCCTTGGTTTGCCAAGAGACTTCTCCTTCTCGTGTGGCAGGTTTAGGTATAGTACCATTGACTATGCCCCAAACTCCTTCTTTCATTAGTAAGAACCTCATTTTGACTTGCCAAGTGTGGAAGTCATGACCGTTGAATTTCTTGATGAAAGAGGATGATGACTTCATGATTGGAATTGAACAATGCAAAGTATTAAAAGCTAGAATCCCCCTTCACCATATAGATGCATGTTATTACTCAAGAATTCCCCAAACCCATAAGCCTTTGCATAGTAATAATAACTGGGTCTAGACTTGATTTTCATCCTAGGTTTTCTAATTTTGCTTTTGGGTTTCAATGATTTCTTGATATAAGCTTCATTAGATGATTCCGCATCCGAAGGCATGATTGCAAAGAGGTATTCAACTCAATATGCATATTAAAATGTCATCACAATAGATAATTACTATTAAGTACATGATGATTAGTGGAGGTGATTAATTCAAAGAGGAAAAACTGCCCCAAAAAACAGAGTGAGCTTTGAGCAAATGAATGAAGCTCTTCCCAAATGAGAAACATAAAATGCTTTAAACCAAGTGAAAACCAAGGTGTTGGCTTTAAACTCAGCACTCAAACATGTCAAGATGCTGCTTCAATCTCTGGAAATCTTCTCTGCAACACAGCATGTACTGCTATTGATAAATTAGTTCAAACAGCAGCTACAGTGGACCATTGCTCATGAAAATCAATATGTGGGGGCTTCATAGCATCAACATTATGCTCACAAGAGGAATTAGCAAACCATTCACCATACAGCACGAATTAGATGAATTTTGCCAAAAAACAGTGTGCTGTTGCAGAGTCGATTGCGCTGCGTAGACTGCGTGGGAGCTCACATGGAGCTAGGCATCGATGGTGGAGCCGGATGCAAGCTTTCTTTTGAATCAAGAAGCTTGTGATTTGATGGATTATAGAGCCCGTATGAAGCAAAAAACCAGCAGGGGGTGAGTTGGAGCTTTAATGGAAAGCTTGCAAAAGTGAGAAATATGATTAATGTGGTTAATTACTATGCCTAAGGATAACCTCGCTCTAATACCATGTTGGTAAAAGCATAATGAGTGATAATGCAAGCTTAATGTGAGCAAGGGATGATAAATGAGCTATGGTGGTTCAAGATAAGCCATGGTGGTCACATGAGCAAAAAGGTAATTAACTAGCACTTAATCAAGAATTAAGGGAACAAAATGGCAGCATAATGAGGAGCTTCACATATCATAGAAATTCGTATTTTTCTCATTAGAAGGGCCATCATTTTATAGCCAAAGTGTACAAGGTTGAGTGACATCATTGCTTACATATCATCAAGGGCATCCAAGGCCATCACCCCCCACATGGCTCCCTAGAATATAGCCTCCAGAGCATCTTCTGAAAACTCGCCTCTTCCAAGTGGGGGTTTACCCTTCATTCACCTAGATTCTCTTCATATTACATGGTCCTTTTACATTTCATTGTGTGCCTTAACCTTAGGCCATGACATTGATCACATATTCCAACATATAACTCTTTTGAAATAAAAAATAAATTTCTTTATGCATCTTCCTATGCATAAAATGAAAATTGATGAGAATAACTCTTTTGAAATAAAAATAAATTTCTTTATGCATCTTCCAATGCATAAAATAAAAATTGATGAGAATAACTCTTTTGAATTAAAAATAAATTTCTTTATGCATCTTCCTATATGCATAAAATGAAAATTGATGAGAATAACTCTTTTGAAATAAAAATAAATATCTTTATGCATCTTCCTATATGCATAAAATGAAAATTGATGAGAATAACTCTTTTGAAATAAAAAAAATTCTTTATGCATCTTCCTATGCATAAAATAAAAATTGATGAGAATAACTCTTTTGAAATAAAAATAATTTTCTTTATTCATCTTCTATATGCATAAAATGAAAATTGACGAGAAGAACTCTTTTGAAATGAAAATAAATTTCTTTATGCATCTTCCTATATGCATAAAATGAAAATTGATGAGAATAACTCTTTTGAAATAAAAATAAAGTTCTTTATGCATCTTTCTATGCATAAAATGAAAATTGATGAGAATAACTCTTTTGAAATGAAAATAAATTTCTTTATGCATCTTTCTATGCATAAAATCAAAATTGATGACAATAACTCTTTTGAAATAAAAAATAAATTTCTTTATGCATCTTTCTACGCATAAAATCAAAATTGATGAGAATAACTCTTTTGGAGTACAAATAAATTCTTTATGCATCTTTTTATGCATAAAATCAAAATTGATGAAAATAACTCATTTAGAATAAAAATAAATTTCTATATGCATCTTCCTTTGCATAAAATGAAAATTGATGAGAATAAATAAAAATAAATTTCTTTATGCATCTTCCTATGCATAAAATGAAAATTGATGAGAATAACTCTTTTGAAATAAAAATAAATTTCTTTATGCATCTTCCTATGTATAAAATGAAAATTGATGAGAATAACTCTTTTGAAATATTTTTTTTTCTTTATGCATATTTCTATGTATTAAAATCAAAATTGATGAGAATAACTCTTTTGGAATAAAAATAAATTCTTTATGCATCTATTTCTGCTTAAAATTAAAATTGATGAAAATAACTCTTTTGGAATAAAAATAAATTTCTTTGTACATCTTCCTATGCATAAAATGAAAATTGATGAGAATAACTCTTTTGAAATAAAAAATAAGTTTCTTTATGCATCTTCCTATGCATAAAATGAAAATTGATGGGAATAACTCTTTTGAAATAAAAAATAAGTTTCTTTATGCATCTTCTTATGCATAAAATGGAAATTGATGAGAATAACTATTTTGAAATAAAATATAATTTCTTTATGCATCTTTTTATGCATTAAATGAAAATTGATGAGAATAACTCTTTTGAAATAAAAAATAAATTTCTTTATGCATCTTCCTATGCAAAAATAAAAATTGATGAGAATAACTCTTTCGAAATAAAAAAAATTTCTTTATGCATCTTCCTATGTGTAAAATAGAAATTGATGAGAATAACTTTTTTGAAATAAAAATAAATTTATTTATGCATCTTTCTATGCATGAAATGAAAGTTGATGACTATAACTCTTTTGAAATAAAAAATAAATTACTTTATGCATCTTCCTATGCATAAAATAAAAATTGATGAGAATAACTCTTTTGAAATAAAAATAAATTTCTTTATGCATCTTCCTATGCATAAAATGAAAATTGATGAGAATAACTCTTTTGAAATAAAAATAAATTTCTTTATGCATCTTCGCATCTTCCTATATGCATAAAATGAAAATTGATGAATAACTCTTTTGAAATAAAAATAAATTTCTTTATGCATCTTCCTATATGCATAAAATGAAAATGGATGAGAATAACTCTTTTGAAATAAAAATAATTTTCTTTATGTATGTTCCTATGCATAAAATAAAAATTGATGAGAATAACTCTTTTGAAATAAAAATAAATTTCTTTATGCATCTTCCTATATGGTGGATAATAAAAGATAAAACTTATTTCACCAATTTTTAGAAAATTGTGCCATAACCTCCTTTGTATGGTTGACCATTTTTCAATTTTTTCTAACTTAAAATTACTTAAAAAATTTCCCCAATTGATTTTAAACACTCTTAACTAATCAAATTCACTTTTAAAAGAGAAACAATATGAAAAGTTTAATTCCAATAGTTAGATTACTTAACTAGGATAAAGAAGGGCTGAATTTAAGAATGAGAGAGGGGGAAAGCCTTTCCAGGAAGGCATAGCTTCAGATTATCATTTTAAAGATAACAAAAATTAGAAAACCATTAAAAGAATCAAGAAAAAGTAAGATTTCTAACTTACATAAATTTTTGAGAGCTTTTCTTTGGCTTGATGGTTTGAGGGTTCTACTCTTGTTTGCAACAAGAGTGGCCACCAGTTCTTTAGAAGAGGGAAAGGTCAAAAACTAATGAATTATTAAGAAATTCATAGTTCTTGGCTCTGGGGTGGTGGAGCAGAGTAACAGTGCATAAAACACTATTAAGATTTAACAAAGAGGGAGGCTTCTATTTATAGGAAAAAGTGAGCCTCTAACCAAGCAAACTGATTCTAGAATTTTCCAGATCAGTTTGGTCAATTTTGACCATTTTTTAGGTCAGTTTAGCTCACTTTTTGGATCTAGTTGAAGCAGGAGAGAGAAAAGATGAAAATATCTCATTCTTTGTGAGTTTAAAACTCAACCATACATGTGAAATAGGCGCCTCCTTCATGAGGGGAATTCCCCCACTGAGGTGTCAAAAATGCATCATTTCACTAATTATCTCTTCTTTTTTAACTAATATCCTTGTCCTTCAACTCTTCCTCTTATGTGAGTATTTACTCATTTTTAGGGGGATTTTCTTCATTTATCTCGTCCATACATTTGGATGAATCTGATTGGCCCCTCAGAACCTTAATTTAAAATTTTTCAAAAATCTGGACTCCTAGGATAAGGCCTTTTGAACAGATTATAATTGATTTCTAATGCACCTTCTGAATATCTTTTTGAACTTTTGTTTCGGGGAAATTTATTTTAATAAGAAGAGATATTTTTCCATCCAAAAATATCCAAAATTTGAATAACCTCTCTCTCTAGACCATTTTCTCTCTCTAAGCCAGAACAGGTAGAAACAAGATCTTTTATATTTCTGAAGAGGGATTTGATTACAGGGGAAGATACTGGACTTCCTGAGAGGCTGGGGAGGAATCTTACGTGTGACATATGAATGTGCCATGCGTGGGCTAGCCTCATGATCAACAGAGAGAGCGCCTCTCCTGTGGGTCTGTGCGAGAGATGGCTGCGCTTCTCTGCGCGAGAGATGGGAGATGGATGCACCACGCGTGTGTGGCAGCTTCACCACGTGGGGGAAACTCTTCTCTGTGTTCGATTGTTCCACGGGCGGCTTTCTACAGATGCGCCATGGGGCGGTGTCCTGCTTGCCCTTATTGAGGGGGCTGGCCTCATGATCAACAGGGTCCTTGCACAGTCTCAGGGTGAGCAAAAAGCTGAGAACTGGGCGTCCTTGTCAACATGGCTTCAGAGGTTACGTAGTTAGGGTGAGCAAAAAGCTGAGAACAGGGTCCTTGTCAACTAGGGAGGCGGTGTCCTGCTTGCCCTTATCGAAGGGGCTGGCCTCATGACCATCAGGGTCCTTGCCAACATGGCTTCAGAGGTTGCACAGTGAGGGTGAGAAAAAAGCTGAGAACAGGGTCCTTGTCAAAGTGGGGGTGGTGTCTTGCTTGCCCTTATCAAAGGGGATGGCCTCATGATCAACAAGGTCCTTGCCAACATGGCTTCAGAGGTTGCACAATCAGGGTGAGCAAAAAGCTGAGAACAGGGTCCTTGTCAACTGGGGGCAGTGTCCTGCTTGCCCTTATCTAAGGGGATGGCTCATGATCAACAGGGTCCTTGCCAACATGGCTTCAGAGGTTGCATAGTCAGGGTGAGCAAAAAGCTGAGAACAGGGTCCTTTGTCAACTGGGGGCGGTGTCCTGCTTGCCCTTATCGAAGGGGTTGGCCTCATGATCAACAGGGTCCTTGCCAACATGGCTTCAGAGGTTGCACAGTCAGGGTGAGAAAAAATCTAAGAACAGGGTCCTTGTCAACTGGGGGCGGTGTCGTGCTTGCCCTTATCGAAGGGGCTGGCCTCATGATCAATAGGGTCCTTGCCAACATGGCTTCAGAGGCGAAACCTCTTGATACCTCTCTTGATACCTGTGGAGGTAGAGCTCAAGGCGAGACCCTGACGTGATGAGACAACTAGAACAACAGGCAACCTGGAGGTGATGAAACGACTAGAACAGCAGGATGAATGGAACAGTAAGCAACTGATTGGACCCGGGAAGAGCATCACGTCGCAGGAGGAGTGGGTATTTTCAAATGCGAGCATGAACTTCACGCTTGCGAGAGGAGTGGGTATTTTGAAATAGCCCCACCTCCTTTGCCCATGTGGAGGGAGGTGGGGTTGTCGTTAATCTTGTACAGATAGGTACTGATCGAATAAGCATTCGCTAAACCTTTACTAACAGAAGCTATATCAATTAGCCCTACTGACAGAGAAATATCTCGCTCAATCCCAGCTATACTTAACAGAAGAACCTACAAAATATCCCATTAATGGTATGTTTATCCTGTGAAGTTGTTTTACGTACTGCTTTCTTGATTTTCCAGTTAACTTATAATTAAATGGATTTTAAATTTTGCAGCGTTTTGAAATTGAGAAAGTGATATATGTGGTTAAAAAGGAGAAACATATTGTAATAAGAGGGTTATGTTATAGAAGGTGTGTTCCCCAATCTAGAAAGCTAAATGCCTCCCTATAGACACGAAGTTCAGTTTTTGTTTTTTTTGGAAAGATTGGAGCATGTAATTCCTTACATGTGACTCTCTTATTAGTCAAAAACTAAACCTTGTTGGCTCACTAGATCCACCTTTTTTTTTTGCTCAACCTTTTATGATCTTAGATAGTTTTGAGGCATCTATTTTAATCATGATTGACTTGATCCAATGATACAACACTTCTCATTTCTTTTTTGCTCTCAAGTAAAAAAAATGATTTTTTTTGCCCCCCGCCCCCCCAATTTGTAACTACCCTCCAAAAAGCCCTCCCATTACCTACCTATGACTAAAAATAAGTTTTCTAATATCTAAATCATAATTCAAGCTTCATAATCACTGCACTTTCTTACTTTTAAATACCTAGACCACCAGATCATCATCACATCCATTTCATGTCCTTTTAAAAATGACATTTTTCATTCCTCTAAAAACACTACAAGGTTGAGGTTCCCATAGCAACATTGTTAGCATCACTATGGCCCCCTAATATGTGCTGCTAACAATGTCACATCAAACATGTCACATAATGACATTCTTAGCAACACATTTTGTGTCACTAAGCAACATTTTAAGGTTGACAAACTTATTAATATTTGTATTGCATAGCGACACAAACTGTGTCGCTATGCATATAATTATACACTATAGTTATATCCCACATTGTGATTTGTATATGGTAGTTCTCTCTCTCTCTCTCTCTCTCTCTCTCTCTCTCTCTCTCTCTCTCTCTCTCTCCCCCTGGCACACACACATTTCTTCTCCTCCTCCTTCTCCTCTCTCTCTCTCTCCCTCTCGCACACACACATTTCTCCTCCTCCTCCTCCTCCTCCTCCTCCTCTCTCTCTCTCTCTCTCTCTCTCTCTCTCTCTCTCTCTCTCTCTCTCTCTCTCTCTCTCTCTCTCTCTCTTGTTATTGCATTCTCTATCTCTCTCACACTCAAACTGGTGTGCTTGGTTCTCACACTCAAACTAATGTGCTTGGCTCTCACACTCAGACTGATGCCTGGTGCGCTCGGATCTCATCTCTGTGATTCCTCTCCATGGAGGTTGGCTGATATTTCTTAATAATATCAGGCCTTTACTTGGTTATAAGATCAATAACATGTGAATATACTTGCTCCTTTAATAAGAGTTTGTTAATACAAACGATAGAATATAGAGATTTAACCAAAGACTTAACAAAAAGATTGACTAGCTATAACTAATCTAATTCTCCTCCTTGTTCGAGCTCTTACACCAGCGCCTGTAATCCTTCCTATCATCATCACCTTTGACACCCTGCTGCCCATGTCACTCGAGGGAAGGTGAGGGTCCTCCCTTTTCTTGCAAATGAATCATGACATACAAATGAAGGTGATGGTCCTGCCTTTTGCAATGAATCATGATATACAAATGAAGCACTTGTTACTATTTAATTAAATACCACATGACAAAGATCAAAGAATATAGCCAATTTTATGCTATTTGACCACATACCGCTAGTACACTTTTCATTCTTCTCAAAAATATTATAAACTAAAAGATTTTTAAAATAATCAAATAAGGTATTATAAAATGCTCCTTTATCTTTTTTCAATAGATATGGACCACCACATCATCATTGGCACATAATCATCAAGCCCAAAAAGTGACCTACAAAATAAAATAAAACATTTTCTCCCTGCTAAAAGTTGTAACTACTCCTCCCCATACCTACATATGATTAAATCATACCTTTTTTTATGTCTCTCTCTCTCTCTCTCTCTCTCTCTCTCTCTAATCATAGATTAGGCACCTTAATCATGCCTTCTTACGTCTCCCCTTCAAAGTATTGCAATGAATTTTCCCTATAATCTCTTTCATCTTTGCGAAAAAAAATCTCCTTGGATATGAGTTAAGCTTTCTAACAATACCTCTCCAGCTCTAGTTTGTCTTGTTGCAATTTCTCTTCTCCTCTCTTGTTAATTCCCACAATATTTTGCTCTTTTCATCTCTTGTATATTTTATCTCTTGTATATTTCCCTCCTTATCTTTGTTTCTTGTGGTATGTTTTCTTCACTCTTATCACCCAGAAAAAGGAACCCCCTTGGAGACATTTCAAATTCTAAGAGGAAAGCTATTCCACACATTCAAGATTCAACATACCACAAGAAAATATTTATTTGAGGGTGAATAGTTCTTTATATCCAAAAGATACATTATTCATGCAAAACCTCCCTTTCCAAGTTTATCATCCTTGGTGAGGTATACGAATGAAGGTTAGCACAAGTTGTTTGGATATTGTAAACATTCGTGTAGTAATGCCTCAAGAGCTATAGTGGCATGATCTCTAATACAATACTCAGCAATTTATGAAACATGTATGCTCGGTAACAATGTATGATGAGTTTAACATTTTTAGCTCATACAATAAAATAAGTGGGTGCACTTATTTAACAAACTTCAAGAATCTATTTCTAATTATTTTCCTTTGATAGGGAAACCATATTATTTTCTCACGATCATGAAAAACCACATGAGTTTTTCATAGTGACAAATTTTTGAGGTGGAGCATTTGAAGGATGTGGTTTGTAAGAGCTAGAATATAGGTTGGAGACTCGGCTTCAGCACTAACCCAATAAGCATTCTCTACCCTTTTTGCTTGTTAGAGAGTTTTGAGGCATCTATTTTAGTCATTATAACACCATACTAGATAATTTGGGAAAATTCCCATTCCCATTTCCATTTGAAAATGAGATCATGGTGAACTTGTCCAAAATTTTGTCAAAACCCCCTCATATGACATATCATCATAATGAACTTGAAGAGTGGAATCTAAATGTACAATCTCTGACAAATTTTGAGTTGTTATGTTAAATATCCAAAACTATATAGAAAAGTGGATTCCCAAAATATGAGATTTTTTCCAAATTTTCTAATTTTAACTTTGATTGACTTGATCCAAAGATAAAGCATACTATCAAGAAGCCAAATTTCATGGCAAACACATAACACATTTATTGAGAGGAAAGGTTAGCTAGTGTGCCCTTAAATGGGCTCATTACTCTATAGGTTGCAAGTTTTTAGTGAACATTGTCCCACCTCATAATCTTTTGAAATTGAGAAAGACTTGATATATATGTTGTCAAGTTCACATTTTTGGAAAGATTGGATAATGTTCCTTATATGTCAAGCTCTTATTATTAAAAAACAAAACCTTGTTGGCTCACTAGATCCACCCTTTCTTGCTTAACCTATTATGCTCATAGATAGTTTTGAGGTATCTATTTTATTCATAATTAACTTGATCCAATGATGCAACACTTCACATTTCTTATTTTCTCTCAACTAAAAAAATGATTATTTTTATTTCCCCCTCCCAAAAAAATGTTGTAACTACAGCCCTCCCATTACCTACATATGACTAATCATATAGGAATAATGGGTATTCGAGCCTTTTCTCTTATTACCTAGATATGATTAATCTTACCTCCCATTACCCACATATGACTAATCTTATAGGAATAATGGGCATTTGACCCTTTTCTCTCAAATCACCAATCACTACTTCGCTTTTACAAGAATAGTGGCTACTTGATCCTTCTCTCAAATGAACAAAACACCTACATATAAACAAAATACTTGCATATATATATATATATATATATATTTCCAAGGCACACCTATTGTACCAATTTTTGGTAATGCATGCAATTAACTAAGAAGATGACAAGATTTTATGCTTCACTTTCCAAGATAAGTTTCCACATGCATTGTTACCTATGGACTAGTATTTGGATTACCTTCGCATTCCTTCCACATAGTTCTCTCTGTTATGCTTGTGGTGATGGCAACACCCATCCTCTTCAAAGCACTTTCCAAGGGCATCTAGTGGACATAAACACTACATCCATCTTAATATTATCGCTTTCTCAAATTTGGTCTTAGTTTTCTTGGTGGTTATGAGAATACCCTAACCTTAGGTAAGCAAAGCCTATCTATTTTTGCCAACATAAACTAACCAAACCAAACCAAATTCCGACAAAATTCAAGCATCCATTGTAGCACGGTCCGAGAAATGCCTTTTTTAAAAACCTTATCTTTATACGCACACATACATGTCTATATACTTCTTTTTTGCAACAATCTGTCTCTTTATATTACGTGATTCAACATATGCTAGACATGTATACATACAATATATATGTATGTGTGTGTGTATACACATATATAGATATATATGTGTGTGCACGTGTATACATAGGTACTATATACACATATTTTATTATACAAATACACACACACACACACACACACAAACACACATTTTATTATACAGGTAGTATATGTGTATTATTTTATTACATTTTTATAAAATAAATGTGATTTATTATAGTATCTATTCTAGCCATTTTTTAAAAGGCTAGAATTTGATAAAGCTTATTATAAAGCGATAGTCCTGTATAGGTACCCACCACCTTAGCGTAAGGTAGGAGCCCTAGCACATGGGTGATGCAAAAGGAGGGAAAAAGGCTAAGGGGTGCAAGTTTTGGTTGTGAATTTAATGTCACTTCATAGATTATAATAGCAATTATATGCATAGATTAATAATTCATACATTAGTAATAGCAATTATATGCATACATTACTAATGCAATCGAAGAAAGAAAAGAGAGAATGGGATTGAATTGAATACTTATAATTTGTATATTACATACATACCTTAAGAAGATGACATCGATGGGAGATGAAGTAAGAATGGATGAATTTTCACCATCGATAATCCTCTATATGTAAGGTGCTAAGTCAGCATGAGTGACCATGGGCACACACCTTCTAAGAGTGAGGGGATCAATATTGCATCTATCTGTGTGCGCAGACCAAAATTTTGCCAAGATAGTTGCAAGAAGCATTCTCTTCAAGTATAGAATTTAACAACAATGACTCTTGAACTCGAGCTGCATTTTGGGTCATTTCCTCAAATTAATAAATAGTAGTGTAGGGCAGGATAATGCTTTAAATAAAATATGGCTAGGGGCACGGCCTCCCCCTAGCCTTTGTTTTTTGGAAGCCATGGGCGTCACAACCAACATAAGCACCATCATCATCATCATCATCATCATCATCACCTCTCCCTCTCCCTCTCTCCTTCTCTACTTCACACACACACACACCCCCTATACACATTCCATGCACACACACTCCTTCTTGATGGATCTACACACACCCTTCTTAATGATCCCTCTCCCTCTCCCTCTCTCCTTCTCTACTTCACACACACACACCCCCTACACACATTCATATGCACACACACACCTTCTTGATGGATCTACACACACCCTTCTTAATGGATCCGCACACCCCCATGATGAAAACATGCATACAACATGTATCAATAGTAGGAATAGAGATTACCTCCATAGCCTTACCTTCATACTTAAGGTCTTTTCTTGTCCTTGTACAAACTGTGTTTGTAGTCTTCTCAATGCATATGCGGTTTGGGTACCACTACCTTTGTATTTATACTTTTACTCTTGAAGGAGATGGCCCATTTGGGTATCTACACCTTTGTATTTATACTTTTACTCCTGAAGGAGATGGCCCATTTGGGTATCTACACCTCAGCAGGTGGGTCTTATTATCCCTCACCATAGTTTTTAAGTGCCCATGGCACCATAGATAGTACAAAACACACTCTGTAGGTGGGTCTTATTATCCCTCACCATAGTTTCTAAGTGTGCCACCCATGACACCATAGATAGTACAACACACACTCTGTAGTCATCCAATGCTTCCAATAAGTTTTCATCTTCTCATCACACACACACACTACATCATAGGAACATCGTGAGTCGACCTCCACTGGAATACCACCAACATAGTCATGGGTCTGCAGGCATGAGGGACTCTGGACCTCATCAACATAGTTGTGATGAGGGGGGGTCTCATGGTGATTGCCTCTTGTTATTTGGTTGTTTTTGTGAGCTAGAGTTTGAGGGCCTTTGTTATCATGTCTCATAGTACACAGGGGGGGGGCAATTATAGATGCAAATGTTACCCTTGTGGGCAGTTACGTAATAGTACATACAAAAATTGTTTCATTGAGAGGGACCTCAAGTACATATGTGAGAATCTGCATGAGCGCTTCCATAATCCATTGCTCCAAAGCCACTGCATAAGATTGCTCAATAGAAAGAGGTCTCGAATTTGAACTAATACAAGGGCATCGAATCCAAAAATCATGGCCCTCCAAAGGGCTACATGAAAGGGAGGGGCTTCTTGTGTTTTAGGAAATGAGTGATAGGATTGTATTTCCCCAACAGACCATAGCGCATCAAATGCAACTCCACAACAGAAGGGAGCAGTACATTGGGGGTCAACCACGAAGGATACATGGAAATATAGATTCGTAAGTACACTCCACTACAAAATGCCTATCTTTTATCTTAATTTTGCAAGCAACTAAACTTCTCTTTTATCTCTTATATGTAGGAGAAAACTGTGGGTCATCGGCCACGTAAAGTAGAGGAGGTCAATTACCATAGGAACCCTTGTGATATAGATGCTTGGAATCATTTTTTAGATACTAACATCATCACGCAGGATCACTTAAGCAACATGAGCCTTTGCCGGTGAAGAGATGAGTAACTAAATCATATTAGTGGAATTATATTTACATTGATACATGGTGTGTATTCATTTTTTATATTAGGGAGACCATGAAGATGATGGGATTCCAGAATAGCAATGCGGGGACAATGAGGAGGATGACCTAGCCTAAGACCATCCCCTTTCCTTTTTGTACTGAATAGTTTCATAAACACACACAATTGTTTTTCAAGTATCTTGCAAGTATGTCTCTTGTTTATTTGCAAGTATGTCTCTACTTTAGTTATATTGCGTGCTTTTTGGAGCTAGTCGTGATAGAAATGCCAGTGTTTGGCACTTTGTCATGGCAATTTTTGAATGCCAAGACACGTACAAATAAAAAACTAGAGAAATCTCCTTGTAGGCTATGCGGTGCAGCATCAAGGAGATTTCTTTGTTTTTTATTACATCCACAGGTGCAGCCACACTCACATTACAAGCATCTCCTCACAACTCTCTCTTCTCTCTCTCTCTCTCTCTCTCTCTCTCTCTCTCTCTCTCTCTCTCTCTCTCTCATACACACAAGAGCTAGAGCAAGGATAAGAAAAGGGTGCACTTAGTAAAAAGAGGGATTGTGTCATTGTATTATATGAGAATGTAGCTTATATATACAACTGGTCGTTATTCACACTTGGGTGCCCAAGGCTTAAAACCCTAACTAATAAGCTTAATCATTTGCTATATTTTCTCATAATATTTACAACGTTTATAGTGCCTTTTCATGAAACTTATTGTGCTACTCTTGTTTGTAATAGAGAGTGCCTTTATTAATCCCAAAATGGGTTTAGCATCTCCCCTACTGGATGGAAGTTGGAAGTTCCATCGTTAGAACTTTTTCATGGCCTAAAAGCCTTTCACCAAGCTTGAATCTATAATGATTTCTTCTTGATTGAAGCTTGCCTAGTATTCTTCGAAAATACAGATGGGTTGTCTAGAAGGACATGTTTATGGTCTTCAAAAGTAACATTTATATAGCCATGTAAGCACTAGAGACAATCATAGTAATATAAATTTGATACTCTAATGGACCCCTAGGGATGTGCGTATGGTCTTCAAATGTAACATGCATATAATCAAGTAAACACCAAAGACAAGAATAGTGATATAAAATTTGCCACTCTATTGCACCCCTATTTATATCAAAACACAAGATCTCCTTATCAAAACGCTATATGGCCTCCTTCTTGTGGTCAAGCAATATCAGGATCAACTTCATGAATCTATATGATGCAATGACCACTGAATTGGGTATTCTATGCCAGGCTCATATCCATAGTAGAAGACCTTATCTTTGACTCTCTATGTTATTGAAGCATAATCGATCAAACAATGGAAAATCATAACATACATGAGAGTCTTTTCTCTACTCAACAGTGGATTTTGCTAATGTAGGGTGTTTGAGATTATGGGGGTGCAAGAGATGAAGGTAACGAAGCCCATGGGTGTCTTATATAGGCTGGGAGAGCTAAATCCATGTAAGATTTTCCTCACCAAGTGTATGGAGAGAGGGAGAGAGCGACCCATGATTCCCCTCACCAATTGAATGACAACTCATAAATTTCTTTGGATTTCTCCAAAAAAAAAAAATGTACCACTTAGTTTCTTGAAAGTCGAAACTTTTATTTATCGAAGGCGAATACCACTTAGTTTCTTGAAAGTTGAAACTTTTATTTGCGATCATCGCTAAAATTGATGCATTAAGTTATCTAAGAGTATAAACGGTTGAGAAAAAAAGTGCCCACATACAGGGATCCCTCCTCCACGTACAGAAGCTCGGACGCCCGAGGGTGGACGTGCGGCGGGTTGAGGCCGCCGCCCGCCGCGAAGTCGATGCGGGCCATGGAGATGCCGAAGGTGTTGACGCCCGGGAAGTTGGCCACGTTGGCCAGAGTGACGGCCGACCCCAAGGGGTTGGATGTCTTGCCGGCCTTGGCGATGAACGAAGACGCGAAGTCCTCCGCAGTCGCAATGGCGGCATCTTTGCATACGAATCCGTTCACCTTGATTGCGGACTTGACGTCTGCGACACAGATGTCCTGGAGAGCGTCTGCATCGTTGGCCACGAGAAGCGAAGGGCCAAGTGATAAGACTACTGCAAGCACCAACAAGGGGAGGGGAGGATCACTGTAACAAAACCCCATGGTGGGCAGAAAGCTAGGTGGCTGTTGCTTTGCTGGCTCCGCTCACTGCCCGCTACTTTATGTAGGAGTGCTGCACAAGCAGGTACCGTGACCCTCTCAAGCTTGTAGACGATAGGTCTTATTCACGACCTTTGCTTAGCTCGATCGGCTAACTGCTCGTTTATCACAGTAGCGGTGTACACGCAGATGCAGTGCCCCTCTCAGGCTTTCAGATGGCAGGTCTTACTGCAACCTGGCGGTGGGCTTATCTCCATGACGCACTCTGGATCACTCAGCCTGCGATCAGCTCACTTTTATTCTTTCGCTGCTACGGGGTTCTTTGTGAAGACATTGGAAAGGCATACAACTATTTGTTTTCAATGCGTATCTCACCCTTTATAAACTAATAGTTTAATGTACATGTATCTTTTTGAGTAGGGCCCTACCATGAGTGAAAAAAGAAATTCAATTAATTAGTTGATGGCTTTTTTTTCTTTTTTTGGGTTACCTTTGAGTGGAAACATTAGAAAGCAAAGAAACTGAAATTAAGGTTTTTTTAAAGCCTTAATCAAATAAACTGAAACGACGTCTACGTTCACTTGGCCTTTGCAAAGGAGAGTCGTGTTTTGCCTTTTGCAGAGGGGAGAGGTGAAAGAGAGAGGAGGGGGCTGAGCACGAAGGAGCATGCAGTACCTTATGGTGCATTTATTAAATAACTAGCCTCATGAAATAACCCTCTCGTTTCTATCTTGATGTCCCTCTCCGATGAGCAGAATCAAAAAATGCCTGCGTTGTTCAAGAGGGAGGAAGATCCCCCCCTCTCTCTCTCTCTCTCTCTCTCTCTCTCTCTCCCCCAAAACGAACATCTCGCTTTCTGATTTGTAAGCGAGTCTGTCTATAAAGAAGACCTCTGTCGGACAATCTAACATGTGTGAGTATGCTATCATGAAGGCGAAATTGCTCTTTTGTCCTTGGTTAGATCAGGGATACACTTGAACTATCTTTGGACAACGTGACTGTGATGACTGGTTTGCAAATTGACATCGCCTATCATCAGATCTGATATAATTCAGTGTTAAAAGATGTCCACACCAGAATCTGAAAAGGTGCCGTTCATGCATCGAGCTTTAAAGAGTTGTGAAGAGTGTGGAGTCTTTTATATGTAGACACTCTTCACAAAGTTGTGTGTGAAAAGGTGTGGAGCCTTCTATGACCAGGACATAAGAGTAGGTGTGAAAAGGTGCCATTCATGTATCGAGCTTTAAAGAGTTGTTAAGAGTGTGTAGGCTCACACTCTTCACAACTCTTTAAAGCTCGATACGTGAATGACACCGTTTCACACCTACTCTTATGTCTTGGTCATATTCAAAAAGATACATGTACATTAACTATTAGTTTATAAATAACTTATTAGATCCAACCAAAGTGATCCTACTTTTCAAATGAAATTTTTGCTATTGAAAAATTCATTCAACAGTTTATACTTTATTTATATATTAACATAAACATTGTAGAATTTTAACGAGTATAGCTATTTTGTTTTCATAGTGAGAATCTTAAAGTAATTTAGAAATTTGAAATGATAAGAAACTTTATTTAGTACTAATAACTCAATAGAGAGTGACTAGAGAGAAGCCACAAAGCATTGCATAATCATTACCTATCTACATCGTGTTGGTTTTGTTTTTACAAGTTATTATGTGTAGGTAGTGGGTTTGAGTGAGATGGATTGTAAGTTATTATGTGTAGGTATAGTGGAGTGAATATTATAAGGCGGTAATACTAGTAAGGAAACCAAGAGAAGTTATTGTGTGGCCTCTTTTAGTCTCCATTTTATTGACTATGGTTTCACAATGAGTAATAGATAAAATTTCTGAGCATTTCTTGAGTGATGTGGATTGTGGCCTCGGGGGGTTCACTTAAACCCTATGTATCACGTGCATTCAAGGCCTATTTTTAAAAAACCCCTTATCTATGAATTTTTTATGAATACCCTTTTTCTATTCAACCTGTGAATACCCTCTTTTAATGGTACCTTCTCTATGTAAAAAATATCTTAAAAAAGGATTTCAAAAATCCCTTCTATTGAACCCACGTGCTATGCTTACATATTTATGAGTGACCCCCCCGAGATTGTAGCTTCTATCAGTCTCCCATCATGTTGGTTGTGGTTTGGAGTAACGTATGCATTGCTTGGTTGTGGTTTCACAAGGAGTAACACATGATTTAGACTTGGCATTTCTTAGTGATGTGGATTATGAGGCGGCAATGAATATTCCATTTCACTTTAGGACCAATATTAGGTTAGAAGGCTAGATCATGCACGCAAAATATTGCATACATGAAGACGATGCAAATGTGCAATCATTTTTCTCAGTTTCAACATCGAATGTTGTGGTTGCTTTCTTTGTAAATATTATTTGGGATTGACTCTCGTAGAGGGCTAAGATTTAGTTTTTTTAAAGGCCATGTAAAACCATACTTGGGAGAAAGCTTGGAAGTGTTTTTTATTATTAACTTTTAGAAAGCTAAAGTTAGAAGGCTAAGGCTATTGAAAGCCATATGCTTTATATTTGTAAGGAAAGAATCGGGGCTTATTAGAAGAAAAGCATGGGAAAGATAATAAGAGAGAAAAAAATTTTTCACAAGTTTTGTAAAAGCTTTTGTGTTTTCTTCAGCCGATTGCACAAGTCTACGAAAGAGAGAGAGAGAGAGAGAGAGAGAGAGAGAGAGAGAGAGAGAGAGATTTGATTCGCTATGCATAACAAGAGTCACAAAGAGAACATAATCCTCACCCATCGTCATCACCAATGGTTATCATCATTATCATCACGTCATCAGAAAGAGCACTACGAGCATGGTGTATCAAAGGAGGAGGCACCATATAAGCCTTGCCATTAGCCTCGCTGACATGTAGTCTCTGTGTGTAGCTTCTTGGCTAGTGGCAGAGCTTAGAGCTCTTGTGCCTTGGCCTAGATTTGACTATGCACTACCACGCTTATGGTATGGTGATCACATTTTGGTGGTTGTTTATTGGCACCCATTAGTGTGGCTTGGTTGGTTGGCCATAGTCGTGTATTTGGTGGCTTTGTCTGGTCATTTTCCATGGCTGTCTCTGGTGCAATGAGAATGTGGAGTTCTTGGGCTTAACTAGGTTGTTATAGATATCTGCATAGTTGTTTTATTTTATTTAAAAAATCATTATTAAAACCAAAAAGATAAAAATACCACCATGCCCACTTGTTAGAACTCTAGAAATCCTCCTCTAAGGAGATTGTTTTTTTTGAGGAGTTCAATTCCGCGATGACTACCTTTCTTTGAAGTGTGTTCATGCATGCTTTATACTCTTGTGTGTGGGCTTCTCGTCATTGCTTTTGTGGACAGTTAAGAGACGGGGCACTATTACTGGTGGTGTACCTGAAAACTAGTTGGATCTATACTCTCTTAAAGCTTCCACAAACATAAATTGACACATTCATGCAGATCCTTAAACGCATCACATTTTTGGTGTGGTGTGACCATGGAAATCTCTATAAGGGGGAATTTGAACATATTTTAGGCCTTTTGCTAATGAAAGCAGTTAGCAACAAACCAATAGGAATAGAGGATTGTGCACATTTGGTCTCCTTTTGAATATAGAGAGGGAGGCTAGGCTGTAGGGAGGGAAACTAGGCTTTCAATACTAATAATTACACTTGTCCCTTTCAAAAAGTAGGGGGGTTAGGGTAGTATGGTCCCACCATTTTCATGGCTCAAAAAAACCTTAAAATTTTGAAATTTTTTAGATTCCCCCAAAAGTCCCTTTTCCTCCCAAAAACCCATCTCAAATTTCATTGTAGTCAAAAATTTCATTTTCAAGTCCACTTTCCCTCCTAAATGTCCAAATTGAACTCTCATTAACCTTCCTCCCTTCCTATTCCATCTCTTCAATAGCCATCAAGCTCGAAACCCTAATCTGCATAGCATCTTTGCATTTTCTTTCTCTATCTCAATCGCCCAACCCTAATCTCACTACTATAGCTTCACAATTGATATGACTGCACCACGAAGAAGACCAAAGATGAGATTGAGGAGATCTCACTGTACAACAAGAGGGACGATGATGGTGCTTGGGTGAGAGAGGCATTTTGTAAGGGTTCTTGGGTTTTCCTATAGCCAACTGCTATGGAGACCTTGTGGCCATTGTACAACATGTGTCAACGGCACGAGATATACATCTTCATGAACAAACTCGATTCCCATGCAACTGTAAGTATGGAGGCATGTGATATTACAATAGCTACATCTTTCTTGTTTAATAATCTTATTTTTGGGTTGCAGATAAATTTTCTTCCAACTTGGCAGAGGAGCAACCATTACGAAGCCTTACCGAAACATTTCAAGCACTCCATGTAGACATTAGTGAGGCACTGTTTTCTTGTAAAGCCAGTGTAGACCTTCTTAAGGAAAAGATCTTCTTTTATCGGCACTCCTATGTGGTGCCAATGCATGACGGTGGGTTTGGCTGACTCCTGATGCTTGGACGGTTATGGTTATGAAATCAAAGATGCTTTGTGATATACAAGGATCTTTGAAGTTTGCAAAGCCATCTTGATCTATGGGTCTCAGTTGGGTATGCCCAATTCGTCTTTTTGCTAAGATGTTCAATCAATTTACTTTCTCGCAAACACTTACCATGTTTGTGTGTAAGAAAGTACTATGTGATGACATGGTTGGCTTCTTGCTTGGAGAGCAGTGAAACATTGTAGAGGGGTAACATAAGGATGATACATTCAAGTGCAAAATAGCAAAGTTCAATGTTACATTTCGGTATCTTAAAGCTCGTTCTACCTTATACATTTTCTTTTATTACGAACGGTGGATGAAGAAAAATAGTAGTTGGGTCAAATTGCAAGCAGATGAACAAGTTGTTTTGCCTCTTGACATATGCATTAGGTTTCCCAATGGTGTGGTGGAAATTGTAAGTGTAAGCAGGCATTGGAGCCTCCTAAATATTAGGGAGCACCTCAATATCATGGGAAGTGAGGATATAAGTGGGGCACAGTTCAAGGTGACAAATAGAAAGATTCGAATGCGAATGGAGTCGAAGGCCTTAGTAGATGCTGATTGGGAATATGATTGTATAAGCATGACTTAATAAGAAAGCTTTGGAGTTTTTTAATGAAGTCTATTTAGAATTATAATATTTTCCTTCGACTCTTAGGATTTTGTAAATTTACGTATGTAATTCATCAATGAAAAGTTTTGTCTTGTGATTGCTGTGCCTTTGTAGTTTTTTATGTTGTTCTTTTAGAATTACAATATTTAGAGCTCTTTTTATGAAGCCCTTTAAGAGTTATAATATTTTCCTTTTAGAGATGAGTCACGAGATGACAATTATGGCACAATATCTCAAAACCATTACGCTCATGTTTCTACCTTCAAAAATTTAAGTACAAAGGTGTTTTGAGTAAAAAACATCATAAAAAGAGAAGATAATTTCTCAATCTTTACAAAAAAGATTATAAAATTAGAAGAAAATTTACAAATATTTACAATGATAAATAGGGAGAAGAATGAAGCTTTCTATTTTGTCTCCTTCTGGAGCCTCTGGTTTTGTCTCCATGTCCCCCTTTGCTAACACCCTTCTTGGCACCCACTTAAGGACAACTTTGCTTTGAGATACTTTCTAATTTAGTACCCTTGGTTTCTTTATGTGTGCCTTGTTGAGGAGCACCCTTGGTTTCTTTATGTAGAGTTCCTTGCTTAAACATAAAATGCTTTAGTGGTGAATGTACATGCATTTTCTTCTTCTTCTTAGATGGAGAGGCTTGCCTTGGGGGTGGTGGAGAATCTGGATCATTCGGAGTAATTGAATTATTCAAAATAATATTGATAGCTCTTTCACAAACACTCCACATCCAAAACTCGTGAGATCCAAGAGTTTGTCAAATTAAGAAAATTTCTTAGATTTAAGAACCAAGAACTATAGAAAATAAGTTAAAAAATTAAGTAAAGATTTACTACAAAAATAGTGGGTTTTTAACGTAACCTACACTGCTCTCAATCTCGGTATATTTAGACAAAAGATATTTCCACACATTGACAATAACATACCATCCACATGAGGTAGAATATTTTTGTAAAGTCACTAGCTGATTCAGAAACTTATACTCTACCTCCTTTTTCAAATTTGGATATTCAACTTCAATAGCCGCAATAGCTCTTGTACATGCCCTATTAAAAATTAAATTTGAATATAAGGAAAAATAAAGTATGAAGCTTAGAAGGAAGATCAATATTCAAGTTATTAAGGAGAACTACTTACAATTTAATCTACCCATGCATGCCAATTAGGCTAATCATGAAAATAACACTCCTTCTCAGAAGATTAATAACACAAGAACTCTAGTGTCCATTGGAAATAGTAAAAGAAATATTTCAGAAAGCGAATATCGTATGTTAAATATTTAAACACATAGGAATCATCAGATGAACCTCTCTACATATGGCAAAGCAACAAAACAAATGTTCTTATTTTCATTTGCTTGAAATAGGATGCCAGCTCGGAAGTCTTCTTCATATCAATCAATGCAAGGGACACTAAGGGATCACAAATAAATATGTGGTTGACTTGATTTGGAATCAATGCCTTCATAAGTGTCCTAAAAGAGTTTATAAAGGAAAAATAAACAAAATAGAAAATATTCTTACATTATTAACATATGAGAAAATAAACATATGTGAAAAATGTAGTCATACCTTAAACACATGAGAAAAACACTGTCATTGATCTCCCTATCCTTCTCTACAAGCATGTAAATGTCCCCAGGTGCAATATAGAGATAGTCTTCCTCTTCCACTGTACCAACATTGCAGATAAGCTTCCCTGGTACTTGGGCAAGCCTCTGAGAATTGGCTATCTCCAACTGCACAAGGGTCTCTAAGCTATCATGCACATGTGAGAACTTTTCCTTCAACTCCGCCTCCTTTTCCTTCACCTCCTGCTTGCCTTTGATTTCCTTTTCAATACTGGGGAAATGGCAAGGATCTCAAAGGATTTCTTATCCCTCATTGGAAATGGATGAAGAAGTTTGTCAAACCTGTACCTCACCTTGCTAACAAGTGTCATGTCCCTGTCCATCAAAGTGACTCTTCTTGCATGGGCAGCACATATTAAGCTGTCATTTATGAATTCTATAATAAATTCTTCACAAGCTTCTTGAAGACATGCCACTACACTACTCTGCCTTCTATAATGTCCTTGCCCTTTGATATTGTCACTTACTACTCTTACAATTCTCAAGAATGGTGTCCTAGGGATGAGAAGATGTGTAGACTCTTGTGCTTGCCTTATCTCAGTAAACAATTTCTTTTGTCTCTGAAGGAAAGTTCTTGCCTTAAATAAATTGGTTCTACCCTTTATTAGTTTCTTCTCTAATGGTTGCTTAGAAGTTGTTACCTCTGGCTCTGGCTCTAGCTTTGAATCTTTCTGTTTAGGAAGGGAGGGATTTGGGTAAACCATCCTCACAGTTTGCTTTGTACGAGCCATACTTCCAAGAAGCAATGAAGCAAGAATCCGTCCACACGGAGCGATGAAGCAAATCCAACCCTTCGAGAAGAGTTGGATTCGCACCGTGGATGGAATCGGGCAACAAGGCACAGGGGACACGCTGTCCACGGAGCGATAATGCAATTTTGAGCCTAATGGGAAGACTACACTCGCGCCTCGGAAGGAATTGGGCGAGAAGGCGGGCGACAAGCTAGTGCTGTCCATGGAGCAATAAGCCGGATCCGAGACAGACGGAGGTGTGCACTCACGCTGTAGAAGGAGGAGGGTCGATGCTGTTGTCCCATAAGCTGGGGATAAAAACGCTGATGATATGCAGTCCCAAGGTATGTTGCTGAAGAAAAACACTATAGATTTACTATCAGTAGCAAGGAAGATGTGTTGATGTAGGGCAGGCACACCGGCAGGAGCAGTAGATGATGTGGTATCGAATATGTTTATGAAGTAGTACAAGAGACTAAGTGAAGTTTAGTTAAGACTAAGGTTGTTTTACTACGATCAATCCCTCGCATGTCACGTGGACATATTTGAACAAGAAGGTGTAGGACCTAGAGTAGAAAACTAGTCCCAGGTTGTTGCAAGATCATGGTGTCCAGTGTTTTTCCAGTTTATGCTGGACTGGAAAAATGCTTGGAGAGAAAATTTGGGGGAGCAAGGTACTTCAAATGAGATCAAGCAGCTAATATAAAATACACATGCACTTAAATTAACCCAATATAATTTAAATTAATATAAATTAGTCTAATTAATAAAAAAATTAATAAAAAATATGATGAAATGATTAAAAAATGATGTTTTGATACTTAGAGTGATCCAATTTGTTTTTCCATAGATGCACCATTACAAGAACACTAGTCCCTATAGGTTTTAGATGATTCACATCACAAATGTAATGTCACTAATTAGATTATTAATATTTGCAGGCCTTTTGATATCCTGGAAGAATTTTGGAAAAGAGATCATTAAAAATCCAACCATTGGATTTGTAATTTTTACTAACCACCACGTTCTACTAATGTCTCAGTATCTACCACTCTTTTGATCTACAAGATTATGGCATTTAGTCATTGTGGGTACAAAAAGTGTTGTATATTATAACACTTTAAAGACCTTGAAAGAAAATAGACAAATAGCTTAACATTTTCTCAAAAATCAAGTTAAGCTCTATATTATGTGAATATCTAATTCCCACATGAGTATATGTAAAAGATAATAGCATTTTATGGAATCAATCCAAATTTGGGATAGGGTGTATACATTAACTTTGTACCTAAGAAAATGAGGACTTTTGACTATCTAATGCTTAATCAGATTATGCAACTATATTTTCAACTTTGAATGTGATGTTCCAATAAAAGAATTTGAAAGGAAATTTCTTCGTTTGCTAGGAGAGATTAGCTACTAAAGGTAAACAAATGCTTGCTTTTTTATTGTTTGTAGGGTGTCTGAGTGGAAAAAACTAGGTACCCTCATCCTATAACCACCCTCCCATGTGAGCCTAGTCCGGGAGACGAGTCAGCCTGGGTTCCACTCTATACGTCCAATGTGAGGTGTGCATTGTCCTACACATGAAGCAGTGTCAGTCCGTGCTATGAGTCTCCCTCTAGAATGATGTTAGGTGATCGGTGTATCTTGTCTCGACTAGGTGCCAAACATTTGTAGGTGTTTGTAGGATTGCATGTAGGGAAGGGGGAATCCCATAAGGCTACCCTAGAGCAGAGCCTTGTGCTCTTGTTGTGGGCAAGGGGGAGCTAGGAGGTCCCTAGGCTATGCCCACCAGTGGGCAAGAGGGGCTGTCGGCCAGCCAACCGACTGGGCCACATGCCCTACAGAAGCTATCGGCTAGTTATTAATAGCCTAGATAGCCAGCCCAGTGGCTGCCCAACAACCAATTGGTTTTCTTGGGGTGGCCAAACCATACATAAGCAAGGGGAAGCTCCAGTCTCGCGGATATTCAGGACCCAATATTGTGTCCTCTTCTCCCTCTCTCTCGCTTTATTTTTTTCACATCTACTTAAGTTTTGTGCGTTATTTTTGTCGTGAAAGATTGCTGAATTTTGAGAATTGAAGTTACTGATTTGGTCCCAAAGATTCTGCATGTTATATTAAGTAGCTCTCCATCATTTTGGTGGTCTTCAAGACGACCCTGAGAAGGTGTGGACTTTAGAATTCTGGTTAGAGCCATCCCAAGGGGCCAGTAAGGCCCTAAGCTGTGCCCACCAGCCCTTGCATGGGCAAGGCAGGCTGTTGGGCTAGCCCTAGGAGCCATGGCCAAGCAGTCGACAGGGCCCTGGCCCTGCCTAGCCAGTTGGTTGAGTGTGGGTAGTCCCGCACTATTTGTGCATGGCTGTCGACGATGAGCAACCTCCACACCCTATCTCTCTCTCTCTCTCTCTATTTTTCTACACATCTACTTTAGTCTTTCAAACATGGTTGTGTATTGTTACCATGAATTATCTCTTCGGTGTTTGAGTAGAATTGTACACTCTTGTAGAACACCTTTGCGGCTCCAGCGAGCTTCCAACTCTCACTCGAGCTCTATGAGGACAAACTTTGTGCTAACCTTGTCCTAGTTCCTTCATTTAAATGAAAACTCTATGTTTATTAATCAATTCAATTACAATTTACAACCATCTCATATTGTAATCAAAGATCTCTTATCCCCATAGCTTGTGGACCTCAGGCATATAGAGGTCCACGAGGTCTCGAAAGTTAACGAAGGAAAACCTTGCCTCTGTCTCGGCCCACTATGTTTATTAATCAATTACAATTTACAACCATCTCATATTGTAATCAAAGATCTCTTATCCCCATAGCTTGTGGACCTCAGGCATATAGAGGTCCACGAGGTCTCAAAAGTTAACGAAGGAAAACCTTGCCTCTGTCTCGGCCCACTATGTGTCCCCACTTGTCAATAATGCACTCTACGCCCACGTTCCCTATACAGGATCGTGGCACCAACGGCGGTGGGACTGTCTGCTTGGGCAGATCTGTGACACTCCGCTCGTCACTCCTATAATGAAACTAAAACAAATAGATATTAGACATTGAAATAACTAGTATAACATACAAAACATACTTCATACCTATGTTGACGACACCTCTGTGGAGGCTCCTGGGGGGTGACAACACCAGGCTCCTATGTACCTCTCATCTATGTCCTATATAATTGACCAAATATAAGTATCATTTATTTTTTAAATAAATGATAGCTTAAAAGAGACAAATTATCAAAATTATACATATTCATCTGGGTGTATGGTGCCACGTTTTGCTCCTGATCCTAATCCTTTGGTGCCATGTCGAGCTTTGGATCTTGATCCTCCATGGCTAGCTCTAGCTCTTGATCTTGACCCCCCTCCTCTTGACCCTCCTGCTCTAGATCCTCCTCCTCCTCTCACAGATCTAGAGGTGCCCTTGCAAGGGACTAAGGGCCGCAAGGAGCAAGAGAGTCAAGTGAGGGTAGCCTCCAGCTTGTCAACGCTCAATACAAGATACTCTCCCATGTACTCCTCTATCTCATCTCTACTCAAACCTAGACTCCGCAATACTCTCTTGATGGCTTTCAAGAGACCCAACTTCCCGGAGTCTACCATGGATATCTATACACATGTAGAAGGATATTGTATCTAAACTTATAAGCAGACAATAACAATCCACTAGTACATGTATGCAAGATAAAAGATGCACACAACGTCAAGAATGGCAACAACAACAAAATATCAGACTACCAGGAAAATAAAAGATGCACACAACGTCAAGAATGGCAACAACAACAAAATATCAGACTATCAGACTACCATGAAAAAAATATTAGACTATCAAACTACCAGGAAAAAAACCGATAGTTTCATTAAAATATAGAAATAGTATATTATAAAAGAGTACTTTAAATTCATAGTTCCTAAACATTTTGTTGAGCCCGCTGCACGAATGATGCCTTTTTTTTAATATTGATTTATTCTGGTGGTTGGCCAGGATAATGTTGTCAGCCTATTTATCAGGGTCCTCCATGGCTCATAAATGCCCAAAAGCCTTTTTCTATGTTGTTGGATGGTTGTAGAGGTCCCAACCTGTTGTGATGCATGCCCTAAATTCTTTTAATGCCTTATGTACTGTTGCAGTTACTGTAGAAGCCCCATACACTACTACACATGCTGTAAATATTGTGATCTATGCTTGGGTACATGATTTAATTGTTATAAATGCTTGGTTAGGCTATGGTACATGATGCTGGTGCTTGAATGCCATGATAAATGCTCATGAGTGTTCTCGTGAGTGTTATAAGACACCGAGCAAACATAACTAAGGAAACTCGACCAGCTACAAAAACCATATAGTGCTCTGGGTTATATGGTCTAGACCTCGATGTCAATGTCATGTTGGAGATATGGTGTTTTGGCTATTGTGGTTATGATGTCCCTAGTCAATGGCCTCGACTAGGGACAAGGTCAACTAAGGGTCAACAATGGTCAGTTAGTGTCAAATGAGTGTTAGGGAGTTATTTGCATTAGGAGCATTTAGGTAAGCCTTGGGCCAAGCCATGGCAGGGCCAACCCATAAAAGATAGCTTCTTGGCCATATGAGGGCATGGTCAGTCATCATCAGTGGGTTGCCCTACACATGCCCATTGGCTATCGGCCAACATTACAACCTCCCATGGGCTATCAGCTTAGCAAATACTCCTCCTTGCATATAAGCTAAACCCATCATTTCATTTAGAGCATCACTCCTCCATAGAGCATAGTTGCATAAGAATCATGGCTTACATCAACATTGAAGTAGATCATCATGGCACCGTGGTCACATGGGCACTTATTTGAATGTGTGTGTGTGTGTGTGTGTGTGTGTGTGTGTGTGTGTGAGAGAGAGAGAGAGAGAGAGAGAGAGAGAGTGTGCTTACCGCAATGCGCTTCAAAGGAAACATTATGTTGTGGATCTTTATCGGGGCACGATAGTGTGTGGCGGGACAAGTCTAGCTGATGTGAATAAAGCGCAGAGACAAAGCTTTCAAAGGACATCACTAAGTGGAAACAAAATCAACTAATTGATTCCACTAAAGAAACAAGAGCTCGTATTGAGCTCGCTATTGCTATTGCAAAAATGCAAAAACTTGCAACACATAAATTAATCCGGTTTGCAAATCCTACCCTAAATCGTTGTTTTTAAACCAAATTTTCCATGTAAGGAGTCCAAAATGGGATAAACCCCATGTTCAAAAAAACCAATTGTAAGGTCTATTTCACCCAATTCATTCAATTTCAAGTCCACATTATTGATTTTTCTATGTGAAATTGAAAAATGATAGAAAATAGAATATGAAAAAATTGACCAAAATCATGAATTGCAAAAATTAAAGAAAGTTTTAGGGCAATAGGAAAAACTAAACACATATTTCCTAAGATAACAAGAAAAATGCAACAAAAATAAGAATAATGTAGAAAAATCAAAGTTGTTTTAGGATTTCCTATTTACTTCTTTCTTGAAAAAACCAAAAATATGATATTAATTTAACCAGTCTCTAGGTTTCAAAATGTATTGTGGCTATGCAATGGGGCTATTTCCTAGTTGTGCCACTTATGGAAGGCCCTGGCGCCATGTAAAGGATGCAAGAAACAAGAACCCAATATTGTGGAGCTTTGCCCGGCACTCGGGAGCACAAACAGAAGAAACTAGTTTACCATGGCCTAGCCACAAATGCAAAATTAGGGTGTGTCACTCACCTTTTGAAAGACCGTTTTGTAAGATTCCTCCCCAACCTCTCAAGATGTCCAGCATCTTCAACTGTAATCAAATCCCTCTCCAGAAATATAAAAGATCTTGTTTCTGCTGCCTGTTTTGGCCTAGAGAGAGAAAATGTTCTAGAGAGAGGTTATTCACATTTTGAATATTTTTGGATAGAAAAATATCTCTTATTATTAAAATAAGCTCCACTGAAACAGAAGTTCAAAAAGATTTTCAGAAGGTGCATTAGAAATCAAGTATAATCTGTTCAAGAGGCCTTACCCTAGGGGTCCAGATTTTGGAAAAATTTTAAATTAAGGTTTTGAGGGGCCAATCCGATTCATCGAAATGTGTGGAGAAGATAAATAGAAGAAATAAATAAAATCCCCCCCAAAGATGAGTAAATGCTCACATAAGATGAAGAGTGGACTAAGGACCAAAGGAATTCTAAAAAAATGGATTTTTGACACCTCACAATAGGGATTCCCCCCCTCAATGAGGTGCCTACTTCACACATGTGGTGGAGTTTTAAATCATCAAAAATTGAGATATTTCATCTCTCCTCTCTCCTAATTCAAGTCTAGTTCCAAAAAGTAAGCTAAAGTGACCTAAAAATGATCAAAATTTGACCAAACTGAACTGAAAAATTCTAGAATCAGTTTGCTTGGTTAGAAGCTCACTTTTTCCTACAAATAGAAGCCTTTCCCTTTGTTGAAGCTTAATAGTGTTTTATGCACTGTTACTCTACTCCTCCCAAGAGCCAAGAACTCTAAAATTCTTAATAATTCACTAGTTTTTGACCATTCCCTCTTCTAAAGATTTGCTGGCTACTCTTGTTGCAAACAAGAGTAGAACCCTCAAACCATCAAGCCAAAGGAAAGCTCCCAAATTAAAATTCATGTAAGTTAAAATTCTTATATTTTTCTTTACTCTTTTAATGGTTTTCTAATTTTTGTTTTGTTGAAATGATAATCTGATGCTATGCCTTCTTGGAAAGGCTTTCCCCCTCTCTCATTCTTAAAATCATCCCTTCTTTACCCTAGTTAAGTGATCTAATAATTGGAATTAAAATTTTCATATTATTTCTCTCTTAAAAGTGAAAATTGATTAGTTTAGAATGCTTTAAACCAATTGGGGATAATTTCTAAGTAGATTAAGGTTAGAAAAATTAAAAAATGATCAGTCATACAAAGGAGGTTATGGCAATTATTTTGTTATAAAAGAGTGATTTTTATTAGATTTAATATCTATGCATAGAAAGATGCATATTGATTATTTTTTTATTTTAAAAGAGTGACTTTCATTAATATTGATTTTTATGCATAAATAGATGCATAAAAGAATATTATTTTATTATAAAAATGTTACTTTCATCAATATTGATTTTTATGCAAAAATAGATGCATAAAAGATTTTTTTAAATAAAAGTGTTAATTTTATCAATATTGATTTTTATGCATAAATAGATGCATAAAAGAATATTTTTTATTATAAAAGTGTTACTTTTATCATTATGGATTTTTATGCATAAATAGTTGCATAAAAGAATTATTTTTTATTATAAAAGTGTTACTTTTATTATTATGGATTTTTATGCATAAATAGTTGCATAAAAGAATATTTTTTAATTATAAAAGTGTTACTTTTATCATTATGGATTTTTATGCATAAATAGTTGCATAAAAGAATATTTTTTTAAATTATAAAAGTGTTACTTTTATCAATATTGATTTTTATGCATAAATAGATGCATGAAAGAATATTTTTTATTATAAAAGTGTTACTTTCATCAATATTGATTTTTATGCATAAATAGTTGCATAAAAGAATTATTTTTTATTATAAAGTGTTACTTTTATCATTATGGATTTTTATGCATAAATAGTTGCATAAAAGAATATTTTTTAACTATAAAAGTGTTACTTTTATCATTATGGATTTTTATGCATAAATAGTTGCATAAAAGAATATTTTTTTAAATTATAAAAGTGTTACTTTTATCAATATTGATTTTTATGCATAAATAGATGCATGAAAGAATATTTTTTATTATAAAAGTGTTACTTTCATCAATATTGATTTTTATGCATAAATAGTTGCATAAAAGAATATTTTTATTATTATAAAAGTGTTACTTTCATCAATATTGATTTTTATGCATAAATAGATGCATAAAAGAATATTATTTTTATTATAAAAATGTTGCTTTCATCAATATTCATTTTTATGCATAAATAGATGCATAAAAGAAAGAAAAAAACTATTAGAAAAGTGTTTATTTTTATCAATATTGATTTTTATGCATAAAAGAATATTTTTTTATTATAAAAGTGTTACTTTCATTAATATTGATTTTTATGCATAAATAGTTGCATAAAAGAATATTATTTTTATTATAAAAGTGTTACTTTCATCAATTTTGATTTTTATGCATAAATAGATGCATAAAAGAACATTATTTTTATTATAAAAGTGTTACTTTCATCAATATTGATTTTTATGCATAAATAGATGCATAAAAGAATTTTTTTTATTTATTATGAAAGTGTTACTTTTATCATTAAGGATTTTTATGCATAAAATGATGCATAAAAGAAATTTTTTTTAAGTGTTGCTTTCAACAATATTGATTTTTATGCATAAAATGATGCATAAAAGAATTTTTTATCAAAATAAGAGTTCACTTTAATCCTATGTTTAAATACCATGATTATTAGAAAAATGAATAAGTAAATACTCAGTGAAGGAAAATTATACCGTTTTATATTCTCTAGGATCGTAATGAGAAAATTCACAAAAACTATCGAAGTCAGAATTTAGATAAATGACTAATTTATTCCTCATAGGAATTCGTGTTTAGTTTTGAATTCAGTAAAGTAGTAATTGAAATATTACCTTCGAGAAAGATAGTTCAGGGAGAACCTTTTCAGACTCAAATCTTGAATCAGACTATGACCAAGACGTAACTCCTTCGTCAATTTCAAGAAATGACGATGTGACCAGTTAAG
This sequence comes from Cibotium barometz, assembly GCF_041138505.1. Classification (NCBI taxonomy): domain Eukaryota; kingdom Viridiplantae; phylum Streptophyta; class Polypodiopsida; order Cyatheales; family Cibotiaceae; genus Cibotium; species Cibotium barometz. The sequence goes on from NC_141091.1 coordinate 10,304,674, forward strand.
TAATCTACACTCAAATCACCCACCGAATCTGAAACCAAGTTGAGACCTTTGATTTTGATCTGAGGATCAAGAATTCAAAATTCAAGGAATTCTGTGAATCCAGACCTGTGATCTAGAAGTCTTGGGATACGGAATTAAGATATACTCATTGTATTCAAAAGAAAATCAAAACTGAAAACTTGCATAGAAACCCTCTTTTCTTAAAGGACTGTCTTACGCCAGAATGCTAGTGGAGGGAGCATTTGGTATATGTGTGTTCTAAGGGAAGTTCGGTTGCAACAGCTAGCGGGGACTGTTCAAAGAACGGCTCACGCGGCAAAGCCTGCACAGGTCTTAACCAGCCTTGGTATGGTTTAAATGGTGCGCTTCCGGTACGATGGACGAGGGCCGACGAAGCGATCCCTGAGTGAAGTGCCAGGACACCTAAGGAGGATCCTGGAGGGTTCTAACGAGGCGATGCACGGGCTCAGAGTGCCGAGGACATCCATGCGTTGTGTCGTGGAAGATATATATGTATGATGACGAGAAAATTATTATAATCTCTTACTGGATCTTGTTGTTGACCTGCTAGTCTCAATGGAGAGTCCAAAGTGATACTGTTTTGTGAGAAACAAGGATTGAATGAAAATTTTGAGTTGTGACATCTGTACCCGTTAATTGTTTGTCAATGGATTGTTTTATAAATAAAAGTTTAAAGAGGAGTGTGTGAGTATCTGTTTTCTAAAGCATAAGTTAAGAAAGGCTTTCAATTATGGGTGGGTGAGTACTTGTCTGGTTCTACTATTCCAGTGGTTGGGTGGTGGCTAACCCATAGGCCTAGGCTGGCATCAGTAGAGTAATAAAACTGATTAATAGGATTACGCTTAGAGCTCGACTAGTTAAATAAAGCCTGAAGACTTCTCAAATGAATAGATCAACGGCTCTGCCTAATTCAATTAGGAAAAAAGCGTTGATTCCTTCAAAATAAGTCTGTTATAGTTTTCCTTCTATCTGGTCCGACCCATTGATTAGGGTCGAGATGTCCAAACAGATGCTTGACGACATGGAGCAGCAGATGCAGGCAATTGGCAAAGATATAAAAGCTGCCCAGGATAGACAGAAGCTGTATGCAGATAAGAAGAGGACAGACAGAGAATTCGAAGAAGCAGATATGGTCTTCATTCGAGTACGCCCCAAAAGAAGTTCTCTATCTCTTGGGAGTGAAGTGTTGGAAAAGTTTATGGAATTCAAAGCTTTTGCAGAGAAGCAATATGGTTCTTGGATAAAATGTTTGAGGACAGATGGAGGTGGTGAATACACACCTCAAATGCTTTTGAGCATTTCTTGAGAAAGCATGGCATAAGAAGACAGTTGACTTACAGGTATATACCTCAGCAAAATGGTGTTGCTGAGAGAAAGAATAGAGTCATTTGTAAAGTGGCCAGGGCGATGCTCAATGAAAAGAGCATGCCAGATTATTATTGGGCAGAAGCTTGTGCTACTGCAGTGTATATACTAAAAAAGACACCCATAGCAGCCATACATGGAAGTACGCCAGAGATGCGGCTTACAGGTTTTCGGCCAGACATTGGACACCTCAAAGTATTTGGATGCATAGCTTATGTACATGTGCCTAATGAGAGAAGGAGGAAGTTGGATCCTAAGGCAGAAAAGTGTGTGTTTGTTGGATATGCAGAGGATCGGAAGGCATACAAATGTTACAATCCACAAACTAGGCAAGTGGTTATCTCACGAGATGTGGTGTTTGATGAGCTTGCTAGTTGGTACAAAGCAAAGGATGAGGGTGTCATTGAGTCACTTGAAGCTGATTTGCCTGTGAACTTGCCACAAGCAAGTTCTAGTTCTACTTCTATGTCTGGGCCAGTAGAGGCTGAGAGTAGTACTATACGTCCATGGTCAAGACGTTTGAGGCATGAGAGTGTGAGCACTGGAGCAGTGCTATGGATAAAGGCAAGAAGAAGGTTGAAGGAATTGGAATTACATGCTATGAGTCATCAAGTTCAAAGAGTTTGGATGAGGAACTTGGTATACCCTTTTTACGCACACCTAGTGCAAGGCAGGATAGATATGTGCCACCACATGCTAGAGTGACAGGTGTTCAGAGTGATCCGCATGCATTGCGGAGCACAGCCAGAAGGATATGTACACCCAAAGTATCCAACTCATGTTTTTAGATTCTCTTGGCGGAGGTCTCTTGGCCATTGCTTGGGTCTCATTGGGATGGAACCTTAATCTATATCACCTTCTACACACACATCTTTTTTTTTTTTTTTTTAAAGAGAGTTCCAATCAGCTTTGCTCATATTTGGGATTAGGTTTGCCACTTAGGAATAACTTAAATACTTGTAGGACATTGAGACTGCGGTCATAACCGGCGGTGTACAAGCACACTTGCCTTTGCATAGCACTATCTACCACTTAGTTTCACTTTGACTAGCCTTTACTCACCTATTTTAGTACTCTTTAAAACTCTAATCAGCCTTGCACTTGTATGCTCACGTGTGAAATTATCATTGCTGGTTTTTCTTTTCTTTTCTTTTTTTCAATAAAAGACTTTACTTGTATCTATTGTTTTTTGCAGCTCTTGCTACTACCGCGCTCGAGGACGTGCGCAAAATAGGAAGGGGGGAGTGTTGCGTGACGAGTGAAGATCAATGCAAGGATGCAACAAAAAAGACACTTAGGGCTCTTGTATAGAGTTCCAAGTTGTAGATGAATGTGGGAGTGGGCTTGACAATAATCCCACATGGGAACTTTTGGGAGTTCTAGAGTTTTTGTATAAAAGGTGGCCCATTTGAGAGCTAAACACTCTTTGGTCATTTGGTTGAGAGGCTCATAGAGAGAGCTTGCTCCATAGCTCCTTCTCATGTGCTCTCCCAAGGCTCTCCATCTCCATTCTTGCTTCAATCTTGTACTCTCTATTCTCTACATTTTCAATGATATGAGGTTATGGTCTACACACTTGCTAATCTAGATTTCTTAATGATATTTTGATGCTAAAATCTGATTTGTGAATTGTAGAGTGCATGTGATGAAGCTTGTGCATGAAATGATGTGTAGTTGAGGCTTGTGTGATAGCTCTTTGCATGTTAGATTCTTTGCATAAGTTGCATTTTTGTGCTTAAGTGTAGCCTAATCTTGATGCTTTGATTATGTTAGATTGATTGCTTGAGTGTTGAAGAAGGATTAAGTAGGACTAGAAGTCATTAGTGTGTGGTTAACTAATCTTCTCCCATTCGGGATAGCCTCTATGCGCTAACCGGGTTGCATTCACGGATTGACAAAGTGTGTGGGTTGGAGTGTAGCCTCCGCTATGCTATGATGTCCCAAACACAACGTCATGTCTTGATTCACTCGTATATCGCCCTTGGGATACTTAGCGGTTTTTAGATTCTCTTGGCGGAGGTCTCTTGGCCATTGCTTGGGTCTCATTGGGATGGAACCTTAATCTATATCACCTTCTACACACACATCTTTAAAAAAAAAAAAAAAAAAGAGTTCCAATCACCTTTGCTCATATTTGGGATTAGGTTTGCCACTTAGGAATAACTTAAATACTTGTAGGACATTGAGACTGCGGTCATAACCGGCGGTGTACAAGCACACTTGCCTTTGCATAGCACTATCTACCACTTAGTTTCACTTTGACTAGCCTTTACTCACCTATTTTAGTACTCTTTAAAACTCTAATCAGCCTTGCACTTGTATGCTCACGTGTGAAATTATCATTGCTGGTTTTTCTTTTCTTTTCTTTTTTTCAATAAAAGACTTTACTTGTATCTATTGTTTTTTGCAGCTCTTGCTACTACCGCGCTCAAGGACGTGCGCAAAATAGGAAGGGGGGAGTGTTGCGTGACGAGTGAAGATCAATGCAAGGATGCAACAAAAAAGACACTTAGGGCTCTTGTATAGAGTTCCAAGTTGTAGATGAATGTGGGAGTGGGCTTGACAATAATCCCCCTTCGGTGATTGGCGCCAATAACAAATTTTATTCCTTTATTTTCTTTCCTTGTTTGTTAATAAAAATTTTGCAGAGATCTCCGCTAAACAAGAGCATCAAACACGCCAAATAGTCCACCTACCGTGCACACAAATTAGGAAGGGGGGAGACATGCTACGCCTACAAAGACCAAGGAAGAGCAATCTGCACAAAATCAGCAATGCATCAATGCAAACGAACCACATCAACGGGCACTACAACAGGTGTATTCAAATCTTAATCTTTTGATCTTTATGTGCTTTTATCTTTTGGATATATGGTTTGCATGTTCACCCAATGTTGGCTGGTTTAAGTTTTTGATTAGTTGTTAAAATATGGTGAGTGAATTCTAGATTCTTAGTGAACTTAGTAGAAGATATTTCTATTTAAAGACAGTGTAGGATATATACCAATGGAGTATGCCAAGTTCTTATGCTTTCAAGGTATATTAGTTATCCCTAGTGGTAGCTACCTCTTAGGTATGAGCGCGGTGAAAGGATTCATAAAAAATTTACGAAAATATACCATAAAAAAATATATACGAGTGAATCAAGACATGACGTGTCTACAGCCATGTGGAATGCTTGGTAGGACCTGGGGTTGTCTTAGCACCTTGGAGCCGATGCCTTGGTTTCCATGGGGTGAACACTGACGTCTAAAAACTTCAGAAAAAAAAAAAGAACTTCAAGGAATCTATCGCCTTGATAGATGTTGGTAGGACTCTGGGGTACACTATGGGCCCTCGAGACCGATGCCCTCATCTTCATGGGGTACTTTTTATGTCATAAAAGAAAGAAAAAGGGTATGTCGCCCTTGGGATACTTAGCGGTTTTTAGATTCTCTTGGCGGAGGTCTCTTGGCCATTGCTTGGGTCTCATTGGGATGGAACCTTAATCTATATCACCTTCTACACACACATCTTTCTTTTTTTTTTTTAAAGAGAGTTCAATCACCTTTGCTCATATTTGGGATTAGGTTTGCCACTTAGGAATAACTTAAATACTTGTAGGACATTGAGACTGCGGTCATAACCGGCGGTGTACAAGCACACTTGCCTTTGCATAGCACTATCTACCACTTAGTTTCACTTTGACTAGCCTTTACTCACCTATTTTAGTACTCTTTAAAACTCTAATCAGCCTTGCACTTGTATGCTCACGTGTGAAATTATCATTGCTGGTTTTTCTTTTCTTTTCTTTTTTTCAATAAAAGACTTTACTTGTATCTATTGTTTTTTGCAGCTCTTGCTACTACCGCGCTCGAGGACGTGCGCAAAATAGGAAGGGGGGAGTGTTGCGTGACGAGTGAAGATCAATGCAAGGATGCAACAAAAAAGACACTTAGGGCTCTTGTATAGAGTTCCAAGTTGTAGATGAATGTGGGAGTGGGCTTGACAATAATCCCACATGGGAACTTTTGGGAGTTCTAGAGTTTTTGTATAAAAGGTGGCCCATTTGAGAGCTAAACACTCTTTGGTCATTTGGTTGAGAGGCTCATAGAGAGAGCTTGCTCCATAGCTCCTTCTCATGTGCTCTCCCAAGGATCTCCATCTCCATTCTTGCTTCAATCTTGTACTCTCTATTCTCTACATTTTCAATGATATGAGGTTATGGTCTACACACTTGCTAATCTAGATTTCTTAATGATGTTTTGATGCTAAAATCTGATTTGTGAATTGTAGAGTGCATGTGATGAAGCTTGTGCATGAAATGATGTGTAGTTGAGGCTTGTGTGATAGCTCTTTGCATGTTAGATTCTTTGCATAAGTTGCATTTTTGTGCTTAAGTGTAGCCTAATCTTGATGCTTTGATTATGTTAGATTGATTGCTTGAGTGTTGAAGAAGGATTGAGTAGGACTAGAAGTCATTAGTGTGTGGTTAACTAATCTTCTTCCATTTGGGATAGCCTCTATGCGCTAACCGGGTTGCATTCACGGATTGACAAAGTGTGTTGGTTGGAGTGTAGCCTTCGCTATGCTATGATGTCCCAAAATGCAACTTATGCAAAGAATCTAACATGCAAAGAGCTATCACACAAGCCTCAACTACACATCATTTCATGCACAAGCTTCATCACATGCACTCTACCATTTTAGCATCAAAACATCATTAAGAAATCTAGATTAGCAAGTGTGTAGACCATAACCTCATATCATTGAAAATGTAGAGAATAGAGAGTACAAGATTGAAGCAAGAATGGAGATGGAGAGCCTTGGGAGAGCACATGAGATGGAGCTATGGAGCAAGCTCTCTCTATGAGCCTCTCAACCAAATGACCAAAGAGTCTCCTTAGCTCTCAAATGGGCTACCTTTTATACAAAAACTCTAGAACTCCTAAAAGTTCCCATGTGGGATTATTGTCAAGCCCTCTCCCACATTCATCTACAACTTGGAATTCTTTACAAGAGCCCTAAGTGTCTTTTTTGTTGCATCCTTGCATTGATCTTCATTCGTCATCATGCAACACTCTCCCCTTCCTATTTTGCGCACGTCCTCGAGCGTGGTAGGAGCACGAGCTACAAAAAACAATGGATACAAGTAAAGCCTTTTATTGAGAAAAAAGAAAAGAAAAAAAACAGCAATGATAATTTCACACGTGAGCATACAAGTGCAAGGCTGATTAAAGTTTTAAAGAGTACTAAAATAGGTGAGTAAAGACTAGTCAAAGTGAGACTTAAGTGATAGATAGTGCTATGCAAAGGCAAGTGTGCTTGTACACCGCCGGTTATGACCGCAGTCTCAACGTCTTACAAGTATTTTAAGTTATTCCTAAGTGGCAAACCTACTCCTAAATATGAGCAAAGGTGATTGGAACTCTTTTTTTTTTCTTTTTCTTTTTTTGATGTGTGTGTAGAAGGTGATAAAGATTAAGGTTCTATCCCAATGAGACCCAAGCAATGGCCAAGAGACCTCCACCAAGAGAATCTAAAAACCGCTAAGTATCTCAAGGGCGACAGACCCTTTTTCTTTCTTTTATGACCTAAGGAGTACCCCATGAAGATGAGGGCATCGGTCTCGAGGGCCCATAGTGTACCCCAGAGTCCTACCAACATCTATCAAGGCGATAGATTCCTCGAAGGTCTTTTTCTGAAGCTTTTAGACGTCAGTGTTCACCCCATGGAAACCAAGGCATCGGCCCCAAGGTGCTAAGACAACCCCAGGTCCTACCAAGCATTCCTCATGGCTGTAGACACGTCATGTCTCAATTCACTTTGTATATATTTTTTTAGGGTATAATTTTTTTTAACTCCTAGCACCTAGCTCATACCTAAGAGATAGCTACCACTAGGGATAACTAATATACCTTGAAAGCATAAGAACTTGGCATACTCCATTGGTATATATCCTACACTGTCTTTAAATAGAAATATCTTTTACTAAGTCCTCTAAGAATCTAGAATTCACTCACCATATTTTAACAACTAATCAAAAACTTAAACCAGCCAATATTGTGTGAACATGCAAACCATATATCCAAAAGATAAAAGCACATAAAGAACAAAAGATTAAGATTTGAATACACCTGTTGTAGTGCCCGTTGATGTTGTTCGTTTGCATTGATGCATTGCTGATTTTGTGCAGATCGCTCCTCCTCGGTCTTTGTAAGCGTAGCATGTCTCCCCCCTTCCTAATTTGTGTGCACGATAGGTGGACTATTGGGGCGTGTTTGGTGCTCTTGTGTAGCTGAGATCTCTACGAAATGGTTATTAATAAACAAGAAAAGAAAAGAAAGGAATAAAATTTACTATTGGTGCCAATCACCTAATATAGCCGAGGGGAAAAACCCAATGGGAGAAAAGTGCCCTGGCTTGTCGATCTTATTGTGGAGTCACTGAGCTTACCCTTGCGCTGGTGGTGGATCCGTGTCCTCGTCTGCTGGAAAGATGGTATCGATTTCTTCAGGATGCAGGGACAACCCCTCACAAAAACCGGCCTCTGGAGAAGGTGGTAGAGGAAGGAGTGCTTCCTCACTAAAATATGGCATTGGTTCTATGGGAAGGTTAAGGAGACAATTTCGATTTTGGAACTGCGCAATATAGGTACTCATATTGATCCAATATTGACATGTTGAGGCTTGGGGAAGGAGGGTTTGCAAGATCGGTGGTTGCAAGTCATTTAAGCTTGTATCCCTCCATTGTTGTGCTTGAACCTCCTCAGGTAATCTACGTTGATTTGGTCCTCTCTCTGGTATTCTCACATTAAGAAGATTATGGCGTTGGGGTGTAATTCTCACAATTTGCTTCATTAAGCCCATGCCATACCATCTAAAGTAAGAGCGGCATATCCAACAAATATGTGAAGCTTCTCCTAATACGAGTCGTGCACACTCTTGACAATGTGGAAATGGGTGATGCTGTTGATAGAATAACGTGACAAAGTGATGCCCACAGCAATTTTCACCTAAGGGAGCATAGAAGTACCTAGAATGAGTTTGAAACGGAGGAGCACTATAACCCCCGCGATGATCAGGTTGAGTACTATCAGGGTCAATGCATGGTGGACATGTATCTCGCCAAATATCCATCAGGAATTATCTGGACGTAGAACAACGAAATTTAGAACACTCATATCCATCATTACAATTCCAATCAAAAACAAGATTATCTCAAAAAGAACACATCTTCTAAAGGCATAAGGAACTACATTATTCAAACATTGATCTACCAAAGAGCTTCAATTGTAGTGTTAATGCCTTATCTTTGGTTTTAGGTATATCCTTTTTAAGAGGTGGGAATTTTAGCAATTGTCTTGGAATTTGAGCAAGATAAGAGGATTTAGGCATTGAAATGCTAGAATCTATGCTCAAATGATACTCATTTGGACTTGTCTTAGGTACACAAGTTGATGGTTGAATTGTGTAACAAGGAGAAATTGGGACAACCGGTGTTTCAATACATGTTTTAGGAAGATCAACACAAGTAGATTTGTAGGTGCTATCACAGCCACCTATCCTATCTTGAAGAGTTTGTGTTGATTTCTTTTGCACCCACTGATATGGAAAATCAAGAGTGGCTTTTGGAATCTTTTTGAAACCCTCTTTTACCCCTAGCAAAGCATGGCATTTTGGAAGCCAAATTGCTGTTGCCCCCTCATAATAGCCTTGTGCTCTAAGAACATGTTTTGGGACCCATCGAGTAACAATCCAAGGTTTCGGCTTGGAAATGATGTGCTTTTTAGGAGGCTTAGCAACTGGACTAGATGGTACAAGTTTGTACGCATCTTTGGGTAGCCAAATTGATAATTCCTTCTTGCCTGGCCTTCTTTGAGCAGCAACTAGAGTAGTTGGAACATGCCAGCCATGGCCCTTACTTGAGTACTCATCAATTATCCACATCATTTGTTTTGGAGCTTCAAGAGCAGATTTTGAGAGTGGGTTGTGTAAGGTAGAAACATTACCCTTTTGACATGATAAAGCTCGTGGAGTAGCAGATCCCAAGATGCAATCAGAATCAATTTGCAACTTGTATTGTCTATTCTTCCAATCTAATGAGCAATTGGTAGCACTTAACCACGATCTACCGAGAACAGCCTCTACTACTGCCTTGGACTTACATGCCACATAAAAGGGCACTGACATCTGGTTATCCTGGATGGACATCATAATGACACAATTTCCCTCTATAGGGTTATCTTCAACTGAGAAGCTTCGTAAGTCAACAAGAATTTGCACAAGTGTTGGTTGACCCAAGGCTATCCATGTGTCAAACGAGAGAACATTATAATCTGCACCAGAGTCAATTAAGGCAGAGACAAAGTAGGTAGTCTCATGAAGATGGAGGCACACTTGAATATTGAATGGATCGACATATGGTTCATCAGTAGCCAACTGTATGGCCAACATAGAAGCTTTGCGATGCTCCTTGGCTTTTGCAACTCTAGCTTTAGCCTCCTCTTGAGCCTGACGTTTAAGTAGGTCAAGTGCTTCTTTCCGTGTTTGTGCAGCATGCATCTGTTGAAGCATGGCTTTAGTTAATGGTTCATTGTATTTCTTGAGACGACTTCCATTAATGAAGTTAGGCATTTGCTCACCTTCTAGTGTCTCTAAACGCACTGCACCACTTGGAGTAAGCTCATTAATCACAAACGGTCCTAGGCCACGTTTCTTGAGCTTTCTCTTATGCTTCTTAAGTGTGTACAAGAGCACAAGGTCTCCTTTTTTGAATCGGCCAGTTGTTACATTTCTATCATACCATTGCTTTTGTCTCCTCTTCTCAGCATACATCCCCATTACCGCCAATAAGCGGGTCTCATCAAGCTTTTCCAATTCGTCAACGCGTTGTGAAAGCTCATGACCAGTCCAATCCAATTGTTTAGCTACCCGTAGAGTAGGTACAAGAAATTCAATGGGAAGAATTGCATCTAGCTCAAAAGCAAGCTCAAATGGGGTTGTGCCCACAGATGTTTTATAGGCTGTCCTATATGCCCAAAGAACTGAGTGCAACTTTTGCTCCCAATCAGTCCTATGTCCCTCAACAATCTTTGTGAGTGCTGTGCAGAGAATCTTGTTAGTACTCTCAGCTTGTCCATTGGTCTGGGTGCAGAACGCTTGTGAATTACCATAAATTCTTGAAGCAAAAATTCTATGACTTCATTTACAAAGTGTACACCTTGATCACTAACGATCTCAATAGGTAAGCCATAGCGTGTAAACACATACTCATACAAGAACTTGGCTGTGGTTCTGGCATCATTTTTGACTGTTGCCTTTGCCTCAACCCATTTGGTCAAATAGTCAGTTGCGACTATAATATATTCAGCATGCGTGTGACGAGCTGGAGGTTTAATGGGACCGACAAAATCAATACCCCGTTTTGCAAAAGCACGTGTGCTTAACATAGGCCGCAATGGCATATTGTCCTTTGTGATGGGAGGTTTGGTCCTTTGACAAACGTCACAACGTTTCACATATTCTTCGGCATCCATTTGTAAGGTTGGCCACCAAAGCCCAGACCACCTAATCAACTTAGCTGTGGTATTGCTCGAAAAGTGTCCACCCCCAACACGTGCATGTGCATGAGTTAAGATTTTCAAATAGTCAGCTTCACATACACATGCGTAAGTTGCCATCCTTGCCCCTCTTGTAGAGTTGGCCCTCTATCAGCATATAGTTTGCCGCTTCAACTTTAATAGCATGCTTTCGATGTTTAGGAATTTTTTGATCCGTATGACCATGCTGAAGATAGTCCACAAGATACTCCAACTTGGTGTAGTTGAAATTTGGAATAATGTGACATTGTGAATTGGTTGTTGAATTTGACATGAAGCACAGTTACGAACAAATGTTTCAGCATCTGCATGCATGGTAGGCCACCATTGCCCATCCTGAGATATACGTCGCACAGTAGCTGATGCATGGATTCCATCGATACCCGCATGTGCCCATTCCAAGATCTCCTCATATTGGTCGGGGCTAGGTATAAACCTCAACACTCCATCATTACCCTGACGATATAATCTCCCTGAGATTAACTTGAATGGTCGCCATAGGTCCTCATTAGGACCTGCTAGTTGTATCTGCCCACTTGTCAAAATTTCTAAAATGGATTCCGACCATCTAGGAGCTGTCTCTACAAGGAAAAGTGTTGAATCTAACATATCATCATCCACACCCACAAGAGCTTCGCCAGAGTTGATTCGAGACAAATGATCTGCCCTAAGATGAGTTGTTCCTTTTCGAACTGCCACTTCAAAATCAAACTCAAGAAGGATGATAAACCACCTCACAATCCTTCTAGTTGCACAAGGCTTATTTACCAAATATAGCAATGCTTGATGGTCCACAAAAAATATGAATTTGTTTGCCAAAAGGTAATGGAGAAACTTTTTCATTGCATATATCATGGACAATCCTTCTCTTTCTGTTGTGGTATAATTCTTCTCAGCATTGTTCAATTGTCGACTAGCATATGAGATTGGGAAATCCTTATTATGTTCTCCCGATTGAGCCACCAATTGTAAAGTTTGAAGCATCAATATGGACATGAAAGATTTGGTTCCAATTTGCTGGTGCCCGTAAGATGGGTGCAGTCACTAATGCTTGCTTCAACTTTTCAAAGGCTTCCTCACACTCATCAGTCCAATTAAACTTTACAAGAAGAGCATATAATGGTTTGGCTAGGACAGCATACATGTAGATGAATCTACGGTAATAGCCACAATGTCCCATGAATGTTTGTACCCCTTTAGGGTTGATAGGCCGAGGTAATGAGATAATGACATCAATTTTATCCATATCTGTTGAAATCCCATTGCGAGAAACAATATGGCCCAAAATTTTCCCTTGTCTTACCATGAATTTGCACTTGTCAAGATTCAAGCATATACGATAAAGTTGACACTTTTGAAACACATGTCTGAGGTGTTCTATATGATCATCACGCTCTTGTGAGTGAACACATAAATCATCCATGAAGATCTCAAGAAATTGCCTAAGGTACTCCTTGAATACATGACTCATTAACCGCTGAAAGGTTGCTGGTGCATTTGTTAGACCAAATGGCATAACACGATAGGCAAAGATGCCATCTTCAGTAGCAAAGGCTGTCTTGTGTTGATCCTTTGGATCAATTGACACTTGATTGTAACCGGAGAATCCATCCAAGAAACTATATGCCTTTTTCCCTGCAACTCGTTCCAGAACATGATCCGTGATTGGAAGTGGGTAATGATCACGCACAGTAGCTGCATTTACCTTTTTGAGGTTTACACATACTCGAAGTTTCCCATTTTTCTTGGGCACCACTACAATAGGGGAGACCCATTCCGTGTGTTCAATCTCATAGATAAATTCTGCCTCTAAGAGCTTGTCTATTTCTTCCTTTATCTTCCGTGCAAAATTCTCATTGTAAGTATAAAGACGTTGCTTGGAGGGCTTTGCATCCTCTCGCAATGGAATTGTATGCTGACATATGCTTGGATCAACTCCTTTGAGGTCTTTATAACTCCAAGCAAAAACATCGCGATACTCCTTTATTGTTTGTATTAATAACTTCTCCTTATCTAAGGACAAGTCTGTGGCAATCCACACATAGTGAGGCTCTTCTCCTGGCTTAGCAATATCAATCTTTTTTGCATCTTCTGGACCATCGTATGAAACCCCTGGCATGCTTGGTTTTTGTCGCATGGGCTGTTGAAGAACAATCTTCCGATCTTGAAGAGTGTACTGTGTGAAATTGGGAGGAACATTGAGACCTTGTTCTTGTCCACTTGAGTCTTCACTCATTGAAGACCATGCGGTTTTGACCTCTCCTTTGCCATCTTGCATCGGATTTTTTTGTTCAACCGTTGTCTTTGCACTTCCGACACTCTCTTTTGAATCGGTTTTAGACTTGAGTTTTGGTTTTTGTTTCTTCGTTTTTTTACGATTTTTGCTAACATTATTTAGCTTTTCTTCTGCTTGGAATCCATCTGATCGTTTTACTTGGTCTTTGATACTATCTTGTGCTTGGACATAGTATAGATATCCATTCTTTCCTGAGAAGTGAGGTGGTGGTCGAGAGTTTTCACTCTTAGACTCCTCCTTTTCTTTTTGTAGTCTCTCACGTTGTTCCCGCTCATCTTGTCTACTGATTCTCTTATGGCTCTTACAGCATTTACGTTTAGGACGGCTTCGAGGGATCTCTACTTGAACCTCCCTTCCTCTCAAGAGTAAGCGTGCCTTTCCTAACTCTTCCTCAGGGATTATCACATTATTATCAAAATCAGAGTCCCAGCCATCTTCCTTACCAGCATCATTAGCAGATTCGAGTGTTAAATCCTCCACTGAGACTTCCTCGACATGCATAGCTGTTGTGGATGTATCCCTATAGTACAAATCATCTAGAAGGGCACGTGGTTGTACCATTCGTATAGGTATAATATCATATCCATCTGAGTCACAAAATTGAATTGGCTTCGGTAGAGCACATGTCGATAATGTTGCAAGGACATGACTCCATTCTAGTGGATCAATTAAATGCTCAGGGAATGGTTGTGGAATGTATGCCTCATCTGATACAATTACCCTTAAGTCTCTCAGTGTTGAAATCCCTACATGAGGCTCCACACATCCACAGATCTTCTCGCCCATCTGACAATGTAACTCTTGAGCCCTCAGATACAGAACCCCCAGAACTATCCTCGGTCGTACTAGTCTCATCTTGTTTAGCACTAGGCCCAGGTTGAGGTTGATGTTTCTCATGCACTTCTTGGGATGTAAAAGTTTTATCCCTCATGTTTTGTTTAGAGGCTTCTTGAGAACTAGTGGATGCACTTTTAGTTTGCTTGTTTCGGTTCTTTTTCCTCCTAGTGGTCTTTTGTCTACTGGACTGTAGGGTCTTATCCACTAGATTTGTCTTTGCATCCCTAGTTCGAGGTGTCTCATCAGTTTTTTGGCATTTCGTGTCTGTGATCTAGTCATGACTCTAAGTGGCACGACATCCTCATTCTCAGATGAAGGTGGTGATGGAACTGCCCCTACAAGGTTGAGTGAGACCTTTGGTTGAGAGGTGCCTTCCTCATGTGGTTTCAGCAGACAATCCTTTGGAAAGTGTTCTACACAACACCCTAGACAATATCTTTCAATTGGTGGAAACTGTTGTATTGTTGTATTGGATCGAGATGCTTGCCTTGAGCGATGTGGACAATCCCGAGCCCAATGGGGTTCTCCGCACTCATAACAGGGGCCCATTGGTTTGGTCTCTACTTTCCTTGGCTGCCATTGACCTGAGGGGCCTGGAGTCCTAGGTTGGTAGCCGCCTAGCAACATCAAAGAGTTTTGTTCCCCTGGTTGAGTCTCGTGCTTGGCTTGGGTATGCGGGACTTTCAAAGATATTTTCTTTGGATGAATATGATGCATATTCCTCCTCCACATAACCTGGGTTCACCAAGTCTCTACACATATTTGAATTGTCGTAGTCCACAACCCTTACAGGAGCAATCCCAGGAGCAGGAGGTTAGGCACCAAGAACAGGTCGTGCTTGCTCTTGTGCCATCGATGGCTTACGTTCAAAATTAGTATACTGTTGATACATTTGTGGAGCCACTCCACCCCTTGGCTGCTCACGTTCCTATCTCATTCTCGCAATGCGAGTACATTCCTGTGTGGTATGGGTAAAGTTCCAAGCACAGGCTTGGCACCACTTCTTTGTGGGTTGGTTTGAGACTAGAGGAGAAAAGGTATTACATTCCTCTGTTTTATGGTTACCGCCACATGCTCCACAAAGATGAGGACCTGTAGGTATTACACTCCTCATTCTCTGCTGCTGTTGTTGTGGCTGCATGGGTGGATGATAGGTCTGTCCCAATCTCCTTAGTACTAGGTTAGCTATCTGGTCTGGATTTACTAGCGCGCTAGACCCTGAACTTTGGTCATCACCCCACTGATCTCTAGATTTCACCTCAGGGCCAGAACCATCTTGGAATTTGAAGTTATCGGTGAAATCCATAGCATCATGGCAACACTCATTGAAATTTGTATGCTTCTTCGCATAGAGATGTGTATGCAGTGTTGAATTTTTGAGTCCTTTTAAGAAGAGAGAAATTAATCGACTTTGGGTGGGCTTCTCATCTTCTGGACAACGATTAATGTACTGCTTCATTCTATTTACACAGTCTCTAACACTCTCATTCTCGCCTTGCTTGAAAGAGTAGATGTGTGCTACCGTGTCATGTTGAATTCCCATCAAGGAAAAAGCAGCAATGAATCTCTCTTCCAAAACTCGTAAAGAAGATTTGTCTGAAGCCTCTAGTGCCTGAAACCAAGCAAGGGCTCTTCCCTCAAGAGTGAGTCCAAATCCTTCAATTTGAGTATGCTTGTTAGCCACTTGCTCAGCTCGAACTGCTTGCCTAAATGCTGCTACATGGTCATATGGATCTCCCGACCCTTCATACTTCTTTACCAGTTTTTGAAGAGTTGATGGCCTTACTTGTCTTGAATACTCATCATAGGGCCGACGGCCTCTCACTCTCAGTGGGAATTGTTCCTCTCTTTGGTAAGATGGTCCACATGCATCCAAAATTGGTGTGGGTACCCTATTACCAGCCTCACCAAACCCCTCCAAAGATCTTGTCACCCGCATTTCAGGAGGTGCATTTATGGGAGGCCGAGTTGGCTCCCCTACCCTCCGATTGTTATAGTGAGAAAGATGTTGTGGTGTGACCTGTGGGGTCGCACATTTGGTGTAGGACTATATCTTGGTGCTAGAGTTGGGCTACTAGCCGTGGTCCACTTTGATGTTGAGGGTCCCTCTCTAGTAAACTCTCGTAGGGGAAGAGCAATAGTTTCTCCAAGAAAGGCTGTCTCTCCTGGTTTGGCTGTATTTGTTGAGAACACTTCCATGAATAATGGTTGTCCTTTCCACGTGAGCTCCCGAATCTCTTTCCAATCTAAGGTTCGGTATTCATTGGCCCATTTATCAATTATTCGGTTCATGTGTCCTGCAAGCTTCTCAACTACCACCACTAGTGCTAGAGGAAGATCTAGCTCCGGCAATTTAGTTGTGGCATAATATCCCTCTAACGAGTCCTTATAGACCTCTTGAAGTGGGTCATCCTGTAAGACCTTTGTCACTGGAATTTGTCGTACAAACTCCCATTGATTCTCAGCCCCCTGATCCATTTTGCTTTTGCCTTTCCTATCCCTTTCCAAATTTAGATCTACAAGAAGTAAATCATCTAAGGATGGCTTTGAGGACTGGGCATTGGATGGTCCAGGCATGTCCGGCTCAATGAACCAGTCATCTCTAGACTCCCTTGCGTTGGAAAGCTTCGATAAGTCTAAGAACTCGGTTTTATAGAGCTCCCCTAATTTGTCTACATTTTCTGGATGGTAGATGACTTCGTAGCGAACACCATCTCCACCCATGTACATGTTACCCTGGTCATTGACTAGAGGTGCTCTATCAAGTTCTAAGAAAATGTCTGCGATCTTAACAAGATACCGTTGTTGTGGATCCCTAAAGATCTCAGCTCCTTGAGCATTCGTGTAGACATATTGGAGTCTCACATTGAGTGTTAACCCCATGGTGTCGGCTTCAAAATGGATTAAAAGATCTTGCGGGTGTCCTATTTGGAGCTAAGGGATGACTATTTGTCGGCCCTAGATTGTCCATGGACAATGAGCTAGTTGTTCTGGAGGAAAGGGTATCGGATTGGGATTCAGAAAGGGTTTCAGCAATATCTGCCAAATTTCCTACCGATTGGGTCCCACTTTCCTGCGTAGGTACTCTAGAAGGTGCCCTAGGCCCTATGGCAGAATCTATAAGACGTCCCGACCGCAAGTGCATAAGGTCAAATTTTTTTGGTTTTTTATGTGTTTTTTTTGTTTTTTTGTTTTGTCTTTGTTTTTGTTTTTTTTTTTGTTTTTTTTGTTTTTTTATAAATATATAAATATATATATGTATATATATATATATATATTTTTTATCCTACGTAACCACTAAATGCAACTAAAATGAGTATGTGTGGTGTAACTATCTATCCTCTTTTTTTATTATATTTTTTTTTCTAAATGATTTTATGTTTTTACTTTTTTTTTAATTACAAAAATTATGAATCACGCTAAAAAAAATACTAATTATGCACAAAGTTACAAAAATTTAAAAAGAAGGCAAGTTATTTCTTTTGTTTTTGTTTTTTGTTTTTTGTTTTTGTTTGTTTGTTTGTTTTTTTTTAAACTAATAAATTTCGTACCAATTACAAAAAATATGAATTATGCTAAAAAAATACTAATTATGCATACAATTTATAGAAATTCTTAAAAAAATGCAAGCTACTTTAATTATGTAAAATTTTACAAAAAATTAAGAAATGAAAAATGGACTCAAAATACGAAAATAAAAATTGTTTTTTTTTATATTTTTTTAATATTTTTTTTCTTTCTTTCTATTCTCTCTTTTTTCGCTTCTCTCTCTCTTTTTTTTCTCTCTCTTTTTTTTTTGAATTTAATTTTTTATGGTTTTTTTTTTGAATTTAATGTTTTTTTTAATTTAATATTTTATAGTTTTTTTTATTTAAAAAATAAAAGCAAAATAACAAATTGAAAAAAATAAAAAATAAAAAAAATACTAACCTGCGTATCGTTATCTCCTTCGGATTCGTCGCCGCCGCACCCACAGCTTCTGCAACGCTGGCCGCCTCACGACTTCAATACTTCCACCCGTCTACTTCTCCTGGACCTCCACTCAGTGCTGCAGACGCCGACGCCTTCCCTCTTCACAGCTGGCCGCCCAACACCTTCGCCTCCACACCGACGCCTTCCTCTCCTCGCCTGCTGCGGGTGTTCCGTTGCCTTCGCCTGCAGCTGCTTCTTCAACCTTCACCGCCACAACCCTGCTGTGCGGCCCTTCTGCAGCTGCTGCCACGTAAGCCGACGCCCCCCTCTGCGCTTTCTGCCGGCACTCTTACACTCCGTCACCTTCCACTCCAACTGCCGACGCCCCCCACTGTGCTTTCTGCCGGCGCCTAACACTCCAACTGCCGACGCCCCCCACTGTGCCTTCTGTCGGCTGCTGCTGCCACGTCAGACGACGCCACCCACTATGCTCGATGCAGAGGCTGCTGCCACGTCAGACGACGCCACCCACTGCGCTTTCTACCGGTGCCTAACAGCCACGCTTCAACGAAATAAATAAATATATATATTTATTTATTTATTTCTTTGCTGTTCCACAGTGTAAATATATATATATATATATATATATATGTATATATTTTAAAAAGTCACCTCCAATGTTCTACCTCCCACAAGCCTTCGCTATAAGCCGGCCGCCCAACCGCTGCAACTTTTGAGCCGGCCGCCCAACAGCTGCTGCAAGGTATATAAATATGTATAAATATATATATATATATATATATATATATTTATTTATTTTTCTTTGCTGCGCCTCCAACGACACACCTCTTACAGCCCCTACGTCGGAAAATACAAAAACTGAAATCACTTGAACCTACTTAATGGCGGGATTACTCTACCGCAATGGGGTTTTAATTTTCTTTTGCTTCTAATCAAAAAACAGAAAGCACACAAGGCGCCCTTGAGATCACACACTCAATGCCCTTGCAAACTCTACTCTAATCTACCCTAATCCACGATTTTGCAATCAATGGAGCACTTAGTAAGAAGTAATGGTTAACACCCTTCACTAACTTAGGTGTGCGTTCCCCGGCAGCGGCGCCATTGTTTGGGACATCATAGCATAGCGGAGGCTACACTCCAACCCACACACTTTGTCAATCCGTGAATGCAACCCGATTAGCGCATAGAGGCTATCCCGAATGGGAGAAGATTAGTTAACCACACACTAATGACTTCTAGTCCTACTCAATCCTTCTTCAACACTCAAGCAATCAATCTAACATAATCAAAGCATCAAGATTAGGCTACACTTAAGCACAAAAATGCAACTTATGCAAAGAATCTAACATGCAAAGAGCTATCACACAAGCCTCAACTACACATCATTTCATGCACAAGCTTCATCACATGCACTCTACAATTCACAAATCAGATTTTAGCATCAAAACATCATTAAGAAATCTAGATTAGCAAGTGTGTAGACCATAACCTCATATCATTGAAAATGTAGAGAATAGAGAGTACAAGATTGAAGCAAGAATGGAGATGGAGAGCCTTGGGAGAGCACATGAGAAGGAGCTATGGAGCAAGCTCTCTCTATGAGCCTCTCAACCAAATGACCAAAGAGTCTCCTTAGCTCTCAAATGGGCCACCTTTTATACAAAAACTCTAGAACTCCCAAAAGTTCCCATGTGGGATTATTGTCAAGCCCTCTCCCACATTCATCTACAACTTGGAATTCTTTACAAGAGCCCTAAGTGTCTTTTTTGTTGCATCCTTGCATTGATCTTCATTCGTCATGCAACAGATATGTACACCCAAAGTATCCAACTCATGTTTGCAGATTGAAAAAGGCATTATATGGTTTGAAGCAAGCACCTCGTGCTTGGAGTGATAAGATGAGCAGATATCTT
Source organism: Cibotium barometz (assembly GCF_041138505.1). NCBI lineage: Eukaryota > Viridiplantae > Streptophyta > Polypodiopsida > Cyatheales > Cibotiaceae > Cibotium > Cibotium barometz. The sequence continues at coordinate 10,324,621 of NC_141091.1, forward strand.
ATCTCCCTTGGATTTCAGGTTTCTACAATAGATTCTTCACTCTATGTGAAGAAAACAAATCATGGGATTGTTTTACTTGTCATCTATGTGGATGACTTGATTATCACAGGTGATCATGGTACAGATGTGATGCATGTGAAGAAGGCATTGAGTGGGCAATTTGACATGAAAGACTTGGGTGAATCGAGATACTTTCTTGGAATTGAAGTGATCAAAGACCATGCAGGTACATGGTTAGTGCAACGCCAATATGCATTGGATATGTTGGCAAAATATGGCATGACAGGGTGTAAGCCAATGAGTACACCTTTGGAGCAGAATGTGAAGTGGGCTGATTTTGGTGAGGAGCTGGATGATCCATCTATGTATAGAAAGATAGTTGGTAGTCTCATTTACATGACTATCACACGCCCGGATTTGAGTTATGCTGTGGGGCTAGTAAGCCAATTTATGCAGAGCCCCAAAAAACCTCATTTGGATGCAGTGAGACGCATTATGCGATATGTAAAGACCACTGCACATTATGGTCTTCTATATGAGCATGGTAAAGGCTTGGATATACATGGCTACACAGATGCTGATTGGGCAGGTAGCTCATATGACAGGAGGTCTACTAGTGGTTATGCCTTTACACTTGGAAGTGCCGTGGTGAGGTGGAGTAGCAAAAAGCAACCTACAGTTGCTTTATCTAGTACTACAGAGGCTGAATACAGGGGTGCATCCATTGCTACTTGTGAAGGAATATGGTTAAAAAGTCTCTTGGCATATTTGGGTGAGCCTATTGATGGCAAAGTTGTCATTCATTATGATAACATGAGCAGTATACAGTTGGCAAAGAATCCAGTGTTTCATGCGCGGACCAAACACATAGAGGTCCATTATCATTTTGTCACAGAGAAGGTGCTGGATGGTACAGTGGATCTACAGTATGTGAAGACTGAAGAGCAGGTGGTAGACATCTTTACAAAGCCACTTAGTAGGGGAAAAGTTTGAGTACTTCCGTACTATGGTTGGGAGTACATGGGATGAGCTTGAGGGGGAGTGTTGAGAGCTTTGATAGCCCAAGCTCATCTACATCTTCATCTATGGGAGTACTCATGAGCTTGAGAGGGGTTGTTGAGATTCAAGCTCGATGTCAGTGTGTGCCATTTGTGTTAGGTAGTAGCATGTGTGACATAAATGACCGCGTCCAGCTGGTCATGTGCTGGCATGTTAGGTAGTAGCATGTTAGGTAGTAGCATGTGCTGGCATGTTAGGTAGTAGCATGTGTGAGACATAAATGACCGCGTCCAGCTGGTCATAGTGTGTGGACATTAGCTAGGGTTAGATGTGTGTGGACACAACTCATAGTGTGTTGTGTGTATTATGGATTATGGCTTTATGCATTGTGTGAGAAGGGAGATGGCTTCCCTCTATGGTTAAGGTTTACAATATACATTAGGGTTTGCTCCTGTGTGTGTGTCTCCGCTCCCTCTACCTATTTTGAGAGCTTTGATAGCCCAAGCTCATCTACATCTTCATATATGGGAGTACATCATGAGCTTGAGAGCGGTTGTTGAGATTCAAGCTCGATGTCAGTGTGTGCCAGCTGCACTATGTGCTGGCATGTTAGGTAGCAGCATGTGTGAGACATAAATGACCGCGTCCAGCTGGTCATAGTGTGTGGACATTAGCTAGGGTTAGATGTGTGTGGACACAACTCATAGTGTGTTGTGTGTATAATGGATTATGGCTTTATGCATTGTGTGAGAAGGGAGATGGCTTCCCTCTATGGTTAGGGTTTGCAATATACATTAGGGTTTTCTCCTGTGTGTGTGTCTCCTCTCCCTCTACCTATTTTTCAACAATAATGACTAAAATAGATGCCTCAAAACTCTCTAAGAGCATAAAAGGTTGAGCAAAAAGGGTGGAGAATGCTTATTGGGTTAGTGCTGAAGCCGAGTCTCCAACCTATATTCTAGCTCTTATAAACGACATCCTTCAAATGCTCCACCTCAAAAATTTGTCACTATGAAAAACTCATGTGATTTTTCATGATCGTGATGAGAAAATAATTTTGTTTCCCTATCAAAGGAAAATAATTAGAAATAGATTCTTGAATTTGTTAATAAGTGCACCCACTTATTTTATTGTATGAGCTAAAAATGTTAAACTCATCATACATTGTTACCGAGCGTACATGTTTCATAAATTGCTGAGTATTGTATTAGAGATCATGCCACTACAGCTCAAGGCATTACTGCACGAATGTTTACAATATCTAAACAACTTGTGCTAACCTTCATTCGTATACCTCACCAAGGATGATAAACTTGGAAAGGGAGGTTTTGCATGGTATAATGTATCTTTTGGATATAAAGAACTATTCACCCTCAAATATATATTATTCTTCTCCTATCTTTAGTATCATTGTTTCATCCATGTGTTGCTTGTGGTATGCATCGTACATGCAACATACTCCTCCTTAACTTGAATCTTGAATGTTTGGAATAGCTTTCCTCTTAGAATTTGTAATGTCTCCAAGGGGGTTCCTTTTTTTGGGTGATAAGAGTGAAGGAAATATACCACAAGAAACAAATATAAGGAGGGAAATATACAAGAGATGAAAAGAGCAAAATGTTGTGGGAATTAACAAGAGAGGAGGAGAGAAATCGCAACAAGACAAACTAGAGCTGGAGAGGTATTGTTAGAAAGCTTAACTCAAATCCAAGGAGATTTTTTTTCGCAAAGATGAAAGAGATTATAGGGAAAATTCATTGCAATACTTTGAAGGGGAGACATAAGAAGGCATGATTAAGGTGCCTAATCTATGATTAGAGAGAGAGAGAGAGAGAGAAAATGTATGATTTAATCATATGTAGGTATGGTAGGGTTTCTAGTGGAGGAGTAGTTACAACTTTTAGGGAGAAAATGTTTTGTTTTATTTTGTAGGTCACTTTTTGGACTTGATGATGATGTACCGATGATGATGTGGTGGTCCATATCTATTGAAAAAAGATAAAGAAGCATTTTATAAAACCTAATTTGATTATTTTAGAAATCTTTTGTAGGGGTTGTTTATAATATTTTTGAGAAGAATGAAAAATGTACTAGCGGTATGTGGTCAATATATTCTTTGATCTTTGTTATGTGGTATTTAATTAAATAGTAACAAGTGCTTCATTTATATATCATGATTCATTGTGCGAAAGGCAGGACCATCGAGTGACATGCACATAGTGTGATGTTTGGTCTATATCTTTTTGTTAAGTCTTTGGTTAAAGCTCTATATTCTATCATTTGTATTAACAAACTCTTAATAAAGGAGCAAGTATATTCACATGTTATTGATCTTATAACCAAGTAAAGGCCTGATATTATTAAGAAATATCAGCCAATCTCCATGGAGAGGAATCACAGATGAGATCCGAGTGCACCAGGCATCCGTCTGAGTGTGAGAGCCAATCACATTAGTTTGAGTGTGAGAGACAAGCGCACCAGTCTGAGTGTGAGAGAGATAGAGAAAGCAATAACGAGAGAGAGAGAGAGAGAGAGAGAGAGAGAGAGAGAGAGAGAGAGAGCTAGAGCTACCATATACAAATCACAATGTGGGATATAATAATAGTGTATAATGATATGCATAGCTACATAGTTTGTGTCGCTATGCAATACAAATATTATTAAGTTTGTCAACCTTAAAATGTTGCTTAGTGACACAAAATGTGTCGCTAAGAATGTGGTTATGTGACATGTTTGATGCGACATTCTTAGCAACACATATTAGGGGGCCACAGTGATGCTAACAATGTTGCTATGGGAACCTCAACCTTGTAGTGTTTTTAGAGGAATGAAAAATGTCATGCAATGGATGTGATGATGATCTGGTGGCCTAGGTATTTAAAAGTAAGAAAGTGCAATGATTATGAAGCTTGAATTATGATTTAGATATTAGAAAACTTGTTTTTAGTCATAGGTAGGTAATGGGAGGGCTTTTTGGAGGGTAGTTACTAGTTACAAATTGGGGAGGGGGAGGGGGGGGGGGGGGAAATCATTTTTTTTAGTTGAGAGCAAAAAAGAAATGAGAAGTGTTGTATCATTGGATCAAGTCAATCATGATTAAAATAGATGCCTCAAAAATCTAAGATCATAAAAGGTTGAGAAAAAAAAAGGGTGGATCTAGTGAGCCAACAAGGTTTAGTTTTTGACTAATAAGAGAGTCACATGTAAGGAATTACATGCTCCAATATTTCCAAAAAAACAAAAACTGAACTTCGTGTCTATAGGGAGGCATTTAGCTTTCTAGATTGGGGAACACGCCTTCTATAATATGATTCTCCTTTTTAACCACATATATCACTTTCTCAATTTCAAAACGCTGCAAAATTTAAAATCCATTTAATTATAAGTTGGCTGGAAAATCAAGTCAGCATTACGTAAAACAACTTCATAGGATAAACATTCTTCTAGATATAACGTCTGTTTCGCAGGTTCTTCTAGATATAACTTCTGTTTTGTAGCTGGGATTGAGCGAGATATTGCTCTGTCAGTAGGGCTAATTGATATTAACTTCTGTTAGTAAAGGTTTAGCGAATGCTTATTCGATCAGTACCTATTATATTAATCTAGGTCTTGCGAATGACGTCCTTCAGATGCTCCACCTCCTCGTCGCTGATCTGGAAGGCCTTGGCCAGCACCGCATCATCGATGGCCGGGTTGGATGCGAAGGCGGCCTTGGCGACCTGCGAGGTGCCGGGGTTCTGGCTGGTGAGGGCGGAAATAGCCACGGCGGGCTCGTTGCCGCCCACGTTGAGCTGGAAGTGCACAAGCCCTTTGGGGAAGATGAAGAGCTCCCCCTGCCTTACGGTCTTGGAGAAGAGCTTGTTTTCGGTGGTGACAAAGCCCACATACAGGGATCCCTCCTCCACGTACAGAAGCTCGGACGCCCGAGGGTGGACGTGCGGCGGGTTGAGGCCGCCGCCCGCCGCGAAGTCGATGCGGGCCATGGAGATGCCGAAGGTGTTGACGCCCGGGAAGTTGGCCACGTTGGCCAGAGTGACGGCCGACCCCAAGGGGTTGGATGTGCTGCCCGCCTTGGCGATGAACGAAGATGCGAAGTCCTCCGCAGTGGCAATGGCGGCATCCTTGCATACGAAGCCGTTCACCTTGATTGCGGACTGGATGTCTGCGACACAGATGTCCTGGAGAGCGTCTGCGTCGTTGGCCTGCACGGGAAGCGAAGGGCCAAGTGATAGGACTAGTGCAAGCACCATTAACAAGAGGAGGGGAGGATCACTGTAATTAGAAAACGCCATGGTGGGCAGAAAGCTAGGTGGCTGTTGCTTTGCTGAGCTCGGCTCATCACTGCCAGCCGCTACTTATAACGGTAGTGATGTAGAAGCAGATACGGTGGCGCTATCAAGATTTCAGATGATAAGTCTTATTCGGCACCACCCACCATGGAAACAAGCCAGCTGCAGAACGTGTACCACTCACCACCCACCATGGAAGTGGCCTCCTGTCAACACAAGCGCCTGATTTTATGCTTTTTCTTTCCAAGCTTTGAAACGTTTGCACAACCGTGCTTCAATTTGGCACGAAGAGCGAGCCCTTCCATTAATCTGTGAGTTCATACTTCACGTCACCACATTATCTACCACCATCACCGACACTGGCAGTGTGTGACTTCTAATAATTTGGGCCGTTCATTTATACGTCGCCCAAACTCTGAAATGAGAACGGCCGGTAAGTCGGTTTATAGTCCTTATTTACTTCAACACATTCTCCTTCACCAACACTGGCACACCATAAAATTCATGAGTCGCGCACAACTGGTTTTATGCAAACGCGTAGCCTCACCCTTGGTTGGGCATAATTTCCCTCAAATGCTCAACTGCCCTAATTGGAATGTGAATATTTTCCCTTTCTACTCATCTCCCTCACCATCTAATGCCAATGTCCCACCAAAGCTTACACTTTGGGACAAGAATGGTGGGTATTATAACATCAATAATCGCAACTTGACTTACATTACCAAGTAGTAAACAAATTATGCAACATCTTCACTCTAGTGTAGCAAAAGTGCGAACTTGTTGGGTTCATGATAGATCGGGTTGACATGTACCTAAATAATACATAAAAACCCATTAACAACTTTGGATTTGAAATTAAAAAAAGCTTTACAATTATATAATCGTAATATTTAACATATCTTGGTCCATAGACAACGTACTTTTATGAACAATCGTATGGGTAGGCCTCAAAAAGCTATACATGTAGCCATTATTATGACCATGCCCAATAGCTTGCCAGTCAGTAGGCTCTCGATAGCCTAAGGAAGACACATTCATGCAATTTGGACTATAAAAGCCCTTTGAAGATCTACCATTAGGAAAAAATTGGACTCACAAACTGACCCTCATGATATACAAACATTTAGATACAAGGTTTAAAAAAGTGTTGCAAAAGAAAAGGGTATTGCCTCTTCCTAAACCATTTCATGTGGTGCAAGAACGACAATCATTAAACAGTAAGGTGAAACAATTGATTGGTGAGCCAATGCACTTATGTCACAGACATGTATATGAGTATGGATCAAAGGAAGTGCTGTTTGTCTTGCACACAAATAACAATTTTGTATTAGATGTATACAAGTTACAATCTCTAATGGTAAAATTTTACAGTATATGAGGCAAGCTAAAATTTGCTTTGAAGCTTGATGAAAGTGAGACTATCAAAGGTCAGAAGCTAGAATGTGTTAGTCTAACTCTCATGAATAGAGCACTAGATCCTAACATCTTGCCTATAGTCTGAGAATGAAATTTGATGGCTTGCTGCATTTGACGTACCAAAAGAAGATCATGAGATTTTGAAGATTGTCTTTAACTTGACAAAGATACCTAATACAATGCAATGTCAAAATCTTGGTGAAAGTTTGCACACAGAAGGTTATGGTGAGTATCAAGTGGAATGGCACCCTGCTGGAGATCTCAAAACTTTGAAGTGCATGTTTGGTGTGTCAAATGCAGCAAATGCAGAGTTTCCTTGCATATATTGTATGCGGTCTAGAAAGAAAGATGAGAATGGGAAGAAACAATGGGAAGAAATATGAAGAGAAGGGTGTCTTACACGTGATCAATTTGTTTGCCGTGGGGTCCAAATGGTACGAGTAGATCCTAAGTGGGATCCTATTCTTGACATCCCCTTGACAAGAGTACACTTTTGCACTTTGCATGCACTAGTGAGGATCATAGACAAATTGGTTTATGAATATGTGTGTTTTTCTTATAAAATGCAGCCTGCTTCTAATGCCCAAGAAACATGTAAAAGGGTGGGAGAAGTATTATCTGGTATGGGTTTACATCGAGGCCGGGTAAAAACAAAGAAGGATGAAAAAAAAAGGAGCAAGCTAAAATTTGTTACAACAGTATATCTGTTGCAAAATGTGGAGACAAGCTAAAATTTGTTTTGAAGCTTGATGAAAGTGAGATTATCGAAGGTCAAAAGTAGAATATGTTAGTCTAACTCTCATGAATAGAGCACTAGATCCTAACATCTGGCCCATAGTTTGAAAATGAAATTTGGTAGCTTGCTGCATTTGAAGTACCAAACGAAGATCATGAGATTTTGAAGATTTTATTTAACTTAACAGAGATACCTAATACAGTGCAACATCAAAATCATGGTGAAAGTTTGCACATGGAAGGTTATGGTGAGTATCAAGTGGAATGGCACCTTGCTGGAGATCTCAAAACTTTGAAGTGCATGTTTGGTGTGTCAAATGCAGCAAATGCAGAGTTTCCTTGCATATATTGTATGCGGTCTAGAAAGAAAGATGAGAATGGGAAGAAACAATGGGAAGAAATAGGAAGAGAAGGGTGTCCTACACGTGATCAATTTGTTTGCCATGGGGTCCAAATGGTACGAGTAGATCCTACGTGGGATCCTATTCTTGACATCCCCTTGACAAGAGTACACTTTTGCACTTTGCGTGCACTAGTGAGGATCATAGACAAATTGGTTTATGAATATGTGTGTTTTTCTTATAAAATGCAGCCTGCTTCTAATGCCCAAGAAACGTGTAAAAGGGTGGAAGAAGTATTATCTGGTATGGGTTTAAATCGAGGCCGGGTAAAAACAAAGAAGGATTAAAAAAAGGAGCAAGCGGCAATGTACCATGCAAGCCTTGCTTTGGTGGCTCAAAAGCAAGGAAATTCCTCTCTGCACAACGAAATAAAAATGGAGAACTACTAGTATAACAACCAAAGAAATATGAAGTATGGAAAAAGTTACATATGGCCATTCCTGATCGAAGCAATGGAGGAAAGACTAGAGTAGCAAAATAAAATATGTGGATTGCTCTTGATAAATTGGCAGTGCTTTTGTAGAAGGCTTTTGTAGAAGATAACATTTGGACCAGATGATTCCAAGGAGTTTAAGGAGGTGATTGGTATATTGTATGCATCAGTTGTTGAATCTTGGACTTCAAGTAGTATAACACATTACATGGTAAGTGTGACATTACAATTAATTTATATAGTTTTAGAGACTAACTATGGTTACATTGTTTATTGATGTAGCATATATTGCATGCTCATGGTCCTTACTTTGCAAATGAAGGAAGTTTAGCGATATGGTCTACACATGGCATGGAGCAATCTCATTGGCAACCACGATGCGCTTTCCAAAAGACAACTACTCATGGAGGTGGAATCTATGATGTCAATCCAATGAAATAATTACTTCTACGGTGGTATAGAAAGATAGTAATAAGATTAAAGGAGAAGAAACCTATGTCCAATGGATCACAAGAAATACACAAAGTCATATGTGAGGTTAGAAAGGCACGATTTGAGAATTCATCAGGTAGAGAGAAACATGCTGAATGGTTGAGAACTCAAGAAAGAGAGGGAAGCAAGTGGAAAGCTCGAGAGTCAAGTGTTTCAAACGAGCAAATGTAAGTTGAAACTCTGTAATTTTTATTGATGCAAGTATTACTCTACTAAACCAAAATGCTGAATGGTTGAGAACTCAAGAAAGAGAGGGAAGCAAGTGGAAAGCCCGAGAGTCAAGTGTTTCAAACGAGCAAATGCAAGTTGAAACTCTGTAATTTTTATTGATGCAAGTATTACTCTACTAAACCAAAATGGCTTTCACATAGAGCTTGTAAACCAATGTGATATATCACCCATAATCTCACTAACTATAACCATAATCTCACTAACTATAACCAATGTGATATATCACCTATAATCTCACTAACTATAACCATAATATTAAATGATTTTATGTGTGTGAGTATATGCATACTTTTGTGTGAATAGTTGTGTTACTTTTAAAGTTGACTAAACTATTACTTATAAGTGCTTATTAAGTGGTGAGACATTTACATTTTGTAGTCTTCTAGCTTTCAAGGCATGGCATGCACCAAGCAAGCTGCTAAGAGGAACCCTACTAAGACTCACCCAACACAGCCCTAGGTCAATATACCAACGGAGACTGATAGTGAGCGCACTCAATCTGACAATCCAGGAGGCACTACTACAGGTTTAACACATCCACATCCGCCACGTAACAAGAAGCGTAGATGGAGACTAGGCACTTCTACTCTTCGAGAAATAAGGAAGTATCAGAAAAGTACAAACTTACTCATACCAAGGGTGCCATTTGCAAGATTGGTGAGAGAGATACTACAAGATCTCCACCGCGAATGTCTCGTAATAGGTTCTATGCAAGACTTAGTTCTACAATCAACAATGTGCACTGATGGTTAGCCCAAGCATTACTAGATCTTCAAGAAGTAGCTGGACCTCATGCATGATGGTCAGTTGGCCGCTATTCATGCGAAGTGCATCACTCTTATGGATAAGGATTTGAGACTTGTACGAAGGATTCATAATAATGGTGATGCCTTCTCAGTTTAAACATGGTGATGCCTTCAGTTTAAACATGGATAATATGATTTGAGTAAATCATATGATGCATTGTAAACCTGTGTTTCAATGTACTTGTAATCTATGAGAAGTGTTTTTAATACAAGTACAATTTGATGTTTCTTTCTCAATATCTTGGGTGTTATTATCTTTTTCTCTCGTATAGTTTTTCAAGTTTATCGAAAGCATTAATTTTTTGTTCACATGCCTTATATGGATTTAGGATTTTTCACACAACATGTATGCATGTATGCATGTAAGACTATAAGTGTATAAAATTTCAATGAATTTAGAAATTTTAAAATTTTTGTCTTTACTAAAAGAATATAATAAAAATTACTCTAAAAATTAGATTACTTTAAATATAGAACAAAGTTCTAGAAACCCTAGGGAATTAGTGAGATGTTGCATTAGAGGGGCTCTTATAAATAAGGAAATTATTAAATATAATAAAAATTACTAAAAAAATTAAGAGTTATTTATTTTTATTCTATAAAAATATAAATATAAGTTATATTTTCAGTTTTTGAAGTTATAAATATAAGTTTAGAGTCTTTCATTTTCATTCTATTCTTGTTTTATCTTCTTTAAGAACATGGCTCGCACCAAGCACACTTCCAGGAGGACTGATCCTATGAAGGTCAAGCCCTGAGCACTACCCACACATCGCAAATGTCGGTGGAGACGTGGCACTGTCGCTCTTTGAGAAATAAGAAAGTATAAGAAGATGACAGACCTTCTCATCCCGAGGAGACCTTTTCATCTCCTCGTTAGGGAGATCATGGATGATTTGAATGCGAGTCGGTTATCTCAATGGCATCCTCAGGTTGACAATAGTGAGGCTCCCACACAATGGACAACAGTTGCTTTTTGGAAGCTCTTCAAGAGGCTACGGAAGCTTTTTTGGTGGACATGTTTGGTGATATAGTGTACGTAACAGTCCATGCCAAGACAGTCACCATCACTGACAACAAAGATATGCGGCTAGTTCTACGCATGCGGAAGTGGAGGGAAGATTATGGTGATGAGCCGTAGATTTAGAGAGATCTTGTAATCTCATGTATATGCCACAATGTAATCTCATGTAATCATGATGTAAGTGCGTTAATGAAAATATTTTTTTTTTGATCCTTGCCAAGTGTCTACTTGATTATGTCTAGCAATCATAATTGTATTGTGATTTTAATTTTAAATTAATGATTAAATATTATTTGTTAATTGCACGAATATAACAAAACTTTAAAAATATATTTTTATTAATATAGAAACTATTACATCATGACATAGAAGCAAGTACAAAAACCCTAAACTCTGCACCTCTTAGTACTAGGCTTAGCAGAGTCAGTAGGAGCTTTGAGCAAAGGAATTACAATAAAATTTCCTTCAAGCTCGAGTTGGATAGCATGAATATCAATCTTCCCAGTCGTAGCAAGGCCTAGGCCAACAAGTAAATGAATCTTCTCTCCACGCTGAGCTTCGAACAAATATAGGAGCTTGGAGCACTTCACAAGAACCAACTTCTAAGCTTGATTTCACAGGCATGGACTTGAATGCAGCACCCTTTGTTAAAGCCTTGATCTTCATGAGAGAGACTTGTCCATCAAGGGAGCATACTTTGTGAATGACAATGATGTCTTGGAAGATCTTGCCAATATACTTCTTCAAAGCTGCATCCTAGAGTCTTCCTCCACCACCCCTTGTTCCACCAGCTCTTGATGCAAACTCATCGTCGACATATACAATTTCCTGAAGAAAATATTTGCATGCAAAAATAAAATATCAAAAATTATTCCAAAATACAATTTTGCCCTCGAGGGGTTCACCTCAAAAAATAATAGTGTACCACATGAGTTCAACAGGAGGGGTTTTTTAATTAGATACATTGAGAAAAATTAACAAAATTACATTAACATGAGGGGTTTTTTAATTCAACTTTAGAAAAAAAATCCGCTAGTTCATAAGTAAAGAGGGGTTTTTTTATTGAGGGAAAAATTTTAGTTAAGGGGTTTTTTAAATACCTCCTGAACGCACGTGATATACCAAGGTTTTTCTATTAGTGCACCCCCCAAGCTGGGGCCTCAAGGGCCTGGGGACCCCACATATGTAATTTGGCATGCATCGGGGCCCTCCAGCCATGCTAGCCGAAGGCTGGTGATGTAGAATCAAGGCCATCCTTGCCAGCCTTCGGCTGGCATGCCTGGATGGCCTCGATGCATGCCAGATTACATGTGTGGGGTCCCTAGGACCTTGAGACCCCACATAGAAATTTTCAGGAAGATTTTTTAAAAAAAATTATGTACCCTCTCAACCTCATCATTCTGTTTCCCGACTGTTGAGTCTAGGTCTACCCTAGTGCTCGCTCTATCACCATGTAGAGGGTTCGAGAGGTCCAAAGAGCTCCTCTCAAATTCTGCATCATCTGAGATATCATAGTCAAGAGCAGCTTTTGCAACACTTCTTTGGATGTGGATATCTAGGTCTACCCTAGTGCTCGCTCTATCACCATGTAGAGGGTTCGAGAGGTCAATGCGTGGTCGAGGTCCAAAGAGCTCCTCTCAAATTCTACATCATCTGAGATATCATAGTCAAGAGCAGCTTTTGCAACACTTCTTTGGATGTGGATGATTGCAAAGACATTATCCATGCTCGCGTCATCGTACTAGCCAATCTCAGTTTCTTGTGGAGGGACATCTAAAGTGTCAAAGTCAATGAGGTCTTCATCAACATCCCGGACAAGGTGGCAGTATAACTCTTTCTCCCTCAAATCCAATACCTCAAGGACATCTTGCATTGAGTGCCATCCATAGTGATGGCACCAAGGATTTCATATTCACGTGATCACAGCCTTTTTTCTTGTGATCACAGCTATTGTTCACAAATCTCAATGTTCACAAAATTCACAGTTCTCAAATCCTAGAGGGTGGGATGACCTGGTAACCCACAATTGGCCCGCCGGGCTACAAGTCTGGACCGCCGGGCGCGCAGAAGCCCGCCGGGCCCGCCTCCCGGCCCGGCGGGCTATATTGTAGTATAAAAGGGTGGTCCAGGGGGTCACTGTTCACAGAATCTTCCTTGTACTTGGTGTAGGTGGTGCTAGTGTGATCAATTTGAGGTAATTGTTAAGTTGAAAGTGTTGGTGTCATTTAATTTTTTGCATACGCTTAAGTTTAACGTTGTTTGTGATGCATGTGCATGTGTCGTTAAATGTTAAGAGGCCCGCTGCAGATGGCCGAGCGATTGGCTAGGTCTGCTGATGTGCACTCTTAATATTTAACTTATGTAGAAGTTTTCGTTGTGGCACGGTATCTGCAAATGGTCGGTTTACTGACATGTGTGATGCTTTGCTACTTAGTACGGTATCTGCAGATGGTCGGTTTACTGACTAGGTCTGCTGACACCAAGCTATGTGGTGAAGTTTGTTTTTGTTATTTGGTTTGATAGTCATCTGCAGATGGTCGGTATACTGACTAGGTCTTTTGACGATGTGTCAAAGCATTTAACTTGTGCCATAGTTTTCATCTTAATGCGATATCTGCAGATGGTCGGTATACTGACTAGGTCTGCTGACGTCAAGTTAAGTCGTAAACTTGTGTTTTGTGTTTGTTTTTGACGATGAATGTGATTATTTAGTTTGCATGACATGAGTCATAAGTGTGTTGGATGTAGAAATCTCTTAGTTAGCTTACAAATAGCATTTTTTGTGGTTATAAATGTTGCAACTATTTGTCAATTATATTGTGCAGATTGATGGCGACGCTTGCACTTACTCCTGAAATCAAGAAATCAATTCGTATCAAACTCGTTACCTTCATTAGTTGCTTGTCACCTAATCACATCGAGGGTATTGTGTCTGATAGGAATCGATTTGAGCAAATATTAGGTGAGGTTGTCCGCGCAGTGAAAAATATCCATGTGGGTGCTGATGGAGCAGCCATCAAGCATTTTGTTACTAGCATTGTGGGCAACATGCCTAGATGCGCTGTTGACCTAGGTGACGACAGACCAGCGGAAACAAATGAATCCAAGCTGGAGCACTTCCACACAAAATGGAAGGTAGAGAAAGAGAGGTCCAAGCGTGCAAAGGCCATAGACACCCAAGCTATCCTGAGCAAGAGAGCTCGCAAAGAGCTGGACCGGCCTGCTGATGAACAAGAAGATTTATCATCTGGTGCACGTGAGGTCTCTAAAGGCACCCACTTGCAGCGCACAAAGCATAATACTAACTGCAGCATGACAATTGGGTTGCCTGCAGAGGCCATCATCACAGAAAAGAAGATGGGCTCTGGATCGTATGGCGTTGTACATAAATGCCATATTCAAGGTGTCTCCTGGTTTCCAGAAGGCATTTCTTATTGTGCAAAGCAATTCCTTGGTAGTCGAAGGGCTCAATTGAAGTCTTTTGCTCAGGAGGCTTCAATCGACCTAACCCACAGGGGCATAGTGCGCAGCATTGGGCACACAAGGAAGGAGCCATGGATACTGCTCTTCCCCCTCTTTAATGGGGGAAGTCTTGGAGATATAATGGAGTGTGTTCCGCCTCCTAAGGGGACCCTCAGTTCCATGCTTGCTGTGCAGGCAAAGGCAACAGATACAAGAAAAAACAAGTGGCTCCTCATGAAATGGAGCGATACAAGTCTTTGATTTTTCATGCTCCCGAGCTTATCTGTGCCCTTGTGAATACCATGGCCTTTGCACATGCTGAAGGGATCATCCACAATGATTGCCACCCCTGGAATATAATGATAGATTTCACCAAAGAAGGGGTGCCACGGGTAGGCATCATTGACTGGGGTCTTGCATTGAGGGATGGGATTGAGTTCAAACCCACAAATATCGCCAACAAAGCAGAGCACGATCAACGCCCCTGGAGAGCCCCTGAGCTCGCAGATGTAAGGTCCCCTTGTCCATGGAGCAATGCATCAGATGTCTTCTGCTTGGCTTGGGTGATTGAAAAGTTTACATTATTTTGTGCTGAGTTTGCAGAAATGACCAAAGTGCCGTGGGTGGGTAAAACTGCCATCCACACAAATTTGATTAAGGAATGGACGGCTGCCTATATGACGCCATCAAAGGAAGATAGGAAGACCATGGCAGATTTTGAGGAGCAATTGAAGAATTTGGAAGTGTCACCTGCTGCATGCTTACGTCCACTATCTGAGATGACACCACACTTATTATAAAGCCTCTTGTAAATGATATGTTTTGGTTGGCTATCTATTCCATGACCTGCCTTTAATCGACTGACACTATTTTGGTCCCAATTGTTAAATATTATTTTGATCCCAATTCTCTCTCTCTCTCTCTCTCAATGGACGTCTTTGGGCATTCGACCAACCATTACTGACAATTGTGCATCCAGACTGATTTGTGGTGTCAATTATGAGTCTTTGAACGCTTTCCCGTGTGTTGTCATAGCACTTGTCAAGTAATTGATTTCACATGTGGTGATAAGTTGGTGGACAAAACCCAGGTCCATATTCTCCAATCTTCTTCCAAGCCATCTTCCATGAATCTTTCGTGACCATAGACAATGAAGAACTAGTAAAGAAGATCGCTTTCGCTAAAGCAAGTTGAGCATCCTCTAAAGCAGTGGCACGAAAGCTGTCAACTAGATTAGTTTGTCTGGTACGAGACATACCCACCTGAAACTCAGGAGATGCATCCATCGGTATTGAGACATCTGGACCTTGGGTGTCATTTTGGCAAGTAGTATGTGTTGGAGTCACTCCTTGGTTGGAGATCCCTCCACTTAATGCTGCCAAATTCGGCGATTGGTGATTTCTTGCACAGAGATTGGGCCTCTTGTTTTGTGATGCTTGTTTACTTATCAAAGCTCTAAGGCGCTTTGCAGCATCATCAGCTCCTGCACCCTTGCATTTACCTCCGGGATTTTTTGTGCTAGTGCCAAGCAAATGCTCCCTTATTCTGGGAGCACCCCCAGATTTTACCAAGCCACAAAAATTACACTTCCATTCGACAAATCTAGAAAGATTGGAAGCAAATTGCCATTCACGTCCCGGTGATTTTCCTCCGCTCCTCCTCTTGCCACTTTGAGACGCAACATTCAAAGTTTGTGCTGTCATATCTCGTTGCAAGGAAACTCCACTAGTTTCTAATGGTCTGTTGCTTCGTTGGGTTGATGTGCCGCAATTAGAAGCAACCATTGTAACACCTAAACAACAATCATGCAAGATTTGAGATCCAAAACAGCCTGAGTAAAACTAAAATATGCAATTATAAAGTCTAAAACCCACTTCTTGCCAATGCAACCGAACGTTTGGTGAGATGCATTTGAGGCAATCCATCCCTAAATAGAGATGATGTCCCGAACATCTCACCACCTATATCCTCCTCTAGAGAAGCTCCTACCCAGACCAAATGGCACTCGAGTAGACCACCCAAGAGGAGGTATTGCTAGTCGACCTAAAGAAACCAAACGTTTGGTGAGATGCATTTGAGACAATCCATCCCTAAATAGAGATGATGTCCCGAACATCTCACCACCTATATCCTCCTCTAGAGAAGCTTCTACCCAGACCAAATGGCACTCGAGTAGACCACCCAAGAGGAGGTATTGCTAGTCGACCTAAAGAAACCAAATGTTTGGTGAGATGCATTTGAGGCAATCCATCCCTAGATAGAGATGATGTCCCGAACATCTCACCACCTATACCCTCCTCTAGGGAAGCTCCTACCCAGACCAATTGGCACTCGAGTAGACCACCCAAGAGGAGACATTGCTAGTCCACGTAACAAATACGATAAACCATTTACAATCAAAATCTTATAAAATACAAAATATTATTAACAAGCTTCAAACAAAAATCCAGAATATTTATACTCACCTCTTGTGTCTTTTAGCCTGAGGTGAGCCACCCAAGTGCTTTGGTAAAGCACATTTGGAAGTGAGGGGAAACCCTTTATATAGGTCCCTCCAAAACAGCCAAGTTTTTGGCGTAAAAAAAAGGCCCCGGGGCCCGCCGGGCTAGATAAGTAACCCGCCGGGCTAAACAGTGGCCCGCCGGGCCAAGCTAGTAGCTCGCCGGGAAAATCGGGATAGCAAGTTTCTCCCGGTTGTGTGAATATCTATGATATTAACAAGTGTGTGAGAGTGTTATTAACTAGTGTTATTACCACTTCGCGGTTAACGTGATCACGTGAATGAAATCCCTGGATGGCACTCAATGATGCAAGTTTTGCATTCTTAGTAAGATGGGCTGCCTCCTAGTGGATAGTCGACAAGTGCAAAGACAAGCTACATGCCTTGTCCTCTTGCTTATCCAGGACTGTCTCCTCTGACTCCTTCTCTTCATAGGTGAGAAGAGGCACCACTGGCTCCTTATCATTTTTCTCTTCAAAATCAGAGCATAATATACAAATAACAAAGGCAATATCCCGCTCTATGAGATCAATCGGGTCTGCCGACTCAAAAGTGAGGGGCACAAAGGTAGATCGGAAGGGGGAGGGGAGGAACATGTGCAAGTGCTCTTTGCACAACCTTTCTATGGTTGTCACCACTCTTCATGGTTGGAGAAGAGGAACTCTAGGGTTATCCACCAAGCAATGGAGTTAGGGATAAAAATGTGATATCATCACATCCCGCGTAAAAATATGCAAGCACTGAGCTATCGGGCTCTAGAGTCCTAAATATATTCTCTAGCTCAACACTATAACAAAACCTAGGGTAAATCTAGTCCCACATCTGACCGTAACAGGTTGCACTCATCCACACTGTGAACGCATCTGCGAACGCATCATGATGAGAAGCCATGGTGAAGGCGTAAAGGGAGTAACAAGCAAGATGGATAGAAAGTGAGAGCTAGAGAATGCAATAGAAGTGAATGAAAATAACCCCTACTTATACTTATAAATATAAATTTATATATTATTTCATTAAAACTTTCATAAAGTAATATATATTTTATAAAAATTTTAATGGAGTAATATTTATTTCATTAAAACTCTAAGAGCTCTAACACATCTTGCACGAGGAGGTACTCCACCCCTTCAATGGTGATGGCACTCAATGAAGCTAGTGGTGGGTCATGACTTTGGGTTTCGTGAGGCTGGATGGATGCAATTTATACTTATGTTTATTATTGTACTTAAAAATATCTATAAACTCATATTTATTTTAATACCTTATGTTTATACTTTAGTAAATAAAGGACACTTTAATAAAATATAATAAATAATAAATCATACTTCTATTTCTTGTTACATATTATTATTATTATTATTATTATTATTATATTATATTATTTACAAAGGTACTTATAATATTATTTACACTTAAATATATACTTAAAGTTATATTTATTTTTATACTTATATCCATAGACTTAAAATTAATGACACTTCATTAAAATATAAGAAATCATAAATCATATTTATATTTCTAGGATAATTAATTATATTATTGTTTACACTAAAATGTATATTTATACTTATATTTATAATTGTACTTACTTATACTTATCCTTATTTTCTTACATATTAATGGGTTCAAAACACAGTAGACTTAAAAAAACCACTATAATTTATGAAAATGAAATAAAATTAAATTTACAACACTTTTAGAGAAACAGTTTTTAATATTTACTTGAAGAATAAGAACTACATGGACTCTACAATTTCAAGGATGTGTGGAGCAACACACTGCTTGCATGTTTTGCAATGTTCACTTTGACTCCCAACCTTCCTACCATCCAACTTGAAATAAAAATTACAAGGGGGATCATTGGACATGAGTTGGATTTCCTGCCTCGGAAAAATAAGGGGCCAATGACTTTCTACATTAACGCTAAAAGGTTCATGACCCTCCCAAAGAATATTCACATCAATGAATGCTTAATGCATGCCATCTTGCATGTCTTGGTCCAAGCTGAGCCACTCCCCTCGTAGAAGTCGCGACCTCCTATACTTGAAGCAAATGCACAAAGTTTATCTTGCAATAATGAAGTACCTGTCATAAAAAATAAACAAACATAAAAACACCAACAACAATCAATGATCTGTGTCTTGCAATGAAGTACTTATGAATAAAAACTATAAACAATCAATAGCAGTGTAATCTTACCTTACAGGTAACATCTAACACAGTGATTCTGCACTCAATGATATCATCATCGTGAGTTCTCTTGAGATGCCATGACTCACCTAGTAACTGATTCATCCAATACTTAGATGGACACTTGCATTGATACATAATCTTAGTTTTCTTTACTACTTCACAGGATCCAAACAAATGTGCAAACAAACCAAATGGTACAAACCAACTTAGATACACATCTCTAGGGTTTCATGGCAGCATGAACATCAGTTTTTATCTTTACCCTACATGCTTCTAACATGTCTAAGCTACGATTATACCATTCCTAGTAGCTAGACAATGGTGGTAGTGGAATGTACTCCAAACTATGTCTCTCCACAACATATGTGGAATCATAAAAGCAAACATTCTGAGATGCCAATTCGCTTGCACTCTTGTTTCCATAGATAAAGGCACCTATCTCTATATGTAAAACATTTAGCTTTCCACTTAAGCACTCTACATTTTTCCATTCATGCAGAGTTGATGGATGTAACATATCCATCTTCACTAATAAAGAAATGTCCATGTAATAGATGAATTTACGAGTTTTTATGGTATAAAAATTAATTATTTTATTAAATGTGCCATTTCTACTTAGACTCTTCAAATCTGGAGCCCAAATTTGGAATCTGCGCATGATTTTACCCTAATATAGGATTTTACAGCATCCAAAACGGACACCGAATCAAGCTTATACGCAAATTTTGGTTATTTCTAGTTAAGAAGACGACCTTTAAACCTTAATAAATGCACGACCGGGCGTCCGATCGACGAATGGGCAGTCTACACCCCAACAACTAGGGGAATATCCCGGGCAAAAAAAAAATGTCTCCCGGGCAGTCCGACACGTAAATCGAGGTCGGCACCCCAAAAAAGGAGATCATACACACTTACCAGGGTGCCCATATGATGGCCGCACAAGAACCAAAGGTCCTCCTCCCACTATGTGGTCCACACGCACCGCTACAGGGACACTCATGCTGTCTCTAACCAGATAAGGTACATGCGTACCACCCTTTCCCTGTTAACCACCACCGTACCTTTCCCCCAGAGCCATGCAGGCCACTGATCTATAGCCTTTTCCGACACATCGTTCTTTCGACCTTGCTTTGCGTAGCGCCCCCACCCGTACCCCACAGCTATATAAATCCCTAGGGTGCTCCATGGACACAGCACGCATTTCTGCGTAGCTCATACTACTCTGTCGTGTCGCCATCTGTCCCTGCGCAGTGTACTTGCTGTAGTGCTACCGCCCTCTCAACACCCCTCATTTGCCACTTTTCAGCAAGCCCTACAAGGCGACATCCAAGATGGCCCCATCCCGAAAACGTCAAAATATACCTCGGGAGGAACGCGCAACATAGAGATTAGAGAAGATGATCCTAATGCGGCCCCAACCCTCCCATTACAAGCTCCTCAAGGAAATGGTGGCCAGGTTAGCTTGGTTATCTTTTAAAGAAGAGTTTTTTTTAAAATATTAGTGTTAATAAATGTGTATCTTTTTCTTTTAAAACAATGAAATAAAATCGTATGAAGCTATGATTTGAAGTGATGCTGTATTCAATGAATTGTTTTGAAATTGTTATCTTGCTCTATTCAATAAATTGTATTGAAATTGTTATCTTTAAAGAGTGTAATTTTTTCTTGGCTTCTACGCTAACTCCGTTCTGTGCTTGTATAGCGGGGCAGCGTCGTTAGCAAAGCCTGGGAATGGCCCAAGGTATCCCTCATACCATTGGGAGAATAAGGTTCGCCCGATTGAGGCGAGAGATTATGATGTTGTCTAGTTCTTAGGGCCAGGGCTAGTGCGGTGAATAAGCCCACCCTAGTGTGCAGACATCCCTTTGAGGGGCGGGAGGATCGAGCGACGGAGCCTGAGAGGGGGGCAACACGTTGGCTTGAGTCCTCGTCCAACGGCCGGCGATGAGGTGTATGGTCCGGTAGGGTTTTGCCTAGCATGTAGAGGCTGGAAGGCCGAATTCTAGATCATCGGCAGTATAAAGGAAAAGAATAAGAGAGCCGGTTTGGCTTGTATGAAATTGATTCATGTATAAACTTTTTTTATAAATCTTGTCTTTGGCATTATTGTACTGTGGAAAAAGGCTATTTTAACAAACCTTGTGAAAGGGCCTTAATTAAGGAACATGTTTATTTATGTCAAACAGTGTGGTAGGATTAATTAGAAGACAAATTGACACGTGAGTAGGGTGGAAAGTGGGAGGATGGAATGCCCCAACGGCACCATCCTACGGACGGGTGGACCCGATTAGTTGGGTAGCTTTCCAACAGATTAAGTGAAAGCCCTATGCTAGATAAATAGGTTCTTGGGCAATTCTATTTTAGAAGACTAGGCCAGCGGCTGTGCCTTGCACGGATGAGGAAAAAAGCGTTGCCTCTAGAAATCAAGAATAGTGGTTGCCCAATTTATGATCAATTACCCTATGGGTGATTTGATTTTTAGAAGATCATGCTCCCCCTGTAGGATAGGACTAGGTCTTACCTATGAATCATACCCTTGAATCTCTGCATGGTCAAGGTGTCGATGAATAGGAAATTTTCTCCAAGTTAAGACTTAGTGGACTATCTTAAGTGTTTTCCCTATTTTGGAAGGGGGAACCTTACAATTGGTATTAGAGCCGATCTTAGCTCCTAGGACTTGCCATTTAAGGACTGTTTTGCAATGTATGTTTTACCGAACATAATGCTAATTAATAAAAACATCTTACTAAAAACAAGTTGAATTGATGTTTGAATGATTGTAGGAAGAGGAAGATGCCTACTCGAAGTTTCTAGTTTTCCAATGCATCTTCAAGACTACTTAGTCACTCCTCAAATTTCGAGTTCTGTGACACCATGGTGCAGATACTAGAGAAGATGTCCCTACCCCATTTCTCTCGTATCGAAAGAGGATGGGGTAGAGATTTTTGGAGTCGTGGGCCGAGATGTTTCTTCATCTGAGCGGATCGAATTGGGAACCTTACCACCCGCGGATTTGCTAGATTGAAAAGTTGAAGATGATCCATTTATTTTGGCTCGTCTCAGTACTCCCAGGGCCGACACCTCTGTGACTATAGATGGGATTCACATACCTCAGGATTGCTGGGTGTATGATCGAGTGATGCAGATCTTACCTGCTAATAGAGTAGCTGTGTTGGGACCTACCCCAATCCAAAGTCTACCACCCTTACCATCAGTTTTTCGACTCTTAGAAACTATAGTGGAACCCCCATACTTCACCTATGTGGACCGCTCTACCCTTATGTCATAGTCAAGCTTAGGAATTTTCCTTGATGACAAATAAGACTAATTATATTAGTCTCAGATCTTTGTAATAAAACTCGTTCTTGCAAATATTTGGAAATAAAATGATTTCAATGTTTTACTCTCCAAAATAAGCGTTGTGCAAGTATGAATCTTGTAATCTTAAAATTGTTTTTACAATGATGGCCAGGAGACGAACAACCTCCACTTCCCAATGTGCTTTACACTGATATCCATGAGAAGAAGCTCCTGCTCAAGCAAATGCAACGTCCCTCCTTTAAAGGAGAAGGTTCAAAGATTGAGAAGGATGCTGAAGTCTGGATTGAAGCGATGGACAATTATTCCTCTGCTGTTGCTGCCGGTACTGGAGTAGCAAATCAGTCTATGCTTGCATGGTTTTGCCTCATCGGAGATGCTAAAATCTGGTGGAAATAGTGGTGCCGTGACAAGGGAGTCACCGAGCATTCTCAAATGTGTGAAGACATCAAGCAGGCCATGAAGGAAAGATATCTTCCCCCATCCCATGAATCCATAAAGATGAATGAGTTTTTGTCTTAGGCAGTGGAGCTTAACTCTTGACTAGTATTCCAAATTTATCACTCTTTCGAAGTATGCCCCAGCTATGACTACTTCCTTCTGCCACCACGGGTTAAATGAACCCTTAGATTCCCGCCTTGAAGCAATGAGGCCAAGAACATTACAGGATGCTCTCATACGAGCAAAGCCCCTTGTGAAAGAAATGAGGACTGACAAACCTAAGCCTCAAAAGAGATCTTACCCTGAGGCAAATCCTAAAGATCAACCCTACAAGAAACCCCAATAGAATTTCCCCTACTACAACAGAGGGTGGCAAAGCAACTCTTTTGTCCCCCGCTCATAAGCTACTTCTTCAAGAGAATGCCCTCTTTGTTTTGAATGCAATGAGCCGGGACACTTTAGGGCCAATTGTCCCAAGATGGCAACATCATTTCCCCAAGGTGGCAGAGGAACTTCTTGACAGGCTTCATGGGGCCAAAGTCTTCTCAAAAATAGATTTGAGGTCTGGTTACTATCAGATCAAAGTCAAGGAAGCAGATATACCCAAGACAGCCTTCAATACCCGTTTTATGGCCACTATGAGTTTACTGTAATGTCATTCGGGTTAACCAATGCTCCTGCAACCTTCAACCACCTATAATGCAAGATATATTCTATCCTTACTTGGATGAATTTGTGCTTGTTTTTTTTTATGACATCTTAATCTACTCCAAATCAATGGAAGAGCATGAGGAGCATGTGCGTAGAGTTTTGCAATTGCTACGCAAACACAAACTCTATGCCAAGAAGAGCAAATGTACTTCTTTACTCATCAAATTGAGTATCTTGGGTTTATCGTCTCCAAAGATGGCATCTCAGTAGACCCCGCCAGTAGACCCCACAAAGGTCAAAAATATTCTGGAGTGGCCACCCTCTAAATCAGTTCGTGAAGTTTGTGGGTTTTTGGGAATCACGGGATGGTATAGGATTTTTATCAAAGATTATGCCTTGGTAGCTGCACCTTTCATGGATCTTCTTAAGAAGGATTGCAAAATAGTGTGGCTTGCCAATCCATCAAAACAGTTTTGATTAGCTCAAGGTCATTATTACTTCTGCCCCACTCTTGAAACTTCCTAATTTCACCAAGGAATTTGAAGTGGTTTTACTCATGCCAGTAGTCTAGCACTTGGTGGTGTCTTAGGCTAAGAAGAAAGACCAGTCGCTTATACTTCCCGCAAGCTGAAGCAAATTATGCCACCCATGATTTGGAGCTCTTAAAAAATTCCAACTTGTAATTGATCACAAAAGTATAAAGTGGATCTTCATCCAGCCTAACCTCAACATGCGGCAAAGGAGATGGATTGAAATTCTACAAGAATATGACTTCGACATCAAATTCCGCCCTAGGAAAGATAATGTGGTAGTAGATGCACTTAGGCGCAAATCTTTCTTAAGTGCAATTTCAATGCCAAACAATTCCATCCTGTTCAAGGTGGAAGAAGTCTCATCTCATGATCCAGATTATCAGAGGATGAAGTTAGTAGAAGAAGGGGGAAATTCAGAGAAAGAAAAGAACCTAATCGAGGGATACTCCACTCATGAAGGAAGCCTCTACTTCAATCACAGGCTATGTATCCCTAAGGATCCTGCTTTAAAGAAACTAATCCTCCATGAAGCTCATGATAGTCCTGTTGCAGGACACCCATGCTATGCAAAAACATTAAATGCCATAAGAAGGAGCTTTCATTGGGCAAGCTTGAAAAATGATGTCCTTCGGTACTTGAAGCAATGTCTCTCATGCCAAAGGATCAAAGCTGAAAGGGTCAAGTTGCCCGGGAAACTTCAACCCTTGGATATCCCCCAAATGAAGTGGGAGTGCATTAGTATGGATTTTGTCACTCACAAGTCTCCCCGCTGTACAAGGAGGATATGACTCCATTCTGGTGTATTAGTGGACTTACTTACCAAAGTAGCTCACCTTATACCAGCAAAGAAGACCTTCAAAGCTTCTGATGTTGCTCGAATATTCATCAAGGAAGTCCTCAAACTTCATGGTCTCCCAAAAAGGATAGTAAGTGACCGGGATTTTGACTTCACTTCAAAGTTCTGGCAGTCCTTATTTCAAGCCCTAGGCACTCAACTTTGCTTTAGCACAGCTTATCATTCAGAGACCGATGGCCAGACTGAGAGAGTCAATCAGGTAATTGAAGACATTCTTAGAGCATATTGTGGACGGGAACCAAGAAGATGGACTCAATACCTTCCTCTAGTAGAATTTGCCTACATTACATCTTATCAGAGCATAGGAATGTCACCATTCAAAGCACTCTATGGGCAACAATGCTTATCTCCTCTAAATTTCTCTGATCCGACCATAAGAGTTGAGGCATCTAGGAAAATGCTCGAAGAGATGGAGGAACAAACCAAGGCAATTCAAAAGGATATTAAAGCTGCTCAAGATCGGCAAAAGCATTATGCTGACACCAAGAGGTCTGAAAGGATCTTCAAGGAAGGAGACAAAGTTCTTCTACGTGTGGTGTAACCCAAAAGAAGTTCTCTATCACTTGGGAAATATAAGAAGCTTAGCCCTAGGTATTGTGGTCCCTATATAGTTATCAAGTGTCTAGGTAAAAGTGCCACAAACTCCAGCTCCTAGCCCATATCAAAGTCCACAATGTAATTCATGTTAAAACACTATGTACCCAGTCTTGATCATATTCTTGATAATAAACGAGTTGTTATCCCTACTCAAGGAGTCCTTGAATTACAACCTAGTAGGATCATAAATTCTAGGGAAAGGCAACTCCAAAATAGAACTCTTGTAGAACATCTAGTACAATGGAAAGATTACCCTGAAGAGGATGCAACTTGGGAAGATGAAGCTACACTTTTGAAGGATTATCCCTAATTCATGACAAGATGAGGACATCTCAATTTCTTTAAGGGGGGAAGGATGTAACATACCCTTCACTAATAAAGAAATGTCCATGTAATAGATGAATTTATGAGTTTTTATGGTATAAAAATCAATGATTTTATTAAATGAGACATTTCTACTTAGAATCTTCAAATTCTGAGCCCAAATTTGGAATCTGTGTGCCATTTTACCCTAATATAGGATTTTACAGTATCCAAAACGGACACCGAATCAAGCTTATACGCAAATTTTGGTTATATTTAGTTAAAAAGCGACGACCTTTAAACCTTAAAAAAGTGACGACCTTTAAACCTTAATAAATGCATGACCGAGCATCCAATTGACAAATGGTCTGCACCCCAATGACTAGGGAAACATCCCGGACAAAAAAAAACATCTCTTAGGCGGTCCGACACACAAATTGAGGCCGACGTCCCAAATTTGGAGACCCTGCTCCAAAAAAGGGACCAAACACACTTACCAGGGTGCCTGTACAATGGCCGCACAAGAACCAAAGGTCAGCCACCCATTGTGTGGTCCACACGCATCGCTACGTGAACACCCATGCTGCCTCTGACCAGATAAGGTACATGCGTACCACTCCTTTTCCTGTTAACCCACCGTACCTTTCGTCTAGAGCCATGTAGGCCTTTGACCTACAGCCTTTGTCGGCACACCGTCCTTTCGATCTTGCTTTGCGTAGCGCCCACACTCATACCCCACAGCTATATAAACCCCTGCTGGGGTGCTCCATGGGCAGCACGCATTTCTGCATAGCCCATACTCTGCCGTGTCGCCGTCTGTGGAGACATCTATCCCTGTGCAGTGTACTTGCTGCAGTGCTGCCGCCCCTCTCAACACCCCTCATTTGCCACTTTTCAGCGAGCCCTACAAGGCAAAGTCCAAGATGGCCCCATCCCAAAAATGTTAGAATATTACCTGGGGAGGAGCGCGCAACAATGAGATTAGAGAAGATGCTCCTAATGTGGCCCCAACCCTCCCATTACAAGCTCCTCAAGGAAATGGTGGCCAGGTTAGCTTGGTTATCTTTTAAAGAAGAGTTTTTTTAAAATATTAGTGTTAATAAATGTGTATCTTTTCCTTTTAAAATGTATCTTTTCCTTTTAAAATAATGAAATAAAATTGTATGAAGCTACGATTTGAAGTGATGCTGAATTGTATTCAAATTATTATCTTTAAAGAGTGCACGTTTTTCCTGGCTTCGACGCTAACTTCGTTCTGTGCTTGTGTAGCCGGGCGGCATCGTTAGCAAAGCCCAAGAATAGCCCAAGGTATTCCTCATACCATTGGGAGAATAAGGTTCGTCGATTGAGGTGAGAGATTATGATATTGTCTAGTTCTCAGGGCCTAGGCTAATGAGGTGAGAATAAGCCCACCCTAGTGTGTAGACATCCATCCGAGGGGCGGGAGGATCGAGCGACGGAGCCTGAGAGGGCAACAGGTTGGCTTGAGTCCTTGCCAAGCAGCCGACGATGAGGTGTATGGTTCCATAGGGTTTTTGCCCAGCATGTAGAGGCTGGAAGGCCGAATTCTAGATCATCGGCAGTATAAAGGAAAAGAATAAGGGAGTCGATTTTGCTTGTATGAAATTGATTCATGTATAAACTTTTTTATAAATCTTGTCTTTGGCATTAAAGTTAATCTTATGCGCATAAATAGATGCGTAAAGAATCTTTATATCAATAATACGAATTCTCTTACATTCTATAAATAGATGTGATAAGATGTGATATGAATCAGATAGATGAGAATGAATAGAGGATGGATGTGATGAGAATAGAAGTGATGAGAATGAAAGGTAAATAGATGTGATGATATGTGATGCGAATCAGATAGATGGGAATAAATGGATGGATGGATGTGATGAGAATAGAAGTGATAAGAATGAGAGGTAAATAGATGTGATGAGATGGGATGCGAATCAGATAGATGGGAAAGAATGGATGGATGGATGTGATGAGAATAGAAGTGATGAGAATGAGAGGTAAATAGATGTGATGATATGTGATGCGAATCAGATAGATGGGAATGAATGGATGGATGGATGCGATGAGAATAGGAGTGACGAGAATGTGAGGTGAATAGATGTGATGAGATGTAATGCGAATCAGATAGATGGGAAAGAATGGATGGATGGATGTGATGAGAATACAAGTGATGAATGAAAGGTAAATAGATGTGATGATATGTGATGCAAATCAGATAAATGTGAATGAATAGATAAGATGTGATGTCATGTGAATCAGGATGTAAATGAATGATATAGGATGTGAATGAATGTGATAACATGTGAATCGGGATGTGAATGAACGTGAATGAACGTGTTAGCATGTGAATCGGGATGTGAATGAATGAGATGTGATGTGAAATAGATGTGATAAGATGCAATGTAAACTGGATAGATGTTAATTTATGTGAAGTGATGAGATGTATGGGTAGATGCAAATAGATGTGATCTGGATGAGGATAAATGAAGAAATAAGTGATGAGATAGAAAAAGATGTGATTAGATGAGAATGGGAATACTTATGAAATGGATGTGGATGGATGAGTGGATAATGTGGATAGATGTATGGATGATGTGGATTGATGTGTGGGTAATGTGGATTGACATATGGATTGATGAGGATGGATGTATGAAAGATGTGGATGGATGTGTGGATAATGTGGACTGATGTGGATGGATGAGTGGATAATGTGGATTGGTGTGGATGATGTGGATGGATGTATGGATGATGTGGATTGATGTGTGGGTAATGTGGATTGACGTATGGATTGATGAGGATGGAAGATGTGGATGGATGTGTGGATAATGTGGATTGATGTGGATGGATGAGTAGATAATGTGGATTGATGTGGATGGATGTATGGATGATATGGATTGATGTGTGG
Source organism: Cibotium barometz (assembly GCF_041138505.1). NCBI lineage: Eukaryota > Viridiplantae > Streptophyta > Polypodiopsida > Cyatheales > Cibotiaceae > Cibotium > Cibotium barometz. The sequence goes on from NC_141091.1 coordinate 10,353,230, forward strand.
ATAATGTGGATTGATGTGGATGGATGTATGGATAATGTGGATTGACATGTGGATTGATGTGGATGGATGTATGGAAGATGTGGATAGATGTATGGAAGATGGGGATGGATGTGTGGATAATGCACATGGATGGATGTGGATAGATGTATGGAAGATTGGGATGGATGTGTGGATAATGTGGATGGATGTGGATGGATGTATGGATGATGTGGATTGGTGTGGATGATGTGGATGGATGTATGGATGATGTGGATTGATGTGTGGATGATGCGATTGGATGTGATTTGATGTGGGAATGATGTAATGTGATAGGGATCGATGAAAAAAAAATTTATGGGAAGATGAGAAAAGATGGGGACTAATGTGAAAGGATGTGGAGTGATGAGAAAAAATGGAAATATTGTTGGAACTCTATTTCTATGTGAAATCTATTTTTAAATGACTCTTTTATGTCAAGAATGCTGGGGAAGCATTTTGATCGTCTTGTGAATGAGGTCATGGAGACCTATTTGTTAAAGTTGCAACTACTGATGATAGAGAGTCAACAGAGGACGTCTCGCATAGCAAGGTCGGTCGAGGTCTTGACCAACCTCGGTTTGATTTAAATGGTGAGCTTCCGGTACAGTGGATGAGGGACCAAGGAAGCGGCCTATGAGTGAAGTGCTAGGTGACTTGCGAAGGATCCTAGAGGGTGCTGACTATACGATGCTCGGGCTTTGGGTCGCCAAAGATACTCACACGTACGTCGAGGAAGATATTGGAACAAGGAATAAGAGTTGTTTTCTGAATTCGGGCATGGATCTGGTTGGTTGACCTTGCTAGTCCTCAACGGATGAGTCCATGGCTCTTTTATATGGATCTGTTGGTTGATCTTGCTAATCTTCAACGGAGATTCCATTTTGATATGTGAATATATTGCCGGTTACTATGAGCTAGGAACTACCAAAAAGGCCCCTGAGTGAACATGTGGTGAGCGTTCTGGTTGCTAATGATGCCATAGGTACACCGATGAAGGAATTATTGGAAATAAGGATTCAACTAGAGATTTTGAGGATTGTGATCAGTGACACAATGGTTTCATTAAAGGATTGTTTTAAAGATAGCTGATGCTGAGAAAAAGGCAATTTTATATTGGGTGTGTAAGTGGTGTGACTAGTTTCAAGTTTGCATGAATATTTGGCTAGGGGGCCTGGGAACTCTTTTCCCGGGTACCCGGGACAAAACCTAACCAAATTCTTAATTGGATCCCATCACTACAGTGGTTGGGCGGTTGGTTGCGGTTGGCTAACCCACGGGACTCGCTAGGCTGATGGATCCTTAAATTGAGACTCAATTTTGTTATGGTACGATAAATGAAGTAAATCCCGGACAAAAATTGTTCCATGGAAAAGAATCAAACGGCTATGCCTCTCAATGAGGAAAAAAGCATTGGTCTCTATGATCCAAGTGCAATCTTTTCCCTGATTGGATTTGGGACTTACGGGTTCCGTCAGATTAGTTCAGTTAGTTAAGGCTTTTGACTACGTTAGAGAAACCTGGAGGAATTGCCCATGCTTTCTGGGCAAGGGAAGTTTTTCCAGGATCAGTTTTGGAAGAGCCAATGGATTAGTCTCTTATCCGGATATCTGTGGGCGAGGCCCCGAGTGTGAGACCTTGCCCTGTGTAAGAAGTGATACTTCCGCTGCTAGAACCCCTGAATTCATTGTGCAGTGGGGATAGGGACTCCGAAAGAGAGCTCTTTTTGCTTGCCTTTTTGTCTTTGCATCCTCATATCTTGTAACCCATCTGCTCATCACATCACTATTAAGGATGCAAGTGAAATAGAGATCATCAATCAATGTTCTGTCAATTACTTTACTCTGTCCTTTTCCTTGAGGTACAATAGAGGTCATCCTCAAGTCCTCTTCATTGCTCCATAGTCGCGGCAAAGAGTTGTCCACCTGACCAAGAAATTCTAAAATATATACAAGAGACTCTTGTATCAACCAACCCTCGGCCGTGCTTCAGGCCTTGCACTTTGCCTCACAAAGTCTTTTAAGGTCTTCATGAAGCGCTCTAGGAAGAACATCCAACGTGCATGCACAGTGCCACATAAAGCAATTTCGTCCACTAAATGCACAATGAGATGTAGTTGACTTGTGAGAATGGTTCGTGGAAAAGTCTCCTCTACCAAACAAACCACCCCTCCACTGCCATAGCATGCGCATCATCCAACGTGGCTGGATCAATTGCTTTGGAACTAACATATCTGAAAAATAAATGAATAGTACGTTATACCTCATGCACGTTCATTTTGCAAGGTATAATGAAGGGTGATCTGACATGGGTTTTACATACCTCACAAGCTCGCCCATCTTATAAATACATTTTTTCAAACTCTTGTTTGCACAATGGTCGATGCTAGTAGTAGGTAATATGAATTGCGCACATAAGAGCACATGTATGTATGGTTTATAGCATTACAAAATTTAATTTCAACGTACAAGACTTGGAAAACACTTACTTGGAGCATCTTGTGCCAATCGTGGGACTTCAACCCATATAGTTGCTCAATGCCTCTTTTCTTAGTGGTTGCAAAGGCTCCCTTCAATGATCTCATGCATCCAGTGGGAGTACACAAAGTGGTGATAGATGTTGTACATAGTCGATACCCCAATCCCCCACATGCGACATTCTCGGATGTCTGGGGAAGGACGCGAATAAGGGAGATCTTAAGTAATAAAAGATCTCACCTTAAGAAACTCACGTACGATGATGGGCTAAATGTAGCTGCGGGGTGGCTATCCTGCCGAGAAACCGGCCCCACTGCGCACAAACACGAGTGAAAGAAGGCAAAGAAAGTAGAGGGTGGCGTGAAGAGCAGACAGCATGTGGAGGCACGACGGATCCAGATGGAGACCATTGGATCTTCGCATTTCGGATCTAGCAGCGTCGAGTCATGGTAGGCAGAGTTCGTAAGTATCTTGCCACTTTATTTGATTGTTTACTTAATTCATTGATTCTATGATTGTTTTAATCTTACAAATTGTGTTGATTATGGGTTATGGGGAGGAAGCCCACAGCCCACAATACTAGGTATGCTCGCCGGCATAGCAGACGTGACACGTGGGTCCTCTTCAGAGCCGAGGGGCGCATTACGGACGTGCAGTTTGAGATGGCCATGAGACCATATGGTCAATAGGTACTTGAAAACTCTAAACGAATGATTTTGGTTTATTGAATTACATATATATATACTTATATACTATATATTACTTGAATAGGCACAAGCTGCTACACCTGCTGATGATCCTGCCACTAATGATCCACCCGCCCGCCACTGCTCCTCCTGGACATGAGCACTACTCATCGGACATGTATACCGATGTGAGCTCATCTGATTATGGAGGGAGCAGCAAGTCATCATCTGGGTCTGAGTAGTACTCAGACTTATAGTGTCACATTCCATATTGAGGATGTGGTTGTATATATATTTTTGTAATTGAAGCCATGGGCTACTTCGACATATGGACTCCCTTGTATATATGTGTACACATAAAATTTTGATAGTAATATTAAATCGTGAATTGATAGTATTGCATTCATATTTGTCTTGAATCGTGTATTGACAATGTATGCATTCATGTCGTTCTTGAATCGTGTAATGACAATTCACTAAATCTTCCTCGTGGATGGTGCAATGCACCCAAAAAAAAATCCAGAGAGTGCTATTGGGTGCTGGAATGCTGGAACAGCATTCAGGTACCAAATAGCACTCGTCGTTGGTTTTTTTTTTTGCTCTCTGTTCGCATGTATAGATGCGTCAACTCTGTAAAAGTTGCGTGTATATACGCAGATACTCTATGAAATGCGCGTGTATAAGCGCAGCTAAACTGACAAAACGCGTGTTTACGCCCTTGTATCAGCGCGTCTGACTGCTTCTATACACGCGCTTTTACACGCATATCTCTGGCCACGATGATACATGCGCTGATACACGGGCCCGTTACTTTTTTCTACAAGTCATTTTCCACGGATTGCGGGTATGAGCCCGATCCCTTGTAGTGACATCCTGATTCACATGCTAACACATTCATTCATGTCCCTTATCATTCATTCACATCACATTCATGCTAACACATTCATTCATGTCCCTTATCAATCATGTTCCTTATCATCCCAAATCACATCACATCACATCCATTCACATCCTGTAAGATTCCTCCCCAGCCTCTCAAGATGTCCAACATCTTCCCCTGTAATCAATCCCCTCTTCAGAAATATAAAAGATCTTGTCTCTGCCTATTTTGACATAGAGAGAGAGAGAGAAAATATTCTAGAGAGAGAATATTCAGATTTTGAATATTTTTAGATAGAAAAATTTCTCATATTATTAAAATGAATTCCCTTGAAACAGAAATTCAAAAAGTACTTTCCAATGTGCAATTGGAATTTATTGGAAATGGGTATAAAAGACCTTAGCCTAAGGGTCTAGATTTTCAGAAATTTTTGGATTATGGTCCAATTAAGGTTCCTATGGGCCAATAGCATCAATCCATGTGTAGGGAGGAGATAAATCCAATTTGTAAAAGAAGATACCCAAAAATGAGTAAATGCTCACATATGATGAAGAGTTGAAAATGTACAAGGTTTATTAGTAAAAAACTATGAGCAATATTAAAAATATGAGATATTTTGGGTATCCAAAAATGAGTAAATACTCACATAAGATGAAGAGTTGAAAATGTACAAGGTTTATTAGTAAAAAACTATGAGCAATATTAAAAATATGAGATATTTTGGGTATCCAAAAATGAGTAAATGCTCACACAAGATGAAGAGTTGAAAATGTACAAGGTTTATTAGTAAAAAACTATGAGCAATATTAAAAATATGAGATATTTTGGGTATAATGATTCCATTTTGACGCATATGTAAGGAAGGGGAGTTCTTTAAAGGAGGTGCATATTTCACATGCTTGAATGAGTTTTAAACTAAAAAATAATGTGATTTTTTTATCTCTCCTCTCTCTTGAACCAAACCAAATCAAAATGGAACCAAACCGAATCAAAAAGTAACCAAACTAGGTCAAAATCTAGTCCAAATTCAACCAAACTGAATTTGAAAAATTCTAGAATTCAGTTAGCTTTGGTTAGAGCTTCCCTCTCCTATAAATAGAACATGAGTCCTTTGAAAAAAATAGAAGAATTTTACTATACTAGAGTTATGCTGAAATAATGCTAATTTCTACTATTCTCTAAAATTCTCTCCAAATTGAAGAAATCTTCAATCCCCATTGGTGGCTCCATCAACATACTTAACCAATTGATTAGTTGGGGGCCTCTACCGTGAACAAAGAATCAAGCAATTTGTAAGGTAAATGGTGAATTTTGATCTTTTCTATAATTTCTCAATGCTTCTCTCTTCTCAACCCTTCTCAAGCTTGAGAAGCTTAATTGGAATGGTTTTTGAATGCTATTGAAGTTAATTGATGAATGGTAGTGAAGAGTTACATAATTTGATGAGTGCTATTGAAGTTAATTGATTAATGATAGTTAAGAATTACATAAATTTTTATTTATGCTTAATTCAAATGGTTTTTATGTAATTTCTCTCTCTCACTCAAGAAATGGTCATACTCATGACCCATTCTCAATCCAAATGAAGCTTTTCAAAAAGCTTTTCCTTAATCCAAGATTAATCTATGCTTGAGGCCAAATTAATGGCTTTCTTCTATGCTTTTAGTTTATGTATTTCATGAATATTGATGATTCAATCCATTATGGATTAATGATCCAATTAGGGATCATTCTAATTATTTCCTTAATGATAAGCTTTATCCCTTAGAAAAATTGAGATTTATCAGTCACATAGCAGCGGAGCTATGGCAAAATTTTTATAAAAATTACGCATAAAATAATTTCATTCAAAGCATAAAAAGAGGACTTCCTAGCATATTCTAGGAATTATCATCCTAGATTAATTGAAAGATATTCATTGTAATCCTAGAGAAATTGATTTTTATATTATGCATAATTGATTTTCATGCATAGTGGTATGCATAAAAGATTATTATTTTAACATAAAAGTGTTACTTTTATCATAATTAGATTTCATGCATAAAGGTATGCATAAAAGATTATTATTTTAATATAAAAGTGTTACTTTTATCATAATTGAATTTCATGCATAGAGGTATGCATAAAAGTTGATTATTTTATTGTAAAAGTGTTACTTTTATCATATTGGATTTCATGCAAAGAGGTATGCATAAAAGATATTCTTTTTGTACTAAAAGTGTGATTTTTCATCATAAATGAATTTTATGCATAACTTAGATGCATAAGAGAAATTCTTTTATTCTAAAAGTGTAATTCCTACCAAATTGAATTTATGCATAAGAAGATGCATAAAAGATTGATTTTTAATTCAAAAGTGTCATTCTTATCTAGATTAAATTTATGCATAGGAAAATGCATAAAAGATTGAAATTTAATTCAAAAGTGTCATTTTCATTTAAAATGAATTTATGCATAGGAAGATGCATAAAAGATTGATTTTTACTTCGAAAGTATTAATCTCCTTAAATAGAATTTATGCATAAATAAATGTGTAAAGAAATCTTATATCAAATAGAAGAATTCTCTTGTATTCTATAAATAGATAGAGATGTGATAGGATGTGATAAGAGGTGTATAAGATGTGATAAGAGGTGATAAGATGCTTATGAAATAAGTTAGGAGGTGATAAGATGAATTAAGATGTGATAAGATGTGTATGGGATGAGGTAAGGCAAGAATGGATGTGATGTAAAAGATTAGATGTGAAGGCATATGGGGTTATATGAATGGGAATATGGAAATGGATGTATGTATGTGGATGTGTGGATGTGGAGATGGGAGTGTGGATGTAGGAATGTGAAAATGGATGTATGCATGAAGATGTATATGTATAGATGTGAATGTGGATGTAGATGTGGATGTATAGATGTGAATGAAAATGTGGATGTAGATGTATGTGAATGTGGATGTAGATGTGGATGTATAGATGTGGATGTGGAATGTGGATGTGGATGTATGTATGTATGTGGATGTAGAAGTGGATGTATAGATGTAAATGGGAATGTGGATGTGGATGTATGTGAATGTGGATGTAGATGTGGATGTATAGATGTGAATGTGGAATGTGGATGTGGATGTATGTATGTATGTGGATGTAGATGTGGATGTATAGATGTGAATGGGAATGTGGATGTGGATGTATGTATGGATGTGGATGTATGTATGTATGTGGATGTGGATGTATGAATGAAGACGTGATAATGGATGTATGCATGTGGATGTGGATATATAGATGTGGATATGGATGTGTATGTATAAATGTGGATATGGGATGTGGATGTATAAATGAGGATGTGAAAATGGAGGTAAGCATGTAGATGTGGATGTATGGATGTGAATGTGGATGTGGATGTGGATATGGATGTGAATATATGATATGTGATGTGAAGGAATCTGAAGTGAAGAGATGGAAAATGATGTGATTGGATGAGTACACATATAAATGGAATGTGGAATAAGTAATGTGGATTAATGAGGGATAATGTGGAAAAATGAGAGTTAATATAGAAACTGTATTTGTAAACTGTTTGTAAATGCTGTTTGTAAATGGTTGTTTTATGTCAAGAATGCTGGGGAAGCATTTTGACCGTCTTGTGATTAAGGTCGTGGAGATCTAATTGATAAAGTTGCAACTGCTGACGGAGAGTCAATGGAGGACGTCTCGCATAGCAAAGTCAGCCGAGGTCTTGACCAGCCTCGGTTCGATTAAAATGGTGAGCTTCCCCGGTACGATGGATGAGGGACCAAGGAAGCGGCCTATGAGTGAAGCGCTAGGTCACCTGCGAAGGATCCTAGAGGGTGCTGACCATACGGTGCTCGGGCTCTGGGTCGCCTAGGATACCCACACGTGCGTCGAGAAAGATATTGGAACAAGGAGTAAGAGTTGTTTTCTAAAACCGGGCATGGATCTGGTTGGTTGACCTTGCTGGTCTTCAATGGATGAGTCCATGGCTCTTTTTTATGGATCTGTTGGTTGATCTTGCTGATCTTCAACGAGAGTCCATCTTGATTTTTACAAGTGATTATATTGCGGAGTATTATGGGCTAGGAACTATTGAAAAGGCCCCTGAGTGGACAGGTGGTGAGCGTTCTAGTTGCCAATGATGCCATAGATACTCTGATGAAGGATTGATGGGAAATTAAGAATCAACCGAATAATTTGGAAGATTATGATCAGTGGTACTATGGTTTCATTAAAGGATTGTTTTAAAGTTAGCTGATGCTAAGAAAAAGACAATTTCATATTGGGTGTGTAAGTGGTGTGGCTAGTTTTATGTTTGCATGAACTTCCGGCTAGGGGGCCTTGGAACTCTTTTCCTTGGTACCCGGGACAAAACCTAACCAAATTCCAAATTGGATCCCATCACTACAGTGGTTGGGCGGTTGGCTAACCCATGGGATCGGATGGGGTTAGGCTAGGCTGATGGATCCATAAACCGAGACTCAATTTCTGTTACTACGATAGATAAAGTAAATCCCGGATAGTAATTGTTCTATGGATAGGAATCAACGGCTGTGCCTCTTGATGGGGAAAAAAGCATTGATCCCAATGATTCAAGTGCAAGTTTCTTCCTTGATCTGACCAAGTATCTTTATAGATGCAGTCGGATCAGCTTGATCGGAAATGGTCTTGACTATGTTAGAGTAAAAGTTATCCTGGAGGAATCGCCCGTGCTTTCTGGATAAAGGTAGTTTTTTCGGGTTCGGTTTTGGATAAACCGACGGATTAGTCTCTTGTCCAGATATCCGTGGGCGAGGCCCCGAGTGTGGGACCCTGCCCTCGCAAAATGTGCTACTTCCGCTGCTAGCATCCGAACCTGTTGTGCGGTGGGAATAGGGATCTCACACATCCCTTATCATTCATTCACATCCTATATCATTCATTCACATCCCGATTCACATCACATCACATCCCTTATCATTCATTCACATCCCGATTCACATCACATCACATCCATTCACATCCCTTATCATTTGTTCACATCCTATATCATTCATTCACATCCCGATTCACATCAATAGTTAGATTACTTAACTAGGATAAAAAAGGGCTAAATTTAAGAATGAGAGAGGGGGAAAGCCTTTCCAGCAAGGCATAGCTTCAGATTATCATTTTAAAGATAACAAAGATTAGAAAACCATTAAAAGAATAAAGAAAAAGTAAGATTTCTAACTTACATAAATTTTTGAGGGCTTTCCTTTGGCTTGATGGTTTGAGGGATCTACTCTTGTTTGCAACAAGAGTGGCCACCAATTCTTTAGAAGAGGAAAAGTTCAAAAACTAATGAATTATTAAGAAATTCATAGTTCTTGGCTCTGGGGTGGAACAGAGTAAAAGTGCATAAAACACTATTAAGCTTTAACAAAGGGGCAGGCTTCTATTTATAGGAAAAAGTGAGCCTCTAACCAAGCAAACTGATTCTAGAATTTTTCAGATCAGTTTGGTCAATTTCGACCATTTTTTAGGTCAGTTTAGCTCACTTTTTGGATCTAGTTAAAGCAGGAGAGAGGAAAGATGAAAATATCTCATTATTTGTGAGTTTAAAACTCAACCACACATGTGAAATAGGTGCCTCCTTCATGAGGGAAATTCTCCCACATTGAGGTGTCAAAAATGCATTATTTCACTAAATATCTCTTCTTTTTTAACTAATATCCTTGTCCTTAGTCAACTCTTCATCTTATGTGAGTATTTATTCATTTTTATGGGGATTTTCTTTATTTCTTCATTTATCTCCTCCATACATTTGGATGAATCTGATTGGCCCCTCAGAACCTTAATTTAAATTTTTTCAAAAATCTGGACCCAGGATAAGGCCTTTTGAACATATTATAATTGATTTCTAATGCACCTTCTGAATATCTTTTTGAACTTCTGTTTCGGGGGAATTTATTTTAATAAGAAGAGATATTTTTCCATTCAAAAATATCCAAACCCCCTGTTGATGGAACTAGTATGGAATGGCTGTGTATGATGGTGTTATTTCAGGAGGGGTTGTGTTACGCATGGCTATTTAAGCTAGGGTCTCACAAAACCCTCTTTCTTGAGATGCAAAGATCCTCCTCTTGCCTCTTGAGTAAGAAGCAGCTGGGGATTTTTGTAGTGTACAATGATGGTAGGAGGAAGTCTTGGAGGTTGATTTGCGAATAAGATCACGCAAGGAAAGGGAAGCGATCGAAGGCTGACATGAAATACATTATGTACTTTGAGATGAGGAGGTAGAAGAAGTTCATTCACCTACTTTCTTTGTAATCAGATATGGCCCACAATATCTGGGGGATAACTTCTTGTACTTCCTCTTCAGAAATATAAAAGATCTTGTTTCTGCCTGTTTTGGCTTAGAAAGAGAAAATATTCTTGAGAGAGAGGTTATTCAGATTGGATGAACAAGTTAACACAATTACCACCACCTGTTCTACCACCACAACCACCACAAGCCAAGATCAACCAAGTGTTAATTGAAGAACCCTTGGATTTTCTTAGTATTTTCTTTGGTCCTTAGTCCACTCTTCATCTTATGTGAGTATTTACTTATTTTTGGGGGGCTTTTCTTTATTTCTTCTATTTATCTCCTCCACACATTTGGATGAATCTGATTGGCCTCTCAAAACCTTAATTTAAAATTTTCAGAAAATTTGGACCCCTAGGATAAGGCCTTTTGAACAGATTATAATTGATTTCAATTTTACCCTAACCTCCTTTGTATGGCTGACCATTTCTCATTTTTATCATTCTTTAATTGACTTAAATTAACCAAAAACAGATTCATAGAACTCTAATCTACACAATTTTCTAAATTCAAGAGTTTAATTAATCCTTTAGTTAATCTGTCTAGGATTAAGAAAGGCTGGAATGTAAAAAAGAAGAGAAGCGCGTGGCCTTTTCATCAAGGCATAGCATTTGAATTTAATTCAATTTACTGCAAAACATAAAAATCAAGAAAACCATAAATTCATAAATTGATAAATTCATAGTTAATCTGTCTAGGATTAAGAAAGACTGGAATGTAAAAAAGAAGAGAAGCGGGTGGCCTTTTCATCAAGGCATAGCATTTGAATTTAATTCAATTTACTGCAAAACATAAAAATCAAGAAAACCATAAATTCATAATTAAACAAGTAAGAAAATTAACTTACATAGAGCTTGTAAGCTCTCCTTTGGCTTGAGGGATAAAAATCAATAATGATGAAAGTAACAGTTTTATAATTAAAAAAATATTCTTTTATGCATCTTTTTATGCATAAAAATCAATAATGATGAAAGTAACACTTTTATAATAAAAATATTCTTTTATGCATCTATTTATGCATAAAAATCAATATTGATGAAAGTAACACTTTTATAATAAAAAAATATTTTTTTATGTATCTATTTATGCATAAAAATCCATTTGATGAAAGTAATACTTTTATAATTAAAAAAAAATCTTTTATGCATCTATTTATGCATAAAAATTCATTTTGATGAAAGAAACACTTTTATAATAAAAAAATATTCTTTTAGGAAGATACTGGATATCCTGAGAGGCTGGGGAGGAATCTTACATTCTACCCCACCTAAAAAACCCGAGATGTCCTCATCTCGCAAAACTAGAGGAGAATTCTTTTTCTTAAGATCCAACTGATTCTGGGTTCCTTATAGTATGGAGAACCCAAGTTACAGAATCTTGGGATAAAGATCCCTTATATAAAACTCATCATCAGATGATAATAATTTACTCAGATCGTAACATTCAATCCTTATTATAATAATGGTCCATTAGATCGAGACTTCTATCTGAACAGTCCGCTATAGAAATTTTCAATTTTACAGAGTTTTAATTTGACACCCCTTAACTTGATCCACTGGGTCAAGTGTTAACAGCAGTAATCTGCCAGCACAATCCACTAATCTCATAGTGATTTTCTGAAGTCATTAACATCATTCCTGCTATGAACATTATCACAGGGACTCATCGCATTTATCCTTATTGTGGTTTTGCTTAGCTATTACAATTCAGCCAAAATTCTGAAATCTTTATTTTTCAATCAGAATCCAAATCAACTCATCAATTCTCAATCAGAATTTTAAATCATATCAACCACATTCGAATTCATCATCTAGATAGTATTAATGCTTACAATTTCAAGTCTTAGATTTACTCGTATATACTGCCAGTAAAGAGCTGCAGTTATACCCTCGGTATATACGGGTAGTCACGATCCTTGGAACTACAAGGTAAATACCATCATGTCTAGGCCTTAAGCAAGTCAGGGATTCCATACAATTGCGGTACTTCCATCTGAAGACCCAATTACCAATTTACGAATTTCAGTTTAAATATTAATTTGTATGAATTTTATCACACAATTACAACCTTTTACTACTTCTTCATAAATTTTTGACATTTTTGGCTTCTCAGTTGATCCTCATTAGCCAATTTGCTCTGATACCAGCTGTAAAATCCTTGACCCCACTACGCAACAAATTTGGGGATGCTAGCAGCGGAAGTAGCACTTCTTGCATGGGGCAGGGTCCCACACTTGGGGCCTCGCCCACAGATATCAAGACAAGAGACTAATCCATCGGTTCTTCCAAAACTAAACTCGGAAAAACTTCCCTTGCCTGGAAAGTACGGGCGATTCCTCCAGGATAACTTTTCTCTAACATAGGCAAAAGCCTGAACTAACTGCACTGATCTGACCAAACCCGTAAGTCCCATAATCAGATCAGGGAAAAGATTGTACTTGGATCATAGAGATCAATGCTTTTTTCCTCATTGAGAGGCACATCCGTTGATTCTTTTCCAGGATTTACCTCATCTATCGTACTATACAGAAATTGAGTCTCGATTTAGGGATCCATCAGTCCAGCCCAACCACTGTAGTGATGGGATCCAATTAGGAGGTTTTGTCCCGAGTACTAGGGAAAAGAGTTCTCAGGCCCCCTAGCCGGATATTCATGCAAACATAAAACTATTCACACCACTTACACACCCAATATGAACTTGTCTTTTTCACAGATTTAACAATCTTTGAAACAATCATTTAATGAAACCATAGTGTTACTGATCATAATCCTCTGATTATCTAGTTGAATTCTAATTTCCAATTCCTTCCCTCATCGGTGTACCTATGGCATCATTGGCAACCAGAATGCTCACCACCTGAGGAGAAACATATTGTAATAAGAGGGTTATGTTATAGAAGGTGTGTTCCCCAAACTAGAAAGCTAAATGCCTCCCTATAGACACGAACTTGAGTTTTTGTTTTTTTGGAAAGATTGGAGCATGTAATTCCTTACATGTGACTCTCTTATTAGTCAAAAACTAAACCTTGTTGGCTCACTAGATCCACCCTTTTTTTTTGCTCAACCTTTTATGATCTTAGATAGTTTTGAGGCATCTATTTTAATCATGATTGACTTGATCCAATGATACAACACTTCTCATTTCTTTTTTGCTCTCAACAAAAAAAAAATGATTTTTTTTTGCCCCCGCGCCCCCCCCCCCCAATTTGTAACTACCCTCCAAAAAGCCCTCCCATTACCTACCTATGACTAAAAACAAGTTTTCTAATATCTAAATCATAATTCAAGCTTCATAATCACTGCACTTTCTTACTTTTAAATACCTAGACCACCAGATCATCATCACATCCATTGCATGTCCTTTTAAAAATGACATTTTTCATTCCTCTAAAAACACTACAAGGTTGAGGTTCCCATAGCAACATTGTTAGCATCACTATGGCCCCCTAATATGTGCTGCTAAGAATGTCGCATCAAACATGTCACATAATGACATTCTTAGCGACACATTTTGTGTCACTAAGCAACATTTTAAGGTTGACAAACTTATTAATATTTGTATTGCATAGCGACACAAACTGTGTCGCTATGCATATAATTATACACTGTAGTTATATCCCACATTGTGATTTGTATATGGTAGTTCTCTCTCTCTCTCTCTCTCTCTCTCTCTCTCTCTCTCTCTCCCCCCCCCCTGGCACACACATTTCTTTCTCTCCTCCTTCTCCTCCTCCTCCTCCTCCTCTCTCTCTCTCTCTCTCTCTCTCTCTCTCTCTCCCCCTCTCGCACACACATTTCTTCTCCTCCTCTCTCTCTCCCTCTCGCACACACACATTTCTCCTCCTCCTCCTCCTCCTCCTCCCTCTCTCTCTCTCTCTCTCTCTCTCTCTCTCTCTCTCTCTCTCTCTCTCTCTCTCTCTCTCTCTCTCTCTCTCTCTCTCGTTATTGCTTTCTCTATCTCTCTCACACTCAAACTGGTGTGCTTGGCTCTCACACTCAAACTAATGTGCTTGGCTCTCATACGCAGACTGATGCCTGGTGCACTCGGATCTCATCTCTGTGATTCCTCTCCATGGAGGTTGGCTGATAGTTCTTAATAATATCAGGCCTTTACTTGGTTATAAGATCAATAACATGTGAATATACTTCCTCCTTTAATAAGAGTTTGTTAATACAAACGATAGAATATAGAGCTTTAACCAATGACTTAACAAAAAGATATAGACCAAACATCACACTATGTGTATATAAAAATGGTTATAAAGTATAGAATATCCAAGTGGCTCGGTAACCAAAGCAAAAAATGTATATATACAAGTACTGCAACATGGATCCATGGCCATGTATAAAAACTTTGATGATTCCTCATGAAAAAGCAGAGTACAAAAACTCTTTAGATGCAGGAGTACAACTAATATAAGTTATGACTAGCTATAACTAATCTAATGCTCCTCCTTGTTCGAGCACTTACACCAGCGCCTGTAATCCTTCCTATCATCATCACCTTTGACACCCTGCAGCCCATGTCACTCGAGGGAAGGTGATGGTCCTCCCTTTTTTTGCAATGAATCATGATATACAAATGAAGGTGATGGTCCTGCCTTTTGCAATGAATCATGATATCCAAATGAAGCACTTGTTACTATTTAATTAAATACCACATGACAAAGATCAAAGAATATAGCCAATTTTATGCTATTTGACCACATACCGCTAGTACATTTTTCATTCTTCTCAAAAATATTATAAACAACCCCTATAAAAAATTTCTAAAATAATCAAATTAGGTTTTATAAAATGCTCCTTTATCTTTTTTCAATAGATATGGACCACCACAACATCATCAGCACATCATCATCAAAGCCCAAAAAGTGACCTACAAAATAAAATAAAACATTTTCTCCCTAAAAGTTGTAACTACTCCTCCACTAGAAACCCTACCATACCTACATATGATTAAATCATACCTTTTTTTATGTCTCTCTCTCTCTCTCTCTCTCTCTCTCTCTCTCTCTCTCTCTCTCTCTCTCTAATCATAGATTAGGCACCTTAATCATGCCTTCTAACGTCTCCCCTTCCAAGTATTGCAATGAGTTTTCCCTATAATCTCTTTCATCTTTGTGAAAAAAAATCTCCTTGGATATGAGTTAAGCTTTCTAACAATACCTCTCCAGCTCTAGTTTGTCTTGTTGCAATTTCTCTTCTCCTCTCTTGTTAATTCCTTCTTGCTTAACCTATTATGCTCATAGATAGTTTTTAGGTATCTATTTTATTCATAATTAACTTGATCCAATGATACAACACTTCACATTTCTTATTTTCTCTCAACTAAAAAAATAATTATTGTTATTCCCCCCTCCCAAAAAAATGTTGTAACTACAGCCCTCCCATTACCTACATATGACTAATCATATAGGAATAATGGGTATTTGACCCTTTTCTCTTATTACCTAGATATGATTAATCTTACCTCCCATTACCCACATATGACTAATCTTATAGGAATAATGGGCATTTGGCCCTTTTCTCTCAAATCACCAATCACTACTTCGCTTTTACAAGAATAGTGGCTACTTGATCCTTTTCTCTCAAATGAACAAAACACCTACATACAAACAAAATACTTGCATTATTATATATATATATATATATATTTCCAAGGCACACCTATTGTACCAATTTTTGGTAATGCATGCAATTAACTAAGAAGATGACAAGATTTTATGCTTCACTTTTCCAAGATAAGTTTCCAGATGCATTGTTACCTATGGACTAGTATTTGGATTACCTTTCCATTCTTTCCACATAGTTCTCTCTCTTATGCTTGTGGTGATGGCAAGTGATTTATTATAGTATCTGTTCTAGCCATTTTTTAAAAGGCTAGAATTTGATAAAGCTTATTATATAAAGTGATAGTCCTGTATAGGTGCCCACCACCTTAGCGCGTAAGGTAGGATCCCTAGCACATGGGTGATGCAAAAGGAGGGAAAAAGGCTAAGGGGTGCAAGTTTTGGTCGTGAATTTAATGTCACTTCATAGATTATAATAGCAATTATATGCATAGATTAATAATTCATACATTAGTAATAGCAGTTATATGCATACATTACTAATGCAATCGAAGAAAGGAAAGAGAGAATGGGATTGATGTGAATACTTATAATTTGTATATTACATACATACCTTAAGAAGATGACATCGATGGGAGATGAAGTAAGAATGGATGAATTTTCACCATCAATAATCCTCTATATGTAAGGTGCTAAGTCAGCATGAGTGACCATGGGCACACACCTTCTAAAAGTGAGGGGATCAATATTGCATCTATCTGTGTGGGCAAACCAAAATTTTGCCAAGATAGTTGCAAGAAGCATTCTCTTCAAGTATAGAATTTAACAACCATGACTCTTGAACTCGAGCTGCATTTTGGGTCATTTCCTCAAAATAATAAATAGTAGTGTAGGTTAGGATAATGCTTTAAATAAAATATGGCTAGGGGCACGGTGTCGTGACGTGGGCGGTGTCGCTGGGAACACACTGGGTGTCTGGCTGTGAGAGTTACATCCAAAATCCCAGCAAAGAAAGCATATAACTCCTCAAGGGAAATCACCAGCAAAAGCTCAAGACCATCATAAATCAAATACCAATTACAAATAGGCTTCACCCCAAAACCATCAAGGCACCTTGTTCACATATATATAGGCAAATCCAAAAAACATCATAGCCTACTGTCATGACATACCACACTTAGGCAACACACATACATCATAGCCAACATAGGCATGACATATACCATGTCTTCACAAATCCCAAAACCCAAAGAAAAACAACAATTTATTATGACCTCAAGACATGCTGCAGCTCTCCATCTGAATCCTCAATAGGCGGTCTTCACATATAATCTTCCACTTGTCTGTCTTCATGATGCATTAATGGTCTTCAAACTGCTGTCCATGTTCCAAAGTTGCTAAATAAGAGCATCATTTGAGGATGGTCGAAAAGGTGATCTCATCTGGCTTAAATCCCTTCTCTTTCATTGATTCAAAGAGAGCAAATGCCTCCAAAACTCTGCATATGCTGCAATCATCACATTCCATGTGGTTACATCCCTTACAAGCATCATGTTGAATACTGCACTGGCACCATCTATATCTCCACATTTAGCGTACATGTCCATGAGGGTATTTAACAAGAAATATCAGGCTCAGAGCAGCTTTCACAAACTTGTACATGGATTTGTTTGCCATTGGTTAGAGATACACAACCAGTGCACGCTTTCAAAGCCAGAATGAAAGTGACATCGTTGGGTCTCATGCCTTCGTGTTGCATTTGTTTGTAATATGTAAGACCCTCCTCTTTCGTCCAGCTGCGCCAACTGCTGTAGCCTACACACAAAACACACCCGGGGCCTCTGTATTCCGTCAGCTCCCCGTCCCTGCAGCAAGTCTCCTTATTTTCCCAGGCGGCCCGTCCCTCCTATCTGCAGCAGCTGCCGCCTCGTTTTTGCTTCTCTTGTAGCTGCCCAGCTCCTCTGCGCTTCTCTTTGTAGCTATGCGTGAGAGCCCTTTTTTACCAGAGTCTATTCCCTGCATAAAGCATGCGGCTCCCCTCAAACTGCTCCCCGGTGACCTTTTTTTTTTAGGTGCGTTTAGCAGGTATACATCATCATTCAGAAGAGATCAGTATTGGAGAGCTGCCACCCAGCTCCTTCGCTCTTCAACCCCCTACACGGCGTTCTCTCCTGCGCACCCTCCTCTGCCCTCACAGCAGTTACCAGTACAGCAGTACAGTACAGTAGAAGGAAGAAATGGCCCTCTCTTTGTTCGGCCGCAGCAGATCAGGCGAAGATCCCTTCTACTCCCTGCTCTTCGATTCGCTCCTTCCCGTCTTTTCTCTTCCTCCTCTGCGCTTCTCTGCAGCTCCCCTCTAATTTTCTGCACCTTGCAGCGATTTTTAGAAACCCCCGCTCGCCAGCCTTCTAGCGAGCTCCCTTCACGTGCTGGCGGCTACCTTTTTCCATTCACAAAGCTTCCACGTATCCCTTTATATTATTGGCCACTTATCTTGTATATTTCATTTATTTTTCTCATGCCTCAATAATGGCCACTCACATCAATGCTCCTCACACATGGTAACCTAAAATCCCACTCTATCTCTGGGTGCAAAAATGGTACCACAAAACCACCGCTGGCCGCATCCACATGAATTAGAGTGTCCCGTCTTTAAATGCCCTGTATATCCCAAAAGAAATCAACCATGCCAGTGTATCACTTTATGCTTGAAATCACACTATATTTGAACTCCTATTTACAGAGTACTAGCATATCAAGCCCATGTACAGTTTATACATCACTGCTTGCATGTCCATGTCTCTAAATTCATATGAATTGATCACAGAGAAGATTTTCCCTACATGGACGTGCCACAGCACGACATCCACCCCCTCTAAACCTGCACATCCTCTGGTATGTGCCACACAGGTCCTGTATCTTAGCAATCACATCTGAATGGTTCTGTTTTCCCACCTGGATCAAATACCAACCGCTTTTGGCATATGTGCCATATCCTTTGCTCATACAAAGCCCTATCCTCACTTAGATTCTCTGCATATGCATGATTACCCTCATCATTCAAAGTGGGATGCTCTTCAAAATGATTTGCTTGAAAATTTTTCTCAGGCCATGTTTGAAGCCTTTGCACCACATATTGTATGGCCACACCAAGTAACAACTGCATTAATAGCATGGAACACACACTTTGTAACATCCCATCCAAATCTACTGTGCCCGGATCCAGCTCACCCACTGATAAACATTCATTCTTCTCATCCAAAGACGGAAAAGCATCAACACATACAAAGTCCAGTAAGGCATCATCGAGAATAGCCTCCAGATCTGAATCAATCTCATCACAATCATTTGGCTCACATAACACGTGCATATCCTCACTTGCAACCAACAGTGGACTAGCATCAAGCATAGAAGAATCCAAAGCTGATGGGGATCTATCATATACCATGAAATCATCCAATGCATCATCTAAGATAGCATCCAATCCAGGATCAATCACATTGAATCCATTATCATCTTGCAATCCCACATGTTGATTATCATGAACATTCATACCCCCATAGCTATATCCATTTGGTTGCTCATATGCAGCCTCTTGAGGCTCTGTGACCACACTTTGCATATCATGCATGTTATCTCCCAGTATTTCTTGATACATGTCTGCAGATGGGCTTAGATTTATGGGTCCCTCACCCAAGTACCCTTGAATCTGTATATCATTGAACCCTGCATGATCCAAAAAGACAGATTCAATTTTCCTCTCCAAATCATCATCATAAACAGGCTTCCAAGCTCGAGATTGTTGCTCACAAATGTGGTTGCAAGGTAACCCTGACACTGATGACATAGCATCACCCTGTTTATTGTTGGAACACCCTGTTAGCATTCCAGAATAACCCAAATCCAAAGAACCTTGGCAACCAGCCTCAGAAGCAACATCACTGTTGGAATCACCCATATCACTCACCCCCTCTAAATCAATCACACATACTTGTGGCCCGTCTGCACATTCATGTACATCATCCTGCTTATAAGCATCATAACCAGATAAGAATGCAGTAATGATAGCATCTTCTTCTTGTCTTAGATCTTCAAACTCTGCAATCATGCTTTCAACAAGAAGCATTGGTTCCTGCTGTTCTTCACACATATGATACGACACCTGAGGAATACCCTTCGAAACACCTGTCCTGAAGCTCTCTGAATCAAGTGTCTCCTCAAGCATAGGCATACATACATCATGTGGTATGATCATAGGACCCTGTATGTCTGCACCCTCAGAAAACAGATTATACTTGCACAGTTCACCCATTGCATCTTTATGAGGCTGTAGCAAAGCATCCCTTTTTGCACTGTGAAGGCCTTGTTGCTCACTAATGGCTTTTTGCAATCCCAATTTAGCATAAACAGCCTCCACAATCTCTGTATCAGCCCTGAATAGCAGTTGATTGTCCTCCATAAGACATGCATCGACAACCGCTTCTAAATTGGCTCGGATTGTTGCTGGAACACTATCACAGCTCACATTATACCTGGAACTCACATAAATAAGTGCATCTGCAAAATCACTCCATTGTTTGGAGTGATACTCTGCTAGTTCCAGCACTTCATCTTTTAAATCAGGACTTACAAGGTATGCAAAAGATGCAATCATCATACTTTCTGGAACCCCTTGATTCTTCATCTCTGTCTCGTAACACCTTAGATAGCTTTCTGGATCATAACCATCAAATATATTGACCCTGTCATATACCAATTGCACTGCAATTTCCACCGCTTCTTCCTGAATTTGCTTTTCTTCTTCAATCTTCCTGAACCGCTCTTCAAGCTCTGTCATCTCTGCATATAAATGCTCCATTTTGCTAGCCATCTCTACGTACTCTCACCCCAGCGGTTTCACGTCGGGTTCACCAAAGCTGTCGTGACGTGGGCGGTGTCGCTGGGAACACACTGGGTGTCTGGCTGTGAGAGTTACATCCAAAATCCCAGCAAAGAAAGCATATAACTCCTCAAGGGAAATCACCAGCAAAAGCTCAAGACCATCATAAATCAAATACCAATTACAAATAGGCTTCACCCCAAAACCATCAAGGCACCTTGTTCACATATATATAGGCAAATCCAAAAAACATCATAGCCTACTGTCATGACATACCACACTTAGGCAACACACATACATCATAGCCAACATAGGCATGACATATACCATGTCTTCACAAATCCCAAAACCCAAAGAAAAACAACAATTTATTATGACCTCAAGACATGCTGCAGCTCTCCATCTGAATCCTCAATAGGCGGTCTTCACATATAATCTTCCACTTGTCTGTCTTCATGATGCATTAATGGTCTTCAAACTGCTGTCCATGTTCCAAAGTTGCTAAATAAGAGCATCATTTGAGGATGGTCGAAAAGGTGATCTCATCTGGCTTAAATCCCTTCTCTTTCATTGATTCAAAGAGAGCAAATGCCTCCAAAACTCTGCATATGCTGCAATCATCACATTCCATGTGGTTACATCCCTTACAAGCATCATGTTGAATACTGCACTGGCACCATCTATATCTCCACATTTAGCGTACATGTCCATGAGGGTATTTAACAAGAAATATCAGGCTCAGAGCAGCTTTCACAAACTTGTACATGGATTTGTTTGCCATTGGTTAGAGATACACAACCAGTGCACGCTTTCAAAGCCAGAATGAAAGTGACATCGTTGGGTCTCATGCCTTCGTGTTGCATTTGTTTGTAATATGTAAGACCCTCCTCTTTCGTCCAGCTGCGCCAACTGCTGTAGCCTACACACAAAACACACCCGGGGCCTCTGTATTCCGTCAGCTCCCCGTCCCTGCAGCAAGTCTCCTTATTTTCCCAGGCGGCCCGTCCCTCCTATCTGCAGCAGCTGCCGCCTCGTTTTTGCTTCTCTTGTAGCTGCCCAGCTCCTCTGCGCTTCTCTTTGTAGCTATGCGTGAGAGCCCTTTTTTACCAGAGTCTATTCCCTGCATAAAGCATGCGGCTCCCCTCAAACTGCTCCCCGGTGACCTTTTTTTTTTAGGTGCGTTTAGCAGGTATACATCATCATTCAGAAGAGATCAGTATTGGAGAGCTGCCACCCAGCTCCTTCGCTCTTCAACCCCCTACACGGCGTTCTCTCCTGCGCACCCTCCTCTGCCCTCACAGCAGTTACCAGTACAGCAGTACAGTACAGTAGAAGGAAGAAATGGCCCTCTCTTTGTTCGGCCGCAGCAGATCAGGCGAAGATCCCTTCTACTCCCTGCTCTTCGATTCGCTCCTTCCCGTCTTTTCTCTTCCTCCTCTGCGCTTCTCTGCAGCTCCCCTCTAATTTTCTGCACCTTGCAGCGATTTTTAGAAACCCCCGCTCGCCAGCCTTCTAGCGAGCTCCCTTCACGTGCTGGCGGCTACCTTTTTCCATTCACAAAGCTTCCACGTATCCCTTTATATTATTGGCCACTTATCTTGTATATTTCATTTATTTTTCTCATGCCTCAATAATGGCCACTCACATCAATGCTCCTCACACATGGTAACCTAAAATCCCACTCTATCTCTGGGTGCAAAAATGGTACCACAAAACCACCGCTGGCCGCATCCACATGAATTAGAGTGTCCCGTCTTTAAATGCCCTGTATATCCCAAAAGAAATCAACCATGCCAGTGTATCACTTTATGCTTGAAATCACACTATATTTGAACTCCTATTTACAGAGTACTAGCATATCAAGCCCATGTACAGTTTATACATCACTGCTTGCATGTCCATGTCTCTAAATTCATATGAATTGATCACAGAGAAGATTTTCCCTACATGGACGTGCCACAGCACGACAACGGCCTCCCCCTAGCCTTTGTTTTTTGGAAGCCATGGCCGTCACAACCAACATAAGCACCATCATCATCATCATCACCTCTCCCTCTCCCTCTCTCCTCTACTTCACACACACACACCCCCTACACACATTCACATGCACACACACTCCTTCTTGATGGATCTACACACACCCTTCTTAATGATCCCTCTCCCTCTCCCTCTCTCCTTCTCTACTTCACACACACACACCCCCTACACACATTCACACATTCACATGCACACACACTCCTTCTTGATGGATCTACACACACCCTTCTTAATGATCCCTCTCCCTCTCCCTCTCTCCTTCTCTACTTCACACACACACACCCCCTACACACATTCACATGCACACACACTCCTTCTTGATGGATCTACACACACCCTTCTTAATGGATCCGCACACCCCCATGATGAAAACATGCATACAACATGTATCAATAGTAGGAATAGAGATTATCTCCATAGCCTTACCTTCATACTTAAGGTCTTTTCTTGTCCTTGCACAAACTGTGTTTGTAGTCTTCTCAATGCATATGCAGTTTGGGTACCACTACCTTTGTATTCATACTTTTATTCCAGAAGGAGATGGCCCATTTGGGTATCTACACCTTTGTATTTATACTTTCTCCTAAAGGAGATGGCCCATTTGGGTATCTACACCTCAGCAGGTGGGTCTTATTATCCCTCACCATAGTTTTTAAGTGTGCCACCCATGGCACCATAGATAGTACAAAACACATTCTGTAGGTGGGTCTTATTATCCCTCACCATAGTTTTTAAGTGTGCCACCCATGACACCATAGATAGTACAACACACACTCCATAGTCATCCAATGCTTCCAATAAGTTTTCATCTTCTCATCACACACACACACCGCATCATAGGAACATCGTGAGTCGACCTCCATTGGAATACCACCAACATAGTCATGGGTCTGTAGGCCTGAGGGACTCTGGACCTCATCAACATAGTTGTGATGAGGGGGGGTCTCATGGTGATTGCCTCTTGT
The DNA here is from genome assembly GCF_041138505.1 of Cibotium barometz. Lineage (NCBI taxonomy): Eukaryota > Viridiplantae > Streptophyta > Polypodiopsida > Cyatheales > Cibotiaceae > Cibotium > Cibotium barometz. The sequence goes on from NC_141091.1 coordinate 10,377,070, forward strand.
TATTTGGTTGTTTTTGTGACCTAGAGTTTGAGGGCCTTTGCTATCATGTCTTATAGTACACAGGGGGGGCCAATTATAGATGCAAATGTTACCCATGTGGGTAGTACATATAAAAATTGTTTCATTGAGAGGGACCTCAAGTACATACGTGAGACTCTGCATGAGCGCTTCCATAATCCATTGCTCCAAAGCCACTGCATAAGATTGCTCAATAGAAAGAGGTCTCGAATTCAAATGAATGCAAGGGCATCGAATGCCAAAAATCATGGCCCTCCAAAGGGCTACATGAAAGGGAGTGGCTTCTTGTGTTTTAGGAATTGAGTGATAGGATCGTATTTCCCCAACAGACCATAGCGCATCAAATGCAACTCCACAACAGAAGGGAGCAGTACATTGGGGGTCAACCAGGAAGGATACATGGAAATATAGATTTGTAAGTACACTCCACTACAAAATGCCTATCTTTTATCTTAATTTTGCAAGCAACTAAACTTCTCTTTTATCTCTTATATGTAGGAGAAAACTGTGGGTCATCGGCCACGTAAAGTAGAGGAGGTCAATTACCATAGGAACCCTTGTGATATAGATGCTTGGAATCATTTTTTAGATACCAACATCATCACGCAGGATCACTTAAGCAACATGAGCCTTTGCCGGTGAAGAGGTGAGTAACTAAATCATTATATTTACATTGATACATGGTGTGTATTCATTTTTTATGTGTGGATGTGTAGGGAGACCATGAAGATGATGGGATTCCAGAAGAGCAATGTGGGGACAATGAGGAGGATGACCTAGCCTAGGACCATCCCCTTTCCTTTTTGTACTGAATAGTTTCATAAATACACACAATTGTTTTTCAAGTATCTTGCAAGTATGTCTCTTGTTTTTCAAGTATCGTGTTTATTTGCAAGTATGTCTCTACTTTAGTTATATTGCATGCTTTTTGGAGCTAGTCCTGATAGAAATGCCAGTGTTTGGCACTTTGTCATGGCAATTTTTGAATGCCAAGACATGTACAAATAAAAAACTAGAGAACTCTCCTTGTAGGCTATGCGGTGTAGCATCAAGGAGATTTCTTTGTTTTTTATTACATGCACAGGTGCAGCCACACTCACATTACAAGCATCTCCTCACAACTCTCTCTCTCTCTCTCTCTCTCTCTATTTATCCAAAAATATCCCAATTTTGATTTACCACTCTCTAGAATTTTTTTATCTCACTAGGCAAATAGAATCTTGTAAATGCTCAAGATAGCTCTATAGGATAATGTTATACCATGTAGTCATGGCTAGAAGCCCAGCCTTCAACCTATATTCTAGCTGTTGCGAATGCGTCGCTGATTTGGAAGGCCTTGGCCAGGACAGCATCATCGATGGCCGGGTTGGATGCGAAGGTGGCCTTGGCGACCTGCGAGGTGCCGGGGTTCTGGCTGGTGAGGGCGGAAATAGCCACGGCGGGCTCGTTGCCGCCCACGTTGAGCTGGAAGTGCACAAGCCCTTTGGGGAAGATGAAGAGCTCCCCCTGCCTTACGGTCTTGGAGAAGAGCTTGTTTTCGGTGGTGACAAAGCCCACATACAGGGATCCCTCCTCCACGTACAGAAGCTCGGACGCCCGAGGGTGGACGTGCGGCGGGTTGAGGCCGCCGCCCGCCGCGAAGTCGATGCGGGCCATGGAGATTCCGAAGGTGTTGACGCCCGGGAAGTTGGCCACGTTGGCCAGAGTGACGGCCGATCCCAAGCGGTTGGATGTCTTGCCGGCCTTGGCGATGAACGAAGACGCGAAGTCCTCCGCAGTCGCAATGGCGGCATCTTTGCATACGAATCCGTTCACCTTGATTGCGGACTTGACGTCTGCGACACAGATGTCCTGGAGAGCGTCTGCATCGTTGGCCACGAGAAGCGAAGGGCCAAGTGATAAGACTACTGCAAGCACCAACAAGGGGAGGGGAGGATCACTGTAACAAAACCCCATGGTGGGCAGAAAGCTAGGTGGCTGTTGCTTTGCTAGCTCCGCTCACTGCCCGCTACTTTATGTAGGAGTGCTGCACAAGCAGGTACCGTGACCCTCTCAAGCTTGTAGACGATAGGTCTTATTCACGACCTTTGCTTAGCTCGATCGGCTAACTGCTCGTTTATCACAGTAGCGGTGTACACGCAGATCCAGTGCCCCTCTCAGGCTTTCAGATGGCAGGTCTTACTGCAACCTGGCGGTGGGCTTATCTCCATGACGCACTCTGGATCACTCAGCCTGCGATCAGCTCGCTTTTATTCTTTCGCTGCTCGGATGCGGGTTCTTTGTGAAGACATTGGAAAGGCATACAACTATTTGTTTTCAATGCGTATCTCACCCTTTATAAACTCATGTATCTTTTTGAGTAGGGCCCTACCATGAGTGAAAAAAGAAATTCAATTAATTAGTTGATGGCTTTTTTTTCTTTTTTTTGGGTTATCTTTGAGTGGAAACATTAGAAAGCAAAGAAACTGAAATTAAGGTTTTTTTAAAGCCTTAATCAAATAAACTGAAACAACGTCTACGTTCACTTGGCCTTAATCAAATAAACTGAAACGACGTCTACGTTCACTTGGCCTTTGCAGAGGAGAGTCTTGTGTTTTGCCTTTTGCAGAGGGGAGAGGTGAAAGAGAGAGGAGGGGGCTGAGCACGAAGGAGCATGCAGTACCTTATGGTGCATTTATTAAATAACTAGCCTCATGAAATAACCCTCTCGTTTCTATCTTGATGTCCCTCTTTGATGAGCAGAATCAAAAAATGCCTGCGTTGTTCAAGAGGGAGGAAGATCCCCCCCCTCTCTCTCTCTCTCTCTCTCTCTCTCTCTCTCCCAAAACGAACATCTCGCTTTCTGATTTGTAAGCGAGTCTGTCTATAAAGAAGACCTCTGTCGGACAATCTAACATGTGTGAGTATGCTATCATGAAGGCGAAATTGCTCTTTTGTCCTTGGTTAGATCAGGGATACACTTGAACTATCTTTGGACAACGTGACTGTGACTGGTTTGCAAATTGACATCGCCTATCATCAGATCTGATATAATTCAGTGTTAAAAGATGTCCACACCAGAATCTGAAAAGGTGCCATTCATGCATCCAGCTTTAAAGAGTTGTGAAGAGTGTGGAGTCTTTTATATGTAGACACTCTTCACAAAGTTGTGTGTGAAAAGGTGTGGAGCCTTCTATGACCAGGACATAAGAGTAGGTGTGAAAAGGTGCCATTCATGTATCGAGCTTTAAAGAGTTGTTAAGAGTGTGTAGGCTCACACTCTTCACAACTCTTTAAAGCTCGATACGTGAATGGCACCGTTTCACACCTACTCTTATGTCTTGGTCATATTCAAAAAGATACATGTACATTAACTATTAGTTTATAAATAACTTATTAGATCCAACCAAAGTGATCCTACTTTTCAAATGAAATTTTTGCTATTGAAAAATTCATTCAACAGTTTATACTTTATTTATATATTAACATAAACATTGTAGAATTTTAACGAGTATAGCTATTTTGTTTTCATAGTGAGAATCTTAAAGTAAGTTAGAAATTTGAAATGATAAGAAACTTTATTTAGTACTAATAACTCAATAGAGAGTGACTAGAGAGAAGCCACAAAGCATTGCATAATCATTACCTATCTACATCGTGTTGGTTTTGTTTTTACAAGTTATTATGTGTAGGTAGTGGGTTTGAGTGAGATGGATTGTAAGTTATTATGTGTAGGTATAGTGGAGTGAATATTATAAGGCGGTAATACTAGTAAGGAAACCAAGAGAAGTTATTGTGTGGCCTCTGTTAGTCTCCATTTTATTGATTATGGTTTCACAATGAGTAATAGATAAAATTTCTGAGCATTTCTTGAGTGATGTGGATTGTGGCCTCGAGGGGTTCACTATAAGTAAACCCTATGTATCACGTGCATTCAAGTCCTATTTTTAAAAAACCCCTTATCTGTGAATTTTTTATGAATACCCTTTTTCTATTTAACCTGTGAATACCCTCTTTTAATGGTACCTTCTCTATGTAAAAAATATCTTAAAAAAGGATTTCAAAAATCCCTTCTATTGAACCCACGTGCTATGCTTACATATTTATGAGTGACCCCCCCGAGATTGTAGCTTCTATCAGTCTCCCATCATGTTGGTTGTGGTTTGGAGTAACGTATGCATTGCTTGGTTGTGGTTTCACAAGGAGTAACACATATGATTTCTTGGCATTTCTTAGTGATGTGGATTATGAGGCGGCAATGAATATTCCATTTCACTTTAGGACCAATATTAGGTTAGAAGGCTAGATCATGCATGCAAAATATTGCATACATGAAGACGATGCAAATGCGCAATCATTTTCTCAGTTTCAACATCGAATGTTGTGGTTGCTTTCTTTGTAAATATTATTTGGGATTGACTCTCGTAGAGGGCTAAGATTTAGTTTTTTTAAAGGCCATGTAAAACCATACTTGGGAGAAAGCTTGGAAGTGTTTTTTATTATTAACTTTTAGAAAGCTAAAGTTAGAAGGCTAAGGCTATTGAAAGCCATATTCTTTATATTTGTAAGGAAAGAATCGGGGCTTATTAAAAGAAAAGCATGGGAAAGATAATAAGAGAAAAATATTTTTTTTTCACAAGTTTTGTAAAAGCTTTTGTGTTTTCTTCAGCCGATTGCACAAGTCTACGAAAGAGAGAGAGAGAGAGAGAGAGAGAGAGAGAGAGAGAGAGAGAGAGAGAGATTTGATTCACTATGCATAACAAGAGTCACAAAGAGAACATAATCCTCACCCATCGTCATCACCAATGGTTATCATCATTATCATCACGTCATCAGAAAGAGCACTACGAGCATGGTGTATCAAAGGAGGAGGCACCATATAAGCCTTGCCATTAGCCTCGCTGACATGTAGTCTCTGTGTGTAGCTTCTTGGCTAGTGGCAGAGCTTAGAGCTCTTGTGCCTTGGCCTAGATTTGACTATGCACTACCACGCTTATGGTATGGTGATCACATTTTGGTGGTTGTTTATTGGCACCCATTAGTGTGGCTTGGTTGGTTGGCCATAGTCGTGTATTTGGTGGCTTTGTCTGGTCATTTTCCATGGCTGTCTCTGGTGCAGTGAGAATGTGGAGTTCTTGGGCTTAACTAGGTTCTTATAGATATCTGCATAGTTGTTTTATTTTATTTAAAAAATCATTATTAAAACCAAAAAGATAAAAATACCAAAAGTCCATGCCCACTTGTTAGAACTCTAGAAATCCTCCTCTAAGGAGATTGTTTTTTTTTAGGAGTTCAATTCCGCGATGACTACCTTTCTTTGAAGTGTGTTCATGCATGCTTTATACTCTTGTGTGTGGGCTTCTCGTCATTGCTTTTGTGGACAGTTAAGAGATGGGGCACTATTACTGGTGGTGTACCTGCAAACTAGTTGGATCTATACTCTCTTAAAGCTTCCACAAACATAAATTGACGCATTCATGCAGATCCTTAAACGCATCACATTTTTGGTGTGGTGTGACAGTGGAAATCTCTATAAGGGGGAATTTGAACATATTTTAGGCCTTTTGCTAATGAAAGTAGTTAGCAACGAACCAATAGGAATAGAGGATTGTGCACATTTGGTCTCCTTTTGAATATAGAGAGGGAGGCCAGGCTCTAGGGAGGGAAACTAGGCTTTCAATACTAATAATTACACTTGTCCGTTTCAAAAAGTAGGGGGGTTAGGGTAGGTATGGTCCCACCATTTTCATGGCTCAAAAAAACCTTAAAATTTTGAAATTTTTTAGATTCCCCCAAAAGTCCCTTTTCCTCCCAAAAACCCATCTCAAATTTCATTGTAGTCAAAAATTTCATTTTCAAGTCCACTTTCCCTCCTAAATGTCCAAATTGAACTCTCATTAACCTTCCTCCCTTCCTATTCCATCTCTTCAATAGCCATCAAGCTCGAAACCCTAATCTGCATAGCATCTTTGCATTTTCTTTCTCTATCTCAATCGCCCAACCCTAATCTCACTACTATAGCTTCACAATTGATATGGCTGCACCACGAAGAAGACCAAAGATGAGATTGAGGAGATCTCACTGTACAACAAGAGGGACGATGATGGTGCTTGGGTGAGAGAGGCATTTTGTAAGGGTTCTTGGGTTTTCCTATAGCCAACTGCTATTGGTTTTTGGCACCAAGTTCGACGATGATGAGATGTGATGGAGCTTCATTGGTGGAAGGGTCATTTAGAGGGATTCAAAAAATCAAGCAATGGAGACCTTGTGGCCATTGTACAACATGTGTCAACGGCACGAGATATACATCTTCATGAACAAACTCGATTCCCATGCAACTGTAAGTATGGAGACATGTGATATTACAATAGCTACATCTTTCTTGTTTAATAATCTTATTTTTGGGTTGCAGATAAATTTTCTTCCAACTTGGCAGAGGAGCAACCATTACGAAGCCTTACCGAAACATTTCAAGCACTCCATGTAGACATTAGTGAGGCACTGTTTTCTTGTAAAGCCAGTGTAGACCTTCTTAAGGAAAAGATCTTCTTTTACCGGCACTCCTATGTGGTGCCAATGCATGACGGTGGGTTTGGCCGACTCCTGATGCTTGGACGGTTATGGTTATGAAATCAAAGATGCTTTGTGATATACAAGGATCTTTGAAGTTTGCAAAGCCATCTTGATCTATGGGTCTCAGTTGGGTATGCCCAATTCGTCTTTTTGCTAAGATGTTCAATCAATTTACTTTCTCGCAAACACTTACCATGTTTGTGTGTAAGAAAGTACTATGTGATGACATGGTTGGCTTCTTGCTTGGAGAGCAGTGAAACATTGTAGAGGGGTAACATAAGGATGATACATTCAAGTGCAAAATAGCAGAGTTCAATGTTACATTTCGGTATCTTAAAGCTCGTTCTACCTTATACATTTGCTTTTATTACAAACGGTGGATGAAGAAAAATAGTAGTTGGGTCAAATTGCAAGCAGATGAACAAGTTGTTTTGCCTCTTGACATATGCATTAGGTTTCCCAATGGTGTGGTGGAAATTGTAAGTGTAAGCAGGCATTGGAGCCTCCTAAATATTAGGGAGCACCTCAATATCATGGGAAGTGAGGATATAAGTGGGGCATAGTTCAAGGTGACAAATAGAAAGATTCGAATGCGAATGGAGTCGAAGGCCTTAGTAGATGCTGATTGGGAATATGATTGTATAAGCATGACTTAATAAGAAAGCTTTGGAGTTTTTTTATGAAGTCTATTTAGAATTATAATATTTTCCTTCGACTCTTGGGATTTTGTAAATTTACGTATGTAATTCATCAATGAAAAGTTTTGTCTTGTGATTGCTGTGCCTTTGTAGTTTTTTATGTTGTTCTTTTAGAATTACAATATTTAGAGCTCTTTTTATGAAGCCCTTTAAGAGTTATAATATTTTCCTTTTAGAGATGAGTCACGAGATGACAATTATGGCACAATATCTCAAAACCATTACGCTCATGTTTCTACCTTGAAAAATTTAAGTACAAATGTGTTTTGAGTAAAAAACATCATAAAAAGAGAAGATAATTTCTCAATCTTTACAAAAAAGATTATAAAATTAGAAGAAAATTTACAAATATTTACAATGATAAATAGGGAGAAGAATGAAGCTTTCTATTTTGTCTCCTTCTGGAGCCTCTGGTTTTGTCTCCATGTCCCCCTTTGCTAACACCCTTCTTGGCACCCACTTAAGGACAACTTTTCTTTGAGATACTTTCTAATTTAGTACCCTTGGTTTCTTTATGTGTGCCTTGTTGAGGAGCACCCTTGGTTTCTTTATGTAGAGTTCCTTGCTTAAACATAAAATGCTTTAGTGGTGAATGTACATGGATTTTCTTCTTCTTCTTAGATGGAGAGGCTTGCCTTGGGGGTGGTGGAGAATCTGGACCATTCGGAGTAATTGAATTATTCAAAATAATATTGATAGCTCTTTCACAAACACTCCACATCCAAAACTCGTGAGATCCAAGAGTTTGTCAAATTAAGAAAATTTCTTAGATTTAAGAACCAAGAACTATAGAAAATAAGTTAAAAAATTAAGTAAAGATTTACTACAAAAATAGTCGATTTTTAACGTAACCTACACTGCTCTCAATCTCGGTATATTTAGACAAAAGATATTTCCACACATTGACAATAACATACCATCCACATGAGGTAGAATATTTTTGTAAAGCCACTAGCTGATTCAGAAAATTATACTCTACCTCCTTTTTCAAATTTGGATATTCATCTTCAATAGCCGCAATAGCTCTTGTACATGCCCTATTAAAAATTAAATTCGAATATAAGGAAAAATAAAGTATGAAGCTTAGAAGGAAGATCAATATTCAAGTTATTAAGGAGAACTACTTACAATTTAATCTGCCCATGCATGCTAATTAGGCTAATCATGAAAATAACACTCCTTCTCAGAAGATTAATAACATAAGAACTCTAGTGTCCATTGGAAAAAAGTAAAAGAAATATTTCAGAAAGCGAATATCGTATGTTAAATATTTAAACACATAGGAATCATCAATTAGAGATGAACCTCTCTACATATGGCAAAGCAACAAAACAAATGTTCTTATTTTCATTTGCTTGAAATAGGATGCCAGCTCGGAAGTCTTCTTCATATCAATCAATGCAGGGGACACTAAGGGATCACAAATAAATATGTGGTTGACTTGATTTGGAATCAATGCCTTCATAAGTGTCCTAAAAGAGTTTATAAAGGAAAAATAAACAAAATAAAAAATATTCTTACATTATTAACATATGAGAAAATAAACATATGTGAAAAATGTAGTCATACCTTAAACACATAAGAAAAACACTGTCATTGATCTCCCTATCCTTCTCTACAAGCATGTAAATGTCCCCAGGTGCAATATAGAGATAGTCTTCCTCTTCCACTATACCAACATTGCAGATAAGCTTCCCTGGTACTTGGGCAAGCCTCTGAGAATTGGCTATCTCCAACTGCACAAGGGTCTCTAAGCTATCATGCACATGTGAGAACTTTTCCTTCAACTCCGCCTCCTTTTCCTTCACCTCCTGCTTGCCTTTGATTTCCTTTTCAATACTGGGGAAATTGCAAGGATCTCAAAGGATTTCTTATCCCTCATTGGAAAGGGATGAAGAAGTTTGTCAAACCTGTACCTCACCTTGCTAACAAGTGTCATGTCCCTGTCCATCAAAGTGACTCTTCTTGCATGGGCAGCACATATTAAGCTGTCATTCATGAATTCTATAATAAATTCTTCACAAGCTTCTTGAAGACATGCCACTACACTACTCTGCCTTCTATAATGTCCTTGCCCTTTGATACTGTCACTTACTACTCTTACAATTCTCAAGAATGGTGTCCTAGGGATGAGAAGATGTGTAGACTCTTGTGCTTGCCTTATCTCAGTAAACAATTTATTTTGTCTCTGAAGGAAAGTTCTTGCCTTAAATAAATTGGTTCTACCCTTTATTAGTTTCTTCTCTAATGGTTGTTTAAGTTGTTACCTCTGGCTCTGGCTCTAGCTTTGAATCTTTCTGTTTAGGAAGGGAGGGATTTGGGTAAACCATCCTCACAGTTTGCTTTGTACGAGCCATACTTCCAAGAAGCAATGAAGCAAGAATCCGTCCAGGGAGCGATGAAGCAAATCCAACCCTTTGAGAAGAGTTGGATTCGCACCGTGGATGGAATCGGGCAACAAGGCACAGGGGACACGCTGTCCACGGAGCGATAAGGCAATTTTGAGCCTAATGGGAAGACTACACTCGCGCCTCGGAAGGAATTGGGCAAGAAGGCGGGCGACAAGCTAGTGCTGTCCATGGAGCAATAAGCCGGATCCGAGACAGACGGAGGTGTGCACTCACGCTGTAGAAGGAGGAGGGTCGATGCTGTTGTCCCATAAGCTGGGGATAAAAACGCTGATGATATGTAGTCCCAAGGTATGTTGCTGAAGAAAAACACTATAGATTTACTGTCAGTAGCAAGGAAGATGTGTTGATGTAGGGCAGGCACACCGGCAGGAGCACTAGATGATGTGGTATCGAATATGTTTATGAAGTAGTACAAAAGACTAAGTGAAGTTTAGTTAAGACTAAGGTTGTTTTACTACGATCAATCCCTTGCATGTCACGTGGACATATTTGAACAAGAAGGTGTAGGACCTAGAGTAGAAAACTAGTCCCAGGTTGTTGCAAGATCATGATGTCCAGTTTTTTTCTAGTTTAGGCTGGACTGGAAAAATGCTTGGAGAGAAAATTTTGGAGAGCAAGGTACTTCAAATGAGATCAAGCAGCTAATATAAAATACACATGCACTTAAATTAATCCAATATAACTTAAATTAATATAAATTAGTCTAATTAATTAAAAAAATAATAAAAAATATGATGAAATGATTAAAAAATGATGTTTTGATACTTAGAGTGATCCAATTTGTTTTTCCATAGATGCACCATTACAAGAACACTAGTCCCTATAGGTTTTAGATGATTCACATCACAAATGTAATGTCACTAATTAGATTATTAATATTTGCAGGCCTTTTGATATCCTGGAAGAATTTTGGAAAAGAGATCATTAAAAATCCAACCATTGGATTTGTAATTTTTACTAACCACCACGTTCTACTAATGTCTCAGTATCTACCACTCTTTTGATCTACAAGATTATGGCATTTAGTCATTGTGGGTACAAAAAGTGATGTATATTATAACACTTTAAAGACCTTGAAAGAAAATAGACAAATAGCTTAACATTTTCTCAAAAATCAAGTTAAGATATATATTATGTGAATATCTAAGGTATAAAGTGGGAATCTCACATGAGTATATGTAAAAGATAATAGCATTTTATGGAATCAATTCAAATTTGGGATAGGGTGTATACATTAACTTTGTACCTAAGAAAATGAGGACCTTTGACTATCTAATGCTTAATCAGATTATGCAACTATATTTTCAACTTTGAATGTGATGTTCCAATAAAAGAATTTGAAAGGAAATTTCTTCGTTTGCTAGGAGAGATTAGCTACTAAAGGTAAACAAATGCTTGCTTTTTTATTGTTTGTAGAGTGCCTGAGTGGAAAAAACTAGGTACCCTCATCCTGTAACCACCCTCCCATCATGTGAGCCCAGTCCGGGAGACGAGTCAGCCTGGGTTCCACTCTATATGTCCAATGTGAGGTGTGCATTGTCCTACACATGAAGCAGTGTCAGTCCGTGCTGTGAGTCTCCCTCTAGAATGATGTTAGGTGATCGGTGTATCTTGTCTCGACTAGGTGCCAAACATTTGTAGGTGTTTGTAGGATTGCATGTAGAGAAGGGGGAATCCCATAAGGCTACCCTAGAGCAGAGCCTTGTGCTCTTGTTGTGGGCAAGGGGGAGCTGTTGAACCACCCCCAAGGGGTGAGGAGGTCCCTAGGCTATGCCCACCAAATAAGGCTACCCTAGAGCAGAGCCTTGTGCTCTTGTTGTGGGCAAGGGGGAGCTGTTGAACCACCCCCAAGGGGTGAGGAGGTCCCTAGGCTATGCCCACCAAATGGGAGGGGCTATCGGCCAGCCAACCGACTGGGCCACATGCCCTACAGAAGGCTAGATATTAATAGCCTAGATAGCCGGCCGAGTGGTGGCTGCCCAACAACCAATTGGTTTTCTTGGGGTGGCCAAACCATACATAAGCAAGGGGAAGCTCCAGTCTCGCGGATATTCAGGACCCAATATTGTGTCCTCTTCTCCCTCTCTCTCGCTTTATTTTTTTCACATCTACTTCAGTTTTGTGCGTTATTTTTGTCGTGAAAGATTGCTGAATTTTGAGAATTGAAGTTACTGATTTGGTCCCAAAGATTCTGCATGTTATATTAAGCAGCTCTCCATCATTTTGGTGGTCTTCAGCCCAAGACGACCCTGAGAAGGTGTGGACTTTAGAATTCTGCTTAGAGCCATCCCAAGGGGCCAGTAAGGCCCTAAGCTGTGCCCACCAGCCCTTGCATGGGCAAGGCAGGCTGCTGTTGGGCTAGCCCTAGGAGCCATGGCCAAGCAGTCGACAGGGCCCTGCCTAGCCAGTTGGTTGAGTGTGGGCAGTCCCGCACTATTTGTGAATGGCTGTCGACGACGAGCAACCTCCACACCCTCTCTCTCTCTCTCTCTCTCTCTCTCTCTCTCTCTCACTCTCTATATTTCTACACATCTACTTTAGTCTTTCAAACATGGTTGCGTATTGTTACCATGAATTATCTCTTCGGTGTTTGAGTAGAATCGTACACTCTTGTAGAACACCTTTGCAGCTCCAACAACTCTCGCTCGAGCTCTATGAGGACAAACTTTGTGCTAACCTTGTCCTAGTTCCTTCATTTAAATGAAAACTCTATGTTTATTAATCAATTCAATTACAATTTACAACCATCTCATATTGTAATCAAAGATCTCTTATCCCCATAGCTTGTGGACCTCAGGCATATAGAGGTCCACGAGGTCTCGAAAGTTAACGAAGGAAAACCTTGCCTCTGTCTTGGCCCACTATGTTTATTAATCAATTACAATTTACAACCATCTCATATTGTAATCAAAGATCTCTTATCCCCATAGCTTGTGGACCTCAGGCATATAGAGGTCCACGAGGTCTCGAAAGTTAACGAAGGAAAACCTTGCCTCTGTCTCGGCCCACTATGTGTCCCCACTTGTCAATAATGCACTCTACGCCCACGTTCCCTATACAGGATTGTGGCACCAACGGCGGTGGGACTGTCTGCTTAGGCAGATTTGTGACACTCCGCTCGTCACTCCTATAATGAAACTAAAACAAATAGATATTAGCCATTGAAATAACTAGTATAACATACAAAACATACTTCATACCTATGTTGACGATGCCTCTGTGGAGGCTCCTGGGTGACAACACCAGGCTCCTATGTACCTCTCATCTATGTCCTATATAATTGACCAAATATAAGTATCATTTATTTTTTAAATAAATGATGGCTCAAAAGAGACAAATTATCAAAATTATACATATTCATCTGGCTGTATGGTGCCACGTTTTGCTCCTGATCCTAATCCTTTGGTGCCATGTCGAGCTTTGGATCCTGATCCTCCATGGCTAGCTCTAGCTCTTGATCCTGACCCCCCTCCTCTTGACCCTCCTGCTCTAGATCCTCCTCCTCCTCTCACAGATCTAGAGGTGCTCTTGCAAGGGACTAAGGGCCGCAAGGAGCAAGAGAGTCAAGTGAGGGTAGCCTCCAGCTTGTCAACGCTCAATACAAGATACTCTCCCATGTACTCCTCTATCTCATCTCTACTCAAACCTAGACTCCGCAATACTCTCTTGATGGCTTTCAAGAGACCTGACTTCCCGGAGTCTACCATGGATATCTATACACATGTAGAAGGATATTGTATCTAAACTTATAAGCAGACAATAACAATCCACTAGTACATGTATGCAAGATAAAAGATGCACACAACGTCAAGAATGGCAACAACAACAAAATATCAGACTACCAGGAAAATAAAAGATGCACACAACGTCAGGAATGGCAACAACAACAAAATATCAGACTATCAGACTACCATGAAAAAAATATTAGACTATCAGACTACCAGGAAAAAAACCGATAGTTTCATTAAAATATAGAAATAGTATATTATAAAAGAGTACTTTAAATTCATAGTTCCTAAACATTTTGTAGAGCCCGCTACACGAATGATGCCTTTTTTTAATATTGATTTATTCTGGTGGTTGGCCAGGATAATGTTGTCTGCCTATTTATCAGGGTCCTCCATGGCTCATAAATGCCCAAAAGCCTTTTTCTATGTTGTTGGATGGTTGTAGAGGTCCCAACCTGTTGTGATGCATGCCCTAAATTCTTTTAATGCCTTATGTACTGTTGCAGTTACTGTAGAAGCCCCATACACTACTACACATGCTGTAAATATTGTGATCTATGCTTGGGTACATGATTTAATTGTTATAAATGCTTGGTTAGGCTATGGTACATGATGCTGGAGATGCTCCTTGTGCTTGAATGCCATGATAAATGCTCATGAGTGTTATAAGACACCGAGCAAACATAACTAAGGAAACTCGACCAGCTACAAAAACCATATAGTGCTCTGGTTTATATGGTCTAGACCTCGATGTCAATGTCATGTTGGAGATATGGTGTTTTGGCTATTGTGGTTATGATGTCCCTAGTCAATGACCTGGACTAGGGACAAGGTCAACTAAGGGTCAACAATGGTCAGTTAGTGTCAAATGAGTGTTAGGGAGTTATTTGCATTAGGAGCATTTAGGTAAGCCTTGGGCCAAGCCATGGCAGGGCCAACCCATAAAAGATAGCTTCTTGGCCATATGAGGGCATGGTCAGTCATCATCAGTGGGTTGCCCTACACATGCACATTGGCTATCGGCCAACATTACAACCTCCCATGGGCTATCAGCTTAGCAAATACTCCTCCTTGCATATAAGCTAAACCCATCATTTCATTTAGAGCATCACTCCTCCATAGAGCATAGTTGCATAAGAATCATGGCTTACATCAACATTGGAGTAGATCATCATGGCACCGTGGTCACATGGGCACTTATTTGAATGTGTGTGTGTGTGTGTGTGTGTGTGTGTGTGAGAGAGAGAGAGAGAGAGAGAGAGAGAGAGAGAGAGAGAGTGTGCTTACCGCAATGCGCTTCAAAGGAAACATTATGTTGTGGATCTTTATTGGGGCACGATAGTGTGTGCCGGGACAAGTCTAGCTGATGTGAATAAAGCGCAGACACAAAGCTTTCAAAGGACATCACTAAGTGGAAACAAAATCAGCTAATTGATTCCACTAAAGAAACAAGAGCTCGTATTGAGCTCGCTATTGCTATTGCAAAAATGCAAAAACTTGCAACACATAAATTAATCCGGTTTGCAAATCCTACCCTAAATCGTTGTTTTTAAACCAAATTTTCCATGTAAGGAGTCCAAAATGGGATAAACCCCATGTTCAAAAAAACCAATTGTAAGGTCTATTTCACCCAATTCATTCAATTTCAAGTCCAAATTATTGATTTTTCTATGTGAAATTGAAAAATGATAGAAAATAGAATATGAAAAAATTGACCAAAATCATGAATTGCAAAAATTAAAGAAAGTTTTAGGGCAATAGGAAAAACTAAACACATATTTCCTAAGATAACAAGAAAAATGCAACAAAAATAAGAATAATGTAGAAAAATCAAAGTTGTTTTAAGATTTCCTATTTACTTCTTTCTTGAAAAAACCAAAAATATGATATTAATTTAACCAGTCTCTAGCTTTCAAAATGTATTGTGGCTATGCAATGGGGCTATTCCCTAGTTGTGCCACTTATGGAAGGCCCTGGCACCATGTAAAGGATGGAAGAAACAAGAACCCAATATTGTGGAGCTTTGCCCGACACTCGGGAGCACAAACAGAAGAAACTAGTTTACCATGGCCTAGCTCACAAATGCAAAATTAGGGTGTGTCACTCACCTTTTGAAAGACCGTTTTGTAAGACTCCTCCCCAACCTCTCAAGATGTCCAACATCTTCAACTGTAATCAAATCCCTCTCCAGAAATATAAAAGATCTTGTTTCTGCCTGTTTTGGCCTAGAGAGAGAAAATATTCTAGAGAGAGATTATTCAGATTTTGAATATTTTTGGATAGAAAAATATCTCTTATTATTAAAATAAGCTCCGCTAAAACAGAAGTTCAAAAAGATTTTCAGAAGGTGCATTAGAAATCAAGTATAATCTGTTCAAGAGGCCTTACCCTAGGGGTCCAGATTTTGGAAAAATTTTAAATTAAGGTTTTGAGGGGCCAATCCGATTCATCGAAATGTGTGGAGAAGATAAATAGAAGAAATAAATAAAATCCCCCCCAAAGATGAGTAAATGCTCACATAAGATGAAGAGTGGACTATGGACCAAAGGAATTCTAAAAAAATAGATTTTTGACACCTCACAATAGGGATTTCCCTCCTCAATGAGGTGCCTACTTCACACATGTGGTGGAGTTTTAAATCATCAAAAATTGAGATATTTCATCTCTCCTCTCTCCTAATTCAAGTCTATTTCCAAAAAGTAAGCTAAACTGACCTAAAAATGATCAAAATTTGACCAAACTGAACTGGAAAATTCTAGAATCAGTGTGCTTGGTTAGGAGCTCACTTTTTCCTACAAATAGAAGCCTTCCCCTTTATTGAAGCTTAATAGTGTTTTATGCACTGTTACTCTACTCCTCCCAAGAGCCAAGAACTCTGAAATTCTTAATAATTCACTAGTTTTTGACCATTCCCTCTTCTAAAGATTTGTTGGCCACTCTTGTTGCAAACAAGAGTAGAACCCTCAAACCATCAAGCCAAAGGAAAGCTCCCAAAATTCATGTAAGTTAAAATTCTTATATTTTTCTTTACTCTTTTAATGGTTTTCTAATTTTTGTTTTGTTGAAATGATAATCTGATGCTATGCCTTCTTGGAAAGGATTTCCCCCTCTCTCATTCTTAAAATCAGCCCTTCTTTAAGTGATCTAATAATTGGAATTAAAATTTTCATATTATTTCTCTCTTAAAAGTGAAAATTGATTAGTTTAGAATGCTTTAAACCAATTGGGGATAATTCCTAAGTAGATTAAGGTTAGAAAAATTAAAAAATGATCAGTCATACAAAGGAGGTTATGGCAATTATTTTGTTATAAAAGAGTGATTTTTATTAGATTTAATATCTATGCATAGAAAGATGCATATTGGTTATTTTTTTATTTTAAAAGAGTGACTTTCATTAATATTGATTTTTATGCATAAATAGATGCATAAAAGAATATTATTTTATTATAAAAATGTTACTTTCATCAATATTTATTTTTATGCAAAAATAGATGCATAAAAGATTTTTTTAAATAAAAGTGTTTATTTTATCAATATTGATTTTTATGCATAAATAGATGCATAAAAGAATATTTTTTATTATAAAAGTATTACTTTTATCATTATGAATTTTTATGCATAAATAGTTGCATAAAAGAATTATTTTTTATTATAAAAGTGTTACTTTTATCATTATGGATTTTTATGCATAAATAGTTGCATAAAAGAATATTTTTTAATTATAAAAGTGTTACTTTTATCATTATGGATTTTTATGCATAAATAGTTACATAAAAGAATATTTTTTTAAATTATAAAAGTGTTACTTTTATCAATATTGATTTTTATGCATAAATAGATGTATGAAAGAATATTTTTTATTATAAAAGTGTTACTTTCATCAATATTGATTTTTATGCATAAATAGTTGCATAAAAGAATATTTTTATTATTATAAAAGTATTACTTTCATCAATATTGATTTTTATGCATAAATAGATGCATAAAAGAATAGTATTTTTATTATAAAAATGTTGCTTTCATCAATATTGATTTTTATGCATAAATAGATGCATAAAAGAAAGAAAAAAACTATTATAAAAGTGTTACTTTTATCAATATTGATTTTTATGCATAAAAGAATATTTTTTTATTATAAAAGTGTTACTTTCATTAATATTGATTTTTATGCTTAAATAGTTGCATAAAAGAATATTATTTTTATTATAAAAGTGTTACTTTCATCAATTTTGATTTTTATGCATAAATAGATGCATAAAAGAACATTATTTTTATTATAAAAGTGTTACTTTCATCAATATTTATTTTTATGCATAAATAGATGCATAAAAGAATTTTTTTATTTATTATGAAAGTGTTACTTTTATCATTAAGGATTTTTATGCATACAATGATGCATAAAAGAATTTTTTTTTAAAGTGTTGCTTTCACCAATATTGATTTTTATGCATAAAATGATGCATAAAAGAATTTTTTATCAAAATAAGAGTTCACTTTAATCCTATGTTTAAATACCATGATTATTAGAAAAATGAATAAGTAAATACTCAGTGAAGGAAAATTATACCGTTTTATATTCTCTAGGATGGTAATGAGAAAATTCACAAAAACTATCGAAGTCAGAATTTAGATAAATGACTAATTTATTCCTCATAGGAATTCGTGTTTAGTTTTGAATTCAGTAAAGTAGTAATTGAAATATTACCTTCGAGAAAGATAGTTCAGGGAGAACCTTTTCAGACTCAAATCTTGAATCAGACTATGACCAAGACGTAACTCCTTCGTCAGTTTCAAGAAATGACGATGTGACCAGTTAAGTAATCTACACTCAAATCACCCACCGAATCTGAAACCAAGTTGAGACCTTTGATTTTGATCTGAGGATCAAGAATTCAAAATTCAAGGAATTCTGTGAATCCAGACCTGTGATCTAGAAGTCTTGGGATACGGAATTAAGATATACTCATTGTATTCAAAAGAAAATCAAAACTGAAAACTTGCATAGAAACCCTCTTTTCTTAAAGGACTGTCTTACGCCAGAATGCTAGTGGAGGGAGCATTTGGTATATGTGTGTTCTAAGGGAAGTTCGGTTGCAACAGCTAGCGGAGACTGTTCAAAGAACGGCTCACGCGACAAAGCCTGCATAGGTCTTAACCAGCCTTAGTATGGTTTAAATGGTGCGCTTCCGGTACGATGGACGAGGGCCGACGAAGCGATCCCTGAGTGAAGTGCCAGGACACCTAAGGAGGATCCTGGAGGGTTCTGACGAGGCGATGCACGGGCTCAGAGTGCCAAGGACATCCATGCGTTGTGTCGTGGAAGATATTTATGTATGATGACGAGAAAATTATTGTAATCTCTTACTGGATCTTGTTGTTGACCTGCTAGTCTCAATGGAGAGTCCAGAGTGATACTGTTTTGTGAGAAACAAGGATTGAATGAAAATTTTGAGTTGTGACATCTGTACCCATTAATTGTTTGTCAATGGATTGTTTTATAAATAAAAGTTTAAAGAGGAGTGTGTGAGTATCTGTTTTCTAAAGCATAAGTTAAGAAAGGCTTTCAATTATGGGTGGGTGAGTACTTGTCTGGTTTTACTATTCCAGTGGTTGGGCGGTGGCTAACCCATGGGCCTAGGCTGGCATGAGTAGAGTAATAAAACTGATTAATAGGATTACACTTAGAGCTCGACTAGTTAAATAAAGCCTGAAGACTTCTCAAATGAATAGATCAACGGCTCTGCCTAATTCAATTAGGAAAAAAGCGTTGATTCCTTCAAAATAAGTCTGTTATAGTTTCCCTTCTATCTGGTCCGACCCATTGATTAGGGTCGAGATGTCCAAACAGACGCTTCATGACATGGAGCAGCAGATGCAGGCAATTGGCAAAGATATAAAAGCTGCCCAGGATAGACAGAAGCTGTATGCAGATAAGAAGAGGACAGACAGAGAATTCGAAGAAGCAGATATGGTCTTCATTCGAGTACGCCCCAAAAGAAGTTCTCTATCTCTTGGGAGTGAAGTGTTGGAAAAGTTTATGGAATTCAAAGCTTTTGCAGAGAAGCAATATGGTTCTTGGATAAAATGTTTGAGGACAGATGGAGGTGGTGAATACACACCTCAAATGCTTTTGAGCATTTCTTGAGAAAGCATGGCATAAGAAGACAGTTGACTTACAGGTATACACCTTAGCAAAATGGTGTTGCTGAGAGAAAGAATAGAGTCATTTGTGAAGTGGCCAGGGCGATGCTCAATGAAAAGAGCATGCCAGATTATTATTGGGCAGAAGCTTGTGCTACTGCAGTGTATATACTGAAAAAGACACCCATAGCAGCCATACATGGAAGTACGCCAGAGATGCGGCTTACAGGTTTTCGGCCAGACATTGGACACCTCAAAGTATTTGGATGCAGAGCTTATGTACATGTGCCTAATGAGAGAAGGAGGAAGTTGGATCCTAAGGCAGAAAAGTGTGTGTTTGTTGGATATGCAGAGGATCGGAAGGTTAACAAATGTTACAATCCACAAACTAGGCAAGTGGTTATCTCACGAGATGTGGTGTTGGATGAGCTTGCTAGTTGGTACAAAGCAAAGGATGAGGGTGTCATTGAGTCACTTGAAGCTGATGTGCCTGTGAACTTGCCACAAGCAAGTTCTAGTTCTACTTCTATGTCTGGGCCAGTAGAGGCTGAGAGTAGTACTATACGTCCATGGTCAAGACGTTTGAGGCATGAGAGTGTGAGCACTGGGAGCAGTGCTATGGATAAAGGCAAGAAGAAGGTTGAAGGAATTGGAATTATAGGCTATGAGTCATCAAGTTCAAAGAGTTTGGATGAGGAACTTGGTATACCCTTTTTACGCACACCTAGTGCAAGGCAGGATAGATATGTGCCACCACATGCTAGAGTGACAGGTGTTCAGAGTGATCCGCATGCATTGCGGAGCACAGCCAGAAGGATATGTACACCCAAAGTATCCAACTCATGTTTGCAGATTGAAAAAGACATTATATGGTTTGAAGCAAGCACCTCGTGCTTGGAGTGATAAGATGAGCAGATATCTTATCTCCCTTGGATTTCAGGTTTCTACAACAGATTCTTCACTCTATGTGAAGAAAACAGATCATGGGATTGTTTTACTTGTCATCTATGTGGATGACTTGATTATCACAGGTGATCATGGTACAGATGTGATGCATGTGAAGAAGGCATTGAGTGGGCAATTTGACATGAAAGACTTGGGTGAATTGAGATACTTTCTTGGAATTGAAGTGATCAAAGATCATGCAGGTACATGGTTAGTGCAACGCCAATATGCATTGGATATGTTGGCAAAATATGGCATGGCAGGGTGTAAGCTAATGAGTACACCTTTGGAGCAGAATGTGAAGTGGGCTGATTTTGGTGAGGAGCTGGATGATCCATCTATGTACAGAAAGATAGTTGGTAGTCTCATTTACATAACTATCACATGCCCGAATTTGAGTTATATTGTGGGGCTAGTAAGCCAATTTATGCAGAGCCCCAAAAAACCTCATTTGGATGCAGTGAGACGTATTATGCGATATGTAAAGACCACTGCACATTATGGTCTTCTATATGAGCATGGTAAAGGCTTGGATATACATGGCTACACAGATGCTGATTGGGCAGGTAGCTCATATGACAGGAGGTCTACTAGTGGTTATGCCTTTACACTTGGAAGAACCGTGGTGAGGTGGAGTAGCAAAAAGCAACCTACAGTTGCTTTATCTAGTACTACAGAGGCTGAATATAGGGGTGCAGCCATTGCTACTTGTAAAGGAATATGGTTAAAAAGTCTCTTGGCATATTTGGGTGAGCCTATTGATGGAAAAGTTGTCATTCATTGTGATAACATGAGCAGTATACAGTTGGCAAAGAATCCAGTGTTTCATGCGCGGACCAAACACATAGAGGTCCATTATCATTTTGTCACAGAGAAGGTGCTGGATGGTACAGTGGATCTACAGTATGTGAAGACTGAAGAGCAAGTGGTAGACATCTTTACAAAGCCACTTAGCAGGAAAAAGTTTGAGTACTTCTGTACTATGGTTGGGAGTACATGGGATGAGCTTGAGGGGGAGTGTTGAGAGCTTTGATAGCCCAAGCTCATCTACATCTTCATCTATGGGAGTACTCATGAGCTTGAGAGGGGCTGTTGAGATTCAAGCTCGATGTCAGTGTGTGCTAGCTGTGTTAGGTAGTAGCATGTGTGACATAAATGACCGCGTCCAGCTGGTCATGTGCTGGCATGTTAGGTAGTAGCATGTTAGGTAGTAGCATGTGCTGGCATGTTAGGTAGTAGCATGTTAGGTAGTACCATGTGCTGGCATGTTAGGTAGTAGCATGTGTGAGACATAAATGACCGCGTCCAGCTGGTCATAGTGTGTGGACATTAGCTAGGGTTAGATGTGTGTGGACACAACTCATAGTGTGTTGTGTGTATTATGGATTATGGCTTTATGCATTGTGTAAGAAGGGAGATGGCTTCCCTCTATGGTTAGGGTTTGCAATATACATTAGGGTTTGCTCCTGTGTGTGTGTCTCCGCTCCCTCTACCTATTTTGAGAGCTTTGATAGCCCAAGCTCATCTACATCTTCATATATGGGAGTACATCATGAGCTTGAGAGGGGCTGTTGAGATTCAAGCTTGATGTTAGTGTGTGCCACCTGCACTATGTGCTGGCATGTTAGGTAGCAGCATGTGTCAGACATAAATGACCGCGTCCAGCTGGTCATAGTGTGTGGACATTAGCTAGGGTTAGATGTGTGTGGACACAACTCATAGTGTGTTGTGTGTATTATGGATTATGGCTTTATGCATTGTGTGAGAAGGGAGATGGCTTCCCTCTATGGTTAGGGCTTGCAATATACATTAGGGTTTGCTCCTGTGTGTGTGTCTCCTCTCCCTCTACCTATTTTTCAACAATAATGACTAAAATAGATGCCTCAAAACTCTCTAAGAGCATAAAAGGTTGAGCAAAAAGGGTGGAGAATGCTTATTGGGTTAGTGCTGAAGCCGAGTCTCCAACCTATATTCTAGCTCTTATAAACGACATCCTTCAAATGCTCCACCTCAAAAATTTGTCACTATGAAAAACTCATGTGATTTTTCATGATCGTGATGAGAAAATAATCTGGTTTCCCTATCAAAGGAAAATAATTAGAAATAGATTCTTGAAATTTGTTAATAAGTGCACCCACTTATTTTACTGTATGAGCTAAAAATGTTAAACTCATCATACATTGTTACCGAGCGTACATGTTTCATAAATTGCTGAGTATTGTATTAGAGATCATGCCACTACAGCTCGAGGCATTACTGCACGAATGTTTACAATATCCAAACAACTTGTGCTAACCTTCATTCGTATACCTCACCAAGGATGATAAACTTGGAAAGGGAGGTTTTGCATGGTATAATGTATCTTTTGGATATAAAGAACTATTCACCCTCAAATAAATATTATTCTTCTCCTATCTTTAGTATCATTGTTTCATCCATGTGTTGCTTGTGGTATGCATCGAACATGCAACATACTCCTCCTTAACTTAAATCTTAAATGTTTGGAATAGCTTTCCTCTTAGAATTTGTAATGTCTCCAAGGGGGTTCCTTTTTTTGGGTGATAAGAGTGAAGGAAATATACCACAAGAAACAAATATAAGGAGGGAAATATACAAGAGATGAAAAGAGCAAAATGTTGTGGGAATTAACAAGAGAGGAGGAGAGAAATCGCAACAAGACAAACTAGAGCTGGAGAGGTATTGTTAGAAAGCTTAACTCAAATCCAAGGAGATTTTTTTTCGCAAAGATGAAAGAGATTATAGGGAAAATTCATTGCAATACTTTGAAGGGGAGACAAAAGAAGGCATCATTAAGGTGCCTAATCTATGATTAGAGAGAGAGAGAGAGAGAGAGAGAGAGAGAAAATGTATGATTTAATCATATGTAGGTATGGTAGGGTTTCTAGTGGAGGAGTAGTTACAACTTTTAGGGAGAAAATGTTTTATTTTATTTTGTAGGTCAACTTTTGGGCTTGATGATGATGTACCGATGATGATGTGGTGGTCCATATCTATTGAAAAAAGATAAAGAAGCATTTTATAAAACCTAATTTGATTATTTTAGAAATCTTTTGTAGGGGTTGTTTATAATATTTTTGAGAAGAATGAAAAATGTACTAGCGGTATGTGGTCAATATATTCTTTGATCTTTGTTATGTGGTATTTAATTAAATAGTAACAAGTGCTTCATTTATATATCATGATTCATTGTGCGAAAGGCAGAACCATCGAGTGACATGCACATAGTGTGATGTTTGGTCTATATCTTTTTGTTAAGTCTTTAATTAAAGCTCTATATTCTATCATTTGTATTAACAAACTCTTAATAAAGGAGCAAGTATATTCACATGTTATTGATCTTATAACCAAGTAAAGGCCTGATATTATTAAGAAATATCAGCCAATCTCCATGGAGAGGAATCACAGATGAGATCCGAGTGCACCAGGCATCCGTCTGAGTGTGAGAGCCAATCACATTAGTTTGAGTGTGAGAGACAAGCGCACCAGTCTGAGTGTGAGAGAGATAGAGAAAGCAATAACGAGAGAGAGAGAGAGAGAGAGAGAGAGAGAGAGAGAGAGAGAGCCAGAGCTACCATATACAAATCACAATGTGGGATATAATAACAGTGTGTAATCATATGCATAGCGACACAGTTTGTGTCGCTATGCAATACAAATCTTAATAAGTTTGTCAACCTTAAAATGTTGCTTAGTGACACAAAATGTGTCGCTAAGAATGTCGTTATGTGACATGTTTGATGCGACATTCTTAGCAGCACATATTAGGGGGCCATAGTGATGCTAACAATGTTGCTACGGGAACCTCAACCTTGTAGTGTTTTTAGAGGAATGAAAAATGTCATGCAATGGATGTGATGATGATCTGGTGGTCTAGGTATTTAAAAGTAAGAAAGTGCAATGATTATGAAGCTTGAATTATGATTTAGATATTAGAAAACTTGTTTTTAGTCATAGGTAGGTAATGGGAGGGCTTTTTGGAGGGTAGTTACTAGTTACAAATTGGGGAGGGGGGGGCAAAAAAAAAATCATTTTTTTTAGTTGAGAGCAAAAAAGAAATGAGAAGTGTTGTATCATTGGATCAAGTCAATCATGATTAAAATAGATGCCTCAAAAATCTAAGATCATAAAAGGTTGAGAAAAAAAAAGGGTGGATCTAGTGAGCCAACAAGGTTTAGTTTTTGACTAATAAGAGAGTCACATGTAAGGAATTACATGCTCCAATATTTCCAAAAAAACAAAAACTGAACTTCGTGTCTATAGGGAGGCATTTAGCTTTCTAGATTGGGGAACACGCCTTCTATAATATGATTCTCCTTTTTAACCACATATATCACTTTCTCAATTTCAAAACGCTGCAAAATTTAAAATCCATTTAATTATAAGTTGGCTGGAAAATCAAGTCAGCATTACGTAAAACAACTTCATAGGATAAACATTCTTCTAGATATAACGTCTGTTTCGCAGGTTCTTCTAGATATAACTTCTGTTTTGTAGCTGGGATTGAGCGAGATATTGCTCTGTCAGTAGGGCTAATTGATATTAACTTCTGTTAGTAAAGGTTTAGCGAATGCTTATTCGATCAGTACCTATTATATTAATCTAGGTCTTGCGAATGACGTCCTTCAGATGCTCCACCTCCTCGTCGCTGATCTGGAAGGCCTTGGCCAGCACCGCATCATCGATGGCCGGGTTGGATGCGAAGGCGGCCTTGGCGACCTGCGAGGTGCCGGGGTTCTGGCTGGTGAGGGCGGAAATAGCCACGGCGGGCTCGTTGCCGCCCACGTTGAGCTGGAAGTGCACAAGCCCTTTGGGGAAGATGAAGAGCTCCCCCTGCCTTACGGTCTTGGAGAAGAGCTTGTTTTCGGTGGTGACAAAGCCCACATACAGGGATCCCTCCTCCACGTACAGAAGCTCGGACGCCCGAGGGTGGACGTGCGGCGGGTTGAGGCCGCCGCCCGCCGCGAAGTCGATGCGGGCCATGGAGATGCCGAAGGTGTTGACGCCCGGGAAGTTGGCCACGTTGGCCAGAGTGACGGCCGACCCCAAGGGGTTGGATGTGCTGCCCGCCTTGGCGATGAACGAAGATGCGAAGTCCTCCGCAGTGGCAATGGCGGCATCCTTGCATACGAAGCCGTTCACCTTGATTGCGGACTGGATGTCTGCGACACAGATGTCCTGGAGAGCGTCTGCGTCGTTGGCCTGCACGGGAAGCGAAGGGCCAAGTGATAGGACTAGTGCAAGCACCATTAACAAGAGGAGGGGAGGATCACTGTAATTAGAAAACGCCATGGTGGGCAGAAAGCTAGGTGGCTGTTGCTTTGCTGAGCTCGGCTCATCACTGCCAGCCGCTACTTATAACGGTAGTGATGTAGAAGCAGATACGGTGGCGCTATCAAGATTTCAGATGATAAGTCTTATTCGGCACCACCCACCATGGAAACAAGCCAGCTGCAGAACGTGTACCACTCACCACCCACCATGGAAGTGGCCTCCTGTCAACACAAGCGCCTGATTTTATGCTTTTTCTTTCCAAGCTTTGAAACGTTTGCACAACCGTGCTTCAATTTGGCACGAAGAGCGAGCCCTTCCATTAATCTGTGAGTTCATACTTCACGTCACCACATTATCTACCACCATCACCGACACTGGCAGTGTGTGACTTCTAATAATTTGGGCCGTTCATTTATACGTCGCCCAAACTCTGAAATGAGAACGGCCGGTAAGTCGGTTTATAGTCCTTATTTACTTCAACACATTCTCCTTCACCAACACTGGCACACCATAAAATTCATGAGTCGCGCACAACTGGTTTTATGCAAACGCGTAGCCTCACCCTTGGTTGGGCATAATTTCCCTCAAATGCTCAACTGCCCTAATTGGAATGTGAATATTTTCCCTTTCTACTCATCTCCCTCACCATCTAATGCCAATGTCCCACCAAAGCTTACACTTTGGGACAAGAATGGTGGGTATTATAACATCAATAATCGCAACTTGACTTACATTACCAAGTAGTAAACAAATTATGCAACATCTTCACTCTAGTGTAGCAAAAGTGCGAACTTGTTGGGTTCATGATAGATCGGGTTGACATGTACCTAAATAATACATAAAAACCCATTAACAACTTTGGATTTGAAATTAAAAAAAGCTTTACAATTATATAATCGTAATATTTAACATATCTTGGTCCATAGACAACGTACTTTTATGAACAATCGTATGGGTAGGCCTCAAAAAGCTATACATGTAGCCATTATTATGACCATGCCCAATAGCTTGCCAGTCAGTAGGCTCTCGATAGCCTAAGGAAGACACATTCATGCAATTTGGACTATAAAAGCCCTTTGAAGATCTACCATTAGGAAAAAATTGGACTCACAAACTGACCCTCATGATATACAAACATTTAGATACAAGGTTTAAAAAAGTGTTGCAAAAGAAAAGGGTATTGCCTCTTCCTAAACCATTTCATGTGGTGCAAGAACGACAATCATTAAACAGTAAGGTGAAACAATTGATTGGTGAGCCAATGCACTTATGTCACAGACATGTATATGAGTATGGATCAAAGGAAGTGCTGTTTGTCTTGCACACAAATAACAATTTTGTATTAGATGTATACAAGTTACAATCTCTAATGGTAAAATTTTACAGTATATGAGGCAAGCTAAAATTTGCTTTGAAGCTTGATGAAAGTGAGACTATCAAAGGTCAGAAGCTAGAATGTGTTAGTCTAACTCTCATGAATAGAGCACTAGATCCTAACATCTTGCCTACAGTCTGAGAATGAAATTTGATGGCTTGCTGCATTTGACGTACCAAAAGAAGATCATGAGATTTTGAAGATTGTCTTTAACTTGACAAAGATACCTAATACAATGCAATGTCAAAATCTTGGTGAAAGTTTGCACACAGAAGGTTATGGTGAGTATCAAGTGGAATGGCACCTTGTTGGAGATCTCAAAACTTTGAAGTGCATGTTTGGTGTGTCAAATGCAGTAAATGCAGAGTTTCCTTGCATATATTGTATGCGGTCTAGAAAGAAAGATGAGAATGGGAAGAAACAATGGGAAGAAATAGGAAGAGAAGGGTGTCCTACACGTGATCAATTTGTTTGCCGTGGGGTCCAAATGGTACGAGTAGATCCTAAGTGGGATCCTATTCTTGACATCCCCTTGACAAGAGTACACTTTTGCACTTTGCATGCACTAGTGAGGATCATAGACAAATTGGTTTATGAATATGTGTGTTTTTCTTATAAAATGCAGCCTGCTTCTAATGCCCAAGAAACATGTAAAAGGGTGGGAGAAGTATTATCTGGTATGGGTTTACATCGAGGCCGGGTAAAAACAAAGAAGGATGAAAAAAAAAGGAGCAAGCTAAAATTTGTTACAACAGTATATCTGTTGCAAAATGTGGAGACAAGCTAAAATTTGTTTTGAAGCTTGATGAAAGTGAGGTTATCGAAGGTCAAAAGTAGAATATGTTAGTCTAACTCTCATGAATAGAGCACTAGATCCTAACATCTTGCCCATAGTTTGAAAATGAAATTTGGTAGCTTGCTGCATTTGAAGTACCAAACGAAGATCATGAGATTTTGAAGATTTTATTTAACTTAACAGAGATACCTAATACAGTGCAACATCAAAATCATGGTGAAAGTTTGCACATGGAAGGTTATGGTGAGTATCAAGTGGAATGGCACCTTGCTGGAGATCTCAAAACTTTGAAGTGCATGTTTGGTGTGTCAAATATAGCAAATGCAGAGTTTCCTTGCATATATTGTATGCGGTCTAGAAAGAAAGATGAGAATGGGAAGAAACAATGGGAAGAAATAGGAAGAGAAGGGTGTCCTACACGTGATCAATTTGTTTGCCATGGGGTCCAAATGGTACGAGTAGATCCTACGTGGGATCCTATTCTTGACATCCCCTTGACAAGAGTACACTTTTGCACTTTGCATGCACTAGTGAGGATCATAGACAAATTGGTTTATGAATATGTGTGTTTTTCTTATAAAATGCAGCCTGCTTCTAATGCCCAAGAAACGTGTAAAAGGGTGGAAGAAGTATTATCTAGTATGGGTTTAAATCGAGGCCGGGTAGAAACAAAGAAGGATTAAAAAAAGGAGCAAGCGGCAATGTACCATGCAAGCCTTGCTTTGGTGGCTCAAAAGCAAGGAAATTCCTCTCTGCACCACGAAATAAAAATGGAGAACTACTAGTACAACAACCAAAGAAATATGAAGTATGGAAAAAGTTACTTATGGCCATTCCTGATCGAAGCAATGGAGGAAAGACTAGAGTAGCAAAATAAAATATGTGGATTGCTCATGATAAATTGGTAGTGCTTTTGTAGAAGATAACATTTGGACCAGATGATTCCAAGGAGTTTAAGGAGGTGATTGGTATATTGTATGCATCAGTTGTTGAATCCTGGACTTCAAGTAGTATAACACATTACATGGTAAGTGTGACATTACAATTAATTTATATAGTTTTAGAGACTAACTATGGTTACATTGTTTATTGATGTAGCATATATTGCATGCTCATGGTCCTTACTTTGCAAATGAAGGAAGTTTAGCGATATGGTCTACACATGGCATGGAGCAATCTCATTGGCAACCACGATGCGCTTTCCAAAAGACAACTACTCATGGAGGTGGAATCTATGATGTCAATCCAATGAAATAATTACTTCTACGGTGGTATAGAAAGATAGTAATAAGATTAAAGGAGAAGAAACCTATGTCCAATGGATCACAAGAAATACACAAAGTCATGTGAGGTTAGAAAGGCACGATTTGAGAATTCATCAAGTAGAGAGAAACATGCTGAATGGTTGAGAACTCAAGAAAGAGAGGGAAGCAAGTGGAAAGCCCGAGAGTCAAGTGTTTCAAACGAGCAAATGTAAGTTGAAACTCTGTAATTTTTATTGATGCAAGTATTACTCTACTAAACCAAAATGCTGAATGGTTGAGAACTCAAGAAAGAGAGGGAAGCAAGTGGAAAGCCCGAGAGTCAAGTGTTTCAAACGAGCAAATGCAAGTTGAAACTCTGTAATTTTTATTGATGCAAGTATTACTCTACTAAACCAAAATGGCTTTCACATAGAGCTTGTAAACCAATGTGATATATCACCCATAATCTCACTAACTATAACCATAATCTCACTAACTATAACCAATGTGATATATCACCTATAATCTCACTAACTATAACCATAATATTAAATGATTTTATGTGTGTGAGTATATGCATACTTTTGTGTGAATAGTTGTGTTACTTTTAAAGTTGACTAAACTATTACTTATAAGTGCTTATTAAGTGGTGAGACATTTACATTTTGTAGTCTTCTAGCTTTCAAGGCATGGCATGCACCAAGCAAGCTGCTAAGAGGAACCCTACTAAGACTCGCCCAACACAGCCCTAGGTCAATATACCAACGGAGACTGATAGTGAGCGCACTCAATCTGACAATCCAGGAGGCACTACTACAGGTTTAACACATCCACATCCGCCACGTAACAAGAAGCGTAGATAGAGACTAGGCACTTCTACTCTTCGAGAAATAAGGAAGTATCAGAAAAGTATAAACTTAGTCATACCAAGGGTGCCATTTGCAAGATTGGTGAGAGAGATACTACAAGATCTCCACCGCGAATGTCTCGTAATAGGTTCTATGCAAGACTTAGTTCTACAATCAACAATGTGCACTGATGGTTAGCCCAAGCATTACTAGATCTTCAAGAAGTAGCTGGACCTCATGCATGATGGTCAGTTGGCCGCTATTCATGCGAAGTGCATCACTCTTATGGATAAGGATTTGAGACTTGTACGAAGGATTCATAATAATGGTGATGCCTTCAGTTTAAACATGGTGATGCCTTCAGTTTAAACATGGATAATATGATTTGAGTAAATCATATGATGCATTGTAAACCTGTGTTTCAATGTACTTGTAATCTATGAGAAGTGTTTTTAATACAAGTACAATTTGATGTTTCTTTCTCAATATCTTGGGTGTTATTATCTTTTTCTCTCGTATAGTTTTTCAAGTTTATCGAAAGCATTAATTTTTTGTTCACATGCCTTATATGGATTTAGGATTTTTCACACAACATGTATGCATGTATGCATGTATGCATGTAAGACTATAAGTGTATAAAATTTCAATGAATTTAGAAATTTTAAAATTTTTGTCTTTACTAAAAGAATATAATAAAAATTACTCTAAAAATTAGATTACTTTAAATATAGAACAAAGTTCTAGAAACCCTAGGGAATTAGTGAGATGTTGCATTAGAGGGGCTCTTATAAATAAGGAAATTATTAAATATAATAAAAATTACTAAAAAAATTAAGAGTTATTTATTTTTATTCTATAAAAATATAAATATAAGTTATATTTTCAGTTTTTGAAGTTATAAATATAAGTTTAGAGTCTTTCATTTTCATTCTATTCTTGTTTTATCTTCTTTAAGAACATGGCTCGCACCAAGCACACTTCCAGGAGGATTGATCCTATGAAGGTCAAGCCCCGAGCACTACCCACACATCGCAAATGTCGGTGGAGACGTGGCACTATCGCTCTTTGAGAAATAAGAAAGTATAAGAAGATGACAGACCTTCTCATCCCGAGGAGACCTTTTCATCTCCTCGTTAGGGAGATCATGGATGATTTGAATGCGAGTCGGTTATCTCAATGGCATCCTCAGGTTGACAATAGTGAGGCTCCCACACAATGGACAACAGTTGCTTTTTGGAAGCTCTTCAAGAGGCTACGGAAGCTTTTTTGGTGGACATGTTTGGTGATATAGTGTACGTAACAGTCCATGCCAAGACAGTCACCATCACTGACAACAAAGATATGCGGCTAGTTCTACGCATGCGGAAGTGGAGGGAAGATTATGGTGATGAGCCGTAGATTTAGAGAGATCTTGTAATCTCATGTATATGCCACAATGTAATCTCATGTAATCATGATGTAAATGCGTTAATGAAAATATTTTTTTTTGATCCTTGCCAAGTGTCTACTTGATTATGTCTAGCAATCATAATTGTATTGTGATTTTAATTTTAAATTAATGATTAAATATTATTTGTTAATTGCACGAATATAACAAAACTTTAAAAATATATTTTTATTAATATAGAAACTATTACATCATGACATAGAAGCAAGTACAAAAACCCTAAACTCTGCACCTCTTAGTACTAGGCTTAGCAGAGTCAGTAGGAGCTTTGAGCAAAGGAATTACAATAAAATTTCCTTCAAGCTCGAGTTGGATAGCATGAATATCAATCTTCCCAGTTGTAGCAAGGCCTAGGCCAACAAGTAAATGAATCTTCTCTCCACGCTGAGCTTCGAACAAATATAGGAGCTTGGAGAACTTCACAAGAACCAACTTCTAAGCTTGATTTCACAGGCATGGACTTGAATGCAGCACCCTTTGTTAAAGCCTTGATCTTCATGAGAGAGACTTGTCCATCAAGGGAGCATACTTTGTGAATGACAATGATGTCTTGGAAGATCTTGCCAATATACTTCTTCAAAGCTGCATCCTAGAGTCTTCCTCCACCACCCCTTGTTCCACCAGCTCTTGATGCAAACTCATCGTCGACATATACAATTTCTTAAAGAAAATATTTGCATGCAAAAATAAAATATCAAAAATTATTCCAAAATACAATTTTGCATACAATTTTGCCCTCGAGGGGTTCACCTCAAAAAATAATAGTGTACCACATGAGTTCAACAGGAGGGGTTTTTTAATTAGATACATTGAGAAAAATTAACAAAATTACATTAACATGAGGGGTTTTTTAATTCAACTTTAGAAAAAAAATCCGCTAGTTCATAAGTAACGAGGGTTTTTTTATTGGGGGAAAAATTTTAGTTAAGGGGTTTTTTAAATACCTCCTGAATGCACGTGATATACCAAGGTTTTTCTATTAGTGCACCCCCCAAGCTGGGGCCTCAAGGGCCTGGGGACCCCACATATGTAATTTGGCATGCATCGGGGCCCTCCAGCCATGCTAGCCGAAGGCTGGTGATGTAGAATCAAGGCCATCCTTGCCAGCCTTCGGCTGGCATGCCTGGATGGCCTCGATGCATGCCAGATTACATGTGTGGGGTCCCTAGGACCTTGAGACCCCACATAGAAATTTTCAGGAAGATTTTTTAAAAAAATTATGTACCCTCTCAGCCTCATCATTCTGTTTCCCGACTGTTGAGTCTAGGTCTACCCTAGTGCTCGCTCTATCACCATGTAGAGGGTTCGAGAGGTCCAAAGAGCTCCTCTCAAATTCTGCATCATCTGAGATATCATAGTCAAGAGCAGCTTTTGCAACACTTCTTTGGATGTGGATATCTAGGTCTACCCTAGTGCTCGCTCTATCACCATGTAGAGGGTTTGAGAGGTCAATGCGTGGTCGAGGTCCAAAGAGCTCCTCTCAAATTCTACATCATCTGAGATATCATAGTCAAGAGCAGCTTTTGCAACACTTCTTTGGATGTGGATGATTGCAAAGACATTATCCATGCTCACGTCATCGTACTAGCCAATCTCAGTTTCTTGTGGAGGGACATCTAAAGTGTCAAAGTCAATGAGGTCTTCATCAACATCCCGGACAAGGTGGCAGTATAACTCTTCCTCCCTCAAATCCAATACCTCAAGGACATCTTGCATTGAGTGCCATCCATAGTGATGGCACTCAATGATGCAAGTTTTGCATTCTTAGTAAGATGGGCTGCCTCCTAGTGGATAGTCGACAAGTGCAAAGACAAGCTACATGCCTTGTCCTCTTGCTTATCCAGGACTGTCTCCTCTGACTCCTTCTCTTCATAGGTGAGAAGAGGCACCACTGGCTCCTTATCATTTTTCTCTTCAAAATCAGAGCATAATATACAAATAACAAAGGCAATATCCCGCTCTATGAGATCAATCGGGTCTGCCGACTCAAAAGTGAGGGGCACAAAGGTAGATCGGAAGGGGGAGGGGAGGAACATGTGCAAGTGCTCTTTGCACAACCTTTCTATGGTTGTCACCACTCTTCATGGTTGGAGAAGAGGAACTCTAGGGTTATCCACCAAGCAATGGAGTTAGGGATAAAAATGTGATATCATCACATCCCGCGTAAAAATATGCAAGCACTGAGCTATCGGGCTCTAGAGTCCTAAATATATTCTCTAGCTCAACACTATAACAAAACCTAGGGTAAATCTAGTCCCACATCTGACCGTAAACGGGTTGCACTCATCCACACTGTGAACGCATCTGCGAACGCATCATGATGAGAAGCCATGGTGAAGGCGTAAAGGGAGTAACAAGCAAGATGGATAGAAAGTGAGAGCTAGAGAATGCAATAGAAGTGAATGAAAATAACCCCTACTTATACTTATAAATATAAATTTATATATTATTTCATTAAAACTTTCATAAAGTAATATATATTTTATAAAAATTTTAATGGAGTAATATTTATTTCATTAAAACTATAAGAGCTCTAACACATCTTGCACGAGGAGGTACTCCACCCCTTCAATGGTGATGGCACTCAATGAAGCTAGTGGTGGGTCATGACTTTGGGTTTCGTGAGGCTAGATGGATGCAATTTATACTTATGTTTATTATTGTACTTAAAAATATCTATAAACTCATATTTATTTTAATACCTTATGTTTATACTTTAGTAAAAAAAGGACACTTTAATAAAATATAATAAATAATAAATCATACTTCTATTTCTTGTTACATATTATTATTATTATTATTATTATTATAATATTATATTATTTACAAAGGTACTTATAGTATTATTTACACTTAAATATATACTTAAAGTTATATTTATTTTTATACTTATATCCATAGACTTAAAATTAATGACACTTCATTAAAATATAAGAAATCATAAATCATATTTATATTTCTAGGATAATTAATTATATTATTGTTTACACTAAAATGTATATTTATACTTATATTTATAATTATACTTACTTATACTTATCCTTATTTTCTTACATATTAATGGGTTCAAAACACAGTAGACTTAAAAAACCACTATAATTTATGAAAATAAAATAAAATTAAATTTACAACACTTTTAGAGAAACAGTTTTTAATATTTACTTGAAGAATAAGAATTACATGGACTCTACAATTTCAAGGATGTGTGGAGCAACACACTGCTTGCATGTTTTGCAATGTTCACTTTGACTTCCAACCTTCCTACCATCCAACTTGAAATAAAAATTACAAGGGTCACTGGACATGAGTTGGATTTCCTGCCTCGGAAAAATAAGGGGCCAATGACTTTCTACATTAACGCTAAAAGGTTCATGACCCTCCCAAAGAATATTCACATCAATGAATGCTTAATGCATGCCATCTTGCATGTCTTGGTCCAAGCTGAGCCACTCCCCTCGTAGAAGTCGCGACCTCCTATACTTGAAGCAAATGCACAAAGTTTATCTTGCAATAATGAAGTACCTGTCATAAAAAATAAACAAACATAAAAACACCAACAACAATCAATGATCTGTGTCTTGCAATGAAGTACTTATGAATAAAAACTATAAACAATCAATAGCAGTGTAATCTTACCTTACAGGTAACATCTGACACAGTGATTCTGCACTCAATGATATCATCATCGTGAGTTCTCTTGAGATGCCATGACTCACCTAGTAACTGATTCATCCAATCCTTAGATGGACACTTGCATTGATACATAATCTTAGTTTTCTTTACTACTTCACAGGATCCAAACAAATGTGCAAACAAACCAAATGGTACAAACCAACTTAGATACACATCTCTAGAGCCTGTGGAGGGTTTCATGGCAGCATGAACATCAGTTTTTATCTTTACCCTACATGCTTCTAACATGTCTAAGCTACGATTATACCATTCCTAGTAGCTAGACAATGGTGGTAGTGGAATGTACTCCAAACTATGTCTCTCCACAACATATGTGGAATCATAAAAGCGAACATTCTGAGATGCCAATTCGCTTGCACTCTTGTTTTCATAGATAAAGGCACCTATCTCTATATGTAAAACATTTAGCTTTCCACTTAAGCACTCTACATTTTTCCATTCATGCAGAGTTGATGGATGTAACATATCCATCTTCACTAATAAAGAAATGTCCATGTAATAGATGAATTTACGAGTTTTTATGGTATAAAAATTAATTATTTTATTAAATGTGCCATTTCTACTTAGACTCTTCAAATCTGGAGCCCAAATTTGGAATCTGCGCATGATTTTACCCTAATATAGGATTTTACAGCATCCAAAACGGACACCGAATCAAGCTTATACGCAAATTTTGGTTATTTCTAGTTAAGAAGACGACCTTTAAACCTTAATAAATGCACGACCGGGCGTCCGATCGACGAATGGGCAGTCTACACCCCAACAACTAGGGGAACATCCCGGGCAAAAAAAAAATGTCCCCCGGGCAGTCCGACACGTAAATCGAGGTCGGCATCCCAAAAAAGGAGATCATACACACTTACCAGGGTGCCCATATGATGGCCGCACAAGAACCAAAGGTCCTCCTCCCACTATGTGGTCCACACGCACCGCTACAGGGACACTCATGCTGTCTCTAACCAGATAAGGTACATGCGTACCACCCTTTCCCTGTTAACCACCACCGTACCTTTCCCCCAGAGCCATGCAGGCCACTGATCTATAGCCTTTGCCGACACATCGTTCTTTCGACCTTGCTTTGCGTAGCGCCCCCACCCGTACCCCACAGCTATATAAATCCCTAGGGTGCTCCATGAACACAGCACGCATTTCTGCATAGCTCATACTACTCTGTCGTGTCGCCATCTGTCCCTGCGCAGTGTACTTGCTGCAGTGCTACCGCCCTCTCAACACCCCTCATTTGCCACTTTTCAGCAAGCCCTACAAGGCGACATCCAAGATGGCCCCATCCCGAAAACGTCAAAATATTACCTCGGGAGGAACACGCAACATAGAGATTAGAGAAGATGCTCCTAATGCGGCCCCAACCCTCCCGTTACAAGCTCCTCAAGGAAATGGTGGCCAAGTTAGCTTGGTTATCTTTTAAAGAAGAGTTTTTTTTAAAATATTAGTGTTAATAAATGTGTATCTTTGGGTGGTTGCAGGATCAGGGTGCCCAGTTTTGTCCACTCAGGCACCCTGTAAATAGTAAAAAACAGGCATTAATTTACCTTTAGTGGCCAATCTCTCCTAGCTAACGAAGGAATTTCCTTTCAAGTTCTTTTGTTGGAACGTCACATGCAAAGTTGGGAATATAGTTGCATAATCTAATTAAGCATTAGATAGTTAAAAGTCCTCATTTCCTTAGGTACAAGCTCAATGTATACACCATGTCCCAAATTTGGGCCGGTTCCATAAAATGCTAATATCTTTCACATATAAACTCATATGAGATTTCCACTTTGCATCTTAGATCTTCATATAATATAGAGCTTAACTTGATTTTTTGAGAAATTTTTAAGCTATTTATCTATTTTATTTAAATATTTCATGGTCTTTAAAGTGTTATAATATATGCCACTTTTTGCACCCACAATAACTACCACTTAAAAATGGATAATCTTGTAGATCAAGAGAGTGGTAGATAGTGAGACATTGGTAGAATGTGATGGTTAGTCAAAATTGCAAATCCAATGGTTCAATTTTTAATGATCTCTTTTTTAAAATTCTTCCAGGCTATCAGAAGGCCTGCAAATACTAATAATCTAATTAGTAAAATTACAATTTTGATGTAAATAATCTAAAACCTATAGGGACTAGTGTACTTGTATTGGTGCATCTATGAAAAAAAATTTAGATCACTCTAAGTATGAAAACATCATTTTTTTATTGTTTTATCATATTTTTGGTTAATTTTAATAAATTAGACTAATTTATATTAATTTAAGTTATATTGAGAGTAAATTTGAGTGTATGTGTATTTTCTATTAGTTTCTTGATCTCGTTTAAAGTACCTTTCCCCCCCAAATTTGTTGTCCAAGAATTGTCCCAGTCCAGCACAAACTGGACAAAACTGGACACCCTGATCTTGCAACAACCCCTTTTCCTTTTAAAACAATGAAATAAAATCGTATGAAGCTATGATTTGAAGTGATGCTGTATTCAATGAATTGTTTTGAAATTGTTATCTTGCTCTATTCAATAAATTGTATTGAAATTGTTATCTTTAAAGAGTGCAATTTTTTCTTGGCTTCGACGCTAACTCCGTTCTGTGCTTGTATAGCCGGGCAGCGTCGTTAGCAAAGCCTGGGAATGGCCCAAGGTATCCCTCATACCATTGGGAGAATAAGGTTTGCCCGATTGAGGTGAGAGATTATGATGTTGTCTAGTTCTTAGGGCTAGGGCTAGTGCGGTGAATAAGCCCACCCTAGTGTGCAGACATCCCTTTGAGGGGCGGGAGGATCGAGCGACGGAGCCTGAGAGGGGGGCAACACGTTGGCTTGAGTCCTCGTCCAACGGCCGGCGATGAGGTGTATGGTCCGGTAGGGTTTTGCCTAGCATGTAGAGGCTGGAAGGCCGAATTCTAGATCATCGGCAGTATAAAGGAAAAGAATAAGAGAGCCGGTTTGGCTTGTATGAAATTGATTCATGTATAAACTTTTTTTATAAATCTTGTCTTTGGCATTATTGTACTGTGGAAAAACGCTATTTTAACAAACCTTGTGAAAGGGCCTTAATTAAGGAACATGTTTATTTATGTCAAATAGTGTGGTAGGATTAATTAGAAGACAAATTGACACGTGAGTAGGGTGGAAAGTGGGAGGATGGAATGCCCCAACGGCACCATCCTACGGACGGGTGGACCCGATTAGTTGGGTAGCTTTCCAACAGATTAAGTGAAAGCCCTATGCTAGATAAATAGGTTCTTGGGCAATTCTATTTTAGAAGACTAGGCCAGCGGCTATGCCTTGCACGGATGAGGAAAAAAGCGTTGCCTCTAGAAATCAAGACTAGTGGTTGCCCAATTTATGATCAATTACCCTATGGGTGATTTGATTTTTAGAAGATCATGCTCCCCCTGTAGGATAGGACTAGGTCTTACCTATGAATCATACCCTTGAATCTCTGCATGGTCAAGGTGTCGATGAATAGGAAATTTTCTCCAAGTTAAGACTTAGTGGACTATCTTAAGTGTTTTCCCTATTTTGGAAGGGGGAACCTTACAATTGGTATTAGAGCCGATCTTAGCTCCTAGGACTTGCCATTTAAGGACTGTTTTGCAATGTATGTTTTACCGAACATAATGCTAATTAATAAAAACATCTTACTAAAAACAAGTTGAATTGATGTTTGAATGATTGTAGGAAGAGGAAGATGCCTACTCGAAGTTCCTAGTTTTCCAATGCATCTTCAAGACTACTTAGTCACTCCTCAAATTTCGAGTTCTGTGACACCATGGTGCAGATACTAGAGAAGATGTCCCTACCCCATTTCTCTCGTATCGAAAGAGGATGGGGTAGAGATTTTTGGAGTCGTGGGCCGAGATGTTTCTTCATCTGAGTGGATCGAATTGGGAACCTTACCACCGACCTAAAGCGGATTTGCTGGATTGAAAAGTTGAAGATGATCCATTTATTTTGGCTCGTCTCGGTACTCCCAGGGCCGACACCTCTGTGACTATAGATGGGATTCACATACCTCAGGATTGCTGGGTGTATGATCGAGTGATGCAGATCTTACCTGCTAATAGAGTAGCTGTGTTGGGACCTACCCCAATCCAAAGTCTACCACCCTTACCATCAGTTTTTCGAGTCTTAGAAACTATAGTGGAACCCCCATACTTCACCTATGTGGACCGCTCTACCCTTATGTCATAGTCAAGCTTAGGAATTTTCCTTGATGACAAATAAGACTAATTATATTAGTCTCAGATCTTTGTAATAAAACTCGTTCTTGCAAATATTTGGAAATAAAATGATTTCAATGTTTTACTCTCCAAAATAAGCGTTGTGCAAGTATGAATCTTGTAATCTTAAAATTGTTTTTACAATGATGGCCAGGAGACGAATAACCTCCACTTCCCAATGCGCTTTACACTGATATCCATGAGAAGAAGCTCCTGCTCAAGCAAATGCAACGTCCCTCCTTTAAAGGAGAAGGTTCAAAGATTGAGAAGGATGCTGAAGCCTGGATTGAAGCGATGGACAATTATTCCTCTGCTGCTGCTGCCGGTACTGGAGTAGCAAATCAGTCTATGCTTGCATGGTTTTGCCTCATCGGAGATGCTAAAATCTGGTGGAAATAGTGGTGCCGTGACAAGGGAGTCACCGAGCATTCTCAAATGTGTGAAGACATCAAGCAGGCCATGAAGGAAAGATATCTTCCCCCATCCCATGAATCCATAAAGATGAATGAGTTTTTGTCTTAGGCAGTGGAGCTTAACTCTTGACTAGTATTCCAAATTTATCACTCTTTCGAAGTATGCCCCAGCTATGACTACTTCCTTCTGCCACCACGGGTTAAATGAACCCTTAGATTCCCGCCTTGAAGCAATGAGGCCAAGAACATTACAGGATGCTCTCATACGAGCAAACCCCCTTGTGAAAGAAATGAGGACTGACAAACCTAAGCCTCAAAAGAGATCTTACCCTGAGGCAAATCCTAAAGATCAACCCTACAAGAAACCCCAATAGAATTTCCCCTACTACAACAGAGGGTGGCAAAGCAACTCTTTTGTCCCTCGCTCATAAGCTACTTCTTCAAGAGAATGCCCTCTTTGTTTTGAATGCAATGAGCCAGGACACTTTAGGGCCAATTGTCCCAAGATGGCAACATCATTTCCCCAAGGTGGCAGAGGAACTTCTTGACAGGCTTCATGGGGCCAAAGTCTTCTCAAAAATAGATTTGAGGTCTGGTTACTATCAGATCAAAGTCAAGGAAGCAGATATACCCAAGACAGCCTTCAATACCCGTTATGGCCACTATGAGTTTACTGTAATGTCATTCGGGTTAACCAATGCTCCTGCAACCTTCAACCACCTAATGCAAGATATATTCTATCCTTACTTGGATGAATTTGTGCTTGTTTTTTTTTATGACATCTTAATCTACTCCAAATCAATGGAAGAGCATGAGGAGCATGTGCGTAGAGTTTTGCAATTGCTACACAAACACAAACTCTATGCCAAGAAGAGCAAATGTACTTTCTTTACTCATCAAATTGAGTATCTTGTGTTTATCGTCTCCAAAGATGGCATCTCAGTAGACCCCGCCAGTAGACCCCACAAAGGTCAAAAATATTCTGGAGTGGCCACCCTCTAAATCAGTTCGTGAAGTTTGTGGGTTTTTGGGAATCACGGGATGGTATAGGATTTTTATCAAAGATTATGCCTTGGTAGCTGCACCTTTGATGGATCTTCTTAAGAAGGATTGCAAAATAGTGTGGCTTGCCAATCCATCAAAACAGTTTTGATTAGCTCAAGGTCATTATTACTTCTGCCCCAGTCTTGAAACTTCCTAATTTCACCAAGGAATTTGAAGTGGTTTTACTCATGCCAGTAGTCTAGCACTTGGTGGTGTCTTAGGCTAAGAAGAAAGACCAGTCGCTTATACTTCCCGCAAGCTGAAGCAAATTATGCCACCCATGATTTGGAGCTCTTAAAAAATTCCAACTTGTAATTGATCACAAAAGTATAAAGTGGATCTTCATCCAGCCTAACCTCAACATGCGGCAAAGGAGATGGATTGAAATTCTACAAGAATATGACTTCGACCTCAAATTTCGCCCTAGAACACCATATTGGGGAATATGGGAATTTCCCACAAGTTTGGGACACGTGGTCAAAAGTTTGGATTAACCATAACTTGAACACCACTTATCCAAAATGAGTGCCTTATAGCTCTTTAGATTCTATTTTTCAAGCGCTTTCCAACGATAGGTCATATGATAGGGTTTTGAGAAACTTACAAACATGTTATCCATGTCCCCTTTTTTAAGTATTCAAAAATGGGAATTGGGAAATTCCCAAATTCACTAATATGGTGTTCTAGGAAAGATAATGTGGTAGTAGATGCACTTAGGCGCAAATCTTTCTTAAGTGCAATTTCAATGCCAAACAATTCCATCCTGTTCAAGGTGGAAGAAGTCTCATCTCATGATCCAGATTATCAGAGGATGATGAAGTTAGTAGAAGAAGGGGGAAATTCAGAGAAAGAGAAGAACCTAATCAAGGGATACTCCACTCATGAAGGAAGCCTCTACTTCAATCACAGGCTATGTATCCCTAAGGATCCTGCTTTAAAGAAACTAATCCTCCATGAAGCTCATGATAGTCCTGTTGCAGGACACCCATGCTATGCAAAAACATTAAATGCCATAAGAAGGAGCTTTCATTGGGCAAGCTTGAAAAATGATGTCCTTCGGTACTTGAAGCAATGTCTCTCATGCCAAAGGATCAAAGCTGAAAGGGTCAAGTTGCCCAGGAAACTTCAACCCTTGGATATCCCCCAAATGAAGTGGGAGTGCATTAGTATGGATTTTGTCACTCACAAGTCTCCCCGCTGTACAAGGAGGATATGACTCCATTCTGGTGTATTAGTGGACTTACTTACCAAAGTAGCTCACCTTATACCAGCAAAGAAGACCTTCAAAGCTTCTGATGTTGCTCGAATATTCATCAAGGAAGTCCTCAAACTTCATGGTCTCCCAAAAAGGATAGTAAGTGACCGGGATTTTGACTTCACTTCAAAGTTCTGGCAGTCCTTATTTCAAGCCCTGGGCACTCAACTTTGCTTTAGCACAGCTTATCATTCAGAGACCGATGGCCAGACTGAGAGAGTCAATCAGGTAATTGAAGACATTCTTAGAGCATATTGTGGACGGGAACCAAGAAGATGGACTCAATACCTTCCTCTAGTAGAATTT
Source organism: Cibotium barometz (assembly GCF_041138505.1). Taxonomy (NCBI): domain Eukaryota; kingdom Viridiplantae; phylum Streptophyta; class Polypodiopsida; order Cyatheales; family Cibotiaceae; genus Cibotium; species Cibotium barometz. The sequence goes on from NC_141091.1 coordinate 10,419,502, forward strand.
GCCTACATTACATCTTATCAGAGCATAGGAATGTCACCATTCAAAGCACTCTATGGGCAACAATGCTTATCTCCTCTAAATTTCTCTGATCCGACCATAAGAGTTGAGGCATCTAGGAGAATGCTCGAAGGGATGGAGGAACAAACCAAGGCAATCCAATATTAAAGCTGCTCAAGATCGGCAAAAGCATTATGCTGACACCAAGAGGTCTGAAAGGATCTTCAAGGAAGGAGACAAAGTTCTTCTACGTGTGGTGTAACCCAAAAGAAGTTCTCTATCACTTGGGAAATATAAGAAGCTTAGCCCTAGGTATTGTGGTCCCTATATAGTTATCAAGTGTCTAGGTAAAAGTGCCACAAACTCCAGCTCCTAGCCCATATCAAAGTCCACAATGTAATTCATGTTAAAACACTATGTACCCAGTCTTGATCATATTCTTGATAATAAACGAGTTGTTATCCCTACTCAAGGAGTCCTTGAATTACAACCTAGTAGGATCATAAATTCTAGGGAAAGGCAACTCCAAGATAGAACTCTTGTAGAACATCTAGTACAATGGAAAGATTACCCTGAAGAGGATGCAACTTGGGAAGATGAAGCTACACTTTTGAAGGATTATCCCCAATTCATGACAAGATGAGGACATCTCAATTTCTTTAAGGGGGGAAGGATGTAACATACCCTTCACTAATAAAGAAATGTCCATGTAATAGATGAATTTATGAGTTTTTATGGTATAAAAATCAATGATTTTATTAAATGAGACATTTCTACTTAGAATCTTTAAATTCTGAGCCCAAATTTGGAATCTGTGTGCCATTTTACCCTAATATAGGATTTTACAGTATCCAAAACGGACACCGAATCAAGCTTATACGCAAATTTTGGTTATATTTAGTTAAAAAGCGACGACCTTTAAACCTTAAAAAAGTGACAACCTTTAAACCTTAATAAATGCATGACCGAGCATCCAATTGACAAATGGTCTGCACCCCAATGACTAGGGAAACATCCCGGACAAAAAAAAATATCTCCCAGGCGGTCCGACACACAAATTGAGGCCGACGTCCCAAATTTGGAGACCCTGCTCCAAAAAAGGGACCAAACACACTTACCAGGGTGCCTGTACAATGGCCGCACAAGAACCAAAGGTCAGCCACCCATTGTGTGGTCCACACGCATCGCTACGTGAACACCCATGCTGCCTCTGACCAGATAAGGTACATGCGTACCACTCCTTTTCCTGTTAACCCACCGTACCTTTCGTCTAGAGCCATGTAGGCCTTTGACCTACAGCCTTTGTCGGCACACCGTCCTTTCGATCTTGCTTTGCGTAGCGTCCACACTCATACCCCACAGCTATATAAACCCCTGGGGTGCTCCATGGGCAGCACGCATTTCTGCATAGCCCATACTCTGCCGTGTTGCCGTCTGTGGAGACATCTATCCCTGTGCAGTGTACTTGCTGCAGTGCTGCCGCCCCTCTCAACACCCCTCATTTGCCACTTTTCAGCGAGCCCTACAAGGCAACGTCCAAGATGGCCCCATCCCCCAAAAACGTTAGAATATTACCTGGGGAGGAGCGCGCAACAATGAGATTAGAGAAGATGCTCCTAATGTGGCCCCAACCCTCCCATTACAAGCTCCTCAAGGAAATGGTGGCCAGGTTAGCTTGGTTATCTTTTAAAGAAGAGTTTTTTTAAAATATTAGTGTTAATAAATGTGTATCTTTTCCTTTTAAAATGTATCTTTTCCTTTTAAAATAATGAAATAAAATTGTATGAAGCTACGATTTGAAGTGATGCTTAATTGTATTCAAATTATTATCTTTAAAGAGTGCACGTTTTTCCTGGCTTCGACGCTAACTTCGTTCTGTGCTTGTGTAGTCGGGCGGCATCGTTAGCAAAGCCCAAGAATAGCCCAAGGTATTCCTCATACCATTGGGAGAATAAGGTTCGTCGATTGAGGTGAGAGATTATGATATTGTCTAGTTCTGAGGGCCTAGGCTAATGAGGTGAGAATAAGCCCACCCTAGTGTGTAGACATCCATCCGAGGGGCGGGAGGATCGAGCGACGGAGCCTGAGAGGGCAACAGGTTGGCTTGAGTCCTTGCCAAGCAGCCGACGATGAGGTGTATGGTTCCATAGGGTTTTTGCCCAGCATGTAGAGGCTGGAAGGCCGAATTCTAGATCATCGACAGTATAAAGGAAAAGAATAAGGGAGTCAATTTTGCTTGTATGAAATTGATTCATGTATAAACTTTTTTATAAATCTTGTCTTTGGCATTAAAGTTGATCTTATGCGCATAAATAGATGCGTAAAGAATCTTTATATCAATAATACGAATTCTCTTACATTCTATAAATAGATGTGATAAGATGTGATATGAATCAGATAGATGAGAATGAATAGAGGATGGATGTGATGAGAATAGAAGTGATGAGAATGAAAGGTAAATAGATGTGATGATATGTGATGCGAATCAGATAGATGGGAATAAATGGATGGATGGATGTGATGAGAATAGAAGTGATAAGAATGAGAGGTAAATAGATGTGATGAGATGGGATGCGAATCAGATAGATGGGAAAGAATGGATGGATGGATGTGATGAGAATAGAAGTGATGAGAATGAGAAGTAAATAGATGTGATGATATGTGATGCGAATCAGATAGATGGGAATGAATGGATGGATGGATGCGATGAGAATAGGAGTGACGAGAATGTGAGGTGAATAGATGTGATGAGATGTAATGCGAATCAGATAGATGGGAAAGAATGGATGGATGGATGTGATGAGAATAGAAGTGATGAATGAAAGGTAAATAGATGTGATGATATGTGATGCAAATCAGATAAATGTGAATGAATAGATAAGATGTGATGTCATGTGAATCAGGATGTAAATGAATGATATAGGATGTAAATGAATGATATAGGATGTGAATGAATGTGATAACATGTGAATCAGGATGTGAATGAACGTGAATGAATGTGTTAGCATGTGAATCGGGATGTGAATGAATGAGATGTGATGTGAAATAGATGTGATAAGATGCAATGTAAACTGGATAGATGTTAATTTATGTGAAGTGATGAGATGTATGGGTAGATGCAAATAGATGTGATCTGGATGAGGATAAATGAAGAAATAAGTGATGAGATAGAAAAAGATGTGATTAGATGAGAATGGGAATACTTATGAAATGGATGTGGATTGATGTGGATGGATGAGTGGATAATGTGGATAGATGTATGGATGATGTGGATTGATGTGTGGGTAATGTGGATTGACATATGGATTGATGAGGATGGATGTATGAAAGATGTGGATGGATGTGTGGATAATGTGGACTGATGTGGATGGATGAGTGGATAATGTGGATTGGTGTGGATGATGTGGATGGATGTATGGATGATGTGGATTGTGATGTGTGGGTAATGTGGATTGACGTATGGATTGATGAGGATGGAAGATGTGGATGGATGTGTGGATAATGTGGATTGATGTGGATGGATGAGTAGATAATGTGGATTGATGTGGATGGATGTATGGATGATATGGATTGATGTGTGGATAATGTGGATTGATGTGGATGGATGTATGGATAATGTGGATTGACATGTGGATTGATGTGGATGGACGTATGGAAGATGTGGATTGATGTGTGGATTGATGTGGATAGATGTATGGAAGATGGGGATGGATGTGTGGATAATGTGGATGGATGTGGATAGATGTATGGAAGATGGGGATGGATGTGTGGATAATGTGGATGGATGTGGATGGATGTATGGATGATGTGGATTGGTGTGGATGATGTGGATGGATGTATGGATGATGTGGATTGATGTGTGGATGATGCGATTGGATGTGATTTGATGTGGGAATGATGTAATGTGATAGGGATCGATGAAAAAAAAATTATGGGAAGATGAGAAAAGATGGGGACTAATGTGAAAGGATGTGGAGTGATGAGAAAAAATGGAAATATTGTTGGAACTCTATTTCTATGTGAAATCTATTTTTAAATGACTCTTTTATGTCAAGAATGCTGGGAAAGCATTTTGATCGTCTTGTGAATGAGGTCATGGAGACCTATTTGTTAAAGTTGCAACTACTGATGATAGAGAGTCAACAGAGGACGTCTCGCGTAGCAAGGTCGGTCGAGGTCTTGACCAACCTCGGTTTGATTTAAATGGTGAGCTTCCGGTACAGTGGATGAGGGACCAAGGAAGCGGCCTATGAGTGAAGTGCTAGGTGACTTGCGAAGGATCCTAGAGGGTGCTGACTATACGATGCTCGGGCTTTGGGTCGCCAAAGATACTCACACGTACGTCGAGGAAGATATTGGAACAAGGAATAAGAGTTGTTTTCTGAATTCGGGCATGGATCTGGTTGGTTGACCTTGCTAGTCCTCAACGAATGAGTCCATGGCTCTTTTATATGGATCTGTTGGTTGATCTTGCTAATCTTCAACGGAGATTCCATTTTGATATGTGAATATATTGCCGATTACTATGAGCTAGGAACTACCAAAAAGGCCCCTGAGTGAACATGTGGTGAGTGTTCTGGTTGCTAATGATGCCATAGATACACCGATGAAGGAATTATTGAAAATAAGGATTCAACTAGAGATTTTGAGGATTGTGATCAGTGACACAATGGTTTCATTAAAGGATTGTTTTAAAGATAGCTGATGCTGAGAAAAAGGCAATTTCATATTGGGTGTGTAAGTGGTGTGACTAGTTTCAAGTTTGCATGAATATTTGGCTAGGGGGCCTGGGAACTCTTTTCCCGGGTACCCGGGACAAAACCTAACCAAATTCTTAATTGGATCCCATCACTACAGTGGTTGGGCGGTTGGTTGCGGTTGGCTAACCCACGGGACTCGCTAGACTGATGGATCCTTAAATTGAGACTCAATTTTGTTATGATACGATAGATGAAGTAAATCTCGGACAAAAATTGTTCTATGGAAAAGAATCAAACGGCTATGCCTCTCAATGAGGAAAAAAGCATTGGTCTCTATGATCCAAGTGTAATCTTTTCCCTGATCGGATTTGGGACTTACGGGTTTGGTCAGATTAGTTCAGTTAGTTAAGGCTTTTGACTACGTTAGAGAAACCTGGAGGAATTGCCCATGCTTTCTGGGCAAGGGAAGTTTTTCCAGGATCAGTTTTGGAAGAGCCAATGGATTAGTCTCTTATCCGGATATCTGTGGTGGGCGAGGCCCCGAGTGTGAGACCTTGCCCTGTGTAAGAAGTGATACTTCCACTGCTAGAACCCCTGAATTCATTGTGCAGTGGGGATAGGGACTCCGAAAGAGAGCTCTTTCTGCTTGCCTTTTTGTCTTTGCATCCTCATATCTTGTAACCCATCTGCTCATCACATCACTATTAAGGATGCAAGTGAAATAGATATCATCAATCAATGTTCTGTCAATTACTTTACTCTGTCCTTTTCCTTGAGGTACAATAGAGGTCATCCTCAAGTCCTCTTCATTGCTCCATAGTCGCGGCAAAGAGTTGTCCACCTGACCAAGAAATTCTAAAATATATACAAGAGACTCTTGTATCAACCAACCCTCAGCCGTGCTTCAGGCCTTGCACTTTGCCTCACAAAGTCTTTTAAGGTCTTCATGAAGCGCTCTAGGAAGAACATCCAACGTGCATGCACAGTGCCACATAAAGCAATTTCGTCCACTAAATGCACAATGAGATGTAGTTGACTTGTGAGAATGGTTCGTGGAAAAGTCTCCTCTACCAAACAAACCACCCCTCCACTGCCATAGCATGCGCATCATCCAACGTGGCTGGATCAATTGCTTTGGAACTAACATATCTGAAAAATAAATGAATAGTACGTTATACCTCATGCACGTTCATTTTGCAAGGTATAATGAAGGGTGATCTGACATGGGTTTTACATACCTCACAAGCTCGCCCATCTTATAAATACATTTTTTCAAACTCTTGTTTGCACAATGGTCGATGCTAGTAGTAGGTAATATGAATTGCGCACATAAGAGCACATGTATGTATGGTTTATAGCATTACAAAATTTAATTTTAACGTACAAGACTTGGAAAACACTTACTTGGAGCATCTTGTGCCAATCGTGGGACTTCAACCCATATAGTTGCTCAATGCCTCTTTTCTTAGTGGTTGTAAAGGCTCCCTTCAATGATCTCATGCATCCGGTGGGAGTACACAAAGTGGTGATAGATGTTGTACATAGTCGATACCCCAATCCCCCACATGCGACATTCTCGGATGTCTGGGGAAGGACGCGAATAAGGGAGATCTTAAGTAATAAAAGATCTCACCTTAAGAAACTCACGTACGATGATGGGCTAAATGTAGCTGCGGGGTGGCTATCCTGCCGAGAAACCGGCCCCACTGCGCACAAACACGAGTGGAAGAAGGCAAAGAAAGCAGAGGGTGGCGTGAAGAGCAGACAGCATGTGGAGGCACGATGAATCCAGATGGAGACCATTGGATCTTTGCATTTTGGATCTAGCGGCGTCGAGTCATGGTAGGCAGAGTTCGTAAGTATCTTGCCACTTTATTTGATTGTTTACTTAATTCATTGATTCTATGATTGTTTTAATCTTACAAATTGTGTTGATTATGGGTTATGGGGAGGAAGCCCACAGCCCACAATACTGGGTATGCTCGCCGGCATAGCAGACGTGACACGTGGGTCCTCTTCAGAGCCGAGGGGCGCATTACGGACATGCAGTTTGAGATGGCCATGAGACCATATGGTCGATAGGTACTTGAAAACTCTAAACGAATGATTTTGGTTTATTGAATTACATATATATATACTTATATACTATATATTACTTGAATAGGCACAAGCTGCTACACCTGCTGATGATCCTGCCACTGATGATCCACCCGCCCGCCACTGCTCCTCCTGGACATGAGCACTACTCATCGGACATGTATACCGATGTGAGCTCATCTGATTATGGAGGGAGCAGCAGGTCATCATCTGGGTCTGAGTAGTACTCAGACTTATAGTATCACATTCCATATTGAGGATGTGGTTGCATATATATTTTTGTAACGGAAGCCATGGGCTACTTCGACATATGGACTCCCTTGTATATATGTGTACACATAAAATTTTGATAGTAATATTGAATCGTGAATTGATAGTATTGCATTCATATTTGTCTTGAATCGTGTATTGACAATGTATGCATTCATGTCGTTCTTGAATCGTGTAATGACAATTCACTAAATCTTCCTCATGGATGGTGCAATGCACCCAAAAAAAAATCCAGAGAGTGCTATTGGGTGCTGGAATGCTGGAACAGCATTCAGGTACCAAATAGCACTCGTTGGGTTTTTTTTTTGCTCTCTGTTCGCATGTATAGATGCGTCAACTCTGTAAAAGTTGCGTGTATATACGCGGATACTCTATGAAATGCGCGTGTATAAGCGCAGCTAAACTGACAAAACGCGTGTTTACGCCCTCGTATCAGCGCGTCTGACTGCTTCTATACACGCGCTTTTACACGCATATCTCTGGCCACGATGATACATGCGCTGATACACGGGCCCGTTACTTTTTTCTACAAGTCATTTTCCACGGAGCGCGGGTATGAGCCCGATCTCTTGTAGTGACATCCTGATTCACATGCTAACACATTCATTCATGTACCTTATCATTCATTCACATCACATTCATGCTAACACATTCATTCATGTCCCTTATCAATCATGTTCCTTATCATCCCAAATCACATCACATCACATCCATTCACATCCTGTAAGATTCCTCCCCAGCCTCTCAAGATATCCAACATCTTCCCCTGTAATCAATCCCCTCTTCAGAAATATAAAAGATCTTGTCTCTGCCTATTTTGACATAGAGAGAGAGAGAGAAAATATTCTAGAGAGAGAATATTCAGATTTTGAATATTTTTAGATAGAAAAATTTCTCATATTATTAAAATGAATTCCCTTGAAACAGAAATTCAAAAAGTACTTTCCAATGTGCAATTGGAATTTATTGGAAATGGGTATAAAAGACCTTAGCCTAAGGGTCTAGATTTTCAGAAATTTTTGGATTATGGTCCAATTAAGGTTCCTATCGGCCAATAGCATCAATCCATGTGTAGGGAGGAGATAAATCCAATTTGTAAAAGAAGATACCCAAAAATGAGTAAATGCTCACATATGATGAAGAGTTGAAAATGTACAAGGTTTATTAGTAAAAAACTATGAGCAATATTAAAAATATGAGATATTTTGTGTATCCAAAAATGAGTAAATACTCACATAAGATGAAGAGTTGAAAATGTACAAGGTTTATTAGTAAAAAAACTATGAGCAATATTAAAAATATGAGATATTTTGGGTATCCAAAAATGAGTAAATGCTCACACAAGATGAAGAGTTGAAAATGTACAAGGTTTATTAGTAAAAAACTATGAGCAATATTAAAAATATGAGATATTTTGGGTATAATGATTTCATTTTGACGCATATGTAAGGAAGGGGAGTTCTTTAAAGGAGGTGCATATTTCACATGCTTGAATGAGTTTTAAACTAAAAAATAATGTGATATTTTTATCTCTCCTCTCTCTTGAACCAAACCAAATCAAAATGGAACCAAACCGAATCAAAAAGTAACCAAACTAGGTCCAAATCTAGTCCAAATTCAACCAAACTGAATTTGGAAAATTCTAGAATTCAGTTAGCTTTGGTTAGAGCTTCCCTCTCCTATAAATAGAACATGAGTCCTTTGAAAAAAATAGAAGAATTTTACTATACTAGAGTTATGCTGAAATAATGCTAATTTCTACTATTCTCTAAAATTCTCTCCAAATTGAAGAAATCTTCAATCCCCATTGGTGGCTCCATCAACATACTTAACCAATTGATTAGTTGGGGGCCTCTACCATGAACAAAGAATCAAGCAATTTGTAAGGTAAATGGTGAATTTTGATCTTTTCTATAATTTCTCAATGCTTCTCTCTTCTCAACCCTTCTCAAGCTTGAGAAGCTTAATTGGAATGGTTTTTGAATGCTATTGAAGTTAATTGATGAATGGTAGTGAAGAGTTACATAATTTGATGAGTGCTATTGAAGTTAATTGATTAATGATAGTTAAGAATTACATAAATTTTTATTTATGCTTAATTCAAATGGTTTTTATGTAATTTCTCTCTCTCACTCAAGAAATGGTCATACTCATGACCCATTCTCAATCCAAATGAAGCTTTTCATAAAGCTTTTCCTTAATCCAAGATTAATCTATGCTTGAGGCCAAATTAATGGCTTTCTTCTATGCTTTTAGTTTATGTATTTCATGAATATTGATGATTCAATCCATTATGGATTAATGATCCAATTAGGGATCATTCTAATTATTTCCTTAATGATAAGCTTTATCCCTTAGAAAAATTGAGATTTATCAGTCACATAGCAGCGGAGCTATGGCAAAATTTTTATAAAAATTATGCATAAAATAATTTTATTCAAAGCATAAAAAGAGGACTTCCTAGCATATTCTAGGAATTATCATCCTAGATTAATTGAAAGATATTCATTGTAATCCTAGAGAAATTGATTTTTATATTATGCATAATTGATTTTCATGCATAGTGGTATGCATAAAAGATTATTATTTTAACATAAAAGTGTTACTTTTATCATAATTAGATTTCATGCATAAAGGTATGCATAAAAGATTATTATTTTAATATAAAAGTGTTACTTTTATCATAATTGAATTTCATGCATAGAGGTATGCATAAAAGTTGATTATTTTATTGTAAAAGTGTTACTTTTATCATATTGGATTTCATGCGAAGAGGTATGCATAAAAGATATTCTTTTTGTACTAAAAGTGTGATTTTTCATCATAAATGAATTTTATGCATAACTTAGATGCATAAGAGAAATTCTTTTATTCTAAAAGTGTAATTCCTACCAAATTGAATTTATGCATAAGAAGATGCATAAAAGATTGATTTTTAATTCAAAAGTGTCATTCTTATCTAAATTAAATTTATGCATAGGAAAATGCATAAAAGATTGAAATTTAATTCAAAAGTGTCATTTTCATTTAAAATGAATTTATGCATAGGAAGATGCATAAAAGATTGATTTTTACTTCGAAAGTATTAATCTCCTTAAATAGAATTTATGCATAAATAAATGTGTAAAGAAATCTTATATCAAATATAAGAATTCTCTTGTATTCTATAAATAGATATGAGATGTGATAGGATGTGATAAGAGGTGTATAAGATGTGATAAGAGGTGATAAGATGCTTATGAAATAAGTTAGGAGGTGATAAGATGAATTAAGATGTGATAAGATGTGTATGGGATGAGGTAAGGCAAGAATGGATGTGATGTAAAAGATTAGATGTGAAGGCATATGGGGCTATATGAATGGGAATGTGGAAATGGATGTATGTATGTGGATGTGTGGATGTGGAGATGGGAGTGTGGATGTAGGAATGTGAAAATAGATGTATGCATGAAGATGTATATGTATAGATGTGAATGTGGATGTAGATGTGGATGTATAGATGTGAATGAAAATGTGGATGTAGATGTATGTGAATGTGGATGTAGATGTGGATGTATAGATGTGGATGTGGAATGTGGATGTGGATGTATGTATGTATGTGGATGTAGAAGTGGATGTATAGATGTAAATGGGAATGTGGATGTGGATGTATGTGAATGTGGATGTAGATGTGGATGTATAGATGTGAATGTGGAATGTGGATGTGGATGTATGTATGTATGTGGATGTAGATGTGGATGTATAGATGTGAATGGGAATGTGGATGTGGATGTATGTATGGATGTGGATGTATGTATGTATGTGGATGTGGATGTATGAATGAAGACGTGATAATGGATGTATGCATGTGGATGTGGATATATAGATGTGGATATGGATGTGTATGTATAAATGTGGATATGGGATGTGGATGTATAAATGAGGATGTGAAAATGGAGGTAAGCATGTAGATGTGGATGTATGGATGTGAATGTGGATGTGGATGTGGATATGGATGTGAATATATGATATGTGATGTGAAGGAATCTGAAGTGAAGAGATGGAAAATGATGTGATTGGATGAGTACACATATAAATGGAATGTGGAATAAGTAATGTGGATTAATGAGGGATAATGTGAAAAAATGAGAGTTAATATAGAAACTGTATTTGTAAACTGTTTGTAAATGCTGTTTGTAAATGGTTGTTTTATGTCAAGAATGCTGGGGAAGCATTTTGACCGTCTTGTGATTAAGGTCGTGGAGACCTAATTGATAAAGTTGCAACTGCTGACGGAGAGTCAATGGAGGACGTCTCGCATAGCAAAGTCGGCCGAGGTCTTGACCAACCTCGGTTCGATTAAAATGGTGAGCTTCCGGTACGATGGATGAGGGACCAAGGAAGCGGCCTATGAGTGAAGCGCTAGGTCACCTGCGAAGGATCCTAGAGGGTGCTGACCATACGGTGCTCGGGCTCTGGGTCACCTAGGATACCCACACGTGCGTCGAGGAAGATATTGGAACAAGGAGTAAGAGTTATTTTCTGAAACCGGGCATGGATCTGGTTGATTGACCTTGCTGGTCTTTAATGGATGAGTCCATGGCTCTTTTTTATGGATCTGTTGGTTGATCTTGCTGATCTTCAACGAGAGTCTATCTTGATTTTTATAAGTGATTATATTGCGGAGTATTATGGGCTAGGAACTATTGAAAAGGCCCCTGAGTGGACAGGTGGTGAGCGTTCTAGTTGCCAATGATGCCATAGATACTCTGATGAAGGATTGATGGGAAATTAAGAATCAACCGAATAATTTGGAAGATTGTGATCAGTGGTACTATGGTTTCATTAAAGGATTGTTTTAAAGTTAGCTGATGCTAAGAAAAAGATAATTTCATATTGGGTGTGTAAGTGGTGTGGCTAGTTTTATGTTTGCATGAACTTTTTGCTAGGGGGCCTTGGAACTCTTTTCCTTGGTACCCGGGACAAAACCTAACCAAATTCCAAATTGGATCCCATCACTACAGTGGTTGGGCGGTTGGCTAACCCATGGGATCGGATGGGGTTAGGCTAGGCTGATGGATCCATAAACCGAGACTCAATTTCTGTTACTACGATAGATAAAGTAAATCCCGGATAGTAATTGTTCTATGGATAGGAATCAACGGCTGTGCCTCTTGATGGAGAAAAAAGCGTTGATCCCAATGATTCAAGTGCAAGTTTCTTCCTTGATCTGACCAAGTATCTTTATAGATGCAGTCAGATCAGCTTGATCGGAAATGGTCTTGACTATGTTAGAGTAAAAGTTATCCTGGAGGAATCGCCCGTGCTTTCTGGGTAAAGGTAGTTTTTTCGGGTTCGGTTTTGGATAAACCGACGGATTAGTCTCTTGTCCAGATATCCGTGGGCGAGGCCCCGAGTGTGGGACCCTGCCCTCGCAAAATGTGCTACTTCCGCTGCTAGCATCCGAACCTGTTGTGCGGTGGGAATAGGGATCTCACACATCCCTTATCATTCATTCACATCCTATATCATTCATTCACATCCCGATTCACATCACATCACATCCCTTATCATTCATTCACATCCCGATTCACATCACATCACATCCATTCACATCCCTTATCATTTGTTCACATCCTATATCATTCATTCACATCCCGATTCACATCAATAGTTAGATTACTTAACTAGGATAAAAAAGGGCTAAATTTAAGAATGAGAGAGGGGGAAAGCCTTTCCAGCAAGGCATAGCTTCAGATTATCATTTTAAAGATAACAAAGATTAGAAAACCATTAAAAGAATAAAGAAAAAGTAAGATTTCTAACTTACATAAATTTTTGAGGGCTTTCCTTTGGCTTGATGGTTTGAGGGATCTACTCTTGTTTGCAACAAGAGTGGCCACCAATTCTTTAGAAGAGGAAAAGTTCAAAAACTAATGAATTATTAAGAAATTCATAGTTCTTGGCTCTGGGGTGGAACAGAGTAAAAGTACATAAAACACTATTAAGCTTTAACAAAGGGACAGGCTTCTATTTATAGGAAAAAGTGAGCCTCTAACCAAGCAAACTGATTCTAGAATTTTCCAGATCAGTTTGGTCAATTTCGACCATTTTTTAGGTCAGTTTAGCTCACTTTTTGGATCTAGTTAAAGCATGAGAGAGGAAAGATGAAAATATCTCATTATTTGTGAGTTTAAAACTCAACCACACATGTGAAATAGGCGCCTCCTTCATGAGGGAAATTCTCCCACACTGAGGTGTCAAAAATGCATCATTTCACTAAATATCTCTTCTTTTTTAACTAATATCCTTGTCCTTAGTCAACTCTTCATCTTATGTGAGTATTTACTCATTTTTATGGGGATTTTCTTTATTTCTTCATTTATCTCCTCCATACATTTGGATGAATCTGATTGGCCCCTTAGAACCTTAATTTAAATTTTTTCAAAAATCTGGACCCAGGATAAGACCTTTTGAACATATTATAATTGATTTCTAATGCACCTTCTGAATATCTTTTTGAACTTCTGTTTCGGGGGAATTTATTTTAATAAGAAGAGATATTTTTCCATTCAAAAATATCCAAACCCCCTGTTGATGGAACTAGTATGGAATGGCTGTGTATGATGGTGTTATTTCAGGAGGGGTTGTGTTACGCATGGCTATTTAAGCTAGGGTCTCACAAAACCCTCTTTCTTGGGATGCAAAGATCCTCCTCTTGCCTCTTGAGTAAGAAGTAGCTGGGGATTTTTGTAGTGTACAATGATGGTAGGAGGAAGTCTTGGAGGTTGATCTGCGAATAAGATCACGCAAGGAAAGGGAAGCGATCGAAGGCTGACATGAAATACATTATGTACTTTGAGATGAGGAGGTAGAAGAAGTTCATTCACCTACTTTCTTTGTAATCAGATATGGCCCACAATATCTGGGGGATAACTTCTTGTACTTCCTCTTCAGAAATATAAAAGATCTTGTTTCTGCCTGTTTTGGCTTAGAAAGAGAAAATATTCTTGAGAGAGAGGTTATTCAGATTGGATGAACAAGTTAACACAATTACCACCACCTGTTCTACCACCACAACCACCACAAGCCAAGATCAACCAAGTGTTAATTGAAGAACCCTTGGATTTTCTTAGTATTTTCTTTGGTCCTTAGTCCACTCTTCATCTTATGTGAGTATTTACTTATTTTTGGGGGGCTTTTCTTTATTTCTTCTATTTATCTCCTCCACACATTTGGATGAATCTGATTGGCCTCTCAAAACCTTAATTTAAAATTTTCAGAAAATTTGGACCCCTAGGATAAGGCCTTTTGAACAGATTATAATTGATTTCAATTTTACCCTAACCTCCTTTGTATGGCTGACCATTTCTCATTTTTATCATTCTTTAATTGACTTAAATTAACCAAAAACAGATTCATAGAACTCTAATCTACACAATTTTCTAAATTCAAGAGTTTAATTAATCCTTTAGTTAATCTATCTAGGATTAAGAAAGGCTGGAATGTAAAAAAGAAGAGAAGCGCGTGGCCTTTTCATCAAGGCATAGCATTTGAATTTAATTCAATTTACTGCAAAACATAAAAATCAAGAAAACCATAAATTCATAAATTCATAAATTCATAGTTAATCTGTCTAGGATTAAGAAAGGCTGGAATGTAAAAAAGAAGAGAAGCGGGTGGCCTTTTCATCAAGGCATAGCATTTGAATTTAATTCAATTTACTGCAAAACATAAAAATCAAGAAAACCATAAATTCATAATTAAACAAGTAAGAAAATTAACTTACATAGAGCTTGTAAGCTCTCGTTTGGCTTGAGGGATAAAAATCAATAATGATGAAAGTAACAGTTTTATAATTAAAAAAATATTCTTTTATGCATCTTTTTATGCATAAAAATCAATAATGATGAAAGTAACGCTTTAATAATAAAAATATTCTTTTATGCATCTATTTATGCATAAAAATCAATATTGATGAAAGTAACACTTTTATAATAAAAGTATTCTTTTATGCATCTATTTATGCATAAAAATCAATATTAATGAAAGTAACACTTTTATAATAAAAAAATATTTTTTTATGTATCTATTTATGCATAAAAATCCATTTGATGAAAGTAATACTTTTATAATTAAAAAAAATCTTTTATGCATCTATTTATGCATAAAAATTCATTTTGATGAAAGGAACACTTTTATAATAAAAAAATATTCTTTTAGGAAGATACTAGATATCCTGAGAGGCTGGGGAGGAATCTTACATTCTACCCCACCTAAAAAACCCGAGATGTCCTCGTCTCGCAAAACTAGAGGAGAATTCTTTTTCTTAAGATCCAACTAATTCTGGGTTCCTTATAGTATGGAGAACCCAAGTTACAGAATCTTGGGATAAAGATCCCTTATATAAAACTCATCATCAGATGATAATAATTTACTCAGATCGTAACATTCAATCCTTATTATAATAATGGTCCATTAGATCGAGACTTCTATCTGAACAGTCCGCTATAAAAATTTTCAATTTTACAGAGTTTTAATTTGACACCCCTTAACTTGATCCACTGGGTCAAGTGTTAACAGCAGTAATCTGCCAGCACAATCCACTAATCTCATAGTGATTTGCTGAAGTCATTAACATCATTCCTGCTATGAACATTATCACAGGGACTCATCGCATTCATCCTTATTGTGGTTTTGCTTAGCTATTATAATTCAGCCAAAATTCTGAAATCTTTATTTTTCAATCAGAATCCAAATCAACTCATCAATTCTCAATCAGAATTTTAAATCATATCAACCACATTCGAATTCATCATCTAGATAGTATTAATGCTTACAATTTCAAGTCTTAGATTTACTCGTATATACTGCAGTTATACCCTCGGTATATACGGGTAGTCACGATCCTTGGAACTACAAGGTAAATACCATCATGTCTAGGCCTTAAGCAAGTCAGGGATTCCATACAATTGCGGTACTTCCATCTGAAGACCCAATTACCAATTTACGAATTTCAGTTTAAATATTAATTTGTATGAATTTTATCACACAATTACAACCTTTTACTACTTCTTCATAAATTTTTGACATTTTTGGCTTCTCAGTTGATCCTCATTAGCCAATTTGCTCTGATACCAGCTGTAAAATCCTTGACCCCACTACGCAACAAATTTGGGGATGCTAGCAGCGGAAGTAGCACTTCTTGCATGGGGCAGGGTCCCACACTTGGGGCCTCGCCCACAGATATCAAGACAAGAGACTAATCCATCGGTTCTTCCAAAACCAAACTCGGAAAAACTTCCCTTGCCTGGAAAGTACGGGCGATTCCTCCAGGATAACTTTTCTCTAACATAGGCAAAAGCCTGAACTAACTGCACTGATCTGACCAAACCCGTAAGTCCCATAATCAGATCAGGGAAAAGATTGTACTTGGATCATAGAGATCAATGCTTTTTTCCTCATTGAGAGGCACATCCGTTGATTCTTTTCCAGGATTTACCTCATCTATCGTACTATACAGAAATTGAGTCTCGATTTAGGGATCCATCAGTCCAGCCCAACCACTGTAGTGATGGGATCCAATTAGGAAAAAGAGTTCTCAGGCCCCCTAGCCGGATATTCATGCAAACATAAAACTATTCACACCACTTACACACCCAATATGAACTTGTCTTTTTCACAGATTTAACAATCTTTGAAACAATCATTTAATGAAACCATAGTGTTACTGATCATAATCCTCTGATTATCTAGTTGAATTCTAATTTCCAATTCCTTCCTTCATCGGTGTACCTATGGCATCATTGGCAACCAGAATGCTCACCACCTGTTCACTCAGGGGCCTTTTCAATAGTTCCTACCTCATAGTACCCGACAATATAATCACATAAAAATATCCAGATAAAATCTCCGTTGAAGATCAACAAGATCAACCAAGAGATCCATATAAAAGAGCCATGGACTCATCTGTTGAGGACCAGCAAGGTCAATCAACCAAATCCATACCCGAATTCAGAAAACAACTCTTACTCCTTGTTCCAATATCTTCCCCGACGTACTCGTGGGTATCTTCGGTGACCCAGAGCCCAAGCACCGTATGGTCAACACCCTCTAGGATCCTTCTTTCGCAGGTCACCTAGCGCTTCACTCATAGGCCGCTTCCTTGGTCCCTCATCCATTGTACCGGAAGCTCACCATTTAATCAAACCGAGGCTGGTCACCTCGGCCGACCTTGTTACGCGAGACGTCCTCCGATGACTCTCCGTTCAGCAGTTGCAACTTTAACAGATAGGTCTCCACGACCTTATTCACAAGACGGTCAAAATGCTTCCCCAGCATTCTTGACATAAAACAGTCATTTAAAAACAAATTTCACAAACAAATATAGTTCCAACGATATTTTCATCTTTTCTCATTACTCCGCATCCTTTCACATTAGACCCCATCTTTTTTTTCATCTTACCACAATTTCATTTTCATCATCGATCCCTATCACATCACATCATTCCTACATTAAATCACATCCAATCGCATCATCCACACATCAATCCACATCATCCATACATCCATCCACATCAATCCACATCTTTCAAACATCCATGCACATCAATCCACATTATCCACACATCAATCCACCTCATCCATACATCCATCGACATCAATCCACCTCATCCATACATCCACATCGACATCATCCACATCAATCTACATCATTCACTCATCATACACACACCAATCCACATCATCCAAACATCCATGCACATCAATCCACATTATCCACACATCAATCCACCTCATTTCATAAGCATTCCCATTCTCACATAATCACATCTTTTTCTATCTCATCACTTATTTCCTCGTTTATCCTCATCACATCTCACCCACTTGCATCTACTCATATATCTCATCACTTCACATACATTAACATCTATCCAGTTTACATCGCGTTTACATCGCATCTTATCACATTCATTTCACATCACATCTCATTCATTCACATCCTGATTCACATGCTAACACATTCATTCATGTCCCTTATCGTTCATTCACATCTCATTCATTCACATCCTGATTCACATGCTAACACATTCATTCATGTCCCTTATCGTTCATTCACATCACATCACATCCATTCACATCCCTTATCATTCATTCACATCCTATATCATTCATTCACATCCTGATTCACATCACATCACATCCATTCACATCTCTTATCATTCATTCACATCCCGATTCACATCACATCACATCCATTCACATCCTATATCATTCATTCACATCCCGATTCACATCACATCACATCCATTCACATCCCTTATCATTCATTCACATCTCAATTCACATCCATTCACATCCCTTATCATTCATTCACATCCTATATCATTCATTCACATCTCAATTCACATCCATTCACATCCCTTATCATTCATTCACATCCTATATCATTTATTCACATCTGAATTCACATAACATCACATCCATTCACATCCCTTATCATTCATTCACATCCCGATTCACATCATATCACATCAATTAACATCCCTTATCATTCATTCACATCCCTTATCACATCTCATCGCTTCAATTCTTGTTCATATCCATCACATTTACATCCACATATATTCTCCCACATACATCCACATCCATACTTATCACATACACATCCACATCTATCCTTTCACATACATCCACATCCATACTTATCACATACACATCCACATCTATCCTTTCACATACATGCACATCTATAGTTATCACATACACATCCACATCTATCCTTTCACATACACACATCCATATCCATTCTTTAACATACATCCACTTCTATTCTTCACATACATCCACATCCATCCATCCATTCATTCCCATCTATCAGATTCACATTACTTCTCATCACATTTATTCACCTCACATTCTCATCACATCTATTCTTATCACATCTATCCATCCATCCATTCTCATTTATTTGATTCGCATCACATCTATTCTTAGAATGCAAAAGAATCCTTATTTTTTATATAAAGATTCTTTACACATTTATTTATGCATAATTTAAATTTTAAGGAGAATAACTCTTTTGAATTAAAAATAAATTTCTTTACGGATCTTTCTATGCATAAAATAAAAAATTGATGAGAATAACTCTTCTGGAATAAAAATAAATTCTTTATGCATCTATTTATGCATTAAATCAAAATTGATGAAAATAACTCTTTTGGAATAAAAATAGATTTCTTTATGCATCTTCCTATGCATAAAATGAAAATTGATAAAAATAACTCTTTTGAAATAAAAATAAAGTTCTTTATGCATCTTTCTATGCATAAAATAAAAATTGATGAGAATAACTTTTTTGAAATGAAAATAAATTTCTTTATGCATCTTTCTATGCATAAAATGAAAATTGATGAAAATAACTCTTTTGGAATAAAAAAAAATTTCTTTATGCATCTTTCTATGCATAAAATCAAAATTGATGAAAATAACTCTTTTGGAATAAAACTAAATTTCTTTATGCATCTTCTTATGCATAAAATGAAAATTGATAAAAATAACTCTTTTGAAATAAAAATAAAGTTCTTTATGCATCTTTCTATGCATAAAATAAAAATTGATGAGAATAACTCTTTTGAAATGAAAATAAATTTCTTTATACATCTTTCTATGCATAAAATGAAATTGATGAAAATAACTCTTTTGAAATAGAAATAAATTTCTTTATGCAACCTTCTTATGCATAAAGTCAAAATTGATGAAAATAACTCTTTTGGAATAAAAATAAACTCTTTATGCATCTATTTATGCATACAATCAAAATTGATGAAAATAACTCTTTTAGAATAAAAATAAATTTCTTTATGTATCTTCCTCTGCATAAAATAAAAATTGATGTGAGAATAACTCTTTTGAAATAAATATAAATTTCTTTATGCATCTTCCTATGCATAAAATGAAAATTGATGAGAATAACTCTTTTGAAAAAAAAAATTCTTTATGCATCTTCCTATGTATAAAATAAAAATTGATGAGAATAACTCTTTTGAAATATTTTTTTTTCTTTATGCATATTTTTATGCATAAAATCAAAATTGATGAGAATAACTCTTTTGGAATAAAAATAAATTTCTTTATGCATCTTTTTATGCATAAAATGAAAATTGATGAGAATAACTCTTTTGAAATAAAAAAAAATTTCTTTATGCATCTTCCTATGCATAAAATGAAAATTGATGAGAATAACTCTTTTGAAATAAAAATAAATTTCTTTATGCATCTTCCTATGCATAAAATAAAAATTGATGAGAAGAACTCTTTTGAAATAAAAATAAATTTGTTTATGCATCTTTCTATGCATAAAATGAAAGTTGATGACTATAACTCTTTTGAAATAAAAAAAGAAATTTCTTTATGCATCTTCCTATGCATAAAATGAAAATTGATGAGAATAACTCTTTTGAAAAGAAGTAAATTTCTTTATGCATCTTCCTATGCATAAAATGAAAATTGATGAGAATAACTCTTTTAAAATAAAAATAAATTTCTTTATGCATCTTCCTATATGCATAAAATAAAAATTGACGAGAATAACTCTTTTGAAATAAAAATAAATTTCTTTATGCATCCTTCTATGCATAAAATAGAAATTAATGAGAATAACTCTTTTGAAATAAAAATAAATTTCTTTATGCATCTTCCTATGCATAAAATGAAAATTGATGAGAATAACTCTTTTGAAATAAAAATAAATTTCTTTATGCATCTTCCTATATGCATAAAATGAAAATTGATGAGAATAACTCTTTTGAAATAAAAATAAATTTCTTTATGCATAAAATGAAAATTGATGACAATAACTCTTTTTAAATAAAAAATAAATTTCTTTATGCATCTTCCTATGCATAAAATGAAAATTGATGAGAATAACTCTTTTGAAATAGAAATAAATTTCTTTATGCATCTTTCGATGCATAAAATGAAAATTGATGAGAATAACTCTTTTGAAATAAAAATAAATTTCTTTATGCATCCTCCTATGCATAAAATAAAAATTGATGAGAATAACTCTTTTGAAATAAAAATAAATTTCTTTATGCATCTTCCTATGCATAAAATGAAAATTAAACTTTTAGAATACACAATTGGTGGGGATTTCTCTTTTTGGATAATAAAAGATAAAACTTATTTCACCAATTTTTAAAAAATTTTGCCATAACCTCCTTTGTATGGCTGACCATTTTTCAATTTTTCCTAACTTAAAATTACTTAAAAATTTTTCCTAATTGACTCTTAACTAATCAAATTCACTTTTAAAAGAGAAACAATATGAAAAGTTTAATTCCAACAGTTAGATTACTTAACTAGGATAAAGAAGGACTCAATTTAAGAATGAGAAAGGGGGAAAGCCTTTCCAGCAAGGCATAGCTTCAGATTTTAAAGATAACAAAAATTAGAAAACCATTAAAAAAATAAAGAAAAAGTAAGATTTCTAACTTACATAAATTTCTGAGGGCTTTCCTTTAGCTTGATGGTTTGAGGGATCTACTCTTGTTTGCAACAAGAGTGGCCACCAATTCTTTAGAAGAGGAAAAGGTCAAAAACTAATGAATTATTAAGAAATTCATAGTTCTTGGCTCTGGGGTGGAGCAGAGTAATAGTGCATAAAACACTATTAAGCTTTAACAAATGGGGAGGCTTCTATTTATAGGAAAAAGTGAGCCTCTAACCAAGCAAACTGATTCTAGAATTTTCCAGATCACTTTGGTCAATTTTTGACCATTTTTTAGGTCAGTTTAGCTCACTTTTTGGATCTAGTTAAAGCAGGAGAGAGGAAAGATGAAAATATCTCAGTATTTGTGAGTTTAAAACTCAACCACACATGTGAAATAGGCGCCTCCTTCATGAGGAAAATTCCCCCACACTGAGGTATCAAAAATGCATCATTTCACTAAATATCTCTTCTTTTTTAACTAATATCCTTGTTCTTAGTCAACTCTTCATCTTATGTGAGTATTTACTCATTTTTAGGGAAATTTTCTTTATTTCTTCATTTATCTCTTCCATACATTTGGATATCTTATTGGTCCCTCAGAACCTTAATTTAAAAATTTTCAAAAATCTAGACCCAAGATAAGGCCTTTTGAACAGATTATAATTGATTTCTAATGCACCTTCTGAATATCCTTTTGAACTTCTATTTCGGGGGAATTTATTTTAATAAGAAGAGATATTTTTCCAACCAAAAATATCCAAAATCTGAATAACCTCTTTCTCTAGAACATTTTCTCTCTCTAAGCCAAAACAGGTAGAAAACAAGATCTTTTATATTTATGAAGAGGGATTTCTAAAGAGGGATTTGATTACAAGGGAAGATACTAGACATCCTGAGAGGCTTGGGAGGAATCTTACCTGTGACGTATGAATGCGCCACACACGTGGGCTGCCCTCATGAGGGAGTGCCTCTCCTGGGTCTACGCGAGAGATGGCTGTGCTTCTCTACGCGAGAGATGGGAGATGGATGCGCCACGCGTGGGTGGCAGCTTCACTGTGTGGGGGGGACTCTTCTCTGTGTTCGATTATTCCACGGGCGGATTTCTACAGATGCGCCATGGGGCGGTGTCCTGCTTGCCCTTATCGAAGGGGCTGGCCTCATGATCAACAGGGTCCTTGCACAGTCTCAGGGTGAGCAAAAAGCTGAGAACTGGGGGTCCTTGTCAACATGGCTTCGGAGGTTGCATAGTCAAGGTGAGCAAAAAGCTAAGAACAAGGTCCTTGTCAACTGGGGGCGGTGTCCTGCTTGCCCTTATCAAAGGGACAACATGGTCCTTGCCAACATGGCTTCAGAGGTTGCATAGTGAGGGTGAGAAAAAAGCTGAGAACAAGGTCCTTGTCAAACTGGGGGTGGTGTCTTGCTTGCCCTTATTGAAGGGGCTGGCCTCATGATCAACAGGGTCCTTGCCAACATGGCTTCAGAGGTTGCACAGTCAGGGTGAGCAAAAAGCTAAGAACATGGTCCTTGTCAATTGGGGGTAGTGTCCTACTTGCCCTTATCGAAGGGGCTGGCCTCATGATCAAAAGGGTCCTTGCCAACATGGCTTCAGAGGTTGCACAGTCAGGGTGAGCAAAAAGCTGAGAACAGGGTCCTTGTCAACTGGGGGCGGTGTTGTGCTTGCCCTTATCGAAGGGGCTGGCCTCATGCTCAATAGGGTCCTTGCCAACATGGCTTTAGAGGCGAAACCTCTTGATACCTGTGGAGGTGAAACCGGCAGCACGAAGGTGATAAGTTGATACCTGTGGAGGTAGAGCTCGAGGCGAGACCCTGACATGATGAGACGACTGGAACAGCAGGCGACTTGGAGGTGATGAAATGACTAGAACAGCAATAGGATGACTGGAACAGCAAGCAACTGATTGGACCCGGGAAGAGCATCACATCGCGGGAGGAGTGGGTATTTTCAAATGCAAGCGTGAACTTCATGCTTGCGAGAGGATTGGGTATTTTGAAATAGCGCCACCTCCTTTGCCCACATGGAGGGAGGTGGGGTTGTCGTTAATCTTGTATAGATAGGTACTGATCGAATAAGCATTCGCTAAACCTTTACTAACAGAAGCTATATCAATTAGCCCTATTGATAGAGAAATATCTTGCTCAATCCCAGCTATACTAAACAGAAGTTATATCTAGAAGAACCTGCAAGAAGAACCTGTAAAATATCCCATTAATGGTATGTTTATCCTATGAAGTTGTTTTACATTCTATTGTCTTGATTTTCCAGCCAACTTATAATTAAATGGATTTTAAATTTTGCAGCGTTTTGAAATTGAGAAAGTTATATATGTGGTTAAAAAGGAGAAACATATTGTAATAAGAGGGTTATGTTATAGAAGGTGTGTTCCCCAAACTAGAAAGCTAAATGCCTCCCTATAGACACAAACTTAAGTTTTTGTTTTTTTGGAAAGATTGGAGCATGTAATTCCTTACATGTGACTCTCTTATTAGTCAAAAACTAAACCTTGTTGGCTCACTAGATCCACCCTTTTTTTTTGCTCAACCTTTTATGATCTTAGATAGTTTTGAGGCATCTATTTTAATCATGATTGACTTGATCCAATGATACAACACTTCTCATTTCTTTTTTGCTCTCAACTAAAAAAAATGATTTTTTTTTGCCCCCCGCGCCCCCCCCCAATTTGTAACTACCCTCCAAAAAGCCCTCCCATTACCTACCTATGACTAAAAACAAGTTTTCTAATATCTAAATCATAATTCAAGCTTCATAATCACTGCACTTTCTTACTTTTAAATACCTAGACCACCAGATCATCATCACATCCATTGCATGTCCTTTTAAAAATGACATTTTTCATTCCTCTAAAAACACTACAAGGTTGAGGTTCCCATAGCAACATTGTTAGCATCACTATGGCCCCCTAATATGTGCTGCTAAGAATGTCGCATCAAACATGTCACATAATGACATTCTTAGCGACACATTCTGTGTCACTAAGCAACATTTTAAGGTTGACAAACTTATTAATATTTGTATTGCATAGCGACACAAACTGTGTCGCTATGCATATAATTATACACTGTAGTTATATCCCACATTGTGATTTGTATATGGTAGTTCTCTCTCTCTCTCTCTCTCTCTCTCTCTCTCTCTCTCTCTCTCTCTCTCTCTCTCTCTCTCTCTCTCTCCCCCCCAGCACACACATCTCCTCCTCCTCCTCCTCCTCCTCCTCCTCCTCCTCCTCCTCCTCCTCCTCTCTCTCTCTCTCTCTCTCTCTCTCTCTCTCTCTCTCTCTCTCTCTCTCTCTCTCTCTCTCTCGCACACACATTTCTTCTCCTCCTCTCTCTCTCCCTCTCGCACACACACATTTCTCCTCCTCCTCCTCCTCCTCCTCTCTCTCTCTCTCTCTCTCTCTCTCTCTCTCTCTCTCTCTCTCTCTCTCTCTCTCTCTCTCTCTCTCTCTCTCCCTCTCTCTCGTTATTGCTTTCTCTATCTCTCTCACACTCAAACTGGTGTGCTTGGCTCTCACACTCAAACTAATGTGCTTGGCTCTCATACGCAGACTGATGCCTGGTGCGCTCGGATCTCATCTCTGTGATTCCTCTCCATGGAGGTTGGCTGATAGTTCTTAATAATATCAGGCCTTTACTTGGTTATAAGATCAATAACATGTGAATATACTTCCTCCTTTAATAAGAGTTTGTTAATACAGACGATAGAATATAGAGCTTTAACCAATGACTTAACAAAAAGATATAGACCAAACATCACACTATGTGTATATAAAAATGGTTATAAAGTATAGAATATCCAAGTGGCTCGGTAACCAAAGCAAAAAATGTATATATACAAGTACTGCAACATGGATCCATGGCCATGTATAAAAACTTTGATGATTCCTCATGAAAAAGCAGAGTACAAAAACTCTTCAGATGCAGGAGTACAACTAATATAAGTTATGACTAGCTATAACTAATCTAATGCTCCTCCTTGTTCGAGCACTTACACCAGCGCCTGTAATCCTTCCTATCATCATCACCTTTGACACCCTGCAGCCCATGTCACTCGGTGGTCCTCCCTTTTTTTGCAATGAATCATGATATACAAATGAAGGTGATGGTCCTGCCTTTTGCAATGAATCACGATGATGGTGCTTGGGTGAGAGAGGCATTTTTCAAGGGTTCTTGGGTTTTCCTATAGCCAACTGCTATTGGTTCGTCGCACCGAGTTCAACGAACGAGATGTGATGGAGCTTCATTGGAAGGATCATTTAGAGGGATTCAAAAAATTGAGAAATGGGGACCTCGTGGCCATTGTACAACATGTGTACACGTCACGAGACATATATCTTCGTGAACAAACTCGATTCCCATGCAACTGTAATTATCATAGGGAAGGAAGGAGGCATGTGATATTACAATAGCTACATCTTTCATGTTTAATGATCTTATTTTTGGGTTGCAGATATTTTTGCTTCCAATTTGGTAGAGTAGTAATCATTTTTACGAAGCCTTACCGAAACATTTCAAGCACTCCATGTAGACATTAGTGAGGCACTGTTTTCTGGCAAAACCAGTGTAGATCTTCTTAAGGAAAAGATCTTCTTTCATCGGCACTCCTATGTGGTGCCAATGCATGACAGTGGGTTTGGTAAGCTAGAGATCATCACATCTCCTCTCCTCTCTTTTGTTGAATGGCCAACTCTTGATGCTTGGATAGTTATGGTCATGAAATCAAAGATGCTTTGTGATATACAAGGATCTTTGAAGCTTGCAAAGCCATCTCGATCTATGGGTCTTAGGTGGGTATGTCCAATTTGTCTTTTTGCTAAGATGTTTAATCAATTTACTTTCTCACAAACACTTACCATGTTTGTGTGTAAGAAAGTACTAGGTGATGACATTGTTGCCTTGCTTGGAGAGCAGTGGAACATTGTAGAGGGGCAACATAAGGATGATACATTCAAGTGCAAAATAGTAGAGTTCAGTGTTACATTTTGGTATCTTAAAGCTCGTGCTACCTTATACATTTGCTTTTATTACGAACGGTGGATGAAGAAAAATAGTAGTTGGGTCAAATTGCAAGCTGATGAACAAGTTGTTTTTCCTCTTGACATATGCTTTAGGTTTCCCAATGGTGTGGTGGAAATTGTAAGTGCAAGCAGGCAGCACTGGAGCCTCCTAAATATTAGGGAGCACCTCAATATCATTGGAAGTGAGGATGTAAGTTGGGCATAGTTCAAGGTGACAAATAGAAAGATTCGAATATGCGAATGGAGTCAAAGATCTTAGTAGATGCTAATTGGGAATATGATTGTATAAGCATGACTTAATAAGAAAGCTTTGGAGTTTTTTAATGAAGTCTATTTAGAATTATAATATTTTCCTTCGACTCTTGGGATTTTGTAAATTTACGTACGTAATTCATCAATGAAAAGTTTTGTCTTATAATTGCTATGCCTTTGTAATTTTTTTTGTTGTTCTTTTAGAATTACAATATTTAGAGCTCTTTTTATGAAGCCCTTGAAGAGTTCTAATATTTTCCTTTTAGAGATGTACTCGAGTCACGAGATGACAATTATGGCACAATATCTCAAAACCATTACAAACTCATGTTTCTACCTTGAAAAATTTAAGTACAAATGTGTTTTAAGTAAAAAAACATCATAAAAAGAGAATAGAATTTCTCAATCTTTACAAAAAAGATTATAAAATTAGAAGAAAATTTTTTAAATATTTACAATGATAAATAGGGAGAAGAATGAAGCTTTCTGTTTTGTCTCCATCTGGAGCCTCTGGTTTTGTCTCCATGTCCCCCTTTGTCTTCTCTGGTTTTGTGGTCTCCTTTGTCTCCATGTCCATATCCTTGGACTGTTTCTGGTTATTCTTACTAGCAAACTTGAGTTCCTTCTTAGCTTTCTTGCCAACACCCTTCTTGACACCCACTTAAGGACAATTTTTCTTTGAGATACTTCTTGATTTAATACCCTTGGTTTCTTTATGTGTGCCTTGTTGAGGAGAACCCTTGGTTTCTTTATGTAGAGTTCCTTGCTTAAACATAAAATGCTTTAGTGGTGAATGTACATGCATTTTCTTCTTCTTCTTAGATGGAGAGGCTTGCCTTGGGGGTAGTGGAGAATCTGGATCATTCGAAGTAATTGAATTACTCAAAATAATATTGATAGCTCTTTCACAAACACTCCATCCACATCCAAAACTCGTAAGAGCCAAGAGTCTATTAAATTAAGAAAATTTCTCAGATTTAAAAACAAAGAACTATAGATTTACTGCAAAAAATTAAGTAAAGATTTACTGTAAAAATAGTGGGTTTTTAACTTAACCTACACTACTATCAATCTCGGTATATTTAGACAAAAGATATTTCCACACATTGGAAATAACATACCATTCACGAGGTAGAATCTTTTTGTAAAGCCACTAGCTGATTCAGAAATTATATTCTGCCTCCTTTTTCAAATTTGGATATTTATCTTTAATAGTCGCAATAGCTCTCGTACATGCCCTATTAAAAATTAAATTTGAATATAAGGAAAAATAAAGTATGAAGCTTAGAAGGAAGATCGATATTGAATTTATTAAGGAGAACTATTTACAATTTAATTTGCCCATGCATGCCAATTAGGCTAAAAAGTAAAAGAAATACTTAAGAAAGCAAATATCATATGTATTTAAACACATAGGAATCATCAATTAGAGACGAACCTCTCTACATATGGCAAAACAACAAAACAAATGTTCTTATTTTCATTGGCTTGAAATAGGATGTCAGCTCGGAAGTCTTCTTCTTCATATCAATCAATGCAGGGGACACTAAGGGATCACAAATGAATATTTCGTTGACTTGATTTTGAAGCAATTCCTTCATAAGTGCCTTGAAAGAGTGTATAAAGGAAAAATAAAGAAAATAGAAAATAGTCGTACATTATTAACATATGAGAAAATAAACATATGTGAAAAATGTAGTCATACCTTAAACACATGAGAAAAATGTAGTCATACCTTAAACACACGAGAAAAACATTATCATTGATCTCCTGATCCTTCTCTACAAGCATGTAAATGTCCCCAGGTGCAATATAGAGATAGTCTTCCTCCAGTGTGCCAACATTGCAGATAAGCTTCCCTAGTACTTGGGCAAGCCTCTGAGAATTGGCTTTCTCCAACTGCACAAGGGTCTCTAAGCTATCATGCACATGTGAGACCTTTTCCTTCAACTCCTCCTCCTCCTCCTTTCCTTATTTTCCTTGCATCGAAGGTATCAAATATTTAAAAGTGAGTACTTTTATATGTGTGTACAGTACCTGTTCACATTGTTGCGGTAGTACTAGTGTGTCCTTCTTACTTTGCCAAAACTTTGTGGAGTCAATAGTTACAAAGCCACTTGCATGGCGTTTGATTGTTGCATTAGGGCCTCTTTCCACCACGTCCTTAAACCACTTTACATCCAAAACATACACAAAGAAGCGTCGAAAGTTCAAGCTTAATAATATCTTGGATTATGCCACAATAATCATCCATGGCTCCATTGGCTCCCTCAAAGCTAGCAATGATGCCGCAATCTTGTGTGTTTCTCTTATCATCAATCCTTTGTGTTCGAAAATGCTTGCCTTGACACCATATAGCATTGAACATAGTGCACTACACCAAGATAAAATCAATTAAATAAGCAATCTAAATTATTGAAAGCTCCTAACTTATGCATAACATTCTATATACCGACCTTGCTCATGCATCCCCTAGCATACTCCCATTCTTCCATTGTGATATGCATCCCCTCGTCTTTCTCTGCTTTCTCCATTTCGTCAAGTAGCTAATCCACATGAATATCCTTTGGAAGTGCTCTTAGATACTGAGGGTATGGCACACGAGATCCGTGGTGTGTACGAAAGAGGGCCCTTTCTTCTTGTCTTCTTGCCTTCGCATCCTCGTATCTTGTCACCCATCTTTTCATCACATCACTATTAAGCACACAATAGAGGTTGATATTATTAAGCAACTCCGTGTCTATTACTTTGTTGCGTCCTTTCCCTTGAGGCACAATAGAGGTCATCCTTAGGTCTTCATCATCTCTCCATAGTCGTGGGAGAGAGCTATCCACATCAACAAGAAACTCAAAAATATATACAAGTGACTCTTGTATCAACCAACCCTCAACCATGCTACCTTCGGGTCTTGCATTTTGTGTCACGAAACCCTTCAAGGTCTTCATGAAGTGCTCGAGGAAGAACAACCATCGTGCATGTATACTACCACATATAGCAATCTCATCCACCAAATGCACTATGAGATGTAGTTGGCTTGTGAGAATAGAACGTGGAAATGTCTCCTCCACTAAACAAAACACCTCCACTGACATAACTCGAGCATTCTCAAGCGTGGTGGGATCTATTTCCTTTGAGCTCACATACCTAGAAATGAAAAAGTACACCATATTAGTAATATGAACACCTTGCATGGAGCATTGATACGCATCACATTTTGTATCATGTAAAGTACCTCACAAGCTTGCTCATCTTGTAAATACAATCTCTCACGTCCTTCAATGCACTACGAGAAATGCTAGTAGGTAGTATGAACTAAACACACGAGGAATGGTTGATTAGTTGCTTCTAGTTCACTCACAAATTTGAAAGGAAAAAGATATTATGCACATAAAATACTTACTTGGAGCATCTTGTGCCAATCATGAGATTTCAAGCCACATAATTGCTCTACAGCTCTTTTCTTGCTCTTTGTAAAGGTCCCCTTCAAACACCTCATGCATCCAGTGCGAGTACGAATTGTAGTAATAGCACGCTTCACTGCGACCATCTCTAGCTTTGAAAACCTCCACGGTGCACGAGGTAAAAAAACACGCCCATTTGGTCTTTCTTGTGGCCAAGCTTCACGCATCCTCCCTGTGGTACGTAGATCCTCCCTTATGCCTACGGAATCTCGTGTCCCATTCAAATGTTCCCAAATGGTAGATGCCACATTCTTGAAGATATGCATGGGATCAAACATGTGATTGATCTTGAGGTGGGACCAATATGGTAAACGATAAAAGATGGAGTATCTAAACAAAAGCTAGTGGCAATCTTTATTTTTTGCCAATATAGCACACAATAGTTACAAACTCTTACCGGCTCATGCCAAGTGGTGGAGGAGTCATGGAACCGTCCCAAATTCTCATCCAATCTCCCGCTGTGAGTGATTGTGGGAGGACTTCAAGGGGCAACATATCTAGGATGATCAAGTGGGAGAAATCGATGGTGATTCTCATAAATGACCTTATTCAATGCATCTGCCCGTGAGGCAACAAGCGAAGGACCACAAACAGGACATGCACGATAACCCGATGTAGTGAGACCTGAACAATAGACGCAATTAAGTTTAGGGTGCCACATCCTTTGCCTACTCATAATTAGAAGTGCAATGCTTACCTGAACACTCGCCATAGCCTGGGAAGTCATGCATCGTCCACATCAAGATTGCTTTTTGCAGTTGAAGTCTCGTGTGACGAGGAAGGCCTGCTCACATCATGCACCTCAATACCTCTCCAAAGTATCTCTAGCTCGTCAATCAAAGGCTCCAAATAAACATCAGGATTTTTGACTTTATGTTTCCCTGGAATTAGAAGGGATAACATAACATGTATTTTGGAGACTTTCCACACTGAGGATAATCTTAACGAGACCAACTACCCCTTATGGCTTTGGAATGTCATCATTGGCATAGGTAGGGGAGATGCTAACCCGTTTTGTTGTTAACACAAAAGTGTTCTCTACCACATATGGGAGTAGTAGACAATAAGTGTTATGATCCCATCACTACAGTGGTTGAGTGGTTGGCTAACCCATGGGACTGGATGGGGTTAGGCTGGACTGATGGATCCGTAAATCGAAGGCTCAATTTCTGTATAGTACGATAGATGAGGTAAATCCTGGTTAAAAATTGTTCTATGGAAAAGAATCAATGGTTGTGCCTCTCAATGAGGAAAAAAGCGTTGATCTCTATGATCCAAGTACAATCTTTTCCCTAATCCAATTATGCTTCATCGCTTCTTGGAAGTATGGCTGGTACAAAGCAAACTGTGAGTAAGGATGGTTTACCCACCAGATCCCTCCCTTCCGAAACAACAAGATTCAGAGCCAAAGCCAGAGCCAAAGCCAAAGGCAACAACTTCTAAGCAACCATTAGAGAAGAAACCAATAAAGGGTAGAACCAATTTATCTAAGGCAAGAACTTTCCTTTAGAGACAAAAGAAATTGTTTGCTGAGACACGGCAAGCACAAAAGTCTACACATCTTCTCATCCCTAGAGCACCATTTCTGAGAATTGTAAGAATAGTAAGTGACAGTATCAAAGAGCAAGGACATTATAGATGGCAAAGCAGTGTAGTGGCATGTCTTCAAGAAGCTTTTAAAGACTATATTATAGACTTCATGAATGATAGCTTCTATGTGTAACCCATGCAAGAAGAGTCACTTTGATGGACAGGGACATGACACTTGTTAGCAGGGTGAGGTACATGTTTGACAAATTTCTTCATCCCTTGCTAAAAATGAGGGATAAGAAGCCTTTGAGATTCTCACAATTCCCCCAGCATTGAAAAGGAAATCAAAGGCAAACTTGTATTTGTGTTTGAATTAGGTTGTCTATCAGCCAATGGTGGATAATAACAGATGGTGGCATGTCATACCTGTTATGCCACGTTCCAAAGTGATGTATAGTACATTTACGAATATGGAGCGTATGGAGGATGATCATGGCCATGGAGGTGATGATGACCGTGATAGAGAGGAGGATGATCATGAGATAGGAGATACAGATATTGAGGCCATTACCCGCCGTGAGGACGAGCCTACCATTGGTAATGCTGATTTCGATGAGCACATGAGTAGGACAAGTACTAGTGGGTTGAATGTATTTGTAGATCTAAACACTTGTTTGGATTTTTAAGTAGATAGTTTGGCAAGGGTTGATCTCATTGAGGATGAGATTAAACCGCCATCATTGATATTGGCTAAACTATTTTACATATTGTCTCATTCTCCTCACCTCACTTATTTTTTGTATATGTGGGTTTGCAAAAAAGCATTGATGTTTTTGTTAAAATTATGTGCTTTGGTAATCATGGACAATTTTTAGAAAGCAGTGATGTACATTTACTAGCCTACACCAAAATCTCACTTTTTGTACTCTTTATTTTGCGTCTAAATACGCGTCTAATTCTCAGTGTAGATGCACTAATAGACGCCCTAATACATGCGTAAATAGACGCGCTGTTAGTAGATGCAGTGTTAGATTCTCACTATAGACGCCCTAATAGATGCATCAATACACGCTCAAATACACGCGCTATTAGACAGGCTGTTAGACGCGCCCGTAATTTCTCTATTCAAGCAATGCCTATAGACGCGCCCGCTATTTTGCGCGTCTATCAAGCGCGTCTATAGTTGCTTTGTGTTGTTGTGCTAGCCTTTGTTTTTTGGAAGCCATGGCCATCACAACCAACATAAGCACCATCGTCATCGTCATCATCATCATCATCACCTCTCCCTCTCCCTCTCCCTCTCCCTCTCTCCTTCTCTACTTCACACACACACACCCCCTACACACATTCACATGCACACACACTCCTTCTTGATGGATCTACACACACCCTTCTTAATGATCCCTCTCCCTCTCCCTCTCTCCTTCTCTGCTTCACACACACACACTCCTTACACACATTCACATGCACACACACTCCTTCTTGATGGATCTACACACACCCTTCTTAATGGATCCGCACACCCCCATGACAACATGTATCAATAGTAGGAATAGAGATTACCTCCATAGCCTTACCTTCATACTTAAGGTCTATTGAGATATCGAGCTCATCCAGTGAGGCGGTGGACACTGATGACCCGCCTGGGGGATAGTCCCCACACTTACACCACTGGCATGGTTGGTGAGATCTTGGGTGATACGCGGCCAGTGGGTGACAGGCTGTGTGACAGCCATTCTAGAGACTGGCATAGTTATCGCGCCAGCTCATTTAGTCAGGTTCACACTATAGAGAACCCTTGTATGTATTGGTTGAGTACCTTTCATATTGTGTGTACTCTTATCTTTGTATATGGTGTGTTGAGTGTTGAGTGAAGAAGAAGATTTTCAGCCTCTCACCTTGTGTGTTCTTTATTAGGGTTTTGTGTGTGTGTGTGTGCTTGCAAGAGCTCAAGCTCTCTTCCCTCCTCCCTGCATCTTTTCATGGTATCAGAGCTTGGTTCGTGCTAAGGGCTGAGCTGCAAGCAAGAGAACCATAGGAAGCGGTACGAGGGTAAGAGCTTCAACTACTCTTCCCTATTTGCGTTGGTGACTACACCCTTGTCGGGAGCTCTACGGGAGGCACCGGCAAATGATCTCTGATTGAGGAGCTTTCTTCGCGGGAGTAAAGCTATAGGGCAAATATACTATTCTATCGGACAAAAAATTTTGGGCCAAAATCGCGTTTTGGGCGCGTCTGGATCTCCGTTTTTCAGAAAGCAGACGATTTCGAGCACTGCAGGTAAGTCATCAATTCTCTGCAGAACTATGTTTTAAGAACTGCAGGAACGCAGATTAACTGTGCAGACACTGTGGGTGCTGCAAAGTTGCCATTGGGTGTATGTATGCACATTGAAGTCACTAGTTGTGACATTTGAGAGTACTACAGTACCGCTGCAGAAAATACAACAGTTTGTGCAGAAAAAACCAGAGTGCTGTTTCTGGTAAAATTGTGTGTTTGGCAAGATGTCAAATGATGGGATAACCCAGATTGTGGTAGAGAAGCTTGATAAGAATAACTTCCATGCTTGGAGGTTCAGGTTGACAAATTTCCTAATGGGAAAGGGCTATTGGGACTAATAGAAGGTGAGCATGAAGAGGCACCAGAGATACCGGACATAAATCTGACTACTGCAGATGTGAAAGAGTTTAAAGACTGGAACCAAGGAGCCAGGAAAGTTATGTATTGGCTTTCCATTAGTATACAGGACACCATGATTGGGCACATTCAAGATGCCAAGTCCCCTAAGGAGGCGTGGGACACCTTGGTAAAGCTCTATGAAACAAATACCAAGGCACGTAAGATATAGTTGAAGAATGAACTTCATACTGTGGAGAAAAAGAGCATGTCTGTGAATGACTATGCGCTGAAGATAAAGGGTATTGTGGAATCCCTTGCATCTATTGGTGTGTCAGTAGATGATGATGACAAGGTGGAAGTCTGTCTACGTGGTCTCGGGCCACAACACAAGGCGTTCAAGACGTCTATTCAGACTCGGAAAAACATTCCCAACTTTATAGATTTGGTGTCTATGCTAAATATAGAAGAGAAGAGCTTGGGTGAAGACCAACAGTCTTCACAAACCAAAAACAGTTCGGAGCAACAGGCCTTCTACACAAGTTCAGGAAGAGGACGAGGAAGAGGAGGCTGTGGACGTGGTCAAGGAGGTGGCCGAACAGGTAATCAGAATTATGGCCAGCTCCAGCAACAACAACAGTCCCAGAATACACAACAACAACAACAACAACACACAGGTAGAAGAGGCAAATTCAGAGGCAGGGGGAGTCAAAGAGGCCATGGAAATTGGCAAAGGCAATATAATGATGCACGTGAATGCTATTATTGTGGTAAGCCTGGACATGTGCAGGCAGAATGTTATAAGAAGCAGGCTGACATGCAAAATGGGAAAGTGCAGCAAAACAACTATGCATCCTCAAGCAAAAATAATGAGGACAATGAAAGGTTGTTTGTTATGCAGCATGTCGTGAATGCCATGTCTAAAAATGTTGAAGCAGCACAAAAAGATGACATGTGGTATGTGGATTCAGGTGCTTCGAACCACATGACAAGTCATGGGGAGTGATTCAAGGAGATGAAAAACCCGGAAAGACCAGGTTTTGTGGAAATAGGGGATGACACTGCTCATCCAATTGCCCATGTTGGAGATGTGCCATTGTCTATGCAGGATGGCAAAGTGAAGTACCTTGCAGATGTACTTCACGTTCCAAACATAACAAAGAATCTAGTTTCAGTTGGCCAGACGATTGAGCAGGGTTTGCAGGTTCGGTTTAACCCTGATGGTTGTTATGTTGAAGACTTTAAAGACAAGTGCAGGTTGGTTGCAAAAGGCAACAGAGTGGGCAGAATGTTTACGTTGAATGTAGACATGCCTGAAATGAGTGCTGCGATGTTTGCAAATGGTTCAGGAACTGTTGTAGACACAGACATTTGGCATAAAAGAATTGGACATATGAATGTGCAGCGAATGAAGTCTATGCAGACTAAAGGAATTATGACAGGGCTGCCAAAGTTTAAAGTGGAAGGTATATAGAGAATATGTGAAGCATGCCAATTTGGAAAGCAAACAAAGCATGTATTCCCACGTAATAGATATGTGAGCAGAAATAAACTAGATGTTGTGCATTCAGATGTATGGGGTCCTACGAAGACCATGTCTATGGGAGGCTGCAGATATTATGTGACATTTATTGATGACCACACAAGGAAAGTGTGGGTATATTTCATGAAGGAGAAAAGTGAGGTGTTCACTCACTTTCATGTTATACCAAGCTCTTGCGAATGACGTTCTTCAAATGCTCCACCTCCTTGTCGCTGATTTGGAAGGCCTTGGCCAGGATAGCATCATCGATGGCCGGGTTGGATACGAAGGTGGCCTTGGCGACCTACGAGGTGCCGGGGTTCTGGCTAGTGAGGGCGGAAATAGCCACGGCGGGCTCGTTGCCGCCCATGTTGAGCTAGAAGTGCACAAGGCCTTTGGAGAAGATGAAGAGCTCCCTCTGTCTTATGGTCTAGGAGAAGAGCTTGTTTTCGGTGGTGACAAAGCCCACATACAGGGATCCCTCCTCCACGTACAGAAGCTCGGACACCCGGGGGTGGACATGTGGCGGGTTGAGGCCGCCGCCCCCACCGCGAAGTCGATGCGGGCCATGGAGATGCCGAAGGTGTTGACACCCGGGAAGTTGGCCACGTAGGCCAGAGTGACGGCCAATCCCAAGCGGTTGGATGTCTTGCCAGCCTTGGCGATGAACGAAGACGCGAAGTCCTCCGCAGTCGCAATGGCGGCATCTTTGCATACGAAATCAAATTTCATTGTAGTCAAAAATTTCATTTTCAAGTCTGCTTTTCCTCCTAAATGTCCAAATTGACCTCTCATTAACCTTCCTCCCTTCCTATTCCATCTCTTCAATAGCCATCAAGCCCGAAACCCTAATCTGCATAGCATCTTTACATTTTCTTTCTCTATCTCAATCGCCCAACCCTAATCTCACTACTATAGCTTCACAATTGATATGGCTGCACCACGAAGAAGACCAAAAGATGAGATTGAGGAGATCTCACTGTACAACAAGAGGGACGATGATGGTGCTTGGGTGAGAGAGGCATTTCGTAAGGGTTCTTGGGTTTTCCTATAGCCAATTGCTATTGGTTGTTGGCACCAAGTTCGACGACGACGAGATGTGATGGAGCTTCATTTGGTGGAAGGGTCATTTAGAGGGATTCAAAAAATCAAGCAATGGAGACCTTGTGTGGTATCGAATATGTTTATGAAGTAGTACAAAAGACTAAGTGAAGTTTAGTTAAGACTAAGGTTGTTTTACTATGATCAATCCCTCGCATGTCACATGGACATATTTGAACAAGAAGGTGTAGGACCTAGAGTGGAAAACTAGTCTCGGGTTGTTGCAAGATCATGGTGTCCAGTATTGTCCAGTTTATGCTAGACTGGGAAAATGCTTGGAGAGAAAATTTTGGGGAGCAAGGTACGTCAAATGAGATCAAGCAACTAATATAAAATACACATGCATTTAAATTAACCTAATATAACTTAAATTAGTCTAATTAAATTAATATAAATTAGTCTAATTAATCAAAAATTAATAAAAAAATATGATGAAATGATTAAAAAATGATGTTTCAATACTTAGAGTGATCCAATTTGTTTTTCCATAGATGCACCATTACAAGAACACTAGTCCCTATAGGTTTTAGATGATTTACATCACAAATGTAATGTCACTAAAATTAGATTATTATAATATTTGTAGGCCTTCTGATATCTTGGAAGAATTTTGGAAAAGAGATCATTAAAAAATCCAACCATTGGATTTGCAGTTTTTATTAACCACCACGTTCTACTAATGTCTCAGTATCTACCACTCTTTTCATCTACAAGATTGTGGCATTTAGTTATTGTGGGTACAGAAAGTGACGTATATTATAACACTTTAAAGACCTTGAAATATTTAAATAAAATAGACAAATAGCTTAACATTTTCTCAAAAATCAAGTTAAGCTCTATATTATGTGAATATCTAAGGTATAAAGTGGGAATCTCACATGAGTATATGTAAAAGATATTAGCATTTTATGGAATCAATCCAAATTTGGGATAGGGTGTATACATTAACTTTGTACCTAAGAAAATGAGGACTTTTGACTATCTAATGCTAAAATAGATTATGCAACTATATTTTCAACTTTGAATGTGATGTTCCAATAAAAGAATTTGAAAGGAAATTTCTTCATTTGCTAGGAGAGATTAGCTACTAAAGGTAAACACATGCTTGCTTTTTGATTGTTTGTAGGGTGTCTAAGTGGAAAAAACTAGGTACCCTCATCCTGTAAAGTAACCACCCTCCCATGTGAGCCCAGTCGTCCGGGAGACGAGTCAGCCTAGGTTCCACTCTATACATCCAATTCTATATGTCCAATGTGAGGCGTGCATTGTCCTACACATGAAGCAGTGCCAGTCCGTGCTGTGAGTCTCCCTCTAGAATGATGTTAGGTGATCGGTGTATCTTGTCTCGACTAGGTGTCGAACATCTGTAGGTGTTTGTAGGATTGCATATAGAGAAGGGGGAATCCCATAAGGCTACCCTAGAGCAGAGCCTTGTGCTCTTGTTGTGGGCATGGGGGAGCTATTGAACCAAGGGGTGAGGAGGTCCCCAGGCTATGCCCACCAGTGGGCAAGAGGGGCTATCGGCCAGCCAACCGAGTGGGCCACATGCCCTGGAAGCTGTCGGGGCTAGTTATTAACTGCCTAGATAGCCAGCCCAACGGCTGCTCAACAACTAATTGGTTTTCTTGGGGTGGCTGCTCAACAACTAATTGGTTTTCTTGGGGTGGCCAAACCATACACAAGCAAGGGGAAGCTCCAATCTTGCAGATATTCAGGACCCAATATTGTGTCTTCTTCTCCCTCTCTCTCACTTTATTTTTTCCACATCTACTTTAGTTTTGTGCGTTATTTTTGTCACTCATGAAAGATTGCTGAATTTTGAGAATTAAAGTTACTGATTTGGTCCCAAAGATTCTGCATGTTATACTAAGCAGCTCTCCATCATTTTGGTGGTCTTCAGCCCAAGACCCTAAGAAGGTGTGGACTTTAGAATCCCAAGGGGCCAGTAAGGCCCTAAGCTATGCCCACCAGCCCTTGGGCAAGGCAGGTTGTTGGGCTAGCCCTAGGAGCCATGGCCAAGCAGTCGACAGGGCCCCGGCCCTGCCTAGCCCAGCTGGTTGAGTGTGGTCAGTCCCGCACTGTTTGTGCATGGCTGTCGACAACGAGCAACCTCCACACCCTCTCTCTCTCTCTCTCTCTCTCTCTCTCTCTCTCTCTCTCTCTCTCTCTCTCTCTCTCTCTCTCTCTCTCTCTCTCTCTCTCTCTATTTGTCTACACATCTACTTTAGTCTTTCAAACATGGATGCGTATTGTTACCATGAATTATCTCTTCGGTGTTTGAGTAGAATCGTACACTCTTGTAGAACACCTTTGCGGCTCCAGCCAGCTTCCAACTCTCACTCGAGCTCTGTGAGGACAAACTTCGTGCTAACCTCGTCCTAGTTCCTGCATTTAAATGAAAACTCTGTGTTTATTAACCAATTGAATTACAATTTACAACCATCTCATATTGTAATCAAAGATCTCTTATCCCCATAGCTTGTGGACCTCAGGCATATAGAGGTCCACTAGGTCTCGAAAGTTGACGACGGAAAACCTTGCCTCTGTCTCGGCCCACTATGTGTCCTTGCTTGTCAATGGAGAACTCTACGCCCACGTTCCCTATACAAGATCGTGGCACCAACGGTGGTGGGACTGTCTGCTTGGGCAGATCTGTGACACTCCGCTCGTCACTCCTATAATGAAATTAAAACAAATAGTTATTAGACATTGAAATAACTAGTATAAAATACAAAACATACTTCATACCTATGTTGACGATGCCTCTGTGGAGGCTCCTGGGTGACAACACTAGGCTCCTATGTACCTCTCATCTATGTCCTATATAATTGACCAAATATAGGTATTATAGCCATTTTTTAAATAAATGATAGCTCAAAAGAGACAAATTATCGAAATTATACATATTCATCTGGCTGTATGGTGCCACGTTCTGCTCCTGATCCTAATCCTTTGGTGCCATGTCGAGCTCTAGATCTTGATCCTCCATGGCTAGCTCTAGATCCTGATCCCCCTCCTCTTGACCCTCCTGCTCTAGATCCTCCTCCTCCTCTCACAGATTTAGAGGTGCCCTTGCCAGGGACAAAGGGCCGCAAGGAGCAAGAGAGTCAAGTGAGGGTAGCCTCCAACTTGTCAATGCTCAATACAAGATACTCTCCCATGTACTCCTCTATCTCATCTCTACTCAAACCTAGACTCCGCAATACTCTCTTGATGGCTTTCAAGAGACCTGACTTCCCGAAGTCTGCCATGGATATCTATACACATGTAGAAGGATATTGTATCTAAACTTATAAGCAGACAATAACAATCCACTAGTACATGTATGCAAGATAAAAGATGCACACAATGTCAAGAATGGCAACAACAACAAAATATCAGACTACCGGGAATATAAAAGATGCACACAACATCAAGAATGGCAACAACAACAAAATATCAGACTATCAGACTACCAGGAAAAAAATCGATAGTTCCATTAAAATATAGAAATAGTATATTATAAAAGAGTACTTTAAATTCATAGTTCCTAAACATTTTGTTGAGCCCGTTGCACTATAGCAGCAGCGAGCTCAATACGAGCTCTTGTTTATTTAGTGGAATCAATTAGCTGATTTTGTTTCCACTTAGTGATGTCCTTTGAAAGCTTTGTCTCTGGGCTTTATTCACATCAGCTAGACTTGTCCCGCCACACATTATCGTGCCCCAATAAAGATCCACAACATAATGTTTCCTTTGAAGTGCATTGTGGTAAGCTCTCTCTCTCTCTCTCTCTCTCTCTCTCTCTCTCTCTCTCTCTCTCTCTCTCTCTCTCTCTCTCTCTCTCTCTCACACACACACACACACACACACACACATTCAAATAAGTGCCCATGTGACCATCGTGTGCCATGATGATCTACTCCAATGTTGATGTAAGCCATGATTCTTATGCAACTATGCTCTATGGAGGAGTGATGCTCTAAATGAAATGATGGGTTTAGCTTATATGCAAGGAGGAGTATTTTCTAAGCTAATAGCCCATGGGAGGTTGTAATGTTGGCCGATAGCCAATGGGCATGTGTAGGGCAAGCCACTGATGATGACTAACCATGCCCTCATAGGGCCAAGAAGCTATCTTTTATGGGTTGGCCCTGCCATGGCTTGTTGTGTCCCAAGGCTTACCTAAATGCTCCTTATGCAAACAACTCCCTGACACTAACTGACTATTATTGACCCTTAGCTGACCTTGTCCCTAGTTGAGGTCATTGACTAGGGACACCATAACCACAATAGCCAAAACACCATATCTCCAACATGACATTGACATCGAGGTCTAGACCATATAACCCAGAGCACTATGTGGTTTTTGTAGCTGGTCGAGTTTCCTTAGTTATGTTTGCTCTACGTCTTGTAACACTCATGAGCATTTATCATGGCATTCAAGCACAAGGAGCATCTCCAACATCATGTACCATAGCCTAACCAAGCATTTACAACAATTAAATCATGTACCCAAGCATAGATCACAATATTTACAGCATGTGTAGTGTATGGGGCTTCTATAGTAACTACAATAGTACATAAGGCATTAAAAGAATTTAGGGCATGCATCACAGCAGGTTGGGACCCCTACAACCATCCAACAACATAGAAAAAGGCTTTTGGGCATTTATGAGCCATGGAGGACCCTGACAAATAGGCTATGATAAATAGGCTAACAACATTATCCTCGCCAACCAGCAGAATAAATCCATATTAAAAAAAAGGCATCATTCATTCCAATCATCTCCTCATTCTCAACGTTCCTAGCCATCCAACAGTAGCCCACTCCCTCAAGCCATGCCATCACACAACCTCAAAGCCGTGCCGTGACCCCGT
Organism: Cibotium barometz; assembly: GCF_041138505.1. NCBI lineage: Eukaryota > Viridiplantae > Streptophyta > Polypodiopsida > Cyatheales > Cibotiaceae > Cibotium > Cibotium barometz. The sequence continues at coordinate 10,461,432 of NC_141091.1, forward strand.
CCCCGTCGTGTAGTGAGTCCGCCCCTCGGGCTGTGTCGTGCTGTTGTTGAAAGAACGGTAAAGGGGGAGGAGACATACACACAGGAGCAAACCCTAATGTATATTGCAAACCCTAACCATAGAGGGAAGCCATCTCCCTTCTCACACAATGCACAATGCCATAATCCATAATACACACAACACTATGAGTTGTGTCCACACACATCTAACCCTAGCTAATGTCCACACACTATGACCAGCTGGACACGCGGTCATTTATGTCTCACACATGTTCCTACCTAACATGCCAGCACATATAGCATAGCTAGCTCACACCACTGACATCGAGCTTGAATCTCAACAGCCCCTCTCAAGCTCATGATGTACTGCCGATGAAGATGTAAATGAGCTTGGGATATCAAGACTCTCAACACTCCCCCTCAAGCTCATCCCATGTACTCCCAACATAGTACGGAAGTACTCAAACTTCTCCCTGCTAAGTGGCTTTGTAAAGATATCTGCCACCTGCTCATCAATCTTCACATACTGTAGATCAACTGTACCATCCAACACCTTCTCTCTGACAAAGTGATAATGGACCTCTATGTGTTTGGTCCTCACATGAAACACTGGATTCTTTGCCAACTGTATACTGCTCATGTTGTCACAATGAATGACAACTTTGCCATCAATAGGCTCACACAAATCTGTCAAGAGACTCTTTAACCATATATCCTCACAAGTAGCAATGGCTGCACCTCTGTATTCAGCCTCTGTAGTACTGGATAAAGCAACTGCAGGTTGCTTCTTGCTACTCCAACTCACCATGGCACTTCCAAGTATAAAAGCATAACCACTAGTAGACCTCCTATCATATGAGCTACTTGCCCAATCAGCATCTGTGTAGCCATGTATGTCAAAGCTTTTACCACTCTCATAAAGTAGACCATAATGTGCAGTGGTCTTCACATATCTCATAATGCGTCTCACTGCATCCAAATGAGGTTTTCTGGGGCTCTGCATAAACTGGCTGACTAGCCCCATAGCATAACTCAAATCCGGGCGTGTGATAGTCATGTAAATGAGACTACCAACCATCTTTCTGTACATCGATGGATCATCCAACTCCTCGCCATAATCAGCCCGCAACTTCACATTTTGCTCCAAAGGTGTACTCATAGGCTTACACCCTGTCATGCCATACTTTGCCAACATATCTAATGCATATTGGCGCTGTACTAACCATGTACCTACATGATCTTTGACCACTTCAATTCCAAGGAAGTATCTCAACTCACCAAGATCTTTCATGTCAAATTACCCACTCAAAGCTTTCTTGACATGCATCACATCTGCACCATGATCACCTGTGATAATCAAGTCATCCACATAGATGACGAGTAAAATAATCCCATGTTCTGTCTTCTTCACATAGAGTGAAGAATCTGCTATAGAAATCTGAAATCTAAGAGAGATAAGATATCTGCTCATCTTATCACTCCAAGCACGAGGTGCTTGCTTCAAACCATATAATGCCTTTTTCAATTTGCATACATGAGTGGGATATCTTGGGTGTACATACCCTTCTGGCTGTGCCATATACACTTCCTCTTGTAGATCTCCATTTTGAAATGCATTTTTGACATCCATTTGATGCATTTCCCAACCATTAGCTACAGCCATAGTAATGACTGCTCTCACTATTCCCATCTTTACCACTGGACTAAACGTTTCATCATAGTCCAAACCTTGGGTTTGTGCATAACCCTTTGCTACCAATCTTGCTTTATGTCTCTCAATAGAACCATCAGATTTGCACTTCACTTTGTAAACCCATTTACATCCAATAACATTCTTATCCTTTGGTAATGCAACCAAGTCCCATGTATCATTATGAACCAATGCGTCCATCTCAACATCCATTGCTTTCTGCTTTCCAATAGCCTCTGTATAGCATGTAGGTTCCACATGCTTCACCATAGATGTCATATATGCATAATGCATAGCAAAATCTCGATATGTCAATCTGTCAACTGGATATTTGACTCTCGGGAATCTCCGTAATGCATGCGGGTCACTCTGTACACCTGTAACTCTAGCATGTGGTGGCACATATCTGTCCTGCCTAGCACCAGGTGTGCGTAAAACAGGTATGCCAAGCTCCTCATCCAAACTCTCTGAACTCGATGACTCAACCTGTAATTCCAATGCCTTCAACCTTCTTCTTGCCTTTATCCATAGCACTACTCCCAGTGCTCACACTCTCATGCCTCAAACGTCCTGATAATGGACGTATAGTACTACTCTCAGCTTCTGTTGCTGCTGGCCCAGACATAGTAGTAGAACTAGAACTTGCTTGTGGCAAGTTCACAAGCACATCAGCTTCAAGTGACTCAATGACACCCTCATCCTTTGCTTTGTACCAACTAGCAAGCTCATCAAACACCGCATCTCGTGAGATGACCACTTGTCTAGTTTGTGGATTATAACATTTGTATGCCTTACGATCCTGTGCATATCCAACAAATATACATTTCTCTGCCTTAGGATCCAACTTCCTTCTTCTTTCATCAGGGACATGTACATAAGCTATGCATCCAAATACTTTGAGGTGTCCAATATTTGGCCTGTAACCTGTAAGTCGCATCTCTGGCATGCTTCCATGAATGGCTACTGTAGGTGTTTTGTTCAGTATATACACTGCAGTAGCACATGCTTCTGCCCAATAGTAATCTAGCATGCTCTTTTCATTGAGCATCGCCCTAGCCACTTCACATATGACTCTATTCTTTCTCTCAGCCACACCATTCTGCTGAGGTGTATACCTGCAAGTCAACTGTCTTCTTATTCCATGCTTCCTCAAGAAACGCTCAAAAGCTTTTGAGGTGTATTCACCACCTCCATCTGTCCTCAAACATTTAATCCAATAGCCATATTGCTTTTCTGCAAAAGCTTTGAAATCCATAAACTTTTCCAAGACTTCACTCTTCTCTCTGAGAAAGTATATCCATGTCATCTTGCTGAAATCATCTATGAATGTCACATAATATAAACTACCTTTGATAGATGGGTTTTGTGCAGGACCCCATACATCACTATGTACTATCTCAAGTGGCCTGCTACTCATATTTCCTTCTCTAGGAAACCGCAACCTTGCCTGCTTTCCAAACTGACAGGCTTCACAAACATGCATATTCCCATCATATTTGAATCTAGGCAATCCACTGACAATGCCTCTTGTTTGCATGTTCTTTAATCTCTGTATATTGACATGTCCAATCCTCTTATGCCACATATCAATGTCCTGTACCACATTCCTGCTTTTAGAGAACATGGCTGATTTTAACTCAGGAATTCCAGCATCCAGCTTAAACAACTTGCCTTCTTTCTTTCCTTTAGCAATAACTCTACATCCATTCTTGAATTCCTCAACGAAGCAACCATGCTCGTTGAAACGAACCTGTAATCCCTGTTCCACCATTTGACCAACTGAGGCCAAGCTTTTTGTGATAGAAGGCACGTACAATACATCTGACATAGATTTTGTTTGACCATTGTGCATAACCAATGGTACACTACCAACATGTGTAATGGCATGCTGAGTATCATCTCCTGTTTCCACATAGCCTTTCACATCCATAGGCTTCATATGCTTAAACTATTCACCATGACACGTCATATGGTTTGATGCTCGAGAGTCCATATACCAAGTATCATCATTCTCAGCATTTGTCATCATCGATCCAACAACATGTTTCATGGCGAACAAATGATTTGCAGTGCCATCATTACTGCTTGATGCATAATTTCCACCACCATGTTGTGCATAATTTTCACCATAATGACCACCACGTTGTGCTCTACCCCCTCTCAAATCATTCTGTTTGCGGAAACAATCTCTCGCCATATGACCATATTTCCCACAATAATGGCATTCCACATCTTGCATAGATGTTTGTTGGCCTTGCCAACATCCTCTACCACGAGGGTTACCTCTGCCTCTTTGAGGTGTATATCCACGACCACCTCGAGCACCATATGAAGGCTGAAAATTCTATTGTGGAGACCTGTCCTGCCATCCACGTCCACGTGATGTGAATCTCCCCCTACCTCTAAAGCCTCTTTGCGAGTAGAAATCCTGATTTCTGCCATTATCATCATGGCTAGTAGATGCATCCAGAAATGAATCACTGAGTTTGATTTCCTCAACAAGTAAGAGTGAAACCAACTCATCAAAGTCTGGTAAACCTATACTCCTCACTGAGATAGAGGTATCATTAGATTTATATTCCTTGCCAAGACCACGTAAGGTAATATCCACCAAATCATCATCAGGCATGGGGACATTTATTGTTGCCAATGCATCTGCAAACTTCTTTATTTCTTGCACATAATCATGGATGCTCCTTTTATTCCGCTTCACATTATGTATCTGCTGTCGCAACTGAGACTTGCGAGCACTCGTGTCTGTAGTATCAAACATCTTTACCAAAGTATCCCATGCATCTTTGGGATTCTCAGCATCCTGTATGTGTATGAGCAAAGCATTAGAAATACATATAGACAGATAATGCAACACTTTGAATGCTCTTTCTGACCATTGCTTATGAGCAATAACCTGCTGCTGTGTAGGTTGTCGGGGTAGCTCTGGCTCTGGCTCAGCACCTATAATGAGATTCCAAAAACCTTTTCCTTTCAAGAAACTTTTGATCCTATACTTCCATGCCTAGAAGTTCTTCCTATCCAGCTTTTCACCAACAATCTATACTGGATTATCCGACATGTTTGCTCAATGCAAAACACCTCTTCTGCACAATTCCAAATCTGTAAATGAGCCTTCCTTATCTCAACCACACTCCAATGAGTGTTCCAGATACTCCAAAGTAACCACCAATCTTCAAATTTGATGTAGAAAATCAACCTATATGCATCCAAAATGAATTGGCTCACGCAGTCTGAGATACCCTGCTTTGATGCGCTTTCCACGCTCCAAATCACAATGTAGTGGTGCAATCAAGTATGGGAAACTTGCATTGACACCTAAACAACCTCAATGTTGAATATCAACACCATTTGACATGTGTACATATCAATTTTTGAAAACCCCTTTCTCTGTTTTGGGAAAAACCAGAAAAACTAGTAGTAAAATGGCTCCAATTTCTTCAATATTTGTCCAAATTTAGCAACCAGGCATTCATTAGCTTAGCAATAGTGTCCATCAACTCCATGTAAGAGGAATTTGTCCAACTGTATAAGACCAAAGATTAATTGCTCAATTAAAATGACTCTGTTTCTCTGCAACTAGTACAGCCTGTTTAATCAGCTCATTCCCAGCTCAAGTAAGCATAATTGATCAAACCAACCATGTAGCCCTCTTCTCCAATGTGTATAGCAACCAATTGCTAAAGAAATTTTGAAATGTATCAAGCAACCAAGTAGAAATCGACCTCCTCGCTTCAATTATATCAAAATTCTGCTCTGTTTTCTCTGTGCAGTCTGCACCGCTTGCATTTGAGGGATTCGGGAGTTGTTTAAGTGTTAATTGAAGATGGATATAGGTGCCCAACACACTTGGGTATGTGTGAAACCAATCAATGGTTGGATTTTAGCCAAAACCACGCTCCAAATGCATCAAATCTTGACTCCTTTTTCTCTGTTTTGTGAGAGCTCAAAAACCAGTAAATTCCACTCATTCAAATGCATTCAAATTGCTCCAAAATAAATCGTATCCTTGAATCTTTACATGGTCAAAGTGTGGACGAGTTGAAAATTTTCTCCAAGCTAAGACTTAGTAGACTATCTTAAGTGTTTTGACTATTTTGGAAGGGGAGACCTTACAAATGGTATCAGAGCTGATCTTAGTTCCTAGGATTTGTTTTTCAAAGGTTAACTATTAAGGGATTAAAAGAAGTGATTGTTTATCATAGGAGGATGAATCAATCATCTCTACTGGCCATAGAAGTGATTTGAATATCCTCACATGTTGAGACAACCGTCCTATGAAATTGTGCTTGTATCTTGGAGGTGCACACGCAAGATATTTATAATAAATTTGAGAAATAAGATTGGGGAGGAAACCTTTTGAGGAAAAACGTACGGTGATCAAATTAAGAAACGAGTGAGAGACTGAATAGAAGGATAGACTAAAACTTTGTTTAGAGAACTTTTCAGGATATATCTCATTAATTTGCATATTATAAATTATTAAAATTATAACTCCATTAAGGTTTGAATAGTTGATGTATGAATGTCATCCATTGGATGCTTTACACTAGGATGATCATCCAAGATCTTGAACCCATCTCAGACAAACATAGGTCTAACTTTGGATGTGTAATTCACAGAGGATCATGCTCTTAGATGTGTTAATCCCAAGATACTAGATGTGTAATTTTCAAAAAACTAATCATCTTAGACGTGTTAATCCTGATAATATTTGGATGTGTCAATCCCAAGGCACAAGATGTGTAATTCTCAAAAAATTAAGATCTCAGATGTATTAATCCCGAGTGCCTTCAGATGTGGTGCTATGATAAGTATTTGATAGTTTTGAACTTTTCATGGGGATATAATGAAAGAAGCAAGTTCATCCTTTCTCGTCTAAAAATCATAAGAAATGCCGAATTAGTTGAAAGAACTATTGTCAATCTAACCACTGGAACCACAATCAGTTATGGAATGCCGTGAAAGTACACCTTCGTGAAAGGTTTTGTCCTCCAAGATTTCGAGAGGATAAAATGAATGAATTTTTGGAGCTAACCCAAGAAGGGAAGACCCTAAAAGAATACCACCAAAATCTTGCTAAAACTTCTCCAATTAGCTCCAGAGATGAATAAGGTGACTCTTCTCCATAGATTCATTTGAAAGCTTATTCTACCATTGAATAACCTCGTCAAGAACGCAAAACCATCCTCTATTTCAAAAGCCATACTTATAGCCAGAGACTATGATAAAGTTTTTTTATATAGAAAGTGTCAAGAGACGAGAAGGACATGAGTCCTTCCATGTTAATCAAGAAGAGGTCCCCTAATTCAAGAGGAACGTCAAGCACACCCTTGGCTACAAGGAAAGTGTTGAGACGAGAAGGACATGAGTCCTTCCATGTTAATCAAGAATAGGTCCCCTAATTCAAGAGGAACGTCAAGCACACCCTTGGCTACAAGGAATCATGAGCTAGAACAAAAACTAGGTCAAGAAATAGGGATAGCAAGGTTAAAGATAAATCGAATTCAATAAGTATTTCTATGAGTAAATAGAAGAGGATTGGTGCAAGGTTCATGTGAAGTAATGTACATGATGAATAGAGGTATTCTAGAAGATGATACTAAGATTATGCAATTGCTATCATAGGGTAGATTGCGTAAAGGATTGATTCCCTTACGTTTTTCCATGACAATTTGTTAAGTACCATATTATAGGGTATAGAATAAGGAATTTGTAAGGGAGGATTGCGATTTATTTTTTTAAAAGATTCATATCGTATGAGAGGTATATGGATGCATGAACTTAGGATAATAAGACCAATTAACTTTAGAATAATAAAGACCTTTTGGGGGCACAACAAAAAAAGCCAAACACATGAAATAAGGGACTCTTTAGGAAGAATGTTTAGATTGAAGAAGATTTCTACCTAGTGGGGACACCACTTTGGAAGAGACAGGAGGATTTACTTAGATACTACCCTAGCTCCACGAGATGAGGACATCTCGAATCTTTTAAGTGGGGGAGATTGTAAGGTCCCTCCCAAGCCATGTATGTGTCTCTTTTAATATAGACTTCAAGAAGGAAAGAGAGTGAACTTAGAGAAGAGTGAGACAACAAGGCTAGAAAATTTAGAAAAGTGTTAGAATAAAAATATTATCTTTAAAAACCCTAAAAGAAATAAGAAGACAAGAATAGTTCTATCAAGAGATAAGTATCTCCAAAAATAAAAATTTGAATTTAGGTGATAGGAGGTCGTATCTAGAGTACTTTTACATATTTAGAGTCCATGCATACTAAAAATGTGAAAAAGCAATGCATTTCTAAAGATAGCACGTTTGCGGCTATATACAGACGTTTTTGCCTATTCTACCCGCGTTAGTTTATAGAATAGATGTCTTCTAATTTTTTTGATTGGTTATACGACCGTATTTTGTGTTTTTATCAGAGAATTATGGCCGAAACACTTTTTTGATTATGTCACGGTCTCTATATAGGAAAGCTGTAAGAAGGCAACAAGTAGCCTCAAGGTAATCCTAGAGCTTGAGATGTATATATTCCTTCATTCTTAGCTAATCTCTTAGAAGAGAAGGTTAGATTGCTATGGTCTTTCAGGGAAAGAGACCAAAACTCCATAGCTTTTCTTTTAAAGAAAGAATAGTATGCCGTAGCCCGTAGCCGTGCAAGAGAAGGGTACTTTGCCATAGACCTTCGAAAGAGAGAAAAGTCAGAGTACAAGTAAGAGGAGATAAAGCTTGGGGGGGATGATCGGATGATTTCAATTGTAAGAGAAGGTATTAGAAGACTCTTTAATCTCATATATCAAGTTCTGAAACTCTTATTAACGAGCAAAGACAACGATAAACGATAAATTTCTATAAGGTATATATATATATTGTTTTTCAATTATATATCATTCTTAGGGGTTGAGGTATGGCCCCGGCTTCTCTATTAATTGTTAATAGTGATCTATTTGATTGATTTACTAGTTAAAGTTTGTATTCTTTTAAACAACAGCATATGCCTTAATAAAGAATGTCTTATCGTAATCTCAAGTTGAAATGCTAAAATCTTTGTGTAAAGGATTGTTTTCTTAAGAAGGTAACATGGATTCTAGTCCTATGGTCTAGTTGAGTAAATGGATTATTATCTTGGTTAAATTAAGGTACAAGTATAACTTCTCCCTGCCTTGACACTGCCCGTTCTTGTGCGTGTGTAGCTGGATGACAGAGATGTTAGTAAGGCCCGAAGTCCACCCATGGTATCCCTCATACCATTGGGAGAATGAGGTTCACCGATTGAGGCGAGTAATTGTGATGTTGCGTGCCTAGTTCTTCTGAGGGCCCAGGCTAGTGTGGTGAATTAGCCCTTCCTAGTGTGCAGACATCCCTCTGAGGGGTGAGATGATCGAGTGATAGAGCCTGAGGGGGAAACAAGTAGGCTTGACTCCTCATCACGAGCGGCCGAGGATGAGCTGTATGGTCCCGTAAGGTTTTGCCCAGCATATAGAGACTGGAAGAACGAATTCTATATCACCGACAATACAAAGGAAAAGAATAAGAGAGCCGGTTTGGCTTATATGGAATTGATTCATGTATAGACTTTTTTTATATAAATCTTGTCTTTGGCATTATTGTACTATGAAAAAAGGTGGTTTTAACAAACCTTGTGAAAGGGCCTTAATTAAGGAACATGTTTATTTATGTCAAATAGTGTGGTATAATTAATTAGAAAAAAAATTGACGTATGAGTAGGGTGGAAAGTGGGAGGATGGAATGCCCCGAGACGGCACCATCCTACGAACGGGTGGACCCAATTAGTCGAGTAGCTTTCCAACAGATTAAGTGAAAGTCCTACGCTAAATAAATAGGTTCTCGAGCAACTCTATTCTAGTAGACTAGGCCAGTGGTGGCTGTGCCTTGCATGGATGAGGAAAAAAGCGTTGTCTCTAGGAATTAAGATTAGTAGTTGCCCAAATTATGATCAATTACCCTATGGATAATTTGACTTTTAGAAGACCACGCTCCCCCTACAGGGATAGGACTAGGTCTTACCTACAAATCGTATCCTTGAATCTTTACATGGTCAAGGTGTCACGAGTTGGAAAGTTTCTCCAAGCTAAGACTTAGTAGACTATCTTAAGTGTTTCCCCTGTTCTCAAAGGGGGGAACCTTACACCTACCCCCACATGCTTTGCAAAGTCTAGTCAAGATCGGAGCGTGTTTGGATACGCAATTAGCACCCAGTGATGATTTTTCAAGACTCTTCTTTTGATGCTTGAGAGGGGATGGAAAATCTCGCTCTTCCCCATGCCATCGTACCCAAACATGCTCCGACGGTAACCAAACTTTCCAAGCATGTAGGGGTGGGTCCCCCACAAATCCTTGCAAAGTTTGGTCACAATAATCAGACCATTTTTGGATTAGCAAGTAGTGCCCAGTGTAGACTTTTCTAGTCTCTTGGTTCTTGAGAGGCCATGGAAAATCTCGCTCTTCCCCATGGCATCGTACCCAAACATGCTCCAATGATAAACCAAACTTTGCAAGCATGTGGGGGGCCCACCCCCACATACTTGCAAAATTAGGTCACCATCGAAGCATGTTTGGATTAGCAATTAGTGCCCAATGTGCAGATATTTCAGGTCTCTTGGTGCTTGAGAGGCCATGAAAAATCTTGCTCCTCATTTTGCAATCTTACCCAAATATGTTTCAATGGGGACCAAACTTTGCCAGCATGTGGGGGGGGACCAAACTTTGCCAGCATGTGGGGGGGACCCACCCCCACATGCTCGCAAATTTTGGTCACCATCGGAGGATGCTCGGATTGTCTTGTAAGCATGTGGGGGAGATCCACCCTCACATGCTTACAAAGTTTGGTCCCCATCAAAGCATGTTTGGATTAGCAATTAACGCCCGGTGCGGATTTTTCAAGTCTCTTGTTGGTGCTTGAGAGGCCATGGAAAATCCCGCTCTTCCCCATGCCATCGTACCCAAACATGCTCTGATGGTGACCAAACCTTGCGAGCATGTGCGGATTTTTAAAGTCTCTTGGTGATTGAGTGGCTATGGAAAATCCCACTCTTTCACATGCCATCCATCGTACCCAAATATGCTCGCATATGGTGACCAAATATGCTCGGATATGGTGACCAAATATTTCGAGCATGTGAGGTTGGTTCTCCCCCACATGTTTGCAAAGTTAAGTCACTCCATCAGAGCATATTTAGATTAGCAATTAGTGCCCGGTCTGGATTTTTCAAGTCTCTTGGTGCTTGAGAGGCCATGGAAAATCCCGCTTTTCCTCATGCCATCGTACCCAAACATGCTCCAATGGGTAACTTAACTTTACGAGCATGTGGGGGTGGGCCTCTCCTACATTCTTGCAAAGGTATGGTCACCATTGGAGTATTCTTGGATTAGCAATTAGCTCCCAGTTCAGGTTTTTCAAGTCACTTGGTGCTTGAGAGGCCATAGAAAATACCACTCTTCCCCATGCCACTGACTTAAACATGCTCTGATGGTGCCCAAACTTTGCAAGCACGTGGGGGGCATCCACCCCCACATGCTCACAAAGTTTAGTTACCATCAGAGCGTGTTTGGGTTAGGAATTAGTGCCCAGTGTGGATTTTCCAAGTCTGTTGGTGCTTGATTAGCCATGGAAAATTCCGTTCTTTCCCATACCATCGTACCCAAATATGCTTCGATGGTGACCAAACTTTGCAACCATGTGAGGGCAACCCACCCCCACATTCTTGCAAAGTTTGGTCCCTATCGGATCATGTTTGGGTTAGAAATTAGCACCCTGTGGTGGCGGAGTTTTCAAGGCTCTTGGTGCTTGAGAGGCCATGGAAAATCCCGCTCTTCCCCATGCCATCATACCCAAATATATTTTGATGGTGAACAAACTTTGCAAGCATGTGGTGGAGACCCACCCCCACATGCTTGCAAAGTTTAGTCCCTATCAGAGCATGTTTGGGTTAGCAATTAGCACCTTGTGCAGACTTTTCAAGTCTCTTGGTGCTTGAGAGGGCATGGAAGATCCCGCTCTTCTCCATGGCATTGTACCCAAACATGCTCCGATGGTGACCAAAGTTTCCAAGAATGTGGGGGTGGGTCCCCCCCCACATGCTCGCAAGGTTTGGTCACCACCATCGAAGCATGTTTGGATTAGCAATTAGCACCCAGTGTAAACTTTTCAAGTCTTTTGGTGCTTGAGAGGCCATGGAAAATCCTGCTCTTCCCCATGCCATCGTACCCAAACATGCTCCAATGGTGATCAAATTTGGAAACATGTGGGAGGGGGCTCCCACCCCCACATGCTGGAAAAGTTTGGTGACCATCAGAGCATGTTTGAGTTAGCAATCAGTTCCCAATGCGGATTTTCCAAGTCTGTTGGTACTTGAGAGGCCATGAAAAATCCCGCTCTTTTTCATATCATCATACCTAAACATGCTCCGATAGTGACCAAACTTTGCAAGCATGTGGGGGGGACCCACGCCCACATGCTCGCAAATTGTGGTCCCCATCGGAGCATGTTTGGGTTAGTAATTAGCACCCAGTGCGGAGTTTTCAAGTCTGTTGGTACTTGAGAGGCCATGGAGAATCCCGATCTTCCCCATGCTCATACCCAAACATGCTTCGTTGTTAACCAAACTTTGCAAGCATGTGGGGGGACCCACCCCCACATGCTTGTAAAACTTTGATCCCCATCGAAGCATGTTTGGACTAGCAATTAGCACCCAGTGTGGGTTTTTCAAGTCTCTTCGCGCTTGAGAGGCCATGGAAAATCCCGCTCTTCCCCATGCCCTTGTACCCAAACATGCTCCAATGGTAACCAAACTTTGCGCGCGGACCAACCCCCACATGCTTGAAAATTTGGATCCCAATCAGAGCATGTTTGGGTTAGCAATCAGCATCGCATGCGGATTTTTCAAGTCTCTTGGTGCTTGAGAGGCCATGGAAATCCCGCTCTTCTCTATGCCGTCGTACCCAAATATGCTCCGATGGTGACAAAACTTTGCAATCAGGTGGGGGGGGGCCATCCCCATGTACTCGCACACCTGGTCACAATCTGACCATGTTTGGATTAGCAATTAGCACCCATTGCGAATTTTTCAAGTCTCTTGGTGCTTGAGAGGCCATGGAAAATCCTGCTCTTCACCATGCCATCGTACCTAAACATGCTCTAATAGTGACCAAACTTTGGGAGCATGGGGGGGGACCTACCTCCACATGCTTGCAAAGTTTGGTCGAGATCAAAGCATGTTTGGATTCGTAATTAGCGCCCCGTGATGATTTTTCAACTCTCTTGGTGCTTGAGAGGCGATGGAAAATCCCGCTCTTCCCCATGCCATTAAAAGAGAGTTTGTAAATGAGTGGATAGCAATGAAAAGGTGAGTGGAATCTACTCGGAGAGAATAAAGGGTAGCATGAGAAGATCTAGATGTGTGGAGATATTCTGGGAAAAGTGAAGAGGTGGAGAGAATCAAGCAAAAGGTGTCCCCCCACCAGGGAGGTGGCACAAATCAAGGAGAGATCAGTGGTGGGATTAGATGCTTGGCATCTTGTGGATGTAAACACTATAAATTGAGGCGTTGGCCTAATGATTATTTTCTAGTTTTTTAGTATCAATGCCTACATTAAGCTATCAGTTAATTGCTTTCACTATTCTTGTCTTATTCGTCGTCTAATCACTTTACTAATGATGTTGATAATTCTTGCCGATCCACCATAACTCATCTCTTTGCTTGCATTTTAACATGGTATCAGAGCCAAGCTTAGGATTTATCTTCTTTTTAAGCTTAATTACCTTGCTAATTATTTTACTAATCATAATTAGGAGATAATCTACTTTTAATCTCTTTTTCTACACCCTCAGCTGGTGGAGGAGCTCCCTCTCTCACCAGCCATAACATTAGCCCAAGATATTCTTGCCATTTGGAGCCACAACCCCCATGATTCAGCACATTGAATTACCTCGTTAAACTGCCATGCAGAGCTGGTAAATTTTGCGATTTTGAAGGCGCCACCTTCCTGAAGCAATTTGGAGATCTACACTTACACAAAAGGACTTGGTCTAATTCCTCTTAGTCCCGGGGTTTTCAAGGGTGCTCTATGTTGAGATTCAAGCTCGATGTCAGCTTGTGCCAGTTGCACTATGTGCTAGCATGTTAGGTAGTAACATGTGTGAGACAAAAATGACCGCGTCTAGCTGGTCATAGTGTGTGGACATTAGCTAGGGTTAGCAGTGTGTGGACACAACACAAGTAGTGTGTTGTAGATTATGGATTATGGCTTTATGCATTGTGAGAAGGGAGATGCTTCCCTCTTATGGTTAGGGTTTGCTTAATACATTAGGGCTTGCTCCTATGTGTGTGTCTCCTCTCCCTCTACCTCTTTTTCATCATGGTATGAGAGCCTGGTGCTCTCTATTAGGGTTTATGTGAGTGAGTGAGAGCAGAGGTAGAAGAAGCTGTGAGAGCAGAGGGAGAAGAAGCTGTGAAGAAAAGCTATGAAGCTTGCCATTGGATCCGTGAAGCTTGGAGCACACCGATTCTCATCAAATCTAAGAGCTTGGCCTACCGGGTAAGGACTACTAAACATCCTTGAGCGGATTGCAGGTGCAAAAACACAAACAACACTAGATTTGAACAAAGAGAAATTTTTGTTTTTCAAGCTCTCCATTGAAGCTTGAGTGTGGTGAATGTATGATGCAAATAGTTGCAAATCTGACAAAGAATCATGTATGTGGCAAAGGGGAATGTATTGGCAACTCATGTGCAGGCCCTACATTGAATTTGGAGCAAAGTTGATGCATATTAGTGAGTGGAAATTCACTGGTTTGAAGCCCTCGCAAAAATAGAGAAGTGATGTCCATTGTGGATGAAATTAAAGTCGGTTTTTTACAAAAATCACTACATTGATGGATACATTGATGGATAGTGTACATGCCTAGGAGTGTTGGGTAACTATATATGCCTTCAATTACCATTACAAACTCACAAAATCTCTCCTACAGCATGCGGCACAGACAGTAGTGTAGAAATAGAGTAGTTTTTTCTATATCTTGCAAAGTGGTGGTGGCTAAATTCTACTTGGTTGATTGATTAAATTCAGAATTTGCTTAGCAATTGTGTGATACACATACTTGAGGAGGTTGCTATATGATTGGTTGAAGCAATTATGCATTCTAGAGCTAATTATGAGCTGATTAAACAGGCTATCTACAATGATTAGTAAAATAGAGCGTGATTTATCAGCTAATTACTCAACTTAAACAATTGGTCTAATTCCTTTTACATGGAGTTAGTAGACATCATTGTTAAGCTAGTGAATGCCTGGTCTCTCAATTTAGACAAGAATCAAAGGAATTAGAGCACTTTTACTACTGGTTTTTACTGGTTTTACTGGTTTTTCTCAAAACAGAGAAGGGGATTTGATATTTTTGGTATGTACGCACCTTGGTTGGTGTTGATATGCAATATTGAGCTTGTTTAGGTGTCAATGCAAAGCCTTGGAAAGTGTGCCAAAATAGGGTACTTTGGACTGCGTATGCCGGTTCAATTTGAAAGCAATCAATTTGATTTTCTACATCAACAGTGAAGTTCGTTGAGTACTTTGGAGTATCTGGAACACTTATTAGAGTGTGGTTGAGCTAAGGAAGGCTCGTTTACTGAATTGGACGTGTGCGGAAGGTGCATTTGCATTGAGCAAATATGTCAGACAACCAATACAAATTGTGGCTCTGAGAAGTTGTGTGAGATCCTTGTCTCCACCGCGCAACGAATTCAGGGGTGCTAGCAGTGGAAGTAGCACTTCTTGCGCAGGCCAGGGTCCCACACTCGGGGCCTCGCCCACGGATATCCAGACAAGAGACTAATCCATCGGTTCTTTTGAAACCGAACTTGAAAAAAACTTCCCTTGTGCAGAAAGCACAGGCGATTCCTCCAGGATAAATTTTCTCTAACGTAGTCAAAAGCCTTAACTAACTGAGCTGATTTGACCGAACCCGTAAGTCCCATAGTCAGATCAAGGGAAAGATTGCACTTGGATCATAGAGACCAATGCTTTTTTCCTCATTGAGAGACATAGCCATTGATTCTTTTCCATAGAACAATGTTTATCCAGGATTTACTTCATCTATCATACCAACAAAAATTTAGTCTCATTTTAGGGATCCATCAGTCCAGCCTACCCCATCCAGTCCTATGGGTTAGCCAACTACCCAACCACTGTAGTGATAGGATTCAATTAGGAATTTGGCTAGGTTTTGTCCCAAGTACCAGGGAAAAGAGTTCCCAAGCGCCCTAGCTAGATATTCATGCAAACTTAAAGCTAGTCACACCACTTACACACCCAATATGAAATTGCCTTTTTCATAGAATCAGCTATCTTTCAAAACAATCATCTAATGAAACCATTGTGTCAGTGATCATAATCCTCAAAATCTTCAGTTAAATCCTTTTTTCTAATCATTCCTTCATCGGTGTACCTATGGCATCATTGGCAACTAGAACGCTCACCACCTGTCCACACAGGGGCCTTTTCGATAGTTCCTAGCTCATAGTAACTCGCAATATATTCACATATGAAAATGGAATCTCCGTTGTTGAAGATCAGCAAGATCAACCAACGGATCCATATAAAAGAGCCATGGACTCATTCGTTGAGGACCAGCAAGGTCAATCAACCAGATCCATGCCCGAATTCAGAAAACAACTCTTACTCCTTATTCCAATATCTTCCCCAACGTACTTGTGGGTATCTTCGGCGACCCAGATCTCGAGCACCGTATGGTCAGCACCCTCTAGGATCCTTTGCAGGTCACCTAGCGCTTCACTCATAGGCCACTTCCTTGGTCCCTTATCCACCGTACAGGAAGCTCACCATTTAAATCGAACCAAGGCTGTGGTCAAGACCTCGGCCAAGACCCTGGCTACGCGAGACGTCCTCCATTGACTCTCTGTCAGCTGTTGCAACTTTATCAACTAGGTCTCCACGACCTCATTCACAAGACGGTCAAAATGCTTCCCCAACATTCTTGACATAAAACAGTCATTTAAAAACAGTTCATAAATACAATTTCTATAACGAACTCTTGTCTTTCCACATCAATCTACATTACTTAATCCTCATAAATTTCATATGCATTCCTATTCTCCTCCAATCACATCATTTTCCATCTCAACACTTCTTTCCTCAATTAACCTCATCATATCTCATCCACTCGTATTTACCCATACATCTCATCACATCACATTCATTAACATCCATCCAGTTTACATCGCATCTTGTCACATCCATTTCACATCACATCTCATTCATTCACATCCCGATTCACATCTCATTACATCCACTCACATCCCATACCATTCATTCTCATCCCGATTCACATGCCATCACATTCATTCACATCCCTTATCATTCATTCACATCCCGATTCACAAGCTATCACATTCATTCACATCCCTTATCATTCATTCACATCTTGATTCACATGCTATCACATTCATTCACATCCCATATCATTCATTCTCATTCCCGATTCTCATGCCATCACATTCATTCACATCCCTTATCATACATATCTATCCAATTTACATCACATCTCATCGCCTCAATTCTCATTCATATCCATCACATTCACATCCACATATATTCTTCCACATACATCCACATCCATACTTATCACATACACATCCACATCTATCCTTTCACATACATCCACATCCATCCTTTCACATACAAATATCTACATTCATTCTTTCACATACATCCACTTTCATTCTTCACATACATCCACTTCCATTCTTCACATACATCCACATCCACATCCATTCTTTCACATACATCCACATCCATTCTTCACAAACATCCACATCCATCCATCCATTCATTCACATTTATCTGATTCACATCACATCTATCCATCCATTTATTCACATTTATCTTATTCACATCACATCTATCCATCCATTTATTGACATCTATCTGACTCACATCACATCTATCCATCCATTTATTCACATTTATCTGATTCACATCACATCTATCCATCCATTCATTCTTTTATAAAAATCAACTTCAGTGGGAATAACACTTTCTCTATAGTGTGAACCCAACTAAATGACCTGGCGCTATAACTATGCCAGTCTCTAGAATGGTTGTCACATAGCCTGTCATCCCACTGGCCGCATTTCACCCATGATCTCACCAACCATGCCAGTGGTGTAAGTGTGGGGCCTATCCCCCAAGTGGGGGTCATCAGTGTCCAAACCACCTCACTAGATGAGCTCGATATCTCAACACTCCCCCTCGAGCTCAACTCCATCTCGTGTACACCAAGCGAAGCCTTGAATCTGGGAGCTTCTCTGTACCCAATGCTTTGGTGAAGATGTCAGCGACCTGATCCTGTGTGCTGACATAAACAAGATCAACGTCTCCTGCCAAAACCTTCTCTCTGACAAAATGGTAGTGGCTTTCTATATGCTTCGTGCGAGCATGACAAACTGGGTTCCTAGCCAACTATATATTGCTGATGTTGTCACAGAAAATGGCAACTTGTCTATCCACTGATAGACCCAAATCTGCAAGTAACTTTCTCAACCAAGCTACCTCACATGCTGCCATAGCAGCACCTCTGTACTTGGCCTCTATACTCGATAGAGCAACCGTAGGCTGCTTCTTGCTGCTCCAAAGTCACAGCAGCACTCCCCAAAGAAAACATGACGCCACTAGTAGATCTTCTATCTGAGATACTACCAGCCCAATCAGCATCTGTGTACCCATGTACACATATCTCTGTCCCAGTATCATAAAATAGTCCACAATGCAAAGTAGACCTCACATACCTCAGTATGCATCTCAATGCATCCAAATGTGGCTTCCAAGGAACCTGCATAAACTGACTCACCAACCCAACAGCATAGCTCAAATCTGGCCTGGTGATCGTCATGTAGATCACGCTTCCTACTATGCGCCTATACATAGTAGGATCCTCCAAAATCTCTCCTGAATCTGCACTCAACTTGCCATTCTGATCCAATGGCACTAAGATAGGCTTACAGCCTGTCATACCATACTTCGACAACATGTCCAAGCCATACTGTCTCTGCAGTAATCCAATACCATGTGGTGACCTAATCACCTCAATGCCCAAGAAATATCTGAGCTCTCCCAGATCCTTCATCTCAAACTTCTATCTAAGCAAGATCTTTACATCAAAGATCTCTGCATCATGGTCCCCCGTAATGATCAGGTCATCTACATAGATGACAACAAGCACAACCCCTCTATCACTGTGTCTCACATACAGCGCGAGAAATCTGCATTGGCTACATGAAAGCCAATAGTGACAAGATATTCAGAAATCTTGATAGACCATGCTCTTGGTGCTTGTTTTAAGCCATACAAGGCTTTCTTCAACCTACAAAAACATGCTCGGGGTGACCCTAAACCCTAAAACCCTAAACTCACATCCTCATAACCACAGTGGCTACAACATATACACCTCTTCTTACAAAACCCCATGCAAGAATGCATTATTTACATCCATCTGATGTAAAGACCATTGCTTTGACGCAGCCACTGCTATCACAACTCTCACTGTTGCCATCTTGGCAACTGGGCTAAAAGTTTCCTCATAATCAATGCCATATGTCTACGCATATCCTTTGGCTACCAATCTAGCCTTGTACCTGCTTATGCTTCCATCACTGTTATGTTTTACTTTGTACACCCACTTGCATCCAATGGCTTTCTTACCTTCAGGAAATTGCACTAAATCCCAAGTCTCATTTCCATATATAGTGCATCCATCTCCTCATCCATAGCTTTCTCCCAACACACATTTCCAACAGCCTCATCAATGCATGTGGGCTCTATAACAACCTACACAACTTTTGTCATGTATGCATAGTGATGTGCCACATAACCATCATAAGTAAACCTTTGCACAGGAGTCTTCACTCTCCTAGATCTTCGCAACTTTGCATTCATGTGGCTTCCATAGCCTTCTTTACACACCAGGTGTTCTCATGGCTGGTATCCCAAGATCCTCATCAAGGCTCATCTCTGAGCCAATAGACTCTCCATCAACATGAGAATGCCCTGTAGAAATGTCAGGCATACTAAAAGGGACTCAACCACTTTCTCTTTGCCTTTATGTGATGTACTAATCACATTTACAGGACTAGTATTATGACGCAGCCTGTCACTCCATGGTCCACTCAAAGACTTTGATTGTTGACTTGCATTCTATGCAAGTCAGCTAAACCACTAGATGAGGACTCTTGGTCCACTCAAAGACTGTGATTGCTGACTTGCATTCTGTGCAACCACATTTCCACTCACATCAGCCCTAATAGCTTCTTTTTCAGCAGCATATACCAGCTACTCATCTCATAAAAAACAACGTCCCTGCTTGCCCTCAACTCACGTGTAGCAGGGTTATAACACCTGTATCCCTTTTGCTCAAGGGAATACCCAATAAACACACTTTTTTCAGCTTTTGGATCCAGCTTAATTCTCAGCTCATCTGGCACATGCACATATGCAATGCATCCAAAAGACTTTCAGATGAGACAAATCAAGTTTTTTGCCAGTAAACCTCTCCTCTGGAGTTACATCATGTATAGCTACAGTTGGAGCCCTATTCATGATGTAAACTGCTGTAGAAACAGCCTCATCCCAATAGCTATATGGCATATTCTTCTCTCCCGTCAATGCTCGCGCAATCTCAGCAATGTGCCTATTTTTTTGCTCAGCAACTCCATTTTGCTGCGGAGTGTATCTGCATGTAAACTGTCTCCGAATACCATTCTTCTTCAAAAATTCAAAGAACTCATTAGAGAAGTACTCTCCCCCTCCATCTGACCTTAGGCACTTTACATGTTTCCCTGTTTGCTTTTCAACCATAACTCTGAAATTTTGAAAATGAGTGAACACCTCACTCCTCCTTCATGAAGTATACCCACACTTTCCTTGTGTGGTCATCAATAAATGTCACATATAATACCTGCAGCCTCCCATAGACATGGTCTTCGTAGGACCCCATACATCTGAATGCACAACATCTAGTGCATTTCTGCTCACATTTCTATCACGTGAAAATACATGCTTTGTTTGCTTTCCAAATTGGCATGCTTCACATATTTTCTGCATACCTTCAACTTTAAACTTTGGCAGCCCTATCACAATTCCTTTAGTCTGTATAGACTTCATTCTCTGCACATTCACTTCAGGCATGTTTACATTCAATGTAAAGATTCTGCCCACTCTGTTGCCTTTTGCAACCATGTCTTTAAAGTCTTCAACAAAACAACCATCAGGGTTAAACCAAACCTGCAAACCCTACTCAATCATCTAGCCAAGTGAAACCAGATTCTTTATTATATTCGGAACATGAAGTACATCTGCAAGGTCCTTCACTTTGGCATCCTGCATAGACAATGGTACATCTCCAACATGGGCAATTGGATGAGCAATGTCATCCCCTATTTCCACAAAACCTGGTCTTTTAAGGTTTTTCATCTCCTTGAACCACTCCCCATGACTTGTCATGTGGTTCGAGACACCTGAATCAACATACCATACATCATCTTTATGTGCTGCTTCAACATTTTCAGACATGGCATTAACGACATGCTGCATAACAAACAACCTTTCATTATCCTCATTGTTTCTACTCGAGGATACATAGTTGTTTTACTGTAATTTTCCATTTTGCATGTCAGCCTGCTTCTTATAACAATCTGCCTGCACATGTCCAGGCTTACCACAATAAAAGCATCCACGTGTATTATTATACTGCTTTGCCAATTTCCATGACCTCTTTGACTTCCCCTGCCTCTGAATTGGCCTCTTCCACCTGCGTGTTGTTGTTGTTGTGAATTCTGGGACTGTTGTTATTGCTGCTGTTGGCCATAATTCTGATTACCTATTCGGTCACCTCCTTGACCGCATCCACGGCCTCCTCTACCTCGTCCTCTTCCTGAACTTTTGTAGAAGGCCTATTGCTCCTCTGGAACTGTTTTTGTTTTGTGAAGACTGTTGGTCTTCACCCAAGATCTTCTCTTCTATAATCAACATAGACACCAAATCTGTGAAATTGGGTTTGTTTTCTCAAGTCTGAATAGACGTCTTGAATGCCTTGTATTGTGGCCCGAGACCACGTAGACAGACTTCCACCTTATCATCATCATCTACTGAAACGCTGAAACGCCAATAGATGCAAGGGATTCCACAATACCCTTGATCTTCAATAATGCATAGTCATTCACAGACATACTCTTTTTCTCCACAGTATGAAGTTCATTCTTCAACTGTATCTTTCGTGCCTTAGAGTTTTACCAAGGTGTCCCATGCCTCCTTGGGGGACTTAGCATCCTGTATGTGCCCAATCATGGTGTCCTGTATACTGATAGAGAGCCAATACATAACTTTTCTGGCTCCTTGGTTCCAATCCTCGAAGTCTTTCACATCTGCCAGCAGCAGTCGGATTGATCTCTGGTATCTCCGGTGCCTCTTCATGCTCACCTTCTATATAGTCCCAGTAACCCTTTCCCATAGGAAATTTGTCAACCTAAACCTCCGAGCATGGAAGTTGTTCTTATCAAGCTTCTCAGCAACAATCTGGTTTATGCCATCATTTGACATCTTGCCAGACACACAAATTTACCAGAAAAAGCACTCTGGTTTGTCTTGCACAAACTGCTGTATTTTCTGCAGTGGTGCTATACTACACTTAAATGTCACAACCAGTGACCTCAATGTGCATACATACACCCAATGGAAACTGTTTTACCTCCTTGCAGAGCACACATAATGTTTGTACAACCAATCTGTCTTCCTTCAGCTCTTAAAGTAGAGTTCTGCATATAATCGATGACTTACCCGTAGTGCTCAAAATCGCCTGCTTTTCGAAAAACAAAGGTCCTAACGCACCTGAAACGCGTTTTCGGCCCAAAAAATGATATCGAATAGGACAATAGGACAATATAGTTGTCCTATAGATTTACTCCCGCGAAGAAAGCTCTTTAATCAGAGATCGTTTTGCTGGTGCCTCCCGTAGAGCTCCCGACAAGGGTGTAGTTGCCAACATAAATAGTGAGAAGAGTAGATGAAGCTCTCATCCTCGTACCGCTTCCTATGCTTCTCTTGCTTACAGCTCAGCCCTTAGCATGAACCAAGCTCTGATACCATGAAAAGATGCAAGGGAGAAGAGAGCTTGAGCTCTTGCAACAACAAGCACACACACACACTCACAAAACCCTAAAAGAGAACACACAAGGTGAGAGGCTGAAAATCTTCTTCTTCTTCACACAACACTCAACACACCATATACAAAGATAAGAGTACAACCAAATACATACTAGGGTTCTCTATAGTGTGAACCCAACTAAATGAGCTGGCACTATAACTATGCCAGTCTCTAGCTGTCACATAGCTTGTTATCCCACTGGCCGCATATCACCCATGATCTCACCAACCATGCCATTGGTGTAAGTGTGGGACCTATCCCCCAGGTGGGTCATCACAGTGTCCACCACCTCACTAGATGAGCTCGATATCTCAACACACCTCCAGAGATGTATCTTACAAGTTTTAGGCCAGACATTGGACACCTCAAAGTGTTTGGTAGCATAGCTTATGTGCATGTGCCAGATGAGAGAAGGAGGAAGTTGGATCCTAAGGCAGAAAAGTGCATTTTTGTTGGGTATGCACAAGATCGCAAGGCATATAAATGTTACAATCTACAAAAACTAGGCAAGTGGTTATCTCATGAGATGTGGTGTTTGATGAACTTGCTAATTGGTACAAGGAAAAGGATGAGGGTGTCATTGATTCCGTTGATGCTGATGTGCATGTGAACTTGCCACAAGCAAGTTCTATTTCTATGTCTGGGCTAGTAGAGTCTGAGAGTAGCACTATACGTCCATGGTCAGGATGCTTGAGACATGAGAGTGTGAGCACTGGGAGTAGTGCTATGGATGAAGGAAAAAAGAAGGTTGAAGGAATTGGCATTACAGGTTATGAATCGTCAAGTTCAGAAAGTTTGGATGAGGAACTTGGCATACCAGTTTTACGCACACCAGTGTAAGGCGGCAGGATAGGTATGTGCCTCCACATGCTAGAGTGACATGTGTTCAAAGTGATCCCACATGCATTGCGGAGATCCCAAAGGGTCAGGTATCCAGCTTTGACAGGTTGACATATTGTGACTTTGCTATGCATTACGCATATATGACCTCTTTGGTGAAGCATGTGGAACCTACATGCTATACAAAAGCTATTGGGAAGCATGTATGGGAGAAGGCAATGGATGTTGAGATGGTGCATTAGTTCATAAAATGAAACTTGGGATTTGGTTGCCTTACCACAAGGCAAAAATGTCATTGGTTGCAAATGGGTTTATAAGGTGAACTGCAAATCAGCAGATGGTTCCATTGAGTGCCATAAAGCGCGGTTGGTAGCTAAGGGTTATGTACAAACCCAAGGCTTGGACTATGATGAAACATTTAGTCCAGTTGCAAAGATGGAAATAGTGAGAGCAGTCATTGCTATGGCTGCAGCAAATGGTTGGGAAATGCATCAAATGGATGTGAAATATGCATTTCTAAATGGTGATTTACAAGAGGAAGTTTATATGGCACAGCTAGAAGGATTTATACACCCGAGGTACCCCACTCATGTATGCAGGTTAAAGAAAGCATTATATGGTTTGAAGTAAGCACCTCGTGCTTGGAGTGATAAGATAAGCCGATACCTTATCTCCCTTGGATTTTAGGTTTCTTCAGCAGATTCTTCACTCTATGTGAAGAAAACAGATCATGGGATTGACTTGCTTGTCATCTATATAGATGACTTGATTGTCACAAGAGATCATGCTACAGATGTTATGCATGTCAAGAAGGCATTGAGTGGGCAGTTTGATAGACTTGGGTGAATTGAGATATTTTCTTGGGATTGAAGTGATCAAAGACCATGTAGGAACATGGTTAGTGCAACTCCACCAATATGCATTGGATATGTTAGCAAAATATGGGATGATAGGGTGTAAGCCAGAGCAGAATGTGAAGCTATGGGCTGATCTTGGTGGAGAGTTGGATGATCCATCTATGTATAGAAAGATGGTTGGCAGTCTTATTTACATGACTATCACATGACCGGATCGCAATTATGTTGTGGGGCTAGTAAGCCAATTTATGCAGAGCCCCAGAAAACCTCATTTGGATGCAAGGAGATGCATTATGCGCTATGTAAAGACCACTATACATTATGGTCTTCTTTATGAGCATGGTAAAGGCTTGGATGTACACGGCTACACAGATGTAGATTGGGCAAGTAGCTCGTATGACAGGAGGTCTACTAGTGGTTATGCCTTTACATTTGGAAGTGCAGTGGTGAGTTGGAGTAGCAAGAAGCAACCTACTGTTGCTTTATCTAGTATAGAGGCTGAATACAGGGGTGCAGCCATTGCTACATGTGGAGTATGGTTAAAGAGTCTCTTGGCTGATTTGGATGAGCCTATTGATGGCAAGGTTGTCATTCATTGTGACAACATGAGTAGCATACAGTTGGCCAAGAATCTAATTTTTCATGCGCAGACCAAACATATAGAGGTCCACTATCATTTTGTCAGAGAGAAAGTGTTGGATGGTACAACAGTATATGAATACTGAAGAGCAAGTGGATGGCTTTACAAAGCCACTTAGCAAGGAGAAGTTTGAGTACTTCCGTACTATGGTTGGAGTAAATGGGATGAGCTTGAGGGGGAGTGTTGAGAGCTTTGATAGCCCAAGCTCATCTACATCTTCATCTATGGCACTACATCATGAGCTTGAGAGGGGATGTTGAGATTCAAGCTCGATGTCAGCTTGTGCCATTTGCACTATGTGCAGGCATGTTAGGTAGTAACATGTGTGAGACAAAAATGACCACGTCTAGCTGGTCATAGTGTGTGGACACAACACAAGTAGTGTGTTGTAGATTATGGACTATGGCTTTATGCATTGTGAGAAGAGAGATTTCTTCCCTCTATGGTTAGGGTTTACTTAATACATTAGGGTTTGCTCCTGTGTGTCTGTCTCCTCTCCCTCATTGTGACAACAACATGAGTAGCATACAGTTGGCCAAGAATCCAATTTTTCATCCGCGGACCAAACATATAGAGGTCCACTATCATTTTGTCAGAGAGAAAGTGTTGGATAGTATAGTGGATTTGCAGTATGTGAAGACTGAAGAGCAAGTGGCCAGAGCAAGTGGCCAACATCTTTACAAAGCCACTTAGCAACAAGGAGAAGTTTGAGTACTTCCCTGCTATGTTGGGAGTACATGGGATGAGCTTGAGGGGGAGTGTTGAGAGCTTTAATAGCCCAAGCTCATCTATACATCTTCATCTATGGCAGTACATCATGAGCTTGAGAGGGGCTGTTGAGATTCAAGCTCGATGTCAGCTTGTGCTAGTTGCACTATGTGCTGGCATGTTAGGTAGTAACATGTGTGAGACAAAAATGACCGTGTCTAGCTGGTCATAGTGTGTGGACATTAGCTAGGGTTAGCAGTGTGTGGACACAACACAAGGAGTGTGTTGTAGATTATGGATTATGGCTTTATGCATTGTGAGAAGGGAGATTGCTTTCCTCTATGGTTAGGGTTTGCTTAATACATTAGGGCTTGCTCCTATGTGTGTGTCTCCTCTCCCTCTACCTGTTTTTCATCACTCTACATGCTGGTGATGTCAGATTTGTGAAATTCCTCAAGGAGAAGTGGCATCAAGCTCTGCATCAAATCTACAAGTGACTTTGGTAAAACAGAGATTAAGCATTCAATGTTTGGTCAAATATTTTGTTTCTTAGCTTGATCCTACTAGAATAACTTCTATTGATGCCTTTGAAAGGAGTTGAGCTCATTTGAACTCTAAGGCCCCATATCTAGCCTCCCCGCACACTCTGTTTTTTGCACACAAAATAGGGGGGATTATTTTACAAATCAGTGATTAATCAGCACTAATCACTATATTTTGGTGCAATTGAGGGTTCAAATTTACCATTGGGTATCTGATATACAGATCCCTATCACTTCATATTACAATTCGGAGATGTTTCATACTCCAACCATTCAGTACAGATTTGTTACCCTTGGCTTTATGTAATTTTTGGTTAATTTATGCTGATAAATTTGTTGTAATCATCACCTAAACACTAGATTGAGTTGTAAAAGGGTAGACACTGCCCTTGAATCTTGAATTGGATCAAGAGGTAAGACCCCCTTCACATCATCATGAGCACGGCACAAGAGATAGCTAAATTTAATGGGGAGCAGTTTTATACATGGCAAACAAAAACCATGTATTTGCTCATGAGGAAAAATTTGTGGGGACTAGTTGATGGAAGAGACGAATGCCTAAAGGTGATTGGGAAAAATGAGTGGAAGAGCAGGAATGAGAAAGCATTAGGACTCATTGCACTCAGTTTAAAAGTATGAAATCATTCACCACATCATAGGGATACAATGAGCAAAACATGCATGGGATGAACTCAATAAATTATTTGGCACTCAAGCAAAAAATTCAAAGATAAATCTGTTAATGCAATTATACAAACTTGACATGAAGGAAAGTGAACCTCTAATCACACACTTGAACAAATACAAAAGCATTAAGCAACAACTCACAGCCATTGGTAAGAAGTAGAGGATGATGAGGCACAAGCAGTGCTTCTGAAGAGGGTGGACGAAGGTGAATATGAAAACATTGTGAAAACCTTAAAGAATGTACCTGAATTGAAGCTGCATGATAGAGGGAGCTCTACTAGAGCAAGAGACCAAGGTCAAAGAGAAGAAATGGATGAACTCAACAGCTGGAGAGGAAAAAGCATTCTTCACCCGAGGAGGATTCTCACGAGAGGACGAGGAAGAGGCAGAGGAGGAGGAAGGACCTTTACTTGCCACAACTGTGGGAAGCTAGGACACATGGCAAGAGACTGTCTATAGGAAACCCAAAGAAGAAGGAACAACATCGGCAAACTTCATGGAGACTCCTAAAGAAGTGGGATCATCTTTTCTGAGAGAGAAACCCCACAACCCAATGTAACCTACCCCAACAGAGTAAACCCACCTCTAAGCCACACCGATGATGTAGGCCATGTGGTAGATGTATGTGTGAGCACTTTAGTCAAGGTTACGGGTGCTTGTAGTAAGCCTTGGACACATAGAGAGAGAGTGTCAAGGACTATGAGTTAGGGACTTGTTAAGGCACTAGTCGTAGGCTACCAAGTAAGAGGGAAACTTAGTATAGGGTCCAGGTGTGCTAGGATTATTCACTTGAGGGGAGGTGTTGAAATATACAAGTGAATGGGTATGTGTGGAAACAAGCACTTAGTAAGAGGCTGTAAAAGAGAGTCTGTAAATGAGTGGGTAGCAGTGAAAAGGTGAGTGGGTAGTAGTGAAAAGGTGAGTGGAATCTACTGGGAGAGAATAAAGGGTAGCATGAGAAGATCTAAGATGTGTAGAGATATTCTGGGAAAAGTGAAGAGGTGGAGAGAATCAAGCAAAAGGTGTCCCCTCTGTAGGGGAGGTGGCACAAATCAAGGAGAGATCAGCGGGATTAGATGCTTGGCATCTTGGGGATGTAAACACTATAAATTGAGGAATTGGCTTAATGAGTATTTACTGGTTTTTGAGTGTCCATGCCTACATTAAGCTATCAATTAATTGCTCACTGATCTTATCTTAATCATCATCACTAATCTTATCTTAATCATCATCAGTGGGATTAGATGCTTGGCATCTTGAGGATGTAAACACTATAAATTGAGGAATTGGCTTAATGAGTATTTACTGGTTTTTGAGTGTCCATGCCTATATTAAGCTATCAATTAATTGCTCACTAATCTTATCTTAATCATCATCTAATCACTTTGCTAATGATGTTGATTCTAGCATTTGATCATCACTTTGCTTGCATCTTAACTAGCATGTGGGGTGGACCCACCCCCACATGCTTAAGAATTATGATCCCCATCGAAGCATGTTTGGGTTAGCAATTAGCGCCCAATGCAGATTTTTCAAGTCTCTTGGTCCTTGAGAGGCCATGGAAAATCCCCCTCTTCTCCATGCCATCGTATCCAATTATGCTCCGATGTGGTGACCAAACTTTGCAAGCATCTTGGGGGGTACACTCCCACATACTTGTAAGATTTGGTCACCATCGGCGCATATTTGGGTTAGCAATTAGCACCCAGTGTGAATTTTTCAAGTCTCTTGGTGCTTCAGAGGCCATGGAAAATCTTGCCCTTCACCATGAAATCATACCTAAACATGCTCTGATGGTGGCCACACTTTGCGAGCATGTGGGGGGGACCCACATGCTCACAAAGATTGGTCACCATTGAAGCATGTTTAGATTAGCAATTAGCCCCTAGTGTAGATTTTTCAAGTCTCTTGGTGCTTGAGAGGCCATGGAGAATCCTACTCTTCACAATGCCAGTATACCCAAACATGCTTGAATGGTGACTAAACTTTGCGAGCATGTGGGGGGGACCCACTCCCACATTCTTGCAAAGTTTGGTCACAATTGGATCATGTTTGGATTAGCAATTAGCGCTTGGTGGATGATTTTTCAAGTCTCTTGGTGATTGAGAGGCCATGAAAAATCCCGCTCTTCTCCATGCCATCGTACCCAAATATGCTCCGATGGTGACCAAACTTTCCAAGCATGTGTGGGGGTGGGTCCCCCCACATGCTCGTAAAGTTTTGTCAAATCGAAGGATTTTGGGATTAGCAATTAGCGTGTAGTGCGGACTTTTCAAGTCTCTTGGTGCTTGAGAGGCCATGAAAAATCCTGCTCTTTCCCATGCCATCGTACACAGACATGCTCCGATGGTGACCACTTTCCAAGCATGTGGGGGTGGGTCCCCCCCCCACGCTCGCAAAGTTTGGTCACCGTCGGAGTATGTTTGGATTAACAATTAGTGCCGAGTGTTTCAAGTCTCTTGGTGCTTGAGAGGCCATGGAAAATCCCGTTCTTCCCCATGCCATCGTACCCAAACATGCTCTGATGGTTACCAAACTTTTGAAGCATGTGGGGGGCACACACCCCAATATGGTTGCAAAGTCTGGTGACCATCGGAGCATGTTTGGGTTAGCAATTAGCGCCGAGCCCAGATTTTTGAAGGCTATTAGTGCTTGAGAGGCCACGAAAAAATCCCGCTCTTCTAGAACACCATCGTACACAAACATTCTCTTATGGTGACCACATTTTGCAAGAATGTGGGAAAAGCCCACCCCCACATACTTGCAAAGTTTGGTCACCATCAGAGCATATTTGGGTTATCAATTATCGCCTAGTGTGGATTTTTCAAGTCTCTTGGTGCTTGAGAGGCCATGGAAAATACCGCTCTTCCCCATGCCATCGTACCCAAACATGCTTCGATGGTGATCAAACTTTGCAAGCATGTGAGGGGATCCATCCCCACATTCTTGCAAACTTTGGTCCCCATCGGAGCATGTTTGGGTCAGCAATTAGCGTCGAGTGCAGAGTGTTAAAGTCTCTCAGTGCTTGAGAGGCCATGGAAAATCCCAATCTTCTCCCCCATACCATCATACCCAAACATGCTCTGATGGGGACCAAACTTTGCACACATGTGGCTAGTGCAGATTTTTCAAGTCTCTTCGTGCTTGAGAGGCCATGGAAAATCGTGCTCTTCCGCATGCCATCGTACCCAACCATGCTCCAATGGTGACCAAACTTTGCAAGCATGTGGGGCAGACCCACCTCCACATGCTTGAAAATTATGATCCCCATCGGAGCATGTTTGGGTTAACAATTAGCGCCCAGTGTAGATTTTTCAAGTCTCTTGGTGCTTGAGAGGCCATGTAAAATCTTGCTCATCTCCATGCCATCGTATCCAAATATGCTCCAATGGTGACCAAACTTTGCAAGGGGGGAACTCCCACCTACTCGCAAACTTTGGGCACCATCATCGGAGCCTGTTTGGATTAGCAATTAGCAGCGAGTGTGGATTTTTCAAGTCTCTTAGTGCTTGAGAGGCCATGGAAAATCTAGCTCTTCACCATGCCATCGTACCCAAACATGCTCTTATGGTGACCAAACTTTGCGACCATGTGGAGGGGACCCACCCCCACACGCCCGTTTGCAGAGTTTGGTTAGGATCCGAGAATGTTTAGATTAGCAATTAGTGCCGATGGTCACCAAACTTTGCGAGCATGTGGGAATGGGGTAAATTTTGGTGACCATCAGAGCATTTTTGGGTTAGCAATTAGCGCCTAGTGCGGATATTCCAAGTCTATTGGTGCTTGAGAGGCCATGGAAAATCCCGTTCTTCCCCATACCATCATACCCAAACATGCTCCGATGGTGACCAAATTTTTGCAAGCATGTGGGAGGGACCCACCGCCACATGCTTGCAAAGTTTGGTCCCTATCAGAGCATGTTTGGATTAGCAATTAGCGCCCAGTGCAAATTTTTCAAGTCTTTTGGTGCTTGAGAGGCCATGGAAAATCCCGCTCTTCCCCATCCCATCATACGTAAACATGGTCCGATGGTGACTAAACTTTGCAAGCATGTGGGCGGACCCCACACCCACATGCTTGCAAAGTTTGGTCCCCATCGGAGCATGTTTGGGTTAGAAATTAGCACCTAGTGCAGATTTTTCAAGTTTCTTGGTGCTTGAGAGGCCATGGAAAATCCCACTCTTGCCCACACCATTGTACCCAAACATGCTCCAATGGTGACCAAACTTTGCAAGCTTGTGGGGTGGAGCAAGACCCCCACATTCTTGAAAATTTTCATCCCGATCAACACAGGTTTGGGTAAGCAATTATCACTCAGTGCTGATTTTTCAAGTCTCTTGGTGCTTGAGAGGCCATGGAAAATCTCACTCTTCCCCATGCCATCATACCCAAACATGCTGTGATGGGGTGACCAAACCTTGTAAGCATGTGGGGGCAACACACCCCCACATGCGTGCGAAGTTTGGTCCCCATCGAAGAATGTTTGGATAAGCAATTAGCGCCCAGTGCGAATTCTTCAAGTCTCTTGGTGCTTGAGAGGCCATGGAAAATCCCGCTCTTCCCCATGCCATCGTACCCAAACATGCTCCGATGGTGACCAAACCTTACGAGCATGTGGGGGTGGGTCTCCCCGATATTCTTGCAAAGTTTAGTCACCATCGGAGCATGTTTGGATTAGCAATTGGTGTTGAGTCTGGATTTTTCAAGTATCGTGGTTCTTGAGAGGCAATGTAAAATCCCGCTCTTCTCCATGCCATCGTACCCATGTCCCGATGTTGACAAAAATTTGTGAGCATGTTGGGGTTTATTCCCCCTACATGCTTGCAATATTTGTTTACCATTAGAGCATGCTTGGATTAGCACTTAGCACCCAGTGCATATGTTTCAAGTCTCTTGGTGCTTGAGAGGCCATGGAAAATCCCGCTCTTCCCCATGCCATCATACCCAAACATGCTCCGATGGTGGTTGGGAAAACTTTGCAAGCCTGTGGAGTGGATCCACTTTCACATGATTGCAATGTTTTGTCCCCATCGGAGCATGTTTGGTTTAGCAATTAGCACCTTGTGCAGATTTTCAAGTCTCGTGGTGGTGCTTGAGAGGCCATGGAAAATTCAGCTCTTCCCCATGCCATCGTACCCAAGCATGCTCCGATGATGGTGACTAAACTTTGTGAGCATGTGGGGGTGAGTCCCCCACATATACTTGCAAATTTTCATCACCATATCGAAGCATGTTTGGATTAGCAATTAGCGCCCACTGTAGATTTTTCAAGTCTCTTGGTGCTTGAGACGCCATGGAAAGTCCCGCCCTTCCCCACACCATCGTACCTAAACATGCTCCGATGTTGGGGACCAAACTTTGCAAGCATGTGTGGGGGGGGCCACTCCTTGATGTTCGCAAGTATTTCAAGGATATAGAAGCTATAGAAGCACTATAAAGTTGTATGGCTCACTCTCCTAGAGATCCTTGAGCCTAGCCACTTTTTGGTCTCACCTTTATAAAAGAGATCTCACCCCTAAGTTGTTCTTTTTTGGAAAACTTTTTTCCCAACATTATGTAATCGTCCTACTTAATAAAGCGATTACTTATAAAAACTTGCTAAGTCTAAATCTTGAGGTAGCAAGTAGTGAAGGATCATGATTATCATTATAGCAACTGTATTTTGTGACTATAAGTCAATTAGACCGTATAATAGAAATGAATTTTTTAAAGATTCAAGTACTTGAGAAAAGCTGGATCACACCATTTGATCAATTAGCTCTTGCATTGTCCTAGTCTAAATATGGTATTGATTTATTTGCAAGGATGTCTTGTCGATGCTAGAATGTCGTACCCATCTCTGAAGCTCTCAACAATGATGTCAAGGAAGCACTACACTCGACATAGCCTGGTCCCTCGAAGGGTGAAGGTTTAAACTTAGAAGAATGAGTTGAAGCCTGAATAGACTCAATGGATGAATATTTTGATGTGGCTGGACACAATGACTATAGCAAGATGGCACTTTCTCGTCTTGGGAAAGCTCGCATCGGGTGGAAAAACTACCTTGACTCCAACCATTTGGATCAAGAGATGTTGGGGTGGAATGATATATTGAAGTCTATCTTTGTTAACGCTACTATCACCCAAATGTCCAAGAGGATAAAATGAACCAGTTTCTAGAACTCTCACAAGGTGGCAAATCATTGGAAGAATACAACCAATTGTTTTCTAGCTTGCTAAAGTTTGCCCCCCAATTGGACGAGCAATCCTTGCTCAACAGGTTTGTCAGAAAGTTGAACCCACCCCTGGATAAGTTGGTCAAGAATGCTAAACCATCTTCAATTTTTGAGGGAGTGATTATGGCTGTAGACTTCTCTCAAGCCTTTACCCCCAATGCCCCTCAACCCAATCAACCACCCCCTACCAAGAGGAACTTTACCCCAATAAGCTCATCTACAAGTTTTGTCCCAAAAAGGAACTGTGTAATGTATCAAGGATTCAATTCTCACTAAAACCATGTGAATGAAGGGGCTAGGATGGGAAATAGACCCCAAAGTTTCAACTCCACTCCCTGGATGGTCCCATATGAAAAACCAGGAGGATCCTACAACAATGGATGCTTTAATAATAATCAAGTGGGGCATATTGCAAAGTTTTGTCCCAATTCACTTGTTGTACGATTGACACTCTCCAATTCCCAATAGATGGAAATCCCATCAAGTGAGAATTCAAAATCCTACCAAGATTCCTCGGCGTAAAGTTAAGATTAGAAGTAGAGCAAAAGAACTATACTTGGAGGAGGGTCCCGAGGGTGTAAACCAGCAAGGGCAACGAGAGGGTGCGGAGAAGCCCAAACTTCAACTAAAGGAGTGACCTTAGTTGGTTCACTAAACCCCATGGGACGTAGCTTCATTTCTCGTTGATTTATTCTGCATAACCCTGCGTTGTCCTTTCAATCACTCTTTCCATTTCTGTTTCCAAGTGGGTCCCTTAGGCATACGTAAGCTTGGAAGAGTAGGGCAAAGCCGGCGGTGGTTAGGAAGATGCCCCATTGTTTGAGGTGTTGCTATGAATCTGGTTGATTATCCTTATGGAGGAGGCAAAGGAGGCACGAAAGGAGGTAGACCTTAAGAGGAACTGATGTGAGATGCCCCCTCCCCCCTCATTGCAAAATTCTGAGAAATCTTTATTCTAGCAAACGCAACGGTAATAGTAAGGGTCGAGGCCACCCTGCCCTCCGAACAACCAGACGTGAAGGTCTCCCCTCATCCAGCTCTCCATAGAACTTCGAGAAGTACGCCCAAGGATTGGTTAGGCTTAGTGTGCTCCTTTCACGACATGCTCGTCTCCTCCCTTCATTCCCTGAGGTGCTTCTGGTTGCTATGGTCCCCTAGCATTAGAATAAGTTGTGTCTCGGTAAAGTGGGTGTCCACTTACTTTGGCCATTCCTGGCTTATCTTTGATAACGCCTATCCCAGGAGAAGTCGGTACAAGGGCACTTGAGGGATCCTTGGTTGGACCCAAGAGAACATGTAGCGCTGGGTTGGGGTTTAGTGAACCAACTAAGGTCGCTCCTCTAGTTGAAGTATTGGGCTTCTCCGCACCCTCCTGTGTCCACCCATTTTGTTGGCTGAGACTGCGTCCAGTGTTTGGCTGTAAGTGGCAGGGGTGGGGTTTCCTGGATGTGATCATCGGATGTTTTCGTAAAGCAATAAACAACACATCTTTATCTAAGACCATTATTGGGTAAAGATGGTGGTTCACGTGATCGAGGCCAAAGGCCTGATTCGTTTGGTAGATTTGGTTGAGGTTGTTGCGTACCCTAGAGTGATCCGTGATGAGTGGTGTATGGAAGTTCCTACGATCGAGTGTTCCTAGCCCCTTTGAACATTTCAGTGAATGTCTTAAAGAGGGCATCCACTTACTTTGGCCATTCTTGGCTTGTCTTCGATAATGCCTATCCCAGGAGAAGTCCCTAGGAATCTGTGACGGAATTATTGGGATGGATTGGCTTGTGAAAAATCATGCACCATTACCACAAGGGTACTATCTCCTTTATGGATATTCATGGAAATAAAGTGCAAGGGGGGATAGGGAAGACAGGAGCCCCTACACTTCAGCTAGTGAAGTGCAGCAAGAATGTTGAAGGATTTAATGAAGAAGAAATCCATTCATTTAGTCAAATTGAACCCAGTTGATGCTCAGTCAGAATCCAAGGAACCTGAATGGTTAAGCGAGTTTGTAGACATCTTTCCTAAAGAACTGACTGAAATGCCTCATGTCCAAGAGGTGGGACATGAGATAGAGCTAATCCTAGGAGCCCATCCAACTGCTCTGATGAGGGCTTACAAGATGTTAGTCCATGAAGCTATTGAACTCAAGGACCAGTTGAAACAATTGTTAGAACAAGCATACTTGCACCCAAGTGTGTCTCTTGGGATGCGCATGTTCTTTTTCAAAGAAAGAAAGAGACAATGTGTGGACACCAATGTATATATGGACAAGTGTGTCTCTTGGTATGTGTGGACACCAATGTGTCTGCGTACCTTCGATCAATTGAAAATAGCTTTAGTGACTAAACCAATAATGAAGCTCCTTGACTTTGACAAACCATTTAAAGTGATTACTGATGCAAGTGGATTTTCCATAGGAGGAGTCCTTGTGCAAGAAGGCTGCACTGCGGCATATGAATCCTGAAAATTAAGGCTACATGAAAAGAAGTGTGTTGCCCATGATCTGGAATTACTTGCAGTGGTTTATGCCTTGAACTTGTGGCGACATTATCTTCTTGGTTAGCGATTCACCTTGGTAACTGATCTTATAAAAGCTTGAGATGGATCTTAGGCCCAAGCTAATCTCAACGTGCACCAATAAAGATGGATGTAGACACTCCAAGAATTTGATTTTGAAAACAAACACAAGCCTGGAAAGGAGAATGTAGTCACTAATGCCTTGAACCACAAGGCTTCTTCAATGGCTATTGCCTTGATCTGTAATCCTCTTCCAACTGAAGCTAGAGAAAGAATGGGAAGTGATAAGTACTTCACTCCCATTATCACCCTCCTTAAACAAAGTTTAGGGATTCAAACTAGATGATGGATTCCTATACTTCAACAACCGTTTATGTATCCCAGACTCTACTCCAATCAAAGAGAAGATCTGAAGGAAGCCCATGATAGCCCCATGGCTGGTTACCCTGGCTATATCAAGACCTTTGTGTCAGTGAGAAGAAGAGCTTCTTTTAGCCTAGACTAAAGAAAGATGTATTAAGCTATGTGAACAAATACCCGATGCTTGCTCTAATTAAAGCATCACTTTCAATCAAATGATTGCAAACACATTTAATCTTGTCTTTTTCCAAGAATTTTTTGTATGAGAAATAATCATCCAACTGATTGAGCCATGCAATAAGCACTCGAGTGTCTTTCTTCCTATCATAGTTGTAGAAGGTGAATGTCTTTCGGCTAATCCACGTTTCCAAGAACTCTAGGCATGCAAAGTAGCCTTAACATTGCACCTAACATTATCACTTTCCTCCTTGTCAACCTTGCTTAGTGTTCTTCAAAAATACCGATGGGTTGTCTAGAAGGATGTGTTTGTAATCTTCAAAAGTAACATGTATATAGCCAAGTAATCACCAAAGACAATGATATTAATATGAAATTCACTACTCTAATGGACCCCTAAGAATGTGTTTATAGTCTTCAAATGTATATAACCAGGTAAACAACGGTGATGGGAGGAGCTTAATGCCTACCTCAGGGCGTCCCATTGAGCCTTAGCTGGTGTGCACTTTGGAGATGACAACCCAAATGCAACACAATAAAATTACAAGGGCCAAAATGGCCCCTACAATGAAGAAGGTGAGGGAGGAGGAGGAGCCATTCATGAGCACCATTGAACCTACATTTAACAAAATAACATAAATTTAGTGAGTAAATAGTAAAATTGAAACATTAAGGACTTATAGGAACTACTCCTAATCTAATTAAGCCCTAAACTAATGAGCTTTAAACCTAATTTAACCTACATTCAACGAAACACATTCAAATAAATTAGTCACTATTCAAACATTGAGGATTTAAATTAACTAACTCCTCAAGAGCTAATTAAGATAGACAAATAAGAAGGGGGCATAATGCATACCAATATGATAAGTTGAATAAGAATTAGATATCAAGAGAAGAGAGTAAGCAAGTAATTAAGCAACACTAATGAATAATAATGTGTGCTTGGTATTTATG
Organism: Cibotium barometz; assembly: GCF_041138505.1. Taxonomy (NCBI): domain Eukaryota; kingdom Viridiplantae; phylum Streptophyta; class Polypodiopsida; order Cyatheales; family Cibotiaceae; genus Cibotium; species Cibotium barometz. Next base: position 10,498,867 of record NC_141091.1, read on the forward strand.
GAAAAAAATTAATGTGTGTTGTGGGGTGTGTGTGTGTGTGTGTGTGTGTGTGTGTTGTACACATCCACTACAATCATAACAAGGTATGTTGTAGTGTGTGAGATGAGAAGAGGTGTCTTACATTTGTAAGAGACATGCGATATTTTGCTCTTTCCCATGTACTACATATGACAAATGCAATGATCCAACATATTTTAGATATTAAGCTGCACAGCTAAGATTTTGTCTTTCCTAGGAATAAATCTCGACATCTTAGTAAATTACAAATGGCATTATTTCCCCTAAAAGTACATGGAAATCTAACCACAAAATCCATAAAAATACTCTCTCACTTATTTTAAGGTATTTCAAACAACACCAAGCCACCACATCTTAAGCATTCAACTTTATTGACTTGGCATTAGTGATCACCTTGTTTTAGATCCTTTTCAATAACGGATCTCAAAATCAAACTCTTGCATAAGCTCAGACCAACAAGCCTTTTTTCCCCTTAAATTCAGAGAATTGCAAAACTTTTTCAGGCATGTTATCCACAAGTACCATAAAAGTAGAGCCATAAAGATAATGTCTCCACTTTTTCAAAGTAATAATAACATCAAAGAGCCCTTTTTCATACATAGGACACTATGAGGGTCAATCACTTTTTACTCTTAAAAGAAATTTGCCACTTTATCTGAGGGTTAATCAGCTTTATACTCTCAAAAGCAATTTGCATGTTATCCTAGAACAATACAACTTTGATGGAAAAATCATTACCAATAATGGTTTACTTGGTATCCATGCTAGGTAAGGGATGTTAATTATTAACTATAAACTTATTAAGACCCTTGTAAATAAACACACACTTTTTTGGTCTACTAGTAAAATAGGTGCATCCCATGGTAACTTACAGGGCCTAATATCCCTCATCTAGAGAAACACTTGCAATTATCTTGTAATTTCACCCCAATCTAGCTAACTTGTAAGGTTTCCTAAACATTGAATGAGCCCTAGGTAATAGGTTAATCTTATGGTCTACGCCCCCTTCTCGGAGGTAAACCTAAAGATAATTCCCAAAAACTCAGAAATAATCTCTTGAAAGAGTTTTCCCTTGGGGCATCCACACTCCAAAGGTCCTTGAATCCCTGCCATATCAATAGCACTAGAGCTTGAACTAGCTTGTTGGGACCCCACAAACCAATCTCTCAAGAAGAGTAGAATCTCTCTTTTCTTTTTGTCCAACTAGCCTTAGGCCCAAGATCCTCCTGTAGTAGTTACTATTTTTCATTGCTTGTAAATAACCCATAGAAGATTTTTATCCACCCATAAAAGATGCCATCAAGATGAAGAACCTTGTGGGTTTTCGAAACTAGGCCCTTATGAGGCAAACACCTTCACCACTTGGGCGCAATAACCATTAAAAAACAGAGAGAAGAACCCTACGAAACTCCAAACATAGCAGAAGTATGAGAAAGCAAATAAAGAAAATATGTGCTTTCATTGCTTTAAGGCGGCGCATAGCAAGACGGCTTATCCCAAGCTGGGTACAAAAGTTGGGGATAGTTGGAGATGCCAAGAATGATGGTAAATCCTCTCAGCAAGTTCATACGGTGTGCAAGTGTTCTCTTCGATCCGTAGAGTTTGGAGAGGTGATAATCTAGCACCCATGCCTGTTATGTTTCACAGGGGGGATTTTTTTTGCGAGCTTTTTTTGCTGAGCTTTTTGGAGCAATGAACAAGTAGTCCGAGCTTTGCAAAGGACCAAGAACTAACTATGAGCTTTGTAAAGGACCAAGAACTTACTTACATATAAATAACAAGCTTTGAAAGATCAACAATATAAATTTTAGTCTTTTAAAGATCTAGTCCATAAAAATATTAATTACAAAGTCTTTTGATCCACATCATACTTATTGATATAATTACATATATACATATACCTATCTAAATCCATGCACCTCATACATATACACATACAAAATATACATATACATACATACATGCAAGATCTACCTACATACTAACATATATACATATACATACATACATGCAAGGTCTACCTACATACTAACATACATACATACATACTTTCTTACTTACTTAAATATAAAAAACAATCCCTTAAAGATAAAAAATGTATATACCGATCTTTAAAGTTTCAAACCATGAAAATCTCGATTACAAAGTCTTTTGATCCACATCATACTTATTGATATAATTATATATATACATATATCTACCTAAATTCATACACCTCGTACATATACATATACATACATACATACAAGAGCTACCTACACACTAACATATATACATACATTACATACATACTTTCTTACTTACTTAAATATAAAACACAATCTTTTAAAGATAAAAAATGTATATATCGATCTTTAAACTTCCAAACCATGGCAATCTCGATTACAAAGCCTTTTGATCCACAAATTATAGCATTCTTCTACGTGTCATCCCCGACCTAATGAGAAATCTCCCAGACATGCTTTGGCTACCTCCATGTCATTCTCTATCCCCATATAGTGCCTTTTTAACTCTTGGCATGCACGTCCCAAGCCTCCACATCCTGCATAAACATCCAAGACACCATCTCCTTCACTTGAGAAGGTCTCCACTAGCCACCTACAATGAAATGCAATCATAAATGTGCATCTAAGTATTTTGAAAAAGTAGCTATATGAAAATGAACAGAATGAAAATTGTCTCACATAAAGAACATAGGAGATCTTTCTACACCACCTTGAATGTAGCGCTCCAAGACCATCGTGCGTTGGAATGGATGCTTCTTATTCTTCTCAAAAATGAAATTTCGTTGAGCGTTGAATAACTTCTTTGAAACATTTTGCCTAGCCTCGCGATCAATAATAAGGACATGGCAATTTACTCGATAGAACATACTAAGCGCCAATGTATCCACCTACCATAACGAGAAAACATTATGTTTGGATATCCATACCACATAACATGTATACATAAAGGAAAATATTTGAGAGATTATGACTTACCCGTTCTCCATTCTCATACAAATAACTTGATTCCACATGAACAGACATTGTTCGATGCATGACCAATCCAACTTTCTTTCCCATGGAATATATTTTAGGAAGTTGATCCATTAGACTCAAACACACAAACCAACCCTCATCAACCATAAAAAACCAACAAAACTGAGTGTGGCATGTATCAATATTGAAGAAACTTGATTCCATGAGGGACACCCATGATCTGTATCTACATCAACAACCTGTAAACCTGTAGGAAAGTCAGCCCATACGAGGCGAGCCACTGTATCTGAGGGAGTACCTCTATGAGATAGAGCCTTGGGAATCTTCATCAAGAATTCTTCCACACTACATAAAAGATTTATGATGTTTGGTTTTGGTAAGTATAACTTGGAAAACTAATTATATGGTGAAATTATTCTTTTTACCTATCTGAGTCCTCCGAAAGAGTGTGGACCTCTACCAGCAATATGTGTGAAGAACATGTCTCACCTGCAAGTAAACAAGACAAAAAATGAGATGCATTTCAAAAGCACACACTTCTCAAAATAAATTTGCGATGGAAAGTACTCTTACTAGTCATGTCCATGATGTCACGTTATCCTGACACCTCCCCCTCTTGAAGATGCTCTGGAGGGTCTCTCTCTTGATCTTCATTTGTGGGGTCTCCCTCTTGAACATCATGCATAATGTCAAGACATCTCTTTGTTCGCCTCTCACGTTGCACTTGAGACGATGTAGATGTATGCTCTTGGTGTTATTGTGGCACTCGTGTGACAGTGGTGTGGATGGTTTTGGGGCCATGCGCGAGGATCCAACTACTGGAGACTGGGTCAAGTTTGTTGGCTGCTGCGGGGAAGGTATTCTAGAGTCTTCTTGAGTTGGGGGCTCTCTTTCAAGCTCAGATTGGTAATTCTTAAATTTTTCAAGAAATAGATCAAGAAAATTTAGTAAAAAGGTAGAAATCCCCAGACCTTTTTGTATATGTATATGTATGTAGGTTTATATGCATATATATATATACATGTATGTATATGTGTATATGTATGTATATATATATGTATGTATATGTGTATATATATATGTATGTATGTATATATATATATATAACATATGTATATGTATCTATGTATATGTATATGTATATGTATATGTACATGTATATGTATGTGTATATGCATATGTATATGTATATAGGTATGTATCTATGTATATGTATGTGTATGTATATGTATGTAGGTATATGTATCTATTTATATGTATATGTATGTAGGTATGTATATATCAAAACTTAACAACGTTTCTTTAAAATCTGATATGCCAAACCTTAAATGTAGCATGAACTATGTATGTACGTATGTATGTATGTATGTACAAATTTGCAAAAAAATTGGACCGCATCTCCTTTGCATTTTCTAAAAAATCCGCCCTCCACCTCCATCTCTGCCTCCCCAATGCCGCCACCTCCTCCCCCTTACAAATAGAGTGTAGAGTTGAAGTTGAATCGTACAAGCCTTTACTGGGGACTATTGCTGATTTTTGTACTTGTCGTTCCATTTTCTAATTATTTTTTCAATTAGAAACTGGAGGCACGTCCCTGTATGATACTCAGAGCTCCATCCTCCATCTCCATCTCCATCCTGCACACATCTCCCCCCTTGCCCCCCATTGCTCTGACCACTCCAGGCACCCGGCAGAGCCGAGGGATGGTCTGCGCTAGCGCAGACCATCCCCCGGCTCTGCTGGGTGCCTGGAGTGGTCAGAGCACTAGCGCAGACCATCCCTCGGCTCTGCCGGGTGCCTGGAGTGGTCAGAGCAATGGGGGGTAAGGGGGGAGATCACTCTTGCCTGGACCACCTCCACCTCCATCTCCATCTCCATCCACCTCGCCCTCCACCTCCATCTCTGCCTCCAGCGTCGCCGTCGGCCCTCAAATCGCCACCTCCATCGCTGTTGTGAACGCCTCATCTCCATCCTCCATCTCCCCCCTTGCCCCCCATTGCTCCGGCCACTCCAGGCACCCGGCAGAGCCAGGGGATGGTCTACGCTAGTGCAGACCATCCCCCTAGTGCAAACCATCCCCCAGCTCTGTCGGGTGCCTGGAGTGGCCGGAGCAATGGGGGGCAAGGGGGGAGATCATCACCGCCTGGACCGCCTCCACCTCCACCTCCACCTCCATCTCCATCCACCTCGCCCTCCACCTCCATCTTCGCCTCCCAGCACCACCGCCTCCTCCGCCTCCAGCACCGCCATCGGCCCTCAAATCGCTGTGAACGTTGCTGTGAATGCCTCATCTCCACTGCACATCTCCCCCCTTGCCCCCTGTTGCTTCGGCCACTCCAAGCACCCGGCAAAGTCGGGGGATGGTCTAGCGCAGACCATCCCCTGGCTCTGCCGGGTGCCTGGAGTGGCCAGAGCAACGGGGGGCAAGGGGGGGAGATCATGATCGCCTGGACCGCCTCCACCTCTACCTCCACCTCACCTTCCACCTCCACCTCTGCCTTCCACCTCCATCTCTGCCTCTAGCGCCACCGCCTCCTTCGCCTCCAGCACCGCCATCGGCCCTCAAATCGCTGTGAATGCCTCATCACTGCACATCTCCCCCCTTGCCCCCCGTTGCTCCGGCCACTCTAGGCACCCGGTAGAGCAGGCTGGGGGATGGTCTGTGCACGGGGGGCAAGGGGGGAGATCATGACCACCTCCACCTCCACCTCCATCTCCACCTCCACCTCCACCTCGCCCTCTCCCTCACCAAGCCGTCGCCCTCCACCTCCATCTCTATCCACATCGCCCTCTCCCTCACCATCGCCGCTGTGCCCGCCCCCATCTCTAAGCGCCCGGACCATCTTCTCCACCACCGCCACCTCCACCACTGCCGTCGGCCCTCAAATTTTTAGAAAGAGAACAGCAGAGAACAGCAAGAAATTTTCAGAAAAGAGTACCTTACCTATTCGAAGTTCACAGATGCGTTCGCCAACTGAGTTGAGAGTATCCACACCACCTCTTTTCCTTCACAGTAATCTTGAGATTGTAACAAAAGATGTTTCTTTACCCATTTCATTCAAGGTGGTTGGGTCTTTGACTTGGAAAAGGTATTGTTTCGTGTTTCTTCTTTATCATCGAGAGGCTTAGCACTAGTTCATGAGGCTTAGCACTAGTTCTATTTGTGGTCGAGATGGTTGGATCTTTGACTTGGAAGGTTGTTTCCTTTGTGGGTACATATGTAGATACATATAGGAGATAAATAATCGTCTACTATTTAAATAGGGCCTATAGACAGTTACATATTATTTTCATTTTAAAGGTTACTTACATATAAAAACTAATATAAAAAGATACATATAATACTTAGAACCAATAATTGTATATATTTGTATATTTTTTGTTATATTTGTAGATACATATATATTTGTATATTTTTTATTTTAAAAAAATTATCGTGACCATTCTCAATCGTGATTGCTCCACCTTGTTTTATCATTTCAGCCGCCTTCATTCTCAATCGTGATTGCTCCACCTTGTTTTATCATTTCAGCCGCCTTCATTCTCAATCGTGATTGCTCCACCTTATTTTATCATTTCAGCCGCCTTACCTGACAAAATGATTGATTCGGCCTAGATACCTGATCTTCTATTTTTGTTTTATAAAGTCCACCTGTTCATTTTTATATTTTCATTTCACATTTTCGTCTCTCCTGTCCTTTCTGCATCTTTGTATTGCCTTCCCTATGGATCACACTGTCATTGATGGCTGCAGCAAAAAATCTCAAACTTTAATACATCTCCACCAGACCACGCTTGTCAGTCTCATGGATATCTACAAGGGTTTTTGCCTTCATCACACGCCCTTTCTGGAGTGAAAGCTACTAGGACCAATGAAAGCCTACAGGAAATCATCGCTCATTATGACATGGAGGGCAATAAAAACTACCTTGTAGATATTACTCGAAGTAAAACATATATGCTACAATGTAGTCCTCTCTGTGCTACTGATAGTCTTGATTCTAGTGCTAATGACATTGCCCAAGATGTCCGACATTTGGAGACCTCAGTGGTGGAGAAAGAATTAGGGACACAAAACACCCATGTTCATATCTCGAGCTCCTCCTCTGAGAGTGACTTGAATGGCTCAACAACTATTTTGCAACCACGTGAAGGCACAAGCAATCCAAAAGGTTCGAAGCACAATATCTCTGAAGATGAATGTATTGCAGAGAGTATACTTTCAGTTCTTCGTAAAAGAAGGAGCAACCTTCTCTTCTTCTACGTTCATTGTTGGAAAAAGTTACTCGAGTCATCCAAGTCCAGGAGGTGCCAAGACATTATGATGGTGATTCCATCTAGAGTTTCCACCAACATATGGCAAAATAGGAAATATGGATGGAATGGAGCAAAAATATGATGGTCACCTATGGACACGTCCAATAACATCAAACATGTCTGTAAGTTGTACCGTGCGTATTAGCTATTGTGTTGGTACTTTGGAGTGCCATAGGCTCAGCTGTCCTTTTTACTTGAACAATAAAAGGTATAACAACACCTTCTTTCATGGACATCTAACAAAAAAGATTGCAGTTGGACTTCTGACAAAGGATGAGAAAACTAAAACAGTTTGTCACTTTTGTCACAAAATTGCACACTGTGTGCAAGTGTGTAGATGTGTTGTGTATTACGTAATGCCTCATGACATAGCTATTACAAGAATGATGCTCCACACTGGGCTGCTGCATGAACATCCAGTTCAGCCAGGAACTTCAAGGTCAATGTTGGAGCGCGTGAAAATGTTTGTTTCTCAAGTGTTGAAAGACCAGAGAAGTGCAGGTCCTCGAAAAATATAGATGGATATTGTGAAGGAGGATATGCTGTTTTCCTCCATGATGAATCAAAATGATGAGCTACCTACAAGTATTGGGGATCATGAGCTCTGCAATTTTTTAGAGGAGTTGAGTCCTCTTGTGGAAAACCAGAGGTGAGTATTCATTCTGTAACTTAATTATATTTGGATGTATTTTTCTACATTCGGTCCTCTCTTTATTGTGAAATTATGTTTTTTAGGTTTAGACGCATTGTATCCCAGGAGAAAAGAAAATTGATGTCGGTAAGAGAGGGCTTTGATAGCATCCTTCTTATACAGAGAAGATCTCGCTATTCATTTATACAAGGTAGCTGTTTCCCAGGACAAGGTGGCCCTGATGACAAATGTTATATCTTTAAGATGTCTTTGCGAGGACCAGCATTAGGCGTGCACTTGGTGAATCGCATGCGGTGTGATAGTGGAGGTGACTTGGTAAAGTCCTGGGTTTTGTTTGATCACACTCATCGAGTTTTTAGTTGGTCAACAATGGCTTGTCATGTTTACGACCCAAGGTGAGACTACGTACTTCTATTTTTTCCTTTCTTTCATTTACCTTGAATGATAGCTGATTGAAAAAAATTCTCTCCAAAATCCTATAGTGTTCAAGAGCTATTGACAATTGCCACATGCGAAATGAAGGAGGAGGATACAAAAAGCCAAGTACTATTTTGGGAAATGCTGAATAGCACAATGGAGCAATGCGGTTATGCACGCGCACACTTCTATGGGTTTATGGCCGCCGATGAAGCAGGGTCAAATTGGTGTGCAGTTAGGATCGTTTTCAAATGGGGTCCGCACAACATTATGGAGGACAGGGAGCGAACATGCTTATTCCATTGGAAACAAAGTTTGATGAAGCATGCTAAACAATGCGTGAAGGTAGAAAGTCGACAACAACACCATATTGACTTGTGTGAAGAATGGAGATTGGCAACCAATAAGGAGTCAACTTTCTTAAAAAGTAAGAGATTCGTGAGTGGTGGAGAAATGGACATGTTCATGAGGGAAAACTATCAGTAATGGATATGTGGATGAGTTGGTGGGAAGTACGAATATAGCACATTGGGGCAACCTCATGTCAAGGGTGAGAAATTTTATGGAGAAATGATATGTTGTATGGATGTATTTGCATTGGAGTCAATTTTGTGAATTCATGTATGAAACCTCTTGTGTGCAGGTGGTCTTAAGCTCGGTGGATTTAGCACAAACCCCTCAAACAAACTTATCTGAAAGTGTACATGGGAGTTGGCTTGCTGGTGAAGGATATAAGGAAAAGGTTAGCTTGTATGATGCGTGCATTTCAGATATGGCAAACACTTTACTACAAAGTGCAAAGCAATATGCATATCAGATGGGGAAGCACAAAGGTGAGGGACCAAGCTTGAGCAAGTTGCTGGACAGGGTGGCAGCAAGGTCAAAACTTACACCACCACAAGTGGCTCGCATGGTCCATGAAATAGTAGCTAATACTCCTATGTATGAGGAATCAAGGCCTCTACATGGAGATAAGGAGACTATTCAACAGAAGAGGGTGAGGACAACGGAAGTAGACCAATGCTCACATCGTCCAGGTTATGTCATGCAGAGCAGCAGACATCGTCAAAACCGGGGAACAGTAGTAAGAAGAGTAAGTTTTGGAGATAGATCTAGAGCAAATAGTGCAGTAAGTCACGCTTCAAGGGGAGGACCAAAAAGTCCAATGACTGGAGGAAACAAAGATGTCGGACGACATCAAGAGCCTAAACAACATTATGGCACAATGAGCGGAGGACAAATGCATGTAAAGGAATAGGCCGTTGGACGCACAATGTGGGCCATTAGACGAACCCCATTGAACTCAAAAGTCAAATGTTTGGGAGGTATTAATGGAAGACTTAAGTACAACTCATACATATAGGGAAGCTCTATTGGAGTTGTTGCACCTAGCTTCTACTCAGAGCGACGACATCCTGGTCTAGGAGGGCCAAAGGCTCAAATGATGTGGTTTTGTCCTTCAGATGTTTCACACACATGGCATGTAGATCCAAGCATAATATACAAGCCATCATACCCAGATATGTGGAAAGTGGATATTGGGACCAACATAGCCAGCCAAGAGGTAGAGAAATTAGTAAAGGCAGGGTTCAAGTTAGATGTTACTCATGAAGAACCTTTTGTGTCAAGGGTGGGAGAAACGTCCACACAAGCAGCGGGCAACAAAGAAAGTGACAAGAGGCCCATGATGCTACACAAAATACAAAGAGATCAACCAAGTGGCGGCATTGGATTTCCAATGAAGCAGAAAAGAGGATTGGTAGTGCCGAGGCCATGACAACGACAGTCCTTAATGAGAGTGCAATGCAGCCATCCCCCTACTCTATTTTTCATTTGGCATGTGAGAGTGGAGAGGACTATTTTATACACATCAAGGTACAACCTTGGTGTACATGTCCTGATTTCATGCAAAGAGAATCTAGAGGAAAGTCTTACGTTACATGTAAGCATATCTATTTTGTCTTCTTGGGAGTTTTGGGATTACATAAGAATGAGGATATGGTAATGCATCAACCGACATTATCACCAGAGGATGTGGGCAATATACTATCACGTCCTCGAAGCAAGGATGTTTGTGCCTATACTTAAGCTTTAATCAAGCCTCTCATGTTTGTGCCTACTTAAGCTTGTAAGGAAATGTGAAGTCAATCTTTTTGTAAGAAAATTTGAACCCAATATTTTTGTTTTGCTTTGGGATGGAGTATACTGTCACGTACTCTAAAGTCTTATTGTAGGTAGCTTGCGACGCTATGGTAAAGGAGTTGTACCAACCATATATCTTCTTGTAAGGAAATGTGAACTCAATCTTTTTGTAAGAAAATATGAACCGGGTATACGTGTTTTTACTTGTGTTGAAATAAATATTGGTCTTTTCTTTGAGTATGCATGAAAAGTTGAAGTATCCTTGTCATAAATTGTATGTATTGGAAGAAAGGTACATAGATAGGTATATTTGTGCCTATATTTAAGTTTCTTTGACATAAAATGTGTGTTTATACGTAGGAAGGTAGGTAGGTAGGTATGTAAGTATGTATGTATGCATGCATGTATATGTTTGGGAGTATGCATGTATGTATGTATGTATTGTACAAATGTGTATGTATTGGAAGAAAGGTACATAGATAGGTATATTTGTGCCTATATTTAAGTTTCTTTAACATAAAATGTGTGTTTATACGTAGGAAGGTAGGTAGGTAGGTATGTAAGTATGTACGTATGCATGCATGTATATGTTTGGGAGTATGCATGTATGTATGTATGTATTGTACAAATGTGTGTATATATGTATGTATGTATATATGTATGTATATATGTTCCTAGGAAGGTAGGTAGGTAGGTTGGTAGGTAGGAAGGTAGGTATCCTTGTCATAAATTGTATGTATTGGAAGAAAGGTACATAGATAGGTATATCTGTGCATATATTTAAGTTTCTTTGACATAAAATGTGTGTTTATACGTAGGAAGGTAGGTAGGTAGGTATGTAAGTATGTATGTTTGCATGCATGTATATGTTTGGGAGTATGCATGTATGTATGTATGTATTGTACAAATGTGTGTATATATGTATGTATATATGTTCCTAGGAAGGTAGGTAGGTAGGTAGATAGGTAGGTGTGTTTGAGAATATGCATGTATATATGTATGTATGTATGTGAATGTATTTATTTCTCTTTCATAAATACTTACTATATAAAAGCTCACCTAAATGTATCATTTTTCTTACAAGCTTGCATAAAACTATCTTATCTCCAAAAAGCTCACCAAATAAAGCTCGCAAAAAAATCAAACTCCTTTTATAGGCTATGTGCCATCTTTCAGGCCGCCACATGATTTGGTTCATTTATATGGCAGGATTAGTGATTGTAGAGTCAAAATTATGATTGACGATGGAACCACGCACAACTTCTTAACTACTCGTTATTCAAAAAGTTGAAACTGCTGGAGACCAAGAGTGATCTTAAGACACAATTTCACTTGCTAATGGTTATATGAGAAAACCATTTGAGACACAATGGTTTTGGGAATTCCACTTGCTATGTAGAGGTACAAGGCTACACTTGATTTCTAGGTCATGCACTTAGCAAGGGCAGATGTCTCTCTAGAAGTAGGGAGTGGTTGTATAACCTAGGCCCTACCCTGTGTCAGTTACCAAGGCAACAACCCAGAGTTCATGCATGAGGGTAGGTGCATTACTTTGTGTGGTGAGCATGATGTGCCAGCTACACCTTTGATATCGTCCATGGAGTTGTGTCGTGTCTACGAGCTCAATGAGATTTAGTAGGTATACATTTGTAACCTTGTGCATAATTTTGTTTCTGTAAATGAAACAAAAGTGAATAATGTTTTCGTAGAATGTAAATGGCCTTGGATGACACACCTATTTTGTGAACCTTATTTTTCTACATGTGAGAAAAACTTTAAAAAATCCAAGGCTAAAAACGAGATAGTAAAAAGTGGTAAGTATGTAAATGCTTTAAATTCTTTATTACGAGAGTATCATGATGTTTTTCCTAAAGTTTTGTTGGATGGTGTCCCACTATCTAGGGAGGTAGACCATTCCATTGATATTCTACTAGGTTCCAAATTTATAAGCAAGCCTACTTATAGACTTAGCCACTTTGAAGCACAAGAGGTGGAGTGACAATTAACCAATTATGCGAGAAAAGGTTTCATAAAACCTAGTTCTTTGTCATGTGCTTCACCCATTCTTTTGGTAAAAAAGAAAGATGATTCTACGTGTGTGCATAGATTAGTGTTCTCTAATTATATTATAATTAAGAAGAATAAGTATCCAATGCCCCACATCGACAAGTTGTTTGATGGTGCACATTATTTTTTTAATATTTGACCTTAGGTTGGGCTACCACTAAGTCAAGATCAGGGATCAGGATGTTCCCAAGATCGCATTTAGAACCCGATTAAGGCATTATGATTTTTTGTTCATGCCTTTGGTTTGACCAATGTGCCAACAATATTTATGACACTGGTGGATAACTTTTACATCCATACTTAGGAAAATTCATAGTAGTTTTCCTAGATAAGGTACTTGTTTACAGTAATTCAAGAAAAGAACACGTAGAGCATTTATGTTTAGCGTTCGAATTACTTAGAAAGAACAGGTCATTTGAGACTGGATTGATACCATGGATTTTGATGCATCATGGAGATGTTTTAGGATATGGGTGAGATTGCCTTATGAGTTCACCGAAGGCATGACTTATGATGAGTTTCAACATGGATGGATGATGTGTAGCCATGTTGATGATGTTGATATGGATGGCTACATAGTAGATGATGATCATGATTATTATTCTTCGGGCGCATCCTATGAGGTCATGGTGTGATAGGATGGATTCCTTCCAAAATATGTGTGGTGCACATGGTGACATCAACTCATGAAGAAAAAAGGCAGCAATTTCGTAATCTCTATGCAAAAAGCATTGTAGCCTAAGTCACAAGGTACATGGCAATAGGTGCCCAAGGTTCAAATTAGAAACCAATCCCATAAGAAGGAGAAGGAGGTTAATGAGGAAACAATAAGAAGGGTTCAAAAGGGAGTCAAAAATCAGAAATGGATTTCAGAAGCAAGTTGGCGATACTCCAGACAAATCAACACTCCACAAGGCATTCGTAAGAAATGGGTCCGCCGAAAGGATTTGCTTATGGCACAAGGTTACTACCAAGGCAATACAACAGTATTGGTGCCCAAACCCCAAACACCTCTAAATACAAAGGAAAGGGTAGTAAAAGCATGCACGGAACCAACTCCCAACTAAAGCCAATGCTCAAAATGCACAAACACTAGTGTGGAGAAAAAATCCAACTCAACAAGATGGGTTAAATATAGCCAAAACAATACCAGTAACCACCTCGATCAAGGAGTTGGACAAGGACCTTGAAGGGAGAAAAAAAGGAGTTCAGCAAATGGACACTGATACAAGTCCCAATCCATAGGACTCAGTAGAAAAACTATTCTCAGTTAGGTGGAGGGAAGAATCAAACACTCCCACACGGAGCTAAAACGCCTGCAACAACACCTACCCAGAAGTGCCAAGGTGTCACCTTGGTTCCCATGTATGGCAATAAAAGATGAAGGCATCCATTAGTCAAAATGGATACAAGGTAAAACTGGGTATCTTTCACTCCTTTATATGCATGTTTGAATGTCTGAGCATGAAGAAAAATAGAGGGTATTAATCTTGCCGTGAACGGGTACAAAAAGGTTCACACTATGAACCAATCTTAAAAGGTTCACACCGTGAACTAAACTTAAAAGGTTCACGTCGTAAACTAATCCAAAATGCTTCATGCCGTGAAACGATCACTTTTCAGGGACCAATTGCAACAAGATGACACATAGCATTCTTCATTAAGATGGCCACCCAGTCCGACAATTATGCCATAAATTCAAAAATCTTTCCTTTTTTGTCATTTTGCAATAGTCTTCCATCGTGTGCTCAAACGCAATCGATCTTCTTACATCGCATCCCTCCTCGCTTCTTCGACTCCTAAATCGACATTCACGCATTGAGGTGGGAGCTTGTACCCTTCCTTGTTTTTCTTTTCTTTTCATCTTTTCAAACTTTGATCATAATCAATTAAATGTCTCCGGCACACAATCATTACACGTCAAACAACTGTCTTGCATTTTCATCTAATGATTTCTTGTTATTTTCTCTGTGAGGATCGATCTAAACTTCGCTAGTCGGTCTCATCCCATCATGCACTAATCAAATCTATAAGAAAAAAAAAACTTCACGAGACCAAGCTTGCAGTTTCACGTAAATGCCCAAAAACCTACACTTTCACGCTATTAACTCTCACGAATTTCCATCTCACGGAAATCCATCTCACGCTATTAACTCTCAGAGATTTTTGTCTCACGGAAACCCTTATCATGGATTTCCATCTCATGCTATTAACTCTCAGGGATGGAAATCCATCTCACGCTATTACCTCTCGGGGATTTTTGTCTCACGGAAATCCGTCTCATGCTATTAACTATCACGGATTTCCATCTCACGAAAATCCTTCTCACAGATTTCCGTCTCACAAAAATCTGTCTCACACTATTAACTCTCATGGATTTCCGTCTCATGGATTTCCAACTCATGGAAATCCGTCTCACGCTATTAACTCTCATGGATTTCCGTCTCACGGAAAATCCATCTCATGGTGGATTTCCTTCTCACGGAAATCCATCTCACGGGTTTTCCCCGACTCACGAGATTTCTCCTCAATCACGACTTGCACTTTCACGGTTTTGAACACCTGCACCTTCACGTTACATAATTTGATCTCTTCAATATTGCAACTCGCACACCTTGTTTATTGCTCACACCACTAACACTCTTCTCATTACAATTAACCTTCTTGCCATGTATTTTTTTTAACAACAACAACAAGGAGTGGTACATTCCCCACCACTCTATAGACTGATCTTTTTTGTCGACCTCAGACCCAGAAGCCGTAGAGACCCCCGTGGTAACAGGCCAGTGTGCTATAGGCTCCCTGGTGAGCTAGAAGAAGAGGCCAACATAGGGACCCAAGATGAACTACCTGGGCCCATACGCCCAAGCCTTCCATGGTGCCATCATCTGCAAGGAGATACATACGGCACATGGAAAGGTGGCACTGCAATACCACAACCTGGAGTGCCTCCAGATTTTGGAAGAGGTAGAAGTAAAGGACAAGCTCGAGAAGGTGGGCCTCGCCAGTAACTCCTCGGGCCCCTCCTCAAACTCTCTCTATTTTTGTCTACACTAACCCTCTCATTGCTTCAATATGATATAAATCTATCTGAGGACCTAAGCCTAGGTGAACCAACCCTCATTAAGCAAAATATTGAGCATGATGTTGATCCCACTATCATTATGGGAATTTTACGAGGAGATGTAGTATTAGCTAATCCACATGAAATTTACTTTTATCCATTGCACCCTATTGTGTTAAACCTTCGTAGTTGGTGTCAGGTACTTCAAAACTCTGAAATCCTAGACAATAGTGTCAAAAAATTAGACCTGACTACTTAATCCATATCCTAATGCACCGCCTAATAACAAGTCTTAAGCCGACTGCCATTTTTCTACTATCACTCCTCAATATATAGATTTTTCCCACTAACCCTCTCGCCCCCGAGGAGATACCGGCACCTGACCCATCTCCCCCATGGCAAACTCAAGAGGTACGACATACTCTCCCCCAAGACAATATTGAAGCTTTTACTAATGATACCATTTTGGAGTCAT
The DNA here is from genome assembly GCF_041138505.1 of Cibotium barometz. NCBI lineage: Eukaryota > Viridiplantae > Streptophyta > Polypodiopsida > Cyatheales > Cibotiaceae > Cibotium > Cibotium barometz. Next base: position 10,515,000 of record NC_141091.1, read on the forward strand.
TGTCTAGTGCAGAGTATGAAGCCTTCATTTGAGCTGGCAACCCTCTACTAAAGCCAAAGCTAATGTTCAAGGTGTTAATGCAAATAACACCATTTGAGCCAACTCGAAGGATTCTACCAAAGGCCTACGCCGATGTCATGCCAACAAAACAACATTATGTACCATACCCTCTACATGCACCTCACCCAGATTTAGAAGAACTACTACCTTTGGCTAGAGAGGGTACCTTGTGGTCTAATGTGGCACGACAGACTAAATTAGCCAATCCACAATTGGTCAACCTACTGAAAATCCGAGTGGTTACATTTATGATCAATTGTTGCCTCCGCGGGTGGAGGAAAGCTCACCCAGTCCACACATGAGGGGGCTATGCAACAATCATCACAGATGATGCACACCCCAAGTTAGCAAATTTTGGAATACAGCCAGACTGGAGAAAGGAATTCCTAACAATTCCAGAATATAGCCATGTATATATATGTGCGCCACCAACTCAACAAGTTGACCCCTTGTACATGCCACTAAAGAGAAGATGGACTCCGCTGGAGTTTTGAGACCACGGAGAGCGACTCGTATGTCTGTTATAATTTCCCAATCTTCATGCCAGCAATATTTACAGACATAAGGGAGCAAAGAAAACAGATGCTGACTTGAATACAGGCATGGCGCCGTATCCCGAACTAAGCAATAGTGGCCAGTGTTAGATTCTTAAAATTGCTCGTGGTCCAGATTGATCAACCCAAGGAACCATATGATGGATATGAAGCTGAACAATTGCAACTGCAATTCGACATGAATCAAGGTCCATCTGACAACGGAGGGGCATGATGTTGTACTATCATCGCCTAAGATATCTTCTTGCCTACATGCATGTCACATTTGAGGACATGGTGGACACAGGGTTCTGAAGATCACACTTAGCATTCAAAAGAACCCTTAAAAAGCTTCAATTATGCCACAACTTTTATCATCACTAGTTTGGTGATCAGGTCTTTTGACCTCGGTAACAAGTTCTAGGGACAGAACCTACATCAAGTAGGGGGGATGTTAATCCCATTTTGGATTAACAAGTATGCTCCTCCAATTGAGGACATTAATTAGTGTCATGTAAAGGCACTATAAAAGTTGTACATTATGAGATATTGGCCACCCAAGGCCTTAGTTAAGTAAGTTTTGGGTGCCCAAGTGTGAATAAGGGCCAAATATATATAAGGCATTTTCTCATAATGAAAAGACACAATCCCCCTTTGTGCTATTGAGAGCTCTTCTTTGTGTCTTGAGAGAGATTGAGAGAGAGCATTCTAGCATTTGTGCCTCTTCTATGCTTGTATGTTTCATGCCTGTGTGGGAGAGTGAGAGAGTGATTGCCTTATGCGACGGTGCGAGCGACACTACAGTGACAGCATGGAGGTGGAGCTTGGAGGTTTGGAGCTTAAGAAGTGAGCTTGGAGGCCTCAAGGGACTCAAGTTCAAAGCATTGGTAAGTGCCCTACAACAATTGTGTTCTATTGTTCTTTAGGTGAATGCATTGAGTTCCCTCTTGGAGGTGTGGTAGCCTATAATAGTCTCGCGAAAGATGGTTCAGAAATTTATAAACAAATGTCTATGTTGTGTAGACCATATGATCATCTACGCCTGTAACTTACCTAAGTGCTACGACAAGGAAAGAAAGACAAATAGCACATATTTTCATTAAGTACTATGACCAAGGAAATATGCAACACTCGGGTTTCATGTGGAACACCAAACCATAGTTGCCACTTGCAATTATGAAAGATATCAATAAAACACAAATTGCTACTAAGGCATCAAATAACATCATGCCTTTAGTATACGCCAGAAGTTCTTAAATCCTCAAGAACCTCATAATGAATATACTCCAACATTCAAGGAATTCCTTCTCATGTTCTACGACATCAAAGATGTTTTTTTCTTGTGTTTAGAAACCACATGGACTTTAATTTAACAAATTTGTGCAACTGTTACAAGTCTTTAGCAAATTGTTCTATAATGTGGTAAAGTTCAATTGACCTTACACATAGTTTAAGGAAAGATACATTTTTCTCTCTCCAAAAGTTCTTGCGTTTTTCCAAGAATAGTTTAAACATTTTGCAACGAAGATGATTTCCACATAGACAACATCTATGTGATGTAGAGTGTCTACGCTCTACTAGAAAATCAAGAGTAACGTGCACCAATGATAGTACGACTCCGAGCCCACGAGTAGATACATGCCTATCCACATGTCTACTCCTACAACCACTTTGATTTCTTGGAAATACATATCTATGTCTCTACGACCAACCATGTCTCTAACAGACATGTTTATGGGCTATCTATGGTCACATCCAAAAGCTAATAGCACCATACATACACACCTCTACAAGTGTGGTCTCACTAGACACCTCTACTATGTGAAACAATATCGTAAACCATTTCAATTATGGGAAATGATGTACCATAAAGCAATAAATGAGAAAATCTTTATCACTTACCCACTCTATATATGCATATACTATGATATGTGGATTAGGTATGCCTCCAATACACCTTACACTAATAGACAAACAAAATCAATCTCTGTACTTTGAGACTGCTTTGACATGAATAACACAATATACAATTTGTGTTCAGTACTAATATGAAGTCTGGAGTATAATAAATCTTTGTTACCTCCCCCATGGCAGTGGCAATGCACTACCTACCCATAGGTGGCAATATACTACAAAATGGTAACCGATGACAACAAAAAATAACCGCTCTTTTTCGTACTTCATAAATATATTACAAAACACAAATTTGTACAAATGAATTCTCTTATTTCTTTTGGTAAAGTTGGACTTTGCCACTTATCCCGTCTATCTTAACACTAGTTTGGTACCAAAACAGGACACTTAAGTGTCCTTTTTTGGGGGTTGCAAAAAAAAAATCAAACTCCTAATGTAGGCTTTAAAAACCAAAATGCTTCATTGGGCATGTAGAACATAACCCTATGCTTATGTAAAAAATGCTAAACATATAAAATGCCTTTTTATTTGGAAGTACATAAGCAACAAAGTAGCATATGTCTTGAAAATGAACATTTTTCAGGATTTTTCCAAATATGCAAGCATCATTCTCTCAAAAAAAAAATCCAATGATATCAATAGCATTTTTTCCAAGATATTTTGATAGCATACATCAGTCCAAGGAGGTAGAAGTTCACCAAAAAAATCATTTTCCTTTCCTAGAATTTTTTCCAAAAAAGTTGCATAAAATCAGCAAAAGTAACACGTATTATCAAAACTCAATCACGCCACTAAAAAATAATGTTGCATATGGAAGGAGAAAAGTTCATGCTCCACCTGTATAAAAAACGTCATTTCAATATTAGCGAGTCAAAAATTTATCCAATAATTGTCGTTTGATGATTCCAGGATTTAGTTTACATCATGGGCTTTCCATCAAGCCAAGTTTCATGATCAAACTATGTCCCTTCTAAAAGTTATGTCCAAATTACTACTATTTTGAAAACAGCAAAAATCATGCATTTTATCACCACGTGTCTAAGAAAATTAAAATATTGCCTTACAAAAGCTAAGAAAAGTGCAATTTAAAAAATCTCAAGGATTTTTTGGGTCTTGAGGAACATCTGTGGATGTTAAGCATTTCAAAACTCTTAATAGATTGCCCACAAAAATTCAAGAACTTTTCAGGACACTTTAGTGTCTGAGGACACTTAAGTGTCCAATTACAGAACTAGTGTTAAATACCAAATTCTTTCTCAATTTGGCTAAGTAAGTGTTAGCACTGTGTCCCCAACTCAAAAGGTCAGGTCAACAATTCATTGAATAGATATGTATCTATCTACCTCCACCGCCTATTTCACCCTAGTTTGTGGCTTTTCGTACCGTATGCTGCCCACTAGACGATATTTGATCTCACGACCAAACCTCCTGAGGGGAGCCCATTGGGTTTACCTTGTCGACATGTTGACTTTATTACAAGTCCATACTCTCTTTACAAGTAGCCCCCAACCTTCCTCCTCATATGCCATGACAATCTTAGCCTCTGTGGCCCAAGCCATCGTACTTGTGGATACACCCTTCTGGAGTTGAATATCCACAAAGCCATCTTTAACAAGATGCTCAAGGCACTTACTACAAAGTGCTCATCTAGATTGACTCAAGACCTTTGACACTATGGCACAAATTATGGGGCATTCTACCATTGTGACACACATGGATACTCACAAGGGCCTTAACCATATTAATGAACCTTTTTTTAACAAAAAATGATAACGGCGTGTATGCATTGTACATATGGCTAGAAATTTATGTGGTCATTGCTGCTTTGCAAAGTAAGATTTGATGTTTTAGCATCACATTTCAAGATAGCGTGACAATTTTTATGATGTTAATGCTGCCAAATCTTGTGCTGCTAACTTCAGTTGGTTTGCAAAAGCAAAATTACATGGCCACTTTGGTTTCTCCTTTCCTTGTGAAACTATCAATTGTGTTTTTAGATGATAGTGATCCTTGGTATCTTGGCAGACATTCATGTTGTTCATGACTCTTTCCATATAGGAGTCACCATTAAAGCACATAGTTTATTGTTTTCCGATAATCAAAAGCTATTTTTTATGCTTACTAGCCACAAAGATAAGAATAGGGGAGAGATAAGCTTGCATGATGAACCATCGGTCTACTTTTGTCAGTTCTTTCAATTTAGTAGGTGATTCTTTGTTATTTAACCTTCATATTGTGTCACTGACTCATGGCATATTTGCTTATCTACTTCAAGTGCATGGCAACATGGTCCTTTCTATATGAGACATTATGTTTACTCCATTGCATGAAGATAATGAGATCATTGAGACATTCTGTTTACTCCATTGCATGAAGATAATCTACCCAAGGGGGAATCCTTATGAGGTTATATTTGGATAGATTTGGTGGAAGCTTAGGAGTTTATTTTTAATTTTATGTTTCATTAGATGGCTACTTCCTGTCAGAGATAGGTCACGCCACTTCTTACTATATATAAAAGAGAGCACATCTCTCTCTGTATGTCAAGTTTGGTGCTCTATCCAATCGGAAAACAAAGTGCTTGAGGATCTCCCTTCATGGATATATAAGCAAAGCATGGTGCCTTGATATACAAGTATGCCAATTGTTTTCTTCAAAGTATTCCATGACTGCCAAAATGGTCTTCAAATTGAAGGCCTACTCTATGGTATCCAAACCTCTCCCATCCGGAGGATGGGTTGGGAGAGTAGTTTATTGAAAACACTAAACTTTATGTGTGTGTATGTCATGCTCGAGGGCTTGTGTGTGTCCATTTTTATGTGTGTTTGTATGTCGTGCATGTGTGTAAGAATATGTATATGCATATGTATGTATATATAATGTTATATTATATATATCTAATTGTGTGCACACATATATGCGTACATGTGGGTCAAAGAGTATATGTATATATATATATATATGTGAGTGTACGTCGTATATGTGTGTGTGTGTGTGTACATATACATATATGTACCCGTGTATATATACATTGGATTATATATTTCTATTTATATCTACCATATTAAAGCCTAACTAAAGGTCATTCACACTATTTCTGCACTTACTGTGTATGATTTCTATGTTAAAAAATGTGACTATATATCAATATGTGTGCATGCATGTGTTAGGACACTCTCTTTGTGCACACATGTACACATGTATCTTTATGTATGTGCATGCACATGAGTGAAAATACTGTTTTTGTGTGTGTGCCATGTGACGTACGTGTGTATGCCATGTGTGTGTACATATGTTGCATGTGGGTGTGTGTGATGCATGTGTGTATAGGGGAAGGGTGGGTGTGTGTGTGTGTGTTTTGGGTGTGTCTGTGTGAATGCACTACGTGTGTGTGTGTGTGTGTGTGTTGTGTGCGTATGCTACATGTGTGTATCTGTGGATGTGCACATGCATGTGCAGGGTATGTGTGTGTGGGGTTGCATGTGTGTGTGTTGTTGCGTGTGTTATGCATGTGTATGTGAGTGCGTTGGATATGCGTGTGTGATGTGTGTGTGGGGCTACATGTGTGTGTGTTGCTCATGTGTGCCTGCAGTGTCCCTCTGCCTGTCCCTCCCCCGGGAAGCCACCCCCACCTAACCCCAGCCCCTCCCCACTCTCCTGCCCAGCCTCCCCTACCCCTCCGCGTCCTTCTCTTTCCTTGCCCGCCTCCGTCCCCCTCCCCCTCTTGCCTCATGCCCCCTCCAATCGCCACCGCCCTAAACCTAACCCTCATCCCGTAGAAGCCCGCCCCTGCTCCTCGCAACCCCTTTAGGAGCATCTCTGCTTGACAGTGAAAAAACTACCACCAAAGCACTCGCGACATTGAGAGAGATATAGAGATACTAACATAACCATGCACGTATGAGCCAAACGTTCATTCAATGATATGATTATCTCAAAATGCAGACGTAAGGTAAGTGGAGGAGAAGAGACGTAGAGGAAAAGAGACGTAAGGTAGGTGGAAGAGAAGGCAAGAGGAGGACAGACGTACGGTAAGTGGAGGAGAAGAGACATAAGGTAGGTGGAGGAGAAGGCAAGAGGAGAAGAGACGTAAGGTAGGTGGAGGAGAAGAGGAGGTGGCAGGAGGAGGAGGAGGAGCGGAGGAGCAGAACAACCTCTCGTCTTATGAATCTCAAACAAACTCTTGGAAATGTGTCCACCGTCGTGTTGATCCCTGTTGTGACGCCACAATACCACCCACACCTGGAGTCGTCGTATTGATTCCTGTTGTGACGCTACAATACCATCGATGTCCTCCTAGCCACATTGAGGGTCGCACCTCCCATTGTAGTAGCGCCACAGAAGTGACCCGGATTTGCAGGGCTGGACGACACAGATTTGAAGGGCTGGACTAAAGGATCCTCAAGCGTGATCGTTACGTTGGCTTGTGACTGAAGGATCCTCAAGCGCGATCGTCACGTTGGCTTGTGATTGAAGGATCTTCAAGCGTGACCGTCACAGTGGCTTTCAAAACTTTCCAACAAACCCAGCAGTCGAGGAGAAGAGAAGAGGACCCAGCAATCGAAAAGAAGAGGATTCTTTAGAGCACACGTGGAGAAAGAATAGGAAGGGAGAGAGTATAGGAAATGTAGCCATATGTATGTAGAGAGAGAGCATAGATAGTATGAATTATTTTCCACGCATTCCATTACTGTCAGGAAAAGGTTGGCATAACCTTTTCCAAGAGGAAAAGACTTTTTTCCTCCTTGAAAGGGCTTTGCTGGCCCTTTCCCTAAGTCATGAGAAATAATGGAAATACATATAGATCCATACAGAAGTATTTACATTCTACTCCTTTTTAATGAGGGAATCGTGACAATAGGGATTGACTTCTCAAGAAACGCAATCGGCCAAGTCAAGAATGCAATACCTATGCACAATAACCATTGTTGCCAATCCAGGTGGACAGTGGACACAAATCTCCCCATGAACTCCACCATGACTACATGGAGGATGAGTGTAGCGACCACCATGCCCAAGAAGAGATGGTCACGTAGGATTCCTTGGAAGATATTGTGCTTATGGGGCCGACGACTGTTGACCTCATTGAAGATCTGGCAAAGCACAAGCGTGTTGAAGATGATGGTGTGATTGAGGAGTGTTGTGTCATTGTGTTGGCATCCACTGACTTCTAAGAGAGACTCACCCCAAAACAACATAGTGAGTAATACAACCACTTGGTATATGGCTTGGACAGTCGAGCTCCTCCACATGGTGTAGCTCAATAGTGGCTCTTCGGGGCAGAAAGGAGATCGAGACATGTTAATGAGATCTTCTGAGGGAGGCTCTGCACTTAGTGCCAATGCCCCCAATGTATCCATGATGAGGTTCACCCACAAGAGCTGCACCACTGTGAATGGCACATTGCCAGAAGTGATAGCTGCAACAAAGCTCACGACCAATACCACCATGTTCACGACGAGCTGGAAGTATAAGTATTTTTGCATGTTGGAGTAGATACTGTGACCCCATTGTACAACCCTCGCAATGGAAGCAAGATTGTTATCCAAAATGATGATGTCGGAGCTCTGTTTTGTGGCTTCCGAACATTCCATCCCCATGGAGAGGCCAATGTTAGCTTGGTATAAAGAAGGGCACTCAATGGTGCTATCACCAGTCACTGCCACTATCTCCCTCAATTCAGATTGGAGAGTCTTCACTAGCAACAGTTTATCAGATGGCTCGGCTCTAGCTAGGACAGCTAGACGTGGAAGATTCTCCCGCAACTCCTCCTCGTCCCATTGGCGAAAGGTAGGCCCATCTATAACAACTTCCATGGCATGAGTAAGGATGGAACATTTGCCAGCAATGGCTTTTGCAGTGGACAAATCCTCCCTAGTCACCATTATCACCCTCACCCCGGCAGCTTTCACCTGCTCCACCACTTTGGCTACTGCAGCTACAGACATTGATGAGCTCATAATATCAATGCAAATTGTGGTGACAGTCCCCATAGTTTCACAAGCAGAGAGGCGGCGCACCAAGGCAACATTCTGATCCATCATCTTGCGCATAGAGAATGCGAGAGAGAGATTGGGAGCAAGAGGAAGGCCTTCAGGAACTGAGACTACAAGCATGGCTAGGGAGATGGAGAGGATTTTGATGATGGTATGGATAGTATGAGGAACACCCCTTGCAGCTTGGAGTTCGATACTCGAGTTGTGGTGGTAATTCATGAAAAAGGAGATCAAAAGGCTAAAGAGGATAAGCACCACCACAAGCAAGCCAACCTTACCAATAAGTACAGCTATGTTACTCAAGTTGGTTTGAAGAGGAGTTAATTCATTTTCTGGAATGTTATTGTCATAATTACAAAGGGAAGCCTTGCCTCTAAAATCTCTGATACTGGTGACCAGCATGCAGCCATATCCTTCTTCCACTTTACATCCAGACCGCAAGAATGGGCTATGCTCGGTTTCGGGGAAAAATAGCTTGCTTTGATTGATATCGCTAATAGCCAAGCCTTGGCCCCTCACAAAAACGCCATCTGCAGGAACTTGATCACCAATGTGAAGCTCCACGAGGTCACCTACCATGACCTCGTAGATAGGCACTCTGGTTATCCTACCTTCTCTGGTCACTTGCACCTGGATGTTATCTTTCAGCTCCTTGTCCAGCCTCTGAAACAGGCGAAACTGATAGAAGTCACTTACAACATGAACGAGTGTCACCGCAGAAACAGCCGCCAAGACGCGAATTCCGTCGTGCCACCCACGCTGCACACCTTCCATCAAGATGCCCGAAGCCATTGACAGGATGCCAAGCAGCATAAGAACATCGAGGGCCACATCGTTGAAAGCATTTGTGCAGAAGAAACGAGGGAAAGACGCGAAAACTGATTCGAAATGTTGGCTTTCATTCTTCCCGAACCGCAGCAGCTGGCGTCTCATGAATCCATTGCATGCTGATGCAGAAATGCCAGTCTTTAAATTAGTTTGTAATAGCGAAGCAAGGCCATCCTGTCCACCCAGACGTGCGAGCTTCTCCACATCGTGAGTGTGCACTATCGTCTTGATCCCCTGCAAGCACTCATACCATTGATCAAGCTCCATCATAGCTTCTGGATGGATCCCGCAGCCAGAGAAATCTACAAGACGTAAAAGCATTTTGACGCTAGCTCGTATTGCAGCAGCAATGAAGGATGATTTATCGTTATCGGCACCGCCACTTCCCGAGATGCTGCAAAATAATTTAAAAATTAACTCCAATTTTCCAAAGGTACTCCAGCGGAGTAATTCGTCCCTTTTTAGGGCTCCAAAAGAAGGCCAAGGGTCTGAATTTTCTTTACTTCAAAAAAAAAACTTTACTATTGATTTTATGCAACAGATTTTTTTGTTTTGAAGGCTAATGTAAAATTTTCTTTTTTTATTTTTATTTTTTATGTTAGTGTGTGCTTTTTCATGCTGCAGTCAACAGCCAGCAAGTTTTTATTTTTTATATTGGTGTTCCCTTTTCATGCTACAGTCAACAGCCAACAGGTTTTTAACATAGCACCTGATGTTTTCATGCTACAGCCAACGGGTTTTTAACATAGCACCTGATGTTTTCATGCTACAGTCAACAGCCAACAGGTTTTTAACATAGCACCGGATGCATGGGACTTCAACACCTTACTATTAGATTATTAGGTTATGTTTGGTTTTTAACATAGCACCTTATGCATGGGACTTCAACACCTTACCATTAGGGTGTGTTTAAATAAGAAAGGAATAACCTTTAAGGAGCAATTTTCTAAAGGTTGCCCTTTCCAAGAAAACCTACGACCGATGGCTATTCACAGAATCATAATCACAGCTGTCAAGCAAAGGGTTATCAGAGGGGGGATCAGGACCATCCAATCAGCAGCCCTTATCTTTCAGAAAAGCAATCCTCGGCACCACCTGCACGTCGCCATGGATCTCATTAAATTCTGGAGCGATGAGTGGTCAGCATCCCCTACAATTGCCTGCCACTATCAGAGGCAGAAACTGAGATGTCGAAATCTGGTCCATCTGCTTGTCTCCATCTCATGGGGAATACATTCTGCAGAGGCTGATGTAGCACAAACAGATTGACTGCTCCATCCTTGACGGTCGGGAAAGGCCGTCGAGAAAGGGGGCTCCCTATGTCTCTCTCCATCTCAGCGGGAATACATTCTGAGCTGATGTGGCACAAACTGACGGACTCCCCCGATCCTTGACGGCAGGGAAAGGCCGTTGGAGGCCTTGGAAGGGGGCTCCTGGCCTCCGCAGGTGACTTGCAGGGTGCATTCCAAGAACTGCTGGCGACTTGGACTGAGAAAGGACTTCTTGCCACATCATGGTGTTTGCTTGAAAAGCCAATCAACATCAATTCCAAATGTCAACCGGTAATGGCCATGCGACAGATGGGAACCCATACTTCGATAGGCATTGCCATTCATAGCCATCTTGGCCGCGCTGGCTATGGACTCCACGTGAGAAGGAACAGCAGCAACATGCAGGGCACTCCACCTCAATGATGAGAGCACTGCAATCCGACAACTGATGTGGTTGCACCCCTTCGTCATAAACACCAGCAGGTGAACCAATGGCCTAGATCTCTCCTCTTCCGACGAGCGACCAAGATGATTAGGGGTACCTGGACATTGTTTTAGGCTAAGAACCTCGACCCCCATCCAAGAAGCTTTTCTTTTGTAAAGCAAGTTGGTCGTATTTTTTAACCACCTCCTTGGAGGACACATGAGACTCTGCATGGAATGATTGGCATAAACCAAATGACCCTTCCACAATAAATCAATGGTGACAATATTAATAACATTGTTTTTAATTACCCGCACATCCCATTTATGGTCTGTCCATTCCCTCACTAAAAATAAAAATTAAAAAAACCTCTCTCAATTTTAAAAAAAAACATTGTTTTTAAGGTATGTTTTCTATCATTATCCATTATTAAGGGGTGTTTTCTTTTTTTTTTCAAGTTCTTGTATAGCTATAGTTTTTCTCTCTTGACGTGATACTTTTTAAGTAATATTTTTATCTTGTGAAGTGAGACTTTTTGCTATTGATATCAAGATTCCATGCTTCCAATGACAATGTAGGTATTTGTATATTGTTTATTAGTTATTATGAGCAAAAGTCATAATGAAGTATATGGTTTAGGCACCATGTAAGTACCCCTGTGAAGAGAGTCCCAATTTCTTGAACTTTCAAAATATGTACAAGTCGCAATACAATGTCATCCAAAAACTAGCATTAAAAATATATATACACACACAATATAAAATAGCCATTAAAAAACCTAGGCTAAGGGAGATGGCCGCATGTGCCTGAGTCGGGGGCTCAAGCCCCACCTCACTCCTCCATGCCACCTCACAAAAAATAGTCATCAAACAAGGCGATAAAATGCTATGGGTCCTACTATACACTTAATTTCGTAGTCACTCTAGGTATAAATAGGGAGAATTTCATGGAAATTTTCTTGGGGGCTTGCATTAATTAGATGAAGAGAAAATATGAGTGTCCCAAAACATGAACATATTAAACCTTCTTGTGGAAGCATCTCGTGTGTGTGTGTGTGTGTGGGGGACGCAAGTGTGTGTAATTAATTTTTAATCCCAAGGTAGGGGCCAATGGTTTTAGAAAATTTGAAAAACATATTAATTCACAAGATTACAAGCTGTGAACCTTTAGGAAAATGTTAAGGATAAGTGTACTTAAGGATAGATATAAATATCTATTTCATAGGGATATTATTGAGGAATATTCAAGAAGGATCTCGCACATATACACTAGTTGCATGTCTCTCACAAAAATTAGCCATAGTCATGCACCTACATTGTAATATTAAAAGGAGACACATAGACCAATAATTATAGTTATATACCCTGGTTATAACTTATGGTGATCAATAGCCATACCTTCATAAGTTCAATTTTTTTTGACCTTATGAAGGTACATATATATATATATATATATATATATATACATATAGTCGTACCCATAGCATTATAGCAATGGTTATACTCACACCCCCTTAGACATAACCTATGTTTATAACCATAGCCATATACATAGAGCCATACCCATGTCGATATAGCCACAGTATATTCATAAGCCCTTGATAAGGTCATATCCCATACCCAAAAAAAAAACCACTTAAAGATGAAATTCAACATTTTTCACCTTAGCTATTATAGTTTAATACATAAATGATTATAATGGTGTATATAACTAAGGTTATGCATGTACGATAAGGCTAATTTTATGCTATGGCTAAGGCTATGCATGAAGTTGATTTTATGATTTACTAAGGCTAATTTTGTGGCTATGTCCAAGGCATATAAAATTAATTTTAAGCCTAATATTTCAAAGATATATAAGGCCAGGCCTAATTATGATACCAAACTATCAATTAACATAAGTTACAATCTATAATGGATTTTACTAAACAAAGAGAGAGAGAGAGAGAGAGAGAGAGAGAGAGAGAGAGAGAGTATAGAAATCCTAATTTGAGTATTTTTCTCAAAATATACCTTATTAATAATTGAAATATTTATTTTTTCTAGCCATTTGAGCATATTATGATAGAGCCATGCCCATGTTGATATAGCCACGCTATCTTCATAAGCCCTTGATAAGGCCATATGCCATACCCAAAAAAAAACCACTTAAAGCAGAAATGCAACCTTTTTCACCTTAGCTATTATATTTTAATACATAAATGATTATAATGGTGTATATAACCAAGGTTATGTATTAATTATTGAAATATTATTTTTTCTAGCCATTTGAGTATATTATGATATACTTTACAAGTTCAATGTGAAAATCAATTAGTTCCCTAATTTTTCTATAGTCTAGGTCTAGGACTAGGGCCATAGACAACCATGAGGCTATGGATGTGACTTGTGGGATTGGGAATGGTATGACTATGGCTATTGCTTTGGGTTACTACTAGTATTTAAAAATCATAGCTTTATTATATTCATATTGTTTCAAAATTATGGATTACTTTAGGCTATGTGAAAATCAATAAATTTCCTAATTAATTAATTAATTAATTATGCATTACTTTAAGCTACATGAAAATGAATTAATTCCCTGATTTTCCTATGGGCTAGGACTATGGTTATGGGTGATTGTCATGGCTTTCAAACTATGGGTTATGAGTGTGTGTAAGGGTTATGGTGACAGCAATCGGCCATGTCTAAGGCATATAAAATGAATTTAAGCCTAATATTTCAAAGATATATAGGGCCGCCTGGCCTAGTTATGATGAATTAATTCCCTGATTTTCCTATGGGCTAGGACTATGGTTATGGGTGATGGTCATGGCTTTCAAACTATTGGTTATGAGTGTGTGTAAGGGTTATGGTCATAGCAATGGGCCATGTCTAAGGCATATAAAATGAATTTAAGCCTAATATTTCAAAGATATATAGGGCCGCCTAGCTAGTTATGATACCAAGCTATCAATTAACATAAGTTACAATCTATAATTGATTAAATTATGAAATCGAGAGAGAGAGAGAGAGAGAGAGAGAGAGAGAGAGAGAGAGAGAGAGAGAGAGAGAGAGAGAGTAGAGTAGAAATCCTAATTTTATTATTTTCCTCGAAATATTCCTTATTAATGATTGAAATATTTATTTTTTCTAGCCATTTAAACATATTATGATATACTTTACAAGTTAAATGTAAAAATCAATTAATCCCCTAATTTTTCTATAGTCTAGGTCTAGAGCCAAGGCCATAGACAATTATGAGGCTATGGATGTGACTTATGGGTATGGGAATGGTATGACTATGGCTATTGCTTTGGGTTACTATTAGTATTTAAAAATCATAGGTTTATTATATTTATATTATGAATTACTTTAGGCTATGTGAAAATAAATAAATTTTCTAATTAATTAATTAATTATGCATTACTTTAGGCTATATGAAAATGAATTAATTCCCTAATTTTCCTATGGGCTAGGACTATGGTTATGGGTGATGGCCATGGCTTTCAAACTATGGGTTATGAGTGTGTGTAAGGGTTATGGTCATAGCAATGGGCCATATTTGGTTTATGCAAATGGGATATAGGTATGGCTTTGGATCACCATATTTGATGTAATTTAAACATTCCCAATTTGTACTTAGCTTTAGACTATGTGAAAACTAAATTAGTCCCCTGATTTGTGTGTGGGCTAAGTAATTGATGTTGACAATGAATGTAGCTAAGGGTCTAGATTTATTACGTCCATAAATTTTTAAAATTGTACATAGTAAGGATTATTATGGACTAATGGGATATATTGGTAATGAGTAGAGCAATAGGGTATGACTATGGCTACGACTTTAGGACACCATAATTTATTTAATAAAAAATTAATCATATAGTCCTTTAGCGAAAAGTAATCATATGTTGCATAGCTATTAGGCTCCACATTTGTATTCAGTTATAAAATAATCATAAATATACACCATCACCCCGGTTTACTTTTTGAGTAAATGAGGGGGTGCCTGGGTTTACTTTTGAAGAGTGGGGTCCACAAAACCAGAGCATGGGGGTGGGCATTTAGGGACTTAAAAAATTTCTAAGTAAAAGTGTCGGGCATCGCAAAAGCAGGTTGTAGGACTCAAACCCACGACCCTCGCCATGAAAGTCGGGAGACCTACCACTAGGCTATAATACAATCGTGATTAAATCCTTTCAAAACTGTATATGATTAAAAATATATACTCAAAAAGTAAACCTAGCCCACCGTGATTGTGTTTTGGCGGGGGGCCAGTGTGCACTAGCGGCTTAGCATGTGCAGTGGCCCGGCCCATCTTACGATCCCCCCTTCCCCTAATCTTCGCGCCCCGTAGGTCCCATGTCTCCCACTTCATTAATGCCCGTGTGATTAGTGACAAGACCTAACTTCTAAGTTTATCAAATAGGTAATGAATTACACTCCTTCCAATCAAAGCATAATTAGTGACAAGGCCTAACTTAAATAGGTAATGAATTACAGTGCTTCCAATCAAAGCATTGAGGTTATTAGGATGGCCAAGGACATATGGTTGTCACACAGAGGCAGCATGCATTGGACATGTTGTCCAAATAATGCGCTCTTGAATGCCAAATCCAAAGTAGCCTATGTCGCTTCGTAATCAACTCATATGAATGGGATGTTTTTAAAGAAACCCAAAATCACTACAAACTTCAATAAAATTTTTATAAAAAAAAAGAAATCCAAAGTGACGGTTGTTCTTTTCCTAATTAAAAAAAGCCAAACCTATCCAAAATGAACGCTCGGTCCTTGCCTTGGGCAAGCTGAAAACCTAGCATTTGAAATATGTACAAACACGTAGAGTAAAATAGTCTAGGAAAAATAATCCGAATTCTTATATAGTATTATAATACAAGCCATGTGAGAATGAAAACGAAAAATAATCCGAATTCTAATATAGTATTATAATACAAGCCATGTGAGAATGAAAACGGATAACCGTATGGCAAGATGCCCATCAATGAGGCAGGTAAACGGATTGTCAAATAGGAGGCTTATATGAATGGGATATTATTTGAATGCCTAATGACAACCGACCAATAGTCATGAGCCTGGGCATCCAAAAAAAATCAGAGAATTTGCCAAAACTTTCAATGTTAGCTTACGACTATGCTTGTCAAAAAAACAACAGGATAAGCAACGAAAGGAATGTTCTAATACAAAGTTGGGCTTACTTTTATCAATGATGAGAGCAAGAGGGTCACCTTTTGGATGGTAATTCGAGTGTCGGCTTCGTTCCGGCAGTGATGCGCACCATGATGAGAAAGGGGAAAGGCTTAAAGAGAACAACAAACAGGCAATTATTATTAGAGCAAGGAAGTTCTGAGATCAACAGACTTATAGAGTGTTGAAGACGGCGTCGGTTGCGTAAGGAGGTACGGCAAATGAGTTTCCAGGAAATTTCATCTTGACTACTATTACGGTCGGTGGCGCCTTCATGGCAACTTCCGCAAAAGGTTCCATCCATTTTGTCCTTGGTGTCCGCCGAAAGGTCACCGTCTTTACACGCTGACATGTTCCCTTACGTGGACGAATGGTAATGCAAGAATAACTGACGATGGCAGGGCACCCGTCGAGAAGGGGAGGGGGAGAGAGAGAGAGAGAGAGAGAGAGAGAGAGAGAGAACGCAGAGACGATGGTAGAGAGAGGGAGAGAGAGAGAGAGAGAGAGAGACACAGAGAGCCGATGGCCAATAAACGATGGTAGGGAGAGAAAGACAAAGGAGCACCATAACCGATGTACATCGTGGTGGATGCCCTGCTTCTGCCATCGTCTGCATAAACACACAGCTTGCATTCCCATTAATTTATATATATATATATATATATAAAAGATTGGAAATTGGATCACGCCATCACCATCGACCAAACTATTCCTTCAAATTTAGGAAAATACTAAGACCTTTCCTTAGAGGAAAATGGGGCGCTGGCGTAACCCATGGCGTTTCTCGATTGGAACAATTTTTTTAAGTTTTCCTTGTTGATGTGATTTTTTTTTTAAAAAAAATTAGCTCTCTCCTTTTTAACATTCATGTGCTGATGTGTCAAGGTCTTATTGGCTCTCTATTTTTTAATATTCCCACTGCTTATGTGTCATCAACTCATTTGCTTTCATTTGAGTAAAATTTCCACTAATGATGTCTCAATATCCTATGGTGTCATTCTTTAAAAACAAAGCTTGCTGATTTGATGGCTGGGATTTATTTTTCCAAGACCCAAGACCATGATGGAGTAGGTCCAATCAGATGGTGCCCAGTCAATAGATCACCTTGCATTCTGCCAGTCACCCGACCATGGTGGTAGTGGAAAGTCCCAGCCCTGATTTAACTTTAACTCTAGGTCAGAATGGTATTACACTCAGACACCTCAGCAGATTCAGAGTTTAAAATTACTAACCTTCCCTAGATGCTTGACTCAAAATTTAAAATTCTTCACTCACTAGCAGATCTTTCACAGGCATCCTACTTCCTAGCACTACTTCTTGGAGAGAAAGACAAGTATACTTACACTCTCTCTCTCTCTTTTTCTCGAGAAAACACATTCGTGGAGAGGCCCAAATGGATACAAATTTGCAGCAAGAGGCTTGGGTACTTGGGATCCACCAGGGCTCTACACACATACTCAGTATGGGCATGTGTTGGATGCCAGGTTTTAGAGATTCTAAGGTTGCTGTTTTCTAGAAATCTTTTATAAAATGGCCTCCATTGATGGTCCTAGGTGGCTGGGAATTCTTTGCACGAGTATAGCCACCTCCCAAGAGAATTTAGAGAATTTTTACGGAATGAAACTTGAAAAATTATAACTTGCAACCACAGCTGAGATGTTAGGGTTGCTGTAGGACAGCTGTTGGCAAGGCACTTTTCGCGATGAAGAGTGGAGCAAAGGGGCCTCGGGCAAGGCTGAAGCCTCCAACACCAAAATGAAGAAGCATTTTCACGCAATGAATCTTCGTATAATTGAGTTTCTTCGAAATAGGATGTTGTGCATAATACCTTGGAACAATATCTATGGACTCTGGAGTATGTGAGCTCATATAGGCAACATGTAGGCATAGACCAACTGGGTAGGAAACCTGGGAGGTTAGAAGGCAACTGAATAAATAGAGAGTGCACATGAATGAAATGCACTGGCCAGTATATCCTGGAAGAGACCCCATTTTATTCAAATGTACTTGTAACTCACATCTATGATGCCAAGTTCCCAAAACATCCATCGTGTGTACTACAAGATAATCACCAAACTAATGTCAAAATTTTAGGAAGTTGTCACAAAATGGGTCTCTGGGAATGGCCTCCCCATTCCCTAGTACTAAGTTTCAACAGAGTTTGATGTTTTTCCTCCACTTCCATAAATCTCTTTATCTCCATAGTTTCATGTGATGCAGTTGATTGTCACACCTGCAGCTATCTTGATCCTGAGCTGTACATACTACAATCTACATCTAGATAAGAGTAGGTTCAGCTCTCAAATTTAAAGGGCAGCTTTCAGCATATTTCATTTTGAAGGGCTCGTATGAAATTTTTTTTTCTTTGGGCCAGATTCTGCATCTATGAACTTGGTATTATGAAAATTTCAGCTGATTCCATGTAGGCATGGTTTTGGCAATTGGTTGCCAATCCTGAAAGTAAAGGTTGAATTCCTCACAACCAAGGGTCGCAAAGATGTATTCTTCTTCTTCTTCTTTAATGCTCTGCATTTTACAACCAGTCAGAATTATTCAGTGTGGAAAACCAAATCAGTAATGATTGCAACCATGCATATACACGAGGAATCAGCAATGGATTGCAACCATACCCATTTATGCAAACTGGTCAGAATGAAAATCTTCACCCTCCAGAGCAACACCAGTGCCTTGGCCTCCAGGAGGGTGTTTCTCTCTTGGACTGATCTACAAATGAATACCGTCTGTGCTAAAAAAAATTGAGATGACTGCAGGGCTTTCCTCCATTTAATAAGAAAGAATTCTAGCCGTTCATGTATCAATGCTGAGAATCTGAAATACAAAACATCAGAGTGACCGCAACAGCATGACTTAATGTATAAGGTCTACCGAATTAACCTGCTGAGCAGACCAATTTAATACTATATGCAAAGAAAAGTCCTTATTCCTCTGAACTTTGACACGATCATTAGGATCTAAATAGTGCAACACATGCAGCTCATGGGGATACAACACATGCAGAACATGTGATTTTTTAGACTGGATGTCATCCTCAGTAACTGCTATCTACAAAACCATGATGATACCTGCAAAGGCAATGGCTTTTAGATACAGAGTTCCAAGTAAAAGCAAGTGTCTTTTACTACACCTTGAAAATGAGTCGGTTTTGCAATCATGGTTTTGCATAGCAGGAGAGTAGGGAAACCAAAAAGGCCATGTTGCAAGCAAGGCACAACGTATTAGTGAGAAACATGAATCTACTCACTCAAAAGGATAGAATCCAATAACGAGCCTAGGATTACAGCTTGAAGCAGCTTGCCCTGGAGTGAAAGATAATACTCAGCTGAGACAAAAATTACATTACATTGAAGTTTCAATGCAAGGAAACTCAGTGCAAGCAGAATACAGGATTAGAGTTGAATCCACATGCCAATGCTGAAACCAAAGCAGACTCGTTTGCATTGCGTCCAAGCAAGGCTGAGTTGATCAAATAAGGGTTACAATTAAATTGGAGGGTGAATAATTGACTACTAACAAAAAAAAACCCATAAATATAGCTTTCCACGAGAAGCTAACACTAGTGTGTTATTTTGTTGTCTCATGTGTGTAGCCTTGGGCTACCAGGGTCAGTTCTTTCCACTTCATATAAAGCAGATGGCAGCCTACCAACCTGAGGGTGGGTTTCTGATGGTATCGTAGATGAGTAGGCCAGACTAAGTTTGCTATGTCAAGCCTTGTCCTACATTCTTGCAAGAGATCTGGCCCCCTATCTAACCTGGATTATCATAATTGCCTGCTACTGTAATTTCAATCATTTGAATCAATTAGGCTCAGGGCTATGTTAGGGTTGAGAGCCTACACAAGAGCAACCAACATGCCAATGCTAATGGAAAGACTGACAAGCTTCATCCTCTTGTCCAAACAGAATTTTCGGGGGGCGATGGGACTTTTTCGATACACACTTGGACTTCCACCACATTGTACAGGATAAATCCTCTTTGAAGGGTACTGCAGCATTCAACTCAAGGTGACAAATTCAGACAGCTATCTCCTCTCCAGAGGATCATGTGTCCATCCAGGCACCTTGTTTATAGGACAGGAATGCATTGTTTGTGAAATAGGAATAAAATGTTTTTGTTTCTAAAATATAATTCCACAAATTTTCAACATACCTGGTAAGGTTGGAGGCTTTCTGTGTTGTGAATGTGATATAGGCAGGCTTGGAGAGCAAAACACTGTGTCAATCATGCTTTTGTGATGTGGGAAGTATTTAACATAGAACCTGTTGAAGTTGACCTCCAGTTGATTGCAGAAGTGGCTTAGACTTTCCCTTACACTTACAATTTGAGATTGTCCTGTTGTATGCGAGTGGGTGAAGAAGAGAACAAGTAGTGGAGTGTTGGGAAAAGAAGAGCACACATGCTTCAAATGCATATTTGAAATGCACAGTGCTATATGCATGTAGACACAGTGGGGTTTCAATTGACAACCTCACATCACACAAAGTAGCACCTGATACCGTGCACCATCGTATGGTTGATGCAATAGTTCATTTTGCATATGAAACAAAATAATAGCTGAACACCATAACCCTAATATGATGCATCAATCGAGAGGACCTGGAGTTGAGACAGGAGGATGAGGTAAAATATTTAAATTATGGTTACAATTAGGTTTAAATTTTTGATTGGGGTTGAGGTAAGGCCCAAGGGTTAGGTTATGGCTAGGATCTAGCATATTGGAAGTCCACATGCCAAAGAACGATTGATCCCACAATCTAGTATTTAGTGTTCTGGTGTATCTAATCTAGTAACCCTGATTAACCAACCTAATCCAAAGGGTAGGGGATGAAAATTAAGTAGCATATACATACCACTACTACCATAGGTCCCTCTCCTCTCTCACACCACCCTCATTCCCCCCCTTTCTTTACGTGTAGATCAACTTCTCTCCCTCCTCCTTCCCCTCCCCCTCTTCAACTCCTTCCTCCCTCCTCTCCTCCACTTCCTCTGTCTCTCAACGCCACCATCTACCTCAACTGGATCTCCTTCTTAACCTCATCTCACAAGTTACCACGGTGACAAAGACAGCAATGGCTTCCTTCAGGCCACATGGGCCTCATGAGACTTGGCATTCTCGGGGTCGCTGACCAAGCATAGTAGGCGATGAGAGGCGGAGAGCATTGTCTCAGATCGGAGCCCTAGCTGCTCAAATGTATACATGGGTATGTGTAGTGATATCAAAAACTATGCACTAACCATGGGCAAAGTGTCTTTGTGTTAGAAATCTATCTATTATATGTCAACACTAGGCTCAGACAGAGTTAGGAGTACGACTAACGTTGGGTTCAGACTAACCCAATGTTACAAGGTTCAGACTAACCTAATGTTACAGTGTTACATTGAGTAAGGCGAGGTATAGACTAACCCAAGATTACAAGAAACCCTAATACACTTAATCATCAAGCCTTTAATTAAGTACTAAGACCTAAGATTACAATTAAATAATTCAACCCTAATAAATTAAAATTTCGAACCTAAATTATAACTATAATTAAAACCTAAGATTACAAGGCATCATAAAAAAATTTATTAAACCATAATAAATTAAATGATCAAATCTTAATTAAGTAAATTATAATGAAAATTAAAACCTAACAAGGCTTAATACATTAAATTATAACTAAGAACTAAAACCTAAGGTTACAAGGCTCCATAGGAAATATTTAACCCTAAAAACTAGATTATCAAACCTAAAACTAAAATCTGAGACTACAAGGCTTCATAGGAAATAATTAAACCCTAATTAATTTAATTATTACAAGGCTTCATATGAAATAATTAAATCCTAACTAATTAAATTATCAACACTTAATTAAGTACTAGTACAGCCCTATTATGAGCAGATAAGGACCTAATTTGGGATCATTAAGCCCTAATTAATTTGGGATCATTAAGCCCTATTATGAGCAGATAAGGACCTAATTTGGGATCATTAAGCCCTACAAGGCTTCATAGGAAATAATTAAACCCTAATTAATTTAATTATTACAAGGCTTCATATGAAATAATTAAATCCGAACTTATTAAATTATCAAAACTTAATTAAGTACTAGTACAGCCCTATTATGAGCAGATAAGGACCTAATTTGGGATCATTAAGCCCTAATTGTAAGTCATTAAGGCCCAGTTTTGAATGATTAAGACGAAATTATGTGTGATCTCTTGATGGGCACCTGGTAGAAGGACCTTGGCAGGAAAGGTGAAGGGCCTGCAGCCTTTGCCTTGATGGATGAGGGGGCTAGAAATCTCAGATCGGAGTTGAGTCAGACAAACATTGGGGTTTTCAGCTTCTTAATCTTCAGGTTCTTGAAGTAAGGAGGTACGCATGACATACCTCACGATTGGTAATTCTTTGACCTTCATTCTTCTTCGTCGTCGTCTTCTTCTTCTTGATCTGTATTTCCCTTATACTCGCCAGCTTTGCGCGGATCTCAAACCCTAAACACAGTTTTTAGGGTTTTTTGGCGCAAGTAGTATCAACGGCAACCTTGCCAAAACTTTACTTTGTCTTTTTAAAATTTTGAACTGGGAAAGATGATGAGATTTGAATATGCTTGAGTGTGTGTGAGAGAGAGAGAGCCTCTTAACGTGGAATCTCAACTTTATTGATTTAGAGAGACTAGGTCCATGTAATCCCAAGGGCAATCCCACTAGCCAATTCTACTCCACCATGGGTGGCAAAAAGGTATAGAGAGAGAGTTATATTTTGGCATGTCTTAACTTTGTGTGTTCGTTGAGAGAGTTTTTTTATTGAAGGTGTGAGTTTTTTAAAATGTTTTATTAATTTGAGTAGCAAGCGTGTGTGTGTGTGTGTGTGAGAGAGAGAGAGAGAGAGAGAGAGAAAGAGAGAGAGAGAGTTATTGCATTAACTTTGCCATGTGTGTGTGTGTGTCTGAGAGAGAGAGAGAGAGAGAGATTGATTAGTAATAGATATATTATATGTTTCTTCATATAACCTTCATATGTAAGTGTGTGTGTGTGTGTGTGTGTGTGAGAGAGAGAGAGAGAGAGAATTATTCTTCTTTTTTGTAAGTGAGTGTGTGTGTGTGTGTGTGAGAGAGAGAGAGAGAGAGATTCATTTCTCTGTGTGTGTGGGTGGGGGGTGTGTGTGTGTGTGTGTGTGTGTGTGTGTGAGAGAGAGAGAGAGAGGGAGATGCATTTCACTATGTGAGTGTGGGTGTGTGTGTGTGTGTGTGTGTGTGTGTGTGTGTGTGTGTTTTTTAAGATTATTATACGTTTATGTCCATAAAAATTAGGAGAAAATATAGCCCTCATGTATATAAAAGAAAAATATAGCCCTCATGTATATAAAAGAAAAACTAGGCTTGATAGATCTTTACAAAATAGACTATATAGTCTTTTGTGACAAAGATCAAACACGACAGGTTTTTGATAAAGTTATCAAATGTATTCCGAAGGGCAAATTAGTGAAATATTAAACATGGGTATGTTTTTTCTTTCGTGATCATTGGTGTTACAAGGTTTCTTTAAGTATTTTAATTGTTTTGCAACCCTTTTCTTTTACTCTCCCTCTTTTGCTCACTAAAAAAAACATCATGATTGCTATTTAATATAAAGTTTGTTTATGTTTTATGCAAAGATGTCATTAGACATATTAAAGTTGGTGTATGGAAATAATAAATTGTCAGATACGCTCTTCTTTGAACAGGTTCCACAATTGGATTTTTCCGAATACCATGTACAGCAACCCAGTCCAAAATGGAAAGTGTATGGATTGGATGGGATGATGACAATCCCCGGTATATTTATATAGTGTTAGACCCTTGTAGGTTAGATGATAATCTCAAACTCCTCTTGATCAAAGAGGCATTGTGATTACTAGATGGGTTCTATATTGTGGGTAGCAGATGTAGGAGTCGTGAGGAAAAGCTCATCATTTTTAGGGAGATACTGAAGTGCATTTCGAGAAGGAAATTGGCGGATATAATGATGTAATAATCTCTGAGGTCATCAATGGATGTATGTCTTCTCTCTCTCTCTCTCTCTCTCTCTCTCTCTCTCTCTCTAAATGGTTCAGGGCTAATCAATTACATGTAGAGGCAAATAGCTTGCTATATGTTGATTTCCCTTGCAAGTGGGTGTGGAATACAGCTCTTCGATCATGGACCAAAAGAAAAAAGGGAAATATGATTTAAGATGAGGCTCCAATGATACATAGGTATGCATATGAAGCATTGGACATGCCATTAAAAGATATCATGCAAAGTGATATAGCGTTTGGTGGCAAAATTATGCTCTTTGGTGGTGGCTTTAGGCGAATCTTACCTATTGTTGCAAAGGGTTCAGATGAGCATGCAAATGTTGATCCATGGGAACTCCCTACCGAGTTTGGTTGTATCCATGTTTTAAGATTGCATGTGAAGCGAGAGGAATGCTGGAGAGTGATGATGAGTGGTATGTGTCTTCAAGATGTTACATTTTAGAAAACAGGATTCCAACTACGCCAACTCTTTGTCATCATTCTGGTTTTTTATGAGCCTATGTCTCCTGGACAACTTTGGATTAAATTTTGCGCCGAACTTTCAGATGATTTTTTCCATGGCTTGTAGAGAAGGTGTGCCACACAAGTATTCACGCATGGACAATTGTATGTTGCTATGTCACGTGTTAGATCATCAGATGCAGTGAAAGTTGTGTAAAAGATACCATGGACCATGAAAGCAGTAACAAAGATTCAAATGAAGTCTACATAGCTAATGTTGTCTACAAAGAGGTATTGCAAATGGCATCTAGAAGAATGTAAATGGTATCTATGCCCATAAGGTATAGAATGAGCTATTTGATATAAGAGCCTACAAATGGTGGGAGGCTACATTCATAGATATCTTTGTATCAAGCAAGCAAGCATTTGGAAGGAGAATGTTCACAAAGATGTGACATGTGCAATTTATGTTGTCTCTCAATAATAAGTGTGCTTGCTTTCAAGTTGATTGATATTTCTTTCAAAATGATAATTTTGTTCATGATATGAAGACATCAAGTTAAATAGGTTCCATTGACGGTAATATTGAATTGATATATATAAATATACTTACATTGTGTGGAATAAATGGTTGATACGAGGTAAAGCCACCATGCACATCTACAAGTATGGAGTGCCCCATCTATTGCTCAAGGGGTGGTTTAAATTTTTTAGATGGCTATAAGGGCATGGTGAGTTCTTCTTCGTTTTTATAACATTTGGATAAGCTTTTTACTTGCTTTCCTTACAATGCATTATTAATGTTGCTCTCTTGCATGTCTCCACCACCATGAGTCTACACTACCAACCAAGATGCAACTCTACAAATACCACATGATGTGTAACCTTCTAAAGAGCTCCCAAAACATCCTAATTTTCTCTTCTTGAGCCTCGGTGTTATTGATGTATAATGCTTGTCAGACCACCCTTTTGGCTACCCCTCATATTGAATATGGTCAAGTTCCATAGTTAGCTTATAGCCTCTATGCTAGCAATGCCCTCACCTTGGCATGCCGAAAGAATGGCATGATCATGGTATGGAGGTTCGATTTCACCATGGCCTCTTTCCTCCATATTTGACCTCTCTCTCTAGCCACATTGTATCTGTACTCACCCTGAAGCGCTCCTTAGATGATACCAACAATCACTTCTTCTATTCGGTCTCTACGGACCTCAACATCGAGACAATTGCATGTAGGTCATCTGAAGCCACACCAATGATGTCACCAAGCTTATTTCTTGCAAACAATTCTTTCTCTCTGCCTCCCTCGATTGTAAGATCCCCGTCCCCACCGCGCAACGGATTCGGGGTGCTAGCAGCGGAAGTAGCACATCTTGCGCGGGGCAGGGTCCCACACTCGGGGCCTCGCCCACGGATATCCGGACAGGTGACTAATTCCTCGGTTCTTCCAAAACCGAACTCGAAAAAACTTCCCTTGCCCGGAAAGCACAGGCGATTCCTCCAAGATAAAATTTTACTCTAACGTAGTCAAGGTTATTACTGACCAAACTAATCTGACCTAACCTAAAGCCTTCGCAGGTCACCTAACGCTTCACTCATAGGCCACTTCCTTGGTCTCTCATCCACCGTACCATAAGCTCACCATTTAAATCGAACCGAGGCTGGTCAAGACCTCGGCCGACCATGTTGCGCGAGACGTCCTCCGTTGACTCTCCGTCAACTGTTGCAACTTTATCAGTTAGGTCTCCACGACCTTAATCACAAGACGGTCAAAATGCTTCCCCAGCATTCTTGACATAAAATAGTCATTTACTATTTAGGCATAAATTCAATTTTAAGGAAAATAACACTTTCGAATTAAAAATAAACCTTTTATGCATTTTACTATGCATAAATTCCATTTTAATGAGAATAACACTTTCGAAATAAAAATAAATCTTTTATGCATTTTACTATGCATAAATTCCATTTTAATGAGAATAACACTTTCGAAATAAAAATAAATCTTTTACGCATCTTTCTATGCATAAAATCAATTTCAATGAAAATAATACTTTCGAAATAAAAATAAATCTTTTATGCATCTTTCTATGCATAAAATTAAAATTGATGAAAATAACTCTTTTGAATTAAAAATAAAATTCTTTATGCATCTATTTATGCATAAAATCAAAATTGATGAAAATAACTCTTTTGAATTAAAAATAGATTTCTTTATGCATCTATTTATGCATAAAATCAAAAATGGTGAAAATAACTCTTTTAAAATAAAAATAGATTTCTTTATGCATTTTTCTATGCATAAAATCAAAATTGATGAGAATAACACTTTTAGATTAAAATAAATTCTTTATGCATCTTTCCATGCATAAATCCAATTTAGTAGGAATTACACTTTTAGAATAAAAGAATTTCTCTTATGCCTCTTCTCATGCATAAAAACTAAATCCAATGAAAAATAACTCTTTTAAAATAAAAACTTTCTTTTATGTATCTATTTATGCATAAATTCAATTTTGATGAAAGTCACACTTTTATAATAAAACAATTTCTTTTATGCATCTAATTTATTCATAAATTCCATTTATGATGAAAATCACACTTTTAATATAAAAAAATCTTTTATGCATATGTTTATGCGTACAATCATTTATGATGAAAATCACTCTTTTAATATAAAAGAATTTCTTTTATGCATCCATTTATGCAAAAAAATCATTTATGATGAACACTTTTAATATAAAAAAATCTTTTATGCATAAGTTTATGCATACAAATCATTTATGATGAAAATCACTCTTTTAATATAAAAGAATTTCTTTTATGCATCCATTTATGCATAAAAATCATTTATGATGAAAATCACACTTTTAATATTAAAAAAATCTTTTACGAATACAAATCATTTATGATAAAAATCACTCTTTTAATATAAAAGAATTTCTTTTATGCATCCATTTATGCATAAAAATCATTTATGATGAAAATAACACTTTTATAATCAAAATAACAATTTCAATATGCTTCCTTCTATACATAGAATTTAATTCTAAAGAAAGTAACACTTTTTTAATAAAATATTTTTAGTATGCTTTTTTCTATACCTAGGATGAAAAATAACACTTTAAGAATACATATATGATGGGAATTACTCTTTTTGAATAATAAAAGGTAAAACTTATTTTACACAATTTTTAGAAAATTCTGCCATACCCTCCTTTGTATGGCTGACCATTTTTCAATTTTTAACTCTCTAAAATCAACTAGAATTTCACCAAGAGTATTTAAATCATTCTAATGTAAACATTTTCTACTTATTTAAGAAAAACATTATGAAAAACTTGATTCCATCCATTAATCATGCATCTAGGATAAAGAAGGGTTGGATTTACTAAAGAAGAGAGGGGAATGACTTTTCAATAAGGCATAACATCATTAAAGAAGACAAAAATCATAAAAAACCATAAAATGAAATAGAAAAGAGAAGAATCCATAAA
The DNA here is from genome assembly GCF_041138505.1 of Cibotium barometz. Lineage (NCBI taxonomy): Eukaryota > Viridiplantae > Streptophyta > Polypodiopsida > Cyatheales > Cibotiaceae > Cibotium > Cibotium barometz. The sequence goes on from NC_141091.1 coordinate 10,543,209, forward strand.
TGCCAAATAATTTGAATAATTTCGACAGGTATGGTACTAATCACAATCGGAGTATAGGCCAACTACAACTACATTACACCCAAGCTCTTAAAGATGGATGCCACTCTATGCTAGCTCTCTATAATCGTTGACCAACACCATCCTTCATCACCCTCTCCTCAGTCAAGTCCTAACATATGTAATCATCCCCCTAGGCCCTATCTCCACCTCCATCCAAATACCATAAGTAGAGAAGGTCTTCACTCATCCCCCACTCATCTAAATCATCACCAATGTAAGGTATGACTCCTATCAAATCATTCATGTGGATTGCCTTGATCTTTTGCATCATACACGAAGTTTCTAAAATATGGACAGCTATTTTCTAGGGCTCTAGATGATTTGCATTCATGGTAGGTGGCCTTAGCTATGTTTGTTAGTTGCACACAAAGAAGGGATCAAATCCTAGCTATACAAAATTTGACTTCGAAAAGGTGAGGATAATGAAAGTAGGAAGTTAAACTGGATAGGCAATTCTACCCATTACTGGTTCATTTTTCTCTTGATGATCAATATGAGAGAGAGAGAGAGAGAGAGAGAGAGAGAGAGAGGTTTTTCACGTGCTAGGTACTTGAGAGAGTGTGTGTGTGGGTTTTCATTTGTTAGGTACTTGTACTCTATGTCACTAGGTCTCTTAGTAGAGCAAAGAGAGAGAGAGAGAGAGAGAGAGAGAGAGAGAGAGAGAGACTAAGGCAATTCAACAAGATGACTCAAGGTGGGCTCACAAAGCTTTCTGGTTTAGCAACACATTGATCTCACCATCCCAGTTCACATGAGCTCCTATTTTGTTCATAGGATATGGAGCATCTCTGGATATGAGCAAAGGTACCAACATAGAGGAGGAGACAAGGTTCAAGGAGGAGACACTGAACCTGCATGGCTCAAATAGATTGAAGGAGCATCATGTGCAAGCAATGAGAGCATCTCCAACACTACCAAAACTACCATTTGGCTAGGCCGAGGATACTTCTATGGAGGCTCATTGGGGAGGAGCCGTATTAGGGGTGTGGACATGCACATATTGGAAGGGGGGAGGCCATACCTTGCAGATCTATGCCATTTGACAAGCCTTCACCAAGGCCTTGGTCACCTTCTATTAGAAGAAAGGATCAATGCTCCAGTAGTATAGACTATGGAATACAAACACATACATGAAAGGACTACCACACCTGCCCAAGGTAGGATAAGTAGTCAAATCAACCACAAATGCTCCCTAGTGCACAATGTCATAAGGACAAAGAAAAGAGTTCCTACTATGAGGAGTGGGAGCCAAATTTAGTGATGATGTGGCATGTAATGTGCCACATCATCACCAGATTTGGGGACTTCTTAAATACGTTTCTTAAATATGTAAAATTTCTCATCATGCTATATATCATTGGAAAGGTCTCGAAGAGTAAATTCCAAATGTCCAAACTCCGCTCACTTCTGAGTTGATTTAAAAAAATTTCACCATGAGCCCTTTTTTACAGAGAGAGAATGTGTAGCAATCCTCAAAGGGCCCAATTTGAGTCCAAATTTCCCCTAATGTGAGGCTAGTATTCTTGAGGTGGGAGATGCCGATGTCTGTGACATGGGAGATGATGTTGTCACTACCCTGGTAAGCCTTTGTATAAGAAAAATGGTTACATAATTTTTTTTTAAAAAAAATCGTAATTATTATTCCTTTTGGTTTAGGGTTTGAGTCCCTTTGAAAATGTGCATGTGCCTTTTGCTCCACAAAAGGGAGCCAGAACCAAAAAATCTCCAATAGGTGATGAGAAGGGTGGTTGAGGGTGTCGATAGTTGATTTTTTATATACGCATTATTTTTCTCTTTGTAAGCACATGCAAAGTGTGTACCATAGTAAATTCCATGCATTTTTGTAGTTTTGGAGGATGAAAGTAGATTAGTAGGTATCTATTACTTCCAAACATATTGCATTTTATTTTTCATGCCCATTTTTAATTTACGCAACCCCTTATGCTTTAAAACGTAGCCAATATTTGACAACAATAAAAAAAACCATCTACACCCATTGACAATGCGTCTGTTGAAGAGAGTAGCGACAATAGAGACATGAATGTTGTTATTAGCAGCAGTAGAAGATTTGATTGCCAGAGTCTAGCCCCAAACTCCATGTCATCTTACATGGATAGGTAATTGTTATCATTGTATGCTTCTTGAAGTATCTTACTTCTACAATATCTGTTCTTTGGCGAAGTTCATTTGTAAATTGTAATAGGCTAAGGCATGGTATGCTTTACCATTTGAGATTCCTGAGATTGAGGCTAGAGGTGGACTATGACTTTAGACTTGTGGATGGAGGCTAGCACAAACTCTTTGAATCTTTTTACCTTGTCAGTTTTTGTATAGTGTCTCTTTTTAAGAAACATGTTTGTGTGTGTCCTAATATTAAAGAAGTTTAATATAGGTAGATGGAGTACACATTGCCAAATAATGTGATAGATCATATGTGGTTTGTGGACAACTTATGGTTGTCCTTTATGTCGCTTGAAGTTGATGATATGTCACTTCAAAATTTCTTTAGGACACCAGATCTTGGGAGCTATATGTTTACCTTTTTCCCAATCATTGATATAGGTAAGCCCACTCGTGAATTGTAAAAATAGAATGTTGCTAAGTTCATTTGTAGATTGGAATCACTTGTGATAAGCGTAATTATACAGATCTCATTGGGACCTTGTGGCATTCTACAATGGACCCATTTAACATGTCAATGGGCTTCCTAGAGACCAAATTGCAATCTTGTTTTTTGATTCCTTGTCTATGCACTACTTGTCAGACTACTTGCCGCGTGTTTATAGGTGTAAATCTACTTTCAATATTTTATTGTATATGTTGTATAAAGAAATAATCCCACGAACTTGTTAAGATGGAGGTTATGTTATTATTGCAGGATGCTTGCATTTTTAGCACGCCATAGTTCTCATCTTGTGGTACAGAGTGAGATTTTGGATCCGGATACATTATGTCAAGTTGAGACATTAGAGGTATGTTTACCATTAAACAATTAGTTATTATAGAAAAAAAATCCACTTTTATGCTCATTAGGTTTATATTTTATGTACGAGATTCCTTAACAATCCAATGGGTACGATTGTAGGTATAATGTTATGCCATGTGGTTTTTGATCAAGGGCGGATTACAACATTCCAAGCCTAGAAATTACACATAAGCTTATATCTCTATGTTCTTTAGTTGCATGATTAATTTATCATTTCATTTGCCTTGTGTTGATATGTTGTATTCAACTTTCAAAAGCTTAGTTTTCACATGAGGTTGTAGAGATCACGAAGAGTGACCTCCAAGCCTGGATCCATACTTGAATGTTGGAGATGACCATGCAGCAGTAGATGATGGAAAAGCTTTGGGGTTTTATATCTTTTTGTATGAGATGGTCATACGTCACTAGATGATGTGGGTGCTTGTGGGTTCTTTATATCTTTGTAGGAGACCACCTAGCCATGTTAGGGTTGTATATCTTTTTGTATGAGATGGTTTTTTGTATGAGACGGTCATTGAGATACTACATCTTTTGTATGAGATGGTTATATACCATCTTTTGTATGAGATGGTTTTTGATCAAGGACGGATTACAACATTCCAAGCCTAGAAATTGGGTATAAGCTTGTATCTCTATGTTCTTTAGTTGTATGATTAATTTATCATTTCATTTGCCCATTGATATGTTGTATTCAACTTTCAAAAGCTTGGTTTTCACATGCGGATGTAGATAGCATAAAGGGTGACCTCCAAGTCTGGATCAATACTTGCATGTTGGAGATGGCCATGCAGCAGTAGATGATGGAAAATCTTTGGGGCTTTATATCTTTTTGTATGAGATGGTCATACGTTGTTAGATGATGTGGGTGCTTGTGGGTTCTTTATATCTTTGTAGGAGACCACTAGCCACGTTAGGGTTGTATATCTTTTTGTATGAGATAGTTTTTCGTATGAGACAGTCATTGAGATTCTACATCTTTTGTATAAGATAGTTATATACCATTGGATGATGCCAACACTCTGGGTTTTATATTTTTTTGTATAAGACAACCATATGCCACTAGATGATGTGGTGGCTTTAAGGTTCTATATCTTTTTGTATATATATATGGGTGATTCAACATTTATAGGCTTTGGATAGTTCAATACATTGGCTTTGAATGGTTTTGGCACTCATGGCTGTAATCTTATCAAAAGCAAGTTATATATTTCCCCATATGTGTTTTGATGTCAAATCTTGTTTAAAATCTCTACAATTCATGAGCTTGGGTAGCCTAAGATGATATCGCTGATTCTCATATCTTTGAAACGTGTACTATGTTTAATACTTTAAAACATCTACCGTATTTGTTATTATAGTTTCCACTACAAGACCAAGAAAATGAAGAATCCATGCTACCAAGTATACGTGCAAATAGTATTTGGAATACGTTAGGTGTAAGGTCCTTGCAATACACCTGTAAAAAATAGTTCAATGCTTTTTCATCTTGGTTGTCTTAGTCTTGCTCATAAAATTTTACAATTTGCTTTGATCAAGAGGAAAATACTTCTGCCAAGATTTTGTTGTCATTTCCTTAAGAATATCAAATTCTTTTGCAAGGAATCTCCCAAGCTTTTGTGTCTATGCTATGAAAAGTAATCTCGGGCTATGAAAGTAATCTTGAGAACACAGGATTACTTTCACAACCCAAAATTACTTTCACAGTAGAGACCTACACTGCATCCAGGTCTCTGCATCTGTGAAAAGTAATCTCGGGCTCTAAAAGTAATCTCGGTTCAAGTAATCTCAAGATGTGAAAGTATTTGCATGAACACGAGATTACTTTTAAAGCCTGAGATTACTTTTCACAGCAGAGACCTGCATTGCAGGTCTCGACTGTAATCTTGGGCTTTAAAAGTAATCTCGGGTTCATGCAAATACTTTCACATCTCGGGATTTAAAAGTAATCTCGGGGTCATGCAAATACTTTCACATCTTGAGATTACTTGAACCGAGATTACTTTTACAGCTCGAGATTACTTTTCACAATAGAGACTTGTATGACATGTAGGTCTCTACTATGAAAAGTAATCTTGGGCTGTGAAAGGCATCTCAAGTCAATTTATGGTTTAAAATAGTTTTTCTTCTCTGAGAGTAATTAGTTAACTAGATTTCTTTTTTTTCTTTCTTCCTTTCCTTCTATCCACGTGGCGACGACGACGGGACTGGCAAAAGAACTTCCAAGAAATTTTCTTTTTCTTTTTCTTTTCTCTTCAATTAGACACCCGCTAGGCTGCACCCCCGCGAATCACATCAGGGAGGAGAAGAAGACAACTTAATGTGTGGCTAAGGTTTTGATAAATAAAGCTTAATTAAGTTTTATATAAAATCTACTCTACTTCTCTTTTTAGCGCATCCGTGTGGCTAAGTTCAAGAGAGAAACTCCATTGTTTTTCTTAAAACAAGCTTGAAATTAAATATATATATATATATATATATTTACCTCCCTTTTCTTCTCTCCCTTTTTGCTTCAACCCGGCACCCGACCCTCTCGTTGGAGTTTCAGGCTTTCCTGTGATAGTCTACTTCCCAAGCCTTAGGAAGGAATACCTTCATCTTCTCTCGGTGATTGGTGGAGCCATTGAAAGAGTGATGGAATTCCCTCCCACTACCGCTTCATCCCTCGCACGAGTGGCCGAGATTCCATCCCTCCACATTTGTATCGCCTCGCCAGAGGCAGTGTCCCATGTCATCTCTATTCCTCGAAGGAGACCCCATCATTTAGTGTGTGGAGTACTCAGGCCTTCTCAACCAGTGCTTCACCTGTAGGTAGAGATGGGACACCTTGTCGGAGCTTTCCCCCCACGTCAATCCACGAGACCGCCTGTGGTGTTCCCCCCGATCCCCATTCACATCTGCACCAAGGGTAGAGAGGGCGGCAAGTCCTCAGACAGACAGTCGAGCATCCAGACCCAACGGTCCAAGATCCTTAGTACCATGCAAATACCGCAAGATCCGCAATCCTACGTCCCAACGAGTCTTCAAAGGTGTTTGTATAAATGAGCTCAACAACCCCAATGAAACTCAAGTCCAATCTGGTGTTCAGCAACCAAATTAATGAACCAGAGCTTCCGATACAAGGAGGCATCAACCTACTCACAAGGATCATGTACAATAAGTTTGGTATTCGGGTTCATTGGAGATGAAATAGGCTTGTAGTTCTCTATCCCAAAGACCTCCAGCAACTCATGAACATACCGTTTACTGAGAAACAAAGAACCCCCTCTAGGTATGCCAAATCTCCAATCCCAAAAATAAATGAAGTAAGCCTGAATCTGGCATCTCAAATTCCTTTGACAAGGCAGCCTTCATCACAGAAGCTATGTGCTCGACATGACCGCCAGTGAGAATAAGATCATCCACATAGAGGATAATCAAGGTGACCATACTGCGTTCTCGAAAGAGATACAAGTTCGAATCTGCACAACTGATCTCTGGAAACCCTTTCTAAGAAAGAAAGAATCAATCTTTTGGTTCCAAGCCCTGGGAGCTTGTTTAAGACCATACAAGGCCTTCTGCAAAGCTTGGAGGTTGCTCAACGTACATCTTCTCCTGCAAGTCACCATTCAAGAATGCATATTTCACATCCATTTGATACACCGGCCACTACTGAGAAGAGGCAAGGGCAAGAACTGTCCAAATCATGGTCATCCTAATTGTTGGTGTGTAAAAGTGTCCTCATAGTCAATGTCAAGTACTGTCCAAATTGTGGTCATCCTAACTGTCGGTGTGTAAAAGTGTCCTCATAGTCAATGTCAAGCTGCTGAGCATAGCCCTTAGCCATAAGTCTGGCCTTCTGCTTGTCCACGGACGCATACTTGGTCTTGTAGACCCACTTGACACCAACGACGACTGACTATTTTGACGGCCTCAGAACCAACTCCCAAGTTTTGTTCTTCTCAATGGCTTCAAGTTCCACTTGCATGGCTTTCCTCCAAGTCTCTTGGGAAAGAGATTCCTTAATTGAAGTAGGTTGTTTATCCCGAATGATACGAGACATCAATGCATAGTTCACCTATAAAAGCTCCTCTAATTGAATTTTATCATGAACTCTGTGCGATCTTCGAGGTCCACTTGGAGGGATATTCAGTAACACCTGACTCTCAAACGGTATCCAATAACCACTTTGGTGCTCGAATAAAATGCGGAGCTTGCTGCTGTTGTTGTGGCACATCTCCAACCTCGAGCTCAACCTCTATAACTGACTGAGGCTAGCTAGCTGGAACAAGATCTTGGGAATCGTCCTCATACTCATCTGGTTCTCCAACAATTGGTGGCTCCTCAATAGTGAGAGCTGGAACATGCGCATCAAAAACATCTCTGTTGACAACATCTCTGCTAAGAACAACCTCATTCCACTCTGGGTCATATAACATGTAGCCTTTGGAAAGAGCCTTTGGAAAGAGAGTTATATCCCACAAAAACAAGCTTCTAGGACTTTGAGTCAAGCTTCCACCTCTCCTTCTTTGGTATGTGAACATAGGCATCACTCCCAAAACACAAAAATGGGAGACATCTGGTTTCCTGCCAAAATAAGCCTCAAATGGAGTCATCTTAGCAACTGAAGTCATGAGATGGGTTGAGGGTATGGACAGTCGTAGCCATAGCCTCTCCCCAAAGTGGACGAGGAAGATCACGATGCTCCAACGTCATCCTTGACATCTCCACCATAGTTATGTTCCTTCATTCAACTACTCCATTCTCTGAAGGTGACATTGTATTGGCCAGCTCCCACTTGATGCCACAAAAACGCACAAAAGCATTAGAAGAAAACTCCCCTCCTTTGTCAACCCAAACAGTCTTCACTTGTAATCTAGACTCCTTTTCCACCATAACATGCCAATCCTTGAACCGAGCAAAGGCTTGGTCCCTCTGTGAGAGAAAATAAGCCCATGTGAACTTGCTACAATCATCCACAAGCAACCATGAAATACAAGGAACCTCCCAAAGATAGGGTCTGCATAGGTCCACTCAAGTCAGTGTGTACCAACTCCAATAGTTTCGAAGCCCTCCTAGTAGCCAGCTTCAGAAAAGACTCCCTGTGCTGCTTCCCACAAATGCAAGAACTGCAATGTCCTTACTTGTTGCTACCAACATCTAGCCAGCCATCCACCATATGGTCCCAGAAAGCCTACCAACCACAGTGCATCCACATTCAAGTGGCCAAAAGGACATGCCACAAATCACTGATCTAAATACCTCTAAGAGAAGAGAGTGCTGAGAGTCTGTAAATCCCATTCTCCACTCCGCCTTCCCAAACAACCTAGCATGTTGCTTTGTCCTAAATAGCAATAAAATGCTTATCAAACTCCACCTGCATGCCAGTCTTGCAAACCTCATGCACTGAAAAAAGATGAAAGCCAAAAGTTGGAACATAAAGAACCCGGGAGGAATGCTTCCCCCCTCTGCCACCCATCGGGAAACGATCTCCAACCTGCCCTCACTTTGAATCAGGATAGTGGATTTGTCACCAATAAAGATGTGACCGGTTTGCCTGCGAAGATCTTGTAACAACTCTCGGGATGGAGTCATGTGTCATCTATAGAGGAACCACTATCTAGAATGCACTCATGAAATGAGTATCCCCAACAGTGAGACCAACTGCCTCATTGATCAAAGAGGATGAAGCTTTGGTGGCCATAATCTCCAAGTGCACAAAAGATGGAATCTTTGTGGGGCTGCAAAGCTGAGGAATCAGCACCTTTCGCGGTGCTTCACTAAGGACATTTCCTCCAATAATGACCCTTCTGGCCACAATGGTTACAGGTCCGCTCGGCCTTCAAATCATCACACTTTGAGTCGGGCTTCTTCTCAGAAGACTTCGCTTGTGAAGACTTCCCTTTGCCCTTGTTGTTGTTGTTGTTGTTGGTGTGGTGTTGCGGCCTTTCAAGCGCTAGCCAGTCAAAGCCTCAAAAACTCTGCCATGTGGAGGGTTCAAGAACCGCTCTTCTTGGTCACCAACCATCGGCACAAGCTCCTCCCATGTAATGGTGTTGAGCCTCCCACTGGTGATCAAAGAAGAATAGAAGGCTGAGTACTTAGGGATAGATGAGACAGAGGGAATAGATCAAAGAAGAATAGAAAGCTAAGTACTGAGGGGATAGATGAGACAGCAAAGTGATGGCCATATCCTCTGATGATATCTCCTTCCCATCCTAAAGAACCTCCTGCTAAAGAGCCTAAAGTTTGTTGATGTGCTCTTGCATCGTCGAAGACTTCGCAAGATTCATCACTGAGATCTACACTTCCAAGGAAATTCTCTTCACTCATGGGCGATACCCTATTGTACAAAGAAGCCAAGTGCTACCAAATCCCTCAAGCCAACATCATGTGTTTGATGTGGTTGATCACTTGGGGTGTGCAATTAAAAAATATGAAACAACGCACACGGGCATTAACACGATCCCACAACTATGCCTGAGCCTCCCACTCTTTCCTAGTGGATAGTGAAAGCTCCTCCTCCACCATCTTTGGCCTCGGAACTCCAATGAAATCAGCTAAATCATAAGACTCCAAGACAAACTCCATCATTACCTTCCAGATGCCATAGTTGTTCCCTTCTAACTCTCCATCATTACCTTCCAGATGCCATAGTTGTTCCCGTCTAACTGTCAATCCACCAGGAATGTCATGAGGGTGGGGATCTTCACATGTTTCTCTGCCATCGCAAGCAAATTTGACATCTCGAGGGTTTACTTGGTCTTGTGAAGGGAGCATGGGTGGGGAAAAAATATGAAGAAGAGGTTGCAAATAAATGCAAGGTGGTTGTCCAACAGTGATGTCGCCTTCTACCTTCTTTTCCACGTCCCGAACAGCCCAACAATACTCTAATCAGCACCAAAAGCAGTAGTCAAAACTTTGACTTTAGTTTCGAAGTAAAACCACTAAAGGTAATAGGCAACTAGCATAGAGTCCTTCTAAAACATTTACCTTTAGTTTTAAGAACTGCGCCTCTCCATATTCGTGCATCCACGATTATCGGCCTACGATTGAGGATAGATAGATATATATATTAATTGTCATTTTATTAACCCAAAATTTAAACAAGTCTCTAGGGGCTTGAACATAACGCCGCTTAGAAAAAAGAAAATTTTGGCCAGTTGTTCGGATGCAGGGTGGCTACTAAGAATCTTGCATACCAGAGTGGAAGCCTCTAGTGATGCAACAATCGTAGTGAGAAGCTGTAGGTCCACTTCAGAAAAAGAAAGGTAGGTAACAGCGGCCTCGGTCGGGGGAGACGGAGCGGCTGCCATGGAGTCCTCATGGGGACGAAGACAAGAAGAGGTCAAAACTTGCCGAAAATAGAGAATAGCCCACAAGATGAGGGTGCTGCCACCACAGAGACAAGGCGGCGGAGACGAAGAAGGGGAAGTAGAAGGGAAACGAGGCACAAGCGGGGGGGGACTAGAGAGCAAAGGGGAGGGGGGGCAAGGCAAGGCAGGCGCAAGGGGAGGGAGAGGGGAGAGGGGGAGGGGAGGGAGGCACTGACGGGAGGAAAGAAGGGGGGGACAGAGGGAACGTGAAGAAAGAGGGAAGGGAGGGGAGGAAAGAAATGGATAGAGGGAGAAAGGGATGGGCACGGGAAAAACCAACAAGGGGGCGGGGGGGTAGCTGCAAAAAAGATTGAAAGGGGGGGGGCACAAGCGGCGAAGGGAGGAGGGATGGGCGCTATAGACAAGACATATCAACATCGTCCGATGGTGACGAAACTTTGTAAGCATGGGGGGGGGGAGGGGAGGGATCCCCCTTCACATACTTGGTCTGCCCTCCACATGCTTGTGAAGTTTTGTCATTATCAGATGATGTTTGGGTACAATGGCATAGGGAAGAGTAGGATTTTTCAAGGTCTCTCAAGTACTAGGAGACTTGAAAAATGCACACTAAGCAACTGTCCTCGACTTGGTTTGGAGCCTTATGATGGCATTAAGGGGGAGTATAAGCCCTCCATATACACTCAACAAGTTAAGGCTCATCAAAGTGGCTGATACTTCAACCACTGGATTGATATTGGGATAATTCTTGAAAGCATGTTTGAATCCACACTTGTAACATGTGCCTTTATAATGAATGGCATCCGTATTTGGCATTGGATTCGACCGAACCATGTACTCGAATACCAAACCTCAATCCCACCAAAAGCATGGTTTGTCATCATATGCCAGGCACAAAATACTCTATCTACCAAAGGCAACGCAGTCCACGATGCCCCATTGAGCAAAACAATCTCCATAAAAATGCCCTCCCCAAAGATGGTGGGTGAAATGCTTTTAGTGGTCCAAGGGTATTACAAAGGTAACATAAGTATTTGGGTCCCTAAGGTCACACCATCGGTTCTCCCAAGGTCTTCAGTCACAACAAAAGTACCACGGAGCGATAGAAATGGCAATCCAAGGTTCCCAACAACATGAAAATCCTTGGCCCAAACCTCGTCAAGGGAAAGGAAAAAATTGACCAATTTGTGGAGCCCTAGGACCCTAGGACCATGATATTCCTTCCACCTTGCACTCAGTTGCCTCTCATGCAGTAGAGAGCCGTGCACCACAAAATTCTCTACCGCCACCAGCCTCCCTTTCAAGCCTCGCCAAGGGACCCCTTGGGGCATATGCAAAAAAGAACGGGTGGTAACACACCATCATGCCCATCCTGCATCCAATAGGGATGAAGCTTTATGAGTAGAGGGGAGAGAAGTCCCTAAGACTTCACTTGCAAAGTTTCACCCCCATGAATGGGTGCGATGTTCTACCCAAACCGACTCTTTTTTTGCATGCAGGACCCCTTGGACTTTCCCACATGCTTCACAGTTTGGTTACCATTGGACGATGTTTGGGTGCGATGGCATGGGGAAGAGCGGGATTTTCCAAGGCCTCTCAAGCACTAGGAGACTTAAAAAATGCACACTAGGCATTACTTGACATATCAAACATCATCTGATGGTGACCAAACTTTGCAAGCATGTGATGGGGGTAGTCACCACCATCATACGATGTTTGGATACGATGGCATGGGGAAGAGAGGGATTTCAGGCCTCTCGAGCACTAGGAGACTTGAAAAATGCACACTGGGCACTAGTTGACATCTCAAACATCGTCCGATAGTGACCAAACTTTGCAAGTTTTTGGTAAGCATATGGGGGGAGCTCCCACATGCTAGCAAGGTTTAGTCACCATCGTACGATGTTTGGGTACAATGGCATGGGGAAGAGTGGGTTTTTCTAGGACCTTGAGCACTAGGAGACTTGAAAAACGCATGCTAGGCACTATTTGACATATCAAAGATCATTCAATAGTGATCAAACTTTACAAGCATCTGGGAGTCCCACATGCTCGCAAAGTTTGGTCATCATCGGTACGATAGCATGGACAAGAGTGGGATTTTCCAAGGCCTCTCAAGCACTAGGAGACTTGAAAAATGCACACATTGGGCATTACTTGACATATTAAACATCGTCTGATAGTGACCAAACTTTACATGCATGTGGAAAGGGACACCCCATATGCCTACAAAGTTTGGTCACTATTGGATGATGTTTGGGTATGATGGTATGGAGAAGAGCTGTATTTTCAAGGGTGTCTTGAGCACTAGGAGACTTGAAAAATGCACACTGGGCACCACTTGGCATATCAAATATCATCCGATAATGACCAAACTTTGTAAGCATATGGGGGTCCCACATGCTTGCAAAGTTTGGTCATATCATCAAACGATCTTTAGGTATGATGGCATGGGTGAGAGAGGGATTTTCCAAGGCCACTCAAGCACTAAGAGACATACGACTTGACATATCAAAGATCATCTGATAGTGAATAAACTTTGCAAGCATGTTAGAGGAGACCCCTCACATGCTTGCAAAGTTTGGTCACTATTGGTCGATGTTCGGTCGATGTTTGAATACAATGGATATGCTTGCAAAGTCCATCAGATGATCTTTGGGTATGATCGTATAGGGAAGAGTGAGTTTTTTCAGGGTCTCTTGAGAACTAGGAGACTTGAAAAATACACGCTGGGTGCTACTTGACATATCAAACATTGTCTAATAGTGATCAAACTTTGCAAGCATGTGAAGGGGGACACCTCCACACGCTTGCAAAGTTTGGTCACTATTAAGCAATATTTGGGTACGATGGCATCGGGAAGAGCAAGATTTTATAGGGCCTCTCAAGCATTAGGAGACTTGAAAAATTCACATTGATTGCTCCTTGACATATCAAACACTGTCCGATATAGTGACCAAATTGTGCAAGCAGAGTGGGGGGAGGTCTCTCCTCCATGTGCTTGCAAAGTTTGGTCACCATCGTTCTTGCCCTCCTCCATGCACTACAAGGTGTTCCTATGCAGTTCTATCTTGACATAGTTCTCCCAATAGATAACGTATATTCACGTGATTGTGTCATTCTGGGGTCTCTCCTACCATGGACTTTGATAGTCCTGTGTCCCCTAGCACCTAAGATAAGTTCTACAGTGCCAACATAAGTAGGACACTGCGTACCACATGCAAAAGCATGGTGCAAGAGAATAGAACTATAGGTAGAACATGTCCACAAAGGTGTCTCCACAGCATCTCTCCCCTAGTGGTGACTGGGTCTAGAAAGGAGGAATACTTAGCTGCCCTCGATAGTGGTAGTTCCTGGCAATTCAGGCCCAGGATAGGGTCACTCGTGTCGATCCATGAAAAGTCCATGCTCACGGTCTCTAGTCACATCAAAGTCATACTTCATTATTTTGTTTTGACATGTGCTCTTTCTCATTATCCTATTTTTTAAAATTTTAATGGTTAGTCAGATATTTAGTAAGTGTATAGGTGCTATATTGTTGTACATGTTGGTGCAAGCTATATTGTCATGGGGTAGATTTTTCCAACAAGATTTCTCTTGATACAGACAAACTTTGTCGGGGAGCAAAATGTGGAGGATAAAAGTAATGATAAGTACCCCCTTCCTACTTTCTATCATACCTTGACCTCACAACATAAACTATTATAGATTTTTTGTAACCATCCCTTCCAGCTGTGTTCCATAAGTATTTTTTGGCAAGGAGAACCCTTTGTTACTTGTTGTGGCATGTCAATTTCCAATTTTAATGGCGGTAAAGGGCTCTTAGAAGACTGGATGGAGCTTATGGGTCTTGGAGAGGTGTTGGCATTGATGCAAGAACTTGTTCAATAGAGCAGGCTTTTGCTGAAGTACGGGGTTCACTTGAAGTACTTTTGCTCAAGTATGAGGTTCTCTTGATGAAGAACTTCTGAAAAGGGAGGCTGAGTAGGCATTGAAGAACTTGTAGAGGCCTGATGGGAATTGGAGGCTTTATCAGAGTCTCCTTTTATTAAGGGGCATGCCATCTTTTGATCAGCTTTTGGAATCCAAATCTTATGAGATATTGGCATATAAACTTAATTTCCTTTGTTTGCTCTGGCATTAGGATTGACAAAGACTGTTGATTGGCCAACTGATGGGTCTGTGACTGTTGAGGCTATAGACATGTGCATCCTCTTCAGCACTCGAATCCATGTGTTACCCTCATAGTAGCCTTGAGCTTTAAGAAGATGAGTTGGAATCCATCGCTTGTGGTTTGGATTGATTTTTGTTGCGGGGCCTCCGAGGTTTTTTACTATTAGGTTGGCGATTGAAAACCAATGGAGAGGCTTTAGGGAACCACTTAAGGGTAGGTTGTTGTCTATGCCACTGCCCTAGTGGTAGTTGGTTCGATATGGAGATAGATGCAGATGTGGAGCTTAAAGATAAAGAACCTTGTGGCGGTGAAGTGGATGTTGATGGGGAGGAAACGACATGGCATTGTGTCGATGTTGAGGCTTTGTTATTGCAGCATTCAAATGCTTGTTTCTAGTCCAACGCATTTGATGTGGAGGCAATGTTCGCGGAGTGTAAAAGTGTGGTGTTAGAATTTTTTGCCATTGTGACACTCCTTATGGCCTAGTCAATTCCGCATTAAGCCGCTATCATACAAGTCCATTCAAGAACGATGTGTTCTTTTAAAGTGTGGTGTTAGAATTTTTTGCCATTGTGACACTCCTTATGGCCTAGTCAATTCCACATTAAGCCGCTATCATACAAGTCCGTTCAAGAACGATGTGTTCTTTTAAAGTTCTTGCGAGCATGACCAAAAAGCTAACAACCAAGTGCCCGTTATCACCATAGATGATAGTACTTTGGTATTTTTGGCACTTATATCCTCTATTCTCATATTTCAATTTTCAACTTGAAGTTTATCCAATTGATTACATGTACCAAAGGAGAGTAGATTGTGACTAGCACCCGTGTCAAGCATAGCATTATAGAACACTTTACCATAGGGGCTAGGTAACTCAATGGGTGTTTTGAGAGCTGGGATGTGATCCTCCATGTTGTCGATTACCTCTCCAACATAAGCTTCTGTAGTAGGTCTGAGGTTTTCTTCTTAACGTTGTTGAACGTTGGCTTGTCTTTCCCTTGCCTCCTCTTGGGGGCTTGGGTCTTTTTTTGAGAGGCTCTTTCCTTGGCAGCTTTCTTGTCATGAGAAGCATGTAAGGATTCTTCAATAGGAGGTCCATGGTATTTTTTTAACTTTCTACCATTAAGGAAACCAATAGTTTCAACTCCATCAAGAGTCTCAACACATATAGTACCTTGTGGTGGAGTGACTTCACAAACCCTAAATGGTCCCTTTCCAGTATCTGGGGTAGTGTCTTAGTATATCATCCTTGCCTCGTCTATAAAGAGTTTTGGAAATAAGTTGGTAAGGTGCACTCTCTTTTAGCAACTTTCTTGCTAAATATTTTCTCAGTTCCTTTCCTTCTGGAAAACCATTAGCTCAAAAGTTAATGACTCTCTCACTCCATTTTGGAATAACCTCAACCTTGAATAGTGTAGCATCCGGTAACTCATCACATCAACCCTGATTGGTGCTTAGCCATTAGGTATACAGGATATATGTTCCACCGTAACATGTTTCTTGCCATGCCTAACAACCACTGTAAAATCAAACTCAAGAAGAATTAACAACCACCTTGTGATCCTTTCCGTGGAGCATGGTTTGTTTACCAAATACAACAAGGCTTGATGGTCAACATAGAAAACAACTTTGTTAGCAAGAAGGTAATGCCGAAATTTCTTTACAACATAAACCATTGCTAACCCTTCATGCTCAATGGTGGTGTAATTGATTTCGGCTTCATCTAGTTGTCGGCTTGCAAAACTAATATGATAGTCCAATTTGTGATCCCTTGGCTATGCTAGGACACATCTAATTGTGAAATTAGAGACATTAATGTGTACATGAAAGATGAGATCCGAGTTAGGTGTTCGCAGGATTGGAGCATTGGCTAAGGCTTGCTTGAATGCATCATAAGCTTTTTGACACTCCTCAATCCATATAAATACAATTAATAGGTTGTACAAAGGACGAGCTATTTCTACATAGAAAATAATAAACCGACGGATAGTAGCCGTCATGGCCCATGAATATCTAGACTCCCTTGTAGTTTGTTAGTGGGAGTAATTCCAAGATGACTTTGGTTTTTCTCTCATTAGTGGAAATCCTAGTTTTGGACACTATATGCCCAAGAATAACTCTGTGTTTCACCTAAAAATGACATTTGTAAGGGTTTAAGGATATGCAATAAAATCAACACCTTTCAAACACCCTTTTTAGGCATGCTAGGTACTATTTCCAAGAAAAATGGCACAAATCATCCAAGAAAGCTTTGAGAAACTTTATTAATAAGTCCTTAAAAGCAGTATTCATAAGTCTTTAGAACGTGGTTGGTGCATTGGTTAGACTGAATGGCATAACTCTATAAGCATATATAGCATGCTGAGTGACAAAGGTGGTTTTGGCTTAGTCCTCAGGTGTGATTAACATTTGATTATAGCCTATGTATCTATCCAAAAAGCTATAAGCCTCCTTGCCCGTAACTCATTTAAGCAAATGATCTAAATATGGCGAGGGGGGTAGTTATGCCTGTGTGAATGGCAGCATTCACTTTCTTGAGATCAACACATACTCTAAGTTTTCCATTTTTATTAGGCACAACCATAATGGGTGAGACCTATTTTGAGTGTTAAATCTCATATAGATGAATCCACACTCAATGAGTTTATCTATCTCTTCCTTAAAAATGCTTGTATATTTGGGATTCATTGGATAGGGTCGCTGTTGGACTAGTTTAGCCTTGGGTACCATGGGGACCATGGGGATGGTGTGTTGTACCACCTCTATGGGAACTCCCTTCATATCATGGTATGTACACACAAATCAATCCCTATACTCCTTAAGAAGAGCTACAAGTTCAGTCTCCTCGGTCTTATAAATCTCATAGATGAATCCACACTCAATGAGTTTATCTATCTCTTCCTTAAAAATGCTTGTATATTTTGGATTCATTGGATAGGGTCGCTGTTGGACTAGTTTAGCTTTGGGTACCATGGGGATGGTGTGTTGTACCACCTCTATGGGAACTCCCTTCATATCATGGTATGTACACACAAATCAAGCCCTATACTCCTTAAGAAGAGCTACAAGTTCAGTCTCCTCGGTCTTATTTAAGTCTGGCTATGTAGACAGGCTTAGGATCTTCTTCTAGGTCAGCCAAGTCTACTTCCTTGACCTCTACAGGCCCATCATAGACTCCTCCACTCTCACTTGTGGGATTATGTTTGGCATGACCAAACACGAACTTGTATCTCCTATGGTGTATGACTTGTAATTCTCAGGTGTTGGGTGCAAATCAGGCTCATTTTCCTTTCCTTTGTTAGCTTCTTTAGCTACAGCCTCAGCCTCGTCCCTTCTATGCAAGTTCATGATTTTGTTTCCTTCTAGATGAGTGACTCGATTTTGGTTCATCAGAGACTTCCACCTTAGCTATGTCAATTAGGGGTGGTCTACAACACTTGACATTTTATAACTCCTCTTCCCAATTGTCTATAAACTTTTGATGTAAGTCAACTGCACTCATGGAGCCATGGACGGTAGTTGTTCTTTCTTGCAGCCTTTTATGATGATTCACTACATAGCGTTTACGTCTCCTCCATCTCCAAAGATGCTCCTTGGCATCTTGATGAACTTCAGCCCTTTCCTTAGATTGGGAATCCATATCAAATTCAGAGCTACTCGTTGCAGTTTCTTTGGATGTTGTGGGCTCCATTTTGGTGACTAAGAAGTTGGTGTCACTTTCAGTCTCTATATCAGACCCCTCATCACTATTGGTGCTTGAGCTTGAGTCATCCCATGTGGACTCAAGTTCACTATTGGTGCTTGAGCTTGAGTCATCCCATGTGGACTCAAGTTCACTATAACCAATCCCCTCAGTGTATTAGAAGGTAGAGCACAAATCATTCGTAGGGGCACAGCCTTAGGGAGCTCCTCACCCATCAGGTGTAACCCGTGTAGATCTTCTAGCTCCCCATCTATCAATTGTAGCCATCATATGTATCCCGTTTAGATCATCTTCAGGCTCAATAGCTTGTTTTTTAGCATCTTTGTAGGGTGGGTCCTTCCCGACATCGGTCTCTTCTCTACAAGTATAGAAGTATTGCAAAGGGGTTGAATGGGTAGTAGTATTAGGTCTCTGGTCAAATAGTCCACTCACTACCCATTGGATGTATGTGACCAGTCACCAAGTTTACTCTAAGGATTGAGTCATCAAATTGTAGGTAGACATGGTTTTTGGACCAATCATGGACCATTTTAGTTTCATGCATAACTGGTCCTCCTAAGACCATTTCATAAGAATTGGGTTGCTTGGAAAAGTCCATCACAATGAACATATGTCTCACCCGATGTTTTAACACCTTGATCTTAAGATTGTGTAACATCCCCATTGGTTTGGTAATAGTACCATCAACCATTTTAACCACAATGTTTGAGACTTCAAGCCTAGGTTTGACCATTTTCCCCCATCATTTTTTGGTAGTGATTATACTGACTCCCACACCCAAGGACTCCCATTACTGTGATGTCCTTGGTGGTGGTAGTAATGTGTTGGATTCATCACCTTCAAAGTATTGACCCAATTTATTCAATGAAATTTTGACCATTGATTTGGTGTCCTCATCCTCTACTTGGGTTCTTGGATATTTTGTGATTGGAGTCAGTGAAATTCCATAGTAGGGTTAAGTCGTGGGTTTCTACAAATGGTGATAGTCCTATGTTGAGTTCTCCATTTAAAAGAGCTTTCAATGCCTTGAAGAGTTTGGAATCTCCACACACGTGCGTAGTCATCATGGTCTTTATTTTAGAAGCCATGAACTCAGAAAATTTAGGATGTTCAAGGGAGTACCCATCACCTCTCTACCATATGAGGATGCTAGTGATATTGTAATTTCCACCTTTTAAACAGGTTTAGGGTTATCATACTCAAACATTCTCCTAAAGAGTTGAGAATCCACGCTTGGGATAGGTGAGTTCTCACTGACCTCAAGGATGACACTAGGTATATCCAAGGGTTTGTGGGTTACGATTGGATTTAGGTTATTTGGATGCACAGTTTCAGAGATGTTTACTTGTTTTGGTCTTGGTTCTAAATCCTCCTGAGTATGTGTGTCCATATCCCTGAGCTCGTGAAGTTGTTCCAATTCTTTTACAGGGTCAGGATATGAACCAAGTTCTCTTTTTTTGGTTTCTTGGGGGCTTGAATCCCTTCCTTTTTTATCTCCTTTATTTTTGTTTGAGTGTCTCTAGTTTCATCAAAACTAGCATATGTCCACTGAATCAAAATCCTCATCAATATCATTCATGTAGACTCATTAGTCAGGTGTTCCCAGGTTCACTCGCGTTAGTCAGGTGTTCCCAGGTTCACTCATTCTGTTTTCTTCATTTTCGAGATTTCTTTCTTTTGCGGCCCTCTTCTTTTTGGATCCCACTGCTAAAGTACCTTGGTTTTCAACTTTCTTTTCCACAAAACAGGTGTGTTTTGAGCCATGAGTCTCCTTATTGCATTCACAGATGATGGGTTAGGATTTCTTAAAATTAATCTCTGAGTTTGCCCACCCACTCTAATAATGTTGAGAGGTGTGATGTTAGACTCATTCTGTTGATTTACAACCACCACTTTCAGTGGGCAATCTTTGATCCAATGATCTATGCAAGTGGCATGCTAAAAGATGCAACTTGGGTGATTGGTTAGTTTCTAATGGGACACTAAGAGATTTGGTGTGGTCCCTAACAATGATCGCATTAAAGAGGCATTCTCTTGTGTAAGATCCCTGTTCCCACCGAGCAACGGATTCAGGGTACTGGCAGCGGAAGTAGCGCTTCTCGCGCGGGACAGGGGTCCCACACTCGGGGCCTCGCCCACGGATATCTGGATAAGAGACTAATCCGTCGGTTGTTCCAAAACCGAACCCGGAAAAACTTCCTCTACCGGAAAGCACGAGCGATTCCACCAGGATAACTTTTTACTCTAACGTAGTCAAGATCATTTCTGATCGAGATGATCCGATTACATCTATAAGATACTTAGTCAGTTCAAGGAAGAAACTTGCACTTGGATCATTGGGATCAATGCTTTTTTCCCCATTCAAGAGGCACAGCCGTTGATTCCTATCCATAGAACAGTTTCTGTCCGGGATTTATTTTTTTTTTCTATCGTAAAAACAAAAGTTTGAGTCTCCATTTACGGATCCATCAGTCCAGCCTAACCCCATCCAAACCCATGGGTTAGCCAACCGCCCAACCACTGTAGTGATGGGATCCAATTAAAAATTTGGTTAGGTTTTGTCCCGGGTACCAAGGAAAAGAGTTCCAAGGCCCCCTAGCCGGATGTTCATGCAAAATAAAACTAGTCACACCACTCACACACCCAATATGAAATTGCCTTTTTCAACCAGATTCAACCAGTTTAAAACAATCCTTTAATAAAACCATAGTATCATTGATCACCATCTTCCAATTTATCCAATTGATTCTTAATTTCCCATCATTCCTTCATCAGAGTATCTATGGCATCATTGGCAACTAGAACGCTCAGGAGCCGTTTCGATAGTTCCTAGCCCATAATACTTGGCAATATAATCACTTAACATGATGGACTCTCGTTGAAGATCAGCAAGATCAACCAACAGATCCATATAAGGAGCCATGGACTCATCCATTGAAGACCAGCAAGGTCAATCAACCAGATCCATGCTCGATTTCAGAAAACAACTCCAACTCTGTTCCAATATCTTCCTCGACGCACGCGTGGGTATCCTAGGCGACCCAGAGCCCGAGCACCGTATGGTCAGCACCCTCTAGGATCCTTCGCAGGTAACCTAGCGCTTCACGCATAGGCCGCTTCCTTGGCCCCTCATCCACCGTACCGGAAGCTCACCATTTTAATCGCACCGAGGCTGGTCAAGACCTCGGCCGACCTTGCTACGCGAGACGTCCTTCATTGACTCCCCGTTAGCAGTTGCAACTTTCTCATCACGACCTTAATCACAAGACGGTCAAAATGCTCCCCCCAGCATTCTTGACATAAAACAATCATTTACAGACAGCATTTACAAACAGCATTTACAAACAGTTTACAATACAATTTCTATTTTAACTTTCATTTTTCCACATTATTCCTCCTCAATCTACATTACTTATTCCATATTCCATTTATATGTATACTCATCCCATCACATCATTTCCATCTCATCACTTCAGATTCCCTCACATCACAATCGTATATTCACATCCATACATCCACAACTATATGCGTACATTCACATCTACATGCATACATCTACATCCCTATGCATACATCCACATCCACATTCACATTCACCTCCATACATCTACATCTACATGCATACATCCACTCCACATTCACATCCACATCTATACATCTACATCTACATGCATACATCCACCTCTACATCCACATCTACGTCTATACACCTACATCTACATGCATACATCCCCATCCACATCCACATCTACATCTATACATCTACATCTACATGTATACATATACATCTCCATTCACAACTACATCTACATGCATACATCCATATCTCCATTCCCATCTACATCTATACATCTACATCTACATGCATCCATCCACCTCCACATCCACATCTACATCTATACATCTACATCTACATGTATACATCCACATCTCCATTCACATCTACATCTATACCTCTACATCTACATGCATCCATCCACATCTCCATTTACATCCTCATCTACACATCTATTTCTACATGCATACATCCACGTCCCATGCATACATCCACCTCCACATTCACACTCACATCCATACATCTACATCTACATGCAACATCCACATCTCCATGCATAATAAAATTCTTTTAATTAATCTAGGATGATAGTTCCTAGAATATGGTAGGAATTCCTCTTTTTATACTTTGAATGAATTTATTTTATGCGTAATTTCTATAAAAATTTTGCCATAGCTCCGCTACTATGACTGATAAATCTCAATTTTTTTCTAAGGGATAAAGCTCATTATTAAGAAATAATTAGAATGGTCTCTAATTGGATCATCAATCCATAATGGTCTCTAATTGGATCATCAATCCATAATGGTCTCTAATTGGATCATTAAGAAAACAATTAGAATGGTCTCTAATTGGGTCATCAATCCATAATGGATTGAATCATCAATGTGCATAAACTAAAAGCATAGCAAAAAGCCATTAATTTGGCCTCAAGCATAGCTTAATCTTGGATTAAGGAAAGGCTTTATTAAAAGCTTCATTTGGATTGAGAATGGTTCATGAGTATGACCATTTCTTGAGTGAGAGAGAGAAATTACATAAAAACCATTAGAATTTAAACATAAATGGAAATTAACTTCAATAGCATTTATTAAATTATGTAACTCTTCACTACTATTCACCAATTAACTTCAATAGCATTTAAAAAACCATACCAATTAAACTTCTCAAGCTTGAGAGGGGTTGAGAAGAGAGAATCATTGAGAAATTATAGAAAAGATCAAAATTCAATATACTTACCTTATAATTTGCTTGATTCTTTATTCATGGTAGAGGCCCCCAACCAATCAATTGGTTTAGTATGTTGATGGAGCCACCAATGGGGATTGAAGAAAGAGAGAAGTGTCAAAAACTAGTGAATTATTAAAGAATTCACAGTTCTTGGCTTAGGTGGAGTAACAAAGCATAAGACACTATATATTTTGGCTTAGGTGGAGTAGAGTAACAAAGCATAAGACATTATATATTTTGGCTTAGGTGGAGTAGAGTAACAAAGAATAAGACATTATATATTTTGGCTTAGGTGGAGTAGAGTAACAAAGCATAAGACATTATATTTTTTTGGCTTAGGTGGAGTAGAGTAACAAGGCATAAGACTCTATATCTTTTTCAACAAGGGGAGGCTTCTATTTATAGGAAAATTTGAGCTCCTAACCAAACAAACTGATTCTAGAATTTTCCAAGTCAGTTTGGTTGAATTTGGACTAGATTTGGACCTAGTTTGGTTACTTTTTGATTCAGTTTGGTTTCATTTTGATTTGGTTTGGTTCAAGAGAGATGAGAGATAAAAATATCACATTATTTTTGAGTTTAAAACTCATTCAAGCATGTGAAATATGCACCTCCTTTAAAGAATTCCCCTTCCTTACATATGTGTCAAAATTTTATTGCTCATAGTTTTTTACTAATAAACCTTGTACATTTTCAACTCTTCATCTTATGTGAAATATGCACCTCCTTTAAAGAACTCCTCTTCCTTACATATGTGTTTATTTACTAATAAACCTTGTACATTTTCAACTCTTCATCTTATGTGAGCATTTACTCATTTTTGGATACCCAAAATATCTCATATTTTTAATATTGCTCATAGTTTTTTTACTAATAAATCTTGTACATTTTCAACTCTTCATCTTATGTGAGCATTTACTCATTTTTGGGTATCTTCTTTTACAAATTGGATTTATCTCCTCCCTACACATGGATTGATGCTATTGGCCCATAGGAACCTTAATTGGACCATAATCTAAAATTTTTTGAAAATCTAGACCCTTAGACTAAGGTTCTTTATACTTATTTCCAATTAATTCCAATTGCACATTGGAAAATTCTTTTTGAATTTCTATTTCAGGGAAACTTATTTTAATAAGATGAGTTAATTTTCTATCCAAAAATATTCATAATCTGAATATTCTCTCTCTAGCATATTTTTCCCTCTCTAGGCTAAAACAGTTAGAACAAGGCCTTTATATTTCTGAAGAGGGATTGATTACAGAGGAAGATACTAGACCTCAAAAAGGGGTTGGGGGAGGAATCTTACATTCTACCCCACTTAAAAAATGCGAGATGTCCTCATCTCGCAAACTGGGATAATTTTACAAGATGCACGAATATGAGATTTAGAGAAAAATTTTAATCAAGATTAACCACCAAGAAAAGTCTTAAAGAGAGCAAGATTCAAAATAAGAACAAGATTTAAACTTTATTCATTCACGGAACTTATACAGTAAAGATAGAAGAATTCTTTACACTTCCATAAGCCCGTCCATCATATGGTCACAAAAGCAGTCCTCACAAGCTGCACAAGTATAGGGTAACTCATCTATGGGAATGATTCTGCTGGTTATTGCCGCACCTATCTCAGAGGTATGAGGTGATCTAACAAAAGGACCTCTGAGAGGCAAGCCAAAAACGGGGTAAAGGCATATCTTCTCATGAGGAAGAAAACATGCCAGTAAGAAGACCCGCTCAGAAAACCCAAGATGCCTGGATCTCATGACACAGTAGTATCGGGGACCCAAACCCAAAGCTTCAATAACCATGGCCAAGCGGACATTGTTACGAAAGTGTTGCTGACCCCAGGGTGTTACCCTAGTTATGTTTTGATAGGTCCGCCATTTGGTCTGCGCTACAGAAGTTCCTAGGTGAGGAAAAAGTGAGCGCTCATACTGTTCTATAAAGTCTTTCTTCACAGACTCTCTTGCGTCTTGAAGGTGAGAAATCATCAGGGATAAAACTAATTCCTGTTGCCAAGCCATGAAGGAGATTAAGAAAGAAAGGAGATTGATGGGAGTAAGATTACTGTGAGCGACAAGTAAAAGTTACGACTTATATAAAGGAAGGAGCTAGCGTAACCTAGAAGCCAACGGTAACTTGCCACTGAAGTTTTACGGTCTTTCCATGATTTGTGTTTAACACATTTTTCTATAGAAGGCATTAAGAATTTTGAGATGAGGAGATAAAAGAAACTTGTAGGCTAAGTCACCTACTTTCATTGAATTCAGATATAAGGATCACAATATCTGGGGGATAACTTCTTATACTCCCCAAGAGATAAAGAACTTCTTTTGGGCCGTACTCGAATGAAAACCAAAACCTTGGTATCCAAAACACCGATTCTCACTTCTAAACTCATTGTTCTAAATCCTTAAAACAGGCGTGACTCCTGAGAAGTATTCTAGGAAAAGGGTCTTCCTTTTTTAAACAGAAATTTTCTTTTATTTTAGAGAGGGAATAATTATAAGATCAGAAAGGAAGATTCTTACTCCAGTATACCTCGAAGGTTGGGGAGGAATCTTACATTCTACCCCACTTAAAAAGTGCGAGATGTCCTCATCTCGCAAGGTAGAGGACAGCTCTTTTTCTTAAGATCCAATTTTATTCTGGGTTCCTTATATTCTGGTCAACCCAACAGAACACTGGGATAAATATCCCTTATATAGAACTCATCATTAAATAACAATTCATTCAGATCATATCATTCATATCTTTAACATGATAAAGGTCCATTAGACCGAAAAGTTTCCTTCGGAACATTCCTCCCACGGAAATTTCAGTCAAGCAAGTTCTCAATTTGACATCCCTTAACTTGATCTACCGGTCAAGTATTAACAGTAGCAATCTGACAGCACAATCCACTAATCTCATAGTGATTTGCTGAATTCGTTATCATCATTCTAGTTATGAATATCATCACAGGGACTCGTCCCATTCCCCCTCATTGTGGTTTCATTATATTTCAACTAATTTTTAAAAATCAACATTTTTTTTTCAATCAGAATCCAAATCAATTCATCAATTCTCAAACAGAATTAAAAATCATATCAATCACATTCGAAATCATCATCTGGATAGCATTAACGCTTATAATTTCAAGTCTTAGATTTACTCGTATATACTGTCAGTAAAGAGCTGCAGTATACTCTCGGTATATACGCGTAGTCACGGCCCTTGGAATTATAAGGTAAATACTATCATGTCTAGGCCTCAAGCAAGTCAGGGATTCTATATAATTGCGGTACTTCCATCTGAAGAACCGATTACCAAATTATGAATTTCAGTTTGAATATCAAATTGTATGAATTATATCGCACAATTATAACCTTTTGGTGTTTCTTGATAATTTTTTGACATATTTGTCTTCTCAGTTGATCTTTATTAACCAAAGGCTCTGATACCAACTGTAAGATCCCTGTTCCCACCGAGCAACGGATTCAGGGTACTGGCAGCGGAAGTAGCGCTTCTCGCGCGGGACAGGGGTCCCACACTCGGGGCCTCGCCCACGGATATCCGGATAAGAGACTAATCCGTCGGTTGTTCCAAAACCGAACCCGGAAAAACTTCCTCTACCGGAAAGCACGGGCGATTCCACCAGGATAACTTTTTACTCTAACGTAGTCAAGATCATTTCTGATCGAGATGATCCGATTACATCTATAAGATACTTAGTCAGTTCAAGGAAGAAACTTGCACTTGGATCATTGGGATCAACGCTTTTTTCCCCATTCAAGAGACACAGCCGTTGATTCCTATCCACAGAACAGTTTCTGTCCGGGATTTATTTTTTTTTTCTATCGTAAAAACAAAAGTTTGAGTCTCCATTTACGGATCCATCAGTCCAGCCTAACCCCATCCAAACCCATGGGTTAGCCAACCGCCCAACCACTGTAGTGATGGGATCCAATTAAAAATTTGGTTAGGTTTTGTCGCGGGTACCAAGGAAAAGAGTTCCAAGGCCCCTTAGCCGGATGTTCATGCAAAATAAAACTAGTCACACCACTCACACACCCAATATGAAATTGCCTTTTTCAACCAGATTCAACCAGTTTAAAACAATCCTTTAATAAAACCATAGTATCATTGATCACCATCTTCCAATTTATCCAATTGATTCTTAATTTCCCATCATTCCTTCATCAGAGTATCTATGGCATCATTGGCAACTAGAACGCTCAGGAGCCGTTTCGATAGTTCCTAGCCCATAATACTTGGCAATATAATCACTTAACATGATGGACTCTCGTTGAAGATCAGCAAGATCAACCAACAGATCCATATAAGGAGCCATGGACTCATCCATTGAAGACCAGCAAGGTCAATCAACCAGATCCATGCTCGATTTCAGAAAACAACTCCAACTCTGTTCCAATATCTTCCTCGACGCACGCGTGGGTATCCTAGGCGACCCAGAGCCCGAGCACCGTATGGTCAGCACCCTCTAGGATCCTTCGCAGGTAACCTAGCGCTTCATGCATAGGCCGCTTCCTTGGCCCCTCATCCACCGTACTGGAAGCTCACCATTTTAATCGCACCGAGGCTGGTCAAGACCTCGGCCGACCTTGCTACGCGAGACGTCCTTCATTGACTCCCCATCAGCAGTTGCAACTTTCTCATCACGACCTTAATCACAAGACGGTCAAAATGCTCCCCCCAGCATTCTTGACATAAAACAATCATTTACAGACAGCATTTACAAACAGTTTACAATACAATTTCTATTTTAACTTTCATTTTTCCACATTATCCCTCCTCAATCTACATTACTTATTCCATATTCCATTTATATGTATACTCATCCCATCACATCATTTCCATCTCATCACTTCAGATTCCAACACATCACAAACGTTTATTCACATCCATACATCCACAACTATATGCGTACATTCACATCTACATGCATACATCTACATCCCTATGCATACATCCACATCCACATTCACATTCACCTCCATACATCTACATCTACATGCATACATCCACTCCACATTCACATTCACATCTATACATCTACATCTACATGCATACATCCACCTCTACATCCACATCTACGTCTATACATCTACATCTACATGTATACATATACATCTCCATTCACAACTACATCTACATGCATACATCCATATCTCCATTCCCATCTACATCTATACATCTACATCTACATGCATCCATCCACCTCCACATCCACATCTACATCTATACATCTACATCTACATGTATACATCCACATCTCCATTCACATCTACATCTATACCTCTACATCTACATGCATCCATCCACATCTCCATTTACATCCTCATCTACACATCTATTTCTACATGCATACATCCACGTCCCATGCATACATCCACCTCCACATTCACACTCACATCCATACATCTACATCTACATGCAACATCCACATCTCCATGCATAATAAAATTCTTTTAATTAATCTAGGATGATAGTTCCTAGAATATGGTAGGAATTCCTCTTTTTATACTTTGAATGAATTTATTTTATGCGTAATTTCTATAAAAATTTTGCCATAGCTCCGCTACTATGACTGATAAATCTCAAT
Source organism: Cibotium barometz (assembly GCF_041138505.1). Lineage (NCBI taxonomy): Eukaryota > Viridiplantae > Streptophyta > Polypodiopsida > Cyatheales > Cibotiaceae > Cibotium > Cibotium barometz. The sequence continues at coordinate 10,571,836 of NC_141091.1, forward strand.
TTTTTTCTAAGGGATAAAGCTCATTATTAAGAAATAATTAGAATGGTCTCTAATTGGATCATCAATCCATAATGGTCTCTAATTGGATCATCAATCCATAATGGTCTCTAATTGGATCATTAAGAAAACAATTAGAATGGTCTCTAATTGGGTCATCAATCCATAATGGATTGAATCATCAATGTGCATAAACTAAAAGCATAGCAAAAAGCCATTAATTTGGCCTCAAGCATAGCTTAATCTTGGATTAAGGAAAGGCTTTATGAAAAGCTTCATTTGGATTGAGAATGGTTCATGAGTATGACCATTTCTTGAGTGAGAGAGAGAAATTACATAAAAACCATTAGAATTTAAACATAAATGGAAATTAACTTCAATAGCATTTATTAAATTATGTAACTCTTCACTACTATTCACCAATTAACTTCAATAGCATTTGAAAAACCATACCAATTAAACTTCTCAAGCTTGAGAGGGGTTGAGAAGAGAGAATCATTGAGAAATTATAGAAAAGATCAAAATTCAATATACTTACCTTATAATTTGCTTGATTCTTTATTCATGGTAGAGGCCCCCAACCAATCAATTGGTTTAGTATGTTGATGGAGCCACCAATGGGGATTGAAGAAAGAGAGAAGTGTCAAAAACTAGTGAATTATTAAAGAATTCACAGTTCTTGGCTTAGGTGGAGTAACAAAGCATAAGACACTATATATTTTGGCTTAGGTGGAGTAGAGTAACAAAGCATAAGACATTATATATTTTGGCTTAGGTGGAGTAGAGTAACAAAGAATAAGACATTATATATTTTGGCTTAGGTGGAGTAGAGTAACAAAGCATAAGACATTATATTTTTTTGGCTTAGGTGGAGTAGAGTAACAAGGCATAAGACTCTATATCTTTTTCAACAAGGGGAGGCTTCTATTTATAGGAAAATTTGAGCTCCTAACCAAACAAACTGATTCTAGAATTTTCCAAGTCAGTTTGGTTGAATTTGGACTAGATTTGGACCTAGTTTGGTTACTTTTTGATTCGGTTTGGTTTCATTTTGATTTGGTTTGGTTCAAGAGAGATGAGAGATAAAAATATCACATTATTTTTGAGTTTAAAACTCATTCAAGCATGTGAAATATGCACCTCCTTTAAAGAATTCCCCTTCCTTACATATGTGTCAAAATTTTATTGCTCATAGTTTTTTACTAATAAACCTTGTACATTTTCAACTCTTCATCTTATGTGAAATATGCACCTCCTTTAAAGAACTCCTCTTCCTTACATATGTGTTTATTTACTAATAAACCTTGTACATTTTCAACTCTTCATCTTATGTGAGCATTTACTCATTTTTGGATACCCAAAATATCTCATATTTTTAATATTGCTCATAGTTTTTTTACTAATAAATCTTGTACATTTTCAACTCTTCATCTTATGTGAGCATTTACTCATTTTTGGGTATCTTCTTTTACAAATTGGATTTATCTCCTCCCTACACATGGATTGATGCTATTGGCCCATAGGAACCTTAATTGGACCATAATCTAAAAATTTCTGAAAATCTAGACCCTTAGACTAAGGTTCTTTATACTTATTTCCAATTAATTCCAATTGCACATTGGAAAATTCTTTTTGAATTTCTATTTCAGGGGAACTTATTTTAATAAGATGAGTTAATTTTCTATCCAAAAATATTCATAATCTGAATATTCTCTCTCTAGCATATTTTTCCCTCTCTAGGCTAAAACAGTTAGAACAAGGCCTTTATATTTCTGAAGAGGGATTGATTACAGAGGAAGATACTAGACCTCAAAAAGGGGTTGGGGGAGGAATCTTACATTCTACCCCACTTTAAAAATGCGAGATGTCCTCATCTCACAAACTGGGATAATTTTACAAGATGCACGAATATGAGATTTAGAGAAAAATTTTAATCAAGATTAACCACCAAGAAAAGTCTTAAAGAGAGCAAGATTCAAAATAAGAACAAGATTTAAACTTTATTCATTCACGGAACTTATACAGTAAAGATAGAAGAATTCTTTACACTTCCATAAGCCCGTCCATCATATGGTCACAAAAGCAGTCCTCACAAGCTGCACAAGTATAGGGTAACTCATCTATGGGAATGATTCTGCTGGTTATTGCCGCACCTATCTCAGAGGTATGAGGTGATCTAACAAAAGGACCTCTGAGAGGCAAGCCAAAAACGGGGTAAAGGCATATCTTCTCATGAGGAAGAAAACATGCCAGTAAGAAGACCCGCTCAGAAAACCCAAGATGCCTTGATCTCATGACACAGTAGTATCGGGGATCCAAACCCAAAGCTTCAATAACCATGGCCAAGCGGACATTGTTACGAAAGTGTTGCTGACCCCAGGGTGTTACCCTAGTTATGTTTTGATAGGTCCGCCATTTGGTCTGCGCTACAGAAGTTCCTAGGTGAGGAAAAAGTGAGCGCTCATACTGTTCTATAAAGTCTTTCTTCACAGACTCTCTTGCGTCTTGAAGGTGAGAAATCATCAGGGATAAAACTAATTCCTGTTGCCAAGCCATGAAGGAGATTAAGAAAGAAAGGAGATTGATGGGAGTAAGATTACTGTGAGCGACAAGTAAAAGTTACGACTTATATAAAGGAAGGAGCTAGCGTAACCTAGAAGCCAACGGTAACTTGCCACTGAAGTTTTACGGTCTTTCCATGATTTGTGTTTAACACATTTTTCTATAGAAGGCATTAAGAATTTTGAGATGAGGAGATAAAAGAAACTTGTAGGCTAAGTCACCTACTTTCATTGAATTCAGATATAAGGATCACAATATCTGGGGGATAACTTCTTATACTCCCCAAGAGATAAAGAACTTCTTTTGGGCCGTACTCGAATGAAAACCAAAACCTTGGTATCCAAAACACCGATTCTCACTTCTAAACTCATTGTTCTAAATCCTTAAAACAGGCGTGACTCCTGAGAAGTATTCTAGGAAAAGGGTCTTCCTTTTTTAAACAGAAATTTTCTTTTATTTTAGAGAGGGAATAATTATAAGATCAGAAAGGAAGATTCTTACTCCAGTATACCTCGAAGGTTGGGGAGGAATCTTACATTCTACCCCACTTAAAAAGTGCGAGATGTCCTCATCTCGCAAGGTAGAGGACAGCTCTTTTTCTTAAGATCCAATTTTATTCTGGGTTCCTTATATTCTGGTCAACCCAACAGAACACTGGGATAAATATCCCTTATATAGAACTCATCATTAAATAACAATTCATTCAGATCATATCATTCATATCTTTAACATGATAAAGGTCCATTAGACCGAAAAGTTTCCTTCATAACATTCCTCCCACGGAAATTTCAGTCAAGCAAGTTCTCAATTTGACATCCCTTAACTTGATCTACCGGTCAAGTATTAACAGTAGCAATCTGACAGCACAATCCACTAATCTCATAGTGATTTGCTGAATTCGTTATCATCATTCTAGTTATGAATATCATCACAGGGACTCGTCCCATTCCCCCTCATTGTGGTTTTATTATATTTCAACTAATTTTTAAAAATCAACATTTTTTTTTCAATCAGCATTTTCAATCAGAATCCAAATCAATTCATCAATTCTCAAACAGAATTAAAAATCATATCAATCACATTCGAAATCATCATCTGGATAGCATTAACGCTTATAATTTCAAGTCTTAGATTTACTCGTATATACTGTCAGTAAAGAGCTGCAGTATACTCTCGGTATATACGCGTAGTCACGGCCCTTGGAATTATAAGGTAAATACTATCATGTCTAGGCCTCAAGCAAGTCAGGGATTCTATATAATTACGGTACTTCCATCTGAAGAACCGATTACCAAATTATGAATTTCAGTTTGAATATCAAATTGTATGAATTATATCACACAATTATAACCTTTTGGTGTTTCTTGATAATTTTTTGACATATTTGTCTTCTCAGTTGATCTTTATTAACCAAAGGCTCTGATACCAACTGTAAGATCCCTGTTCCCACCGAGCAACGGATTCAGGGTACTGGCAGCGGAAGTAGCGCTTCTCGCGCGGGACAGGGGTCCCACACTCGGGCCTCGCCCACGGATATCCGGATAAGAGACTAATCCGTCGGTTGTTCCAAAACCGAACCCGAAAAAACTTCCTCTACTGGAAAGCACGGGCGATTCCACCAGGATAACTTTTTACTCTAACGTAGTCAAGATCATTTCTGATCGAGATGATCCGATTACATCTATAAGATACTTAGTCAGTTCAAGGAAGAAACTTGCACTTGGATCATTGGGATCAACGCTTTTTTCCCCATTCAAGAGACACAGCCGTTGATTCCTATCCACAGAACAGTTTCTGTCCGGGATTTATTTTTTTTTTCTATCGTAAAAACAAAAGTTTGAGTCTCCATTTACGGATCCATCAGTCCAGCCTAACCCCATCCAAACCCATGGGTTAGCCAACCGCCCAACCACTGTAGTGATGGGATCCAATTAAAAATTTGGTTAGGTTTTGTCGCGGGTACCAAGGAAAAGAGTTCCAAGGCCCCTTAGCCGGATGTTCATGCAAAATAAAACTAGTCACACCACTCACACACCCAATATGAAATTGCCTTTTTCAACCAGATTCAACCAGTTTAAAACAATCCTTTAATAAAACCATAGTATCATTGATCACCATCTTCCAATTTATCCAATTGATTCTTAATTTCCCATCATTCCTTCATCAGAGTATCTATGGCATCATTGGCAACTAGAACGCTCAGGAGCCGTTTCGATAGTTCCTAGCCCATAATACTTGGCAATATAATCACTTAACATGATGGACTCTCGTTGAAGATCAGCAAGATCAACCAACAGATCCATATAAGGAGCCATGGACTCATCCATTGAAGACCAGCAAGGTCAATCAACCAGATCCATGCTCGATTTCAGAAAACAACTCCAACTCTGTTCCAATATCTTCCTCGACGCACGCGTGGGTATCCTAGGCGACCCAGAGCCCGAGCACCGTATGGTCAGCACCCTCTAGGATCCTTCGCAGGTAACCTAGCGCTTCATGCATAGGCCGCTTCCTTGGCCCCTCATCCACCGTACTGGAAGCTCACCATTTTAATCGCACCGAGGCTGGTCAAGACCTCGGCCGACCTTGCTACGCGAGACGTCCTTCATTGACTCCCCATCAGCAGTTGCAACTTTCTCATCACGACCTTAATCACAAGACGGTCAAAATGCTCCCCCCAGCATTCTTGACATAAAACAATCATTTACAGACAGCATTTACAAACAGTTTACAATACAATTTCTATTTTAACTTTCATTTTTCCACATTATCCCTCCTCAATCTACATTACTTATTCCATATTCCATTTATATGTATACTCATCCCATCACATCATTTCCATCTCATCACTTCAGATTCCAACACATCACAAACGTTTATTCACATCCATACATCCACAACTATATGCGTACATTCACATCTACATGCATACATCTACATCCCTATGCATACATCCACATCCACATTCACATTCACCTCCATACATCTACATCTACATGCATACATCCACTCCACATTCACATTCACATCTATACATCTACATCTACATGCATACATCCACCTCTACATCCACATCTACGTCTATACATCTACATCTACATGTATACATATACATCTCCATTCACAACTACATCTACATGCATACATCCATATCTCCATTCCCATCTACATCTATACATCTACATCTACATGCATCCATCCACCTCCACATCCACATCTACATCTATACATCTACATCTACATGTATACATCCACATCTCCATTCACATCTACATCTATACCTCTACATCTACATGCATCCATCCACATCTCCATTTACATCCTCATCTACACATCTATTTCTACATGCATACATCCACGTCCCATGCATACATCCACCTCCACATTCACACTCACATCCATACATCTACATCTACATGCAACATCCACATCTCCATGCATAATAAAATTCTTTTAATTAATCTAGGATGATAGTTCCTAGAATATGGTAGGAATTCCTCTTTTTATACTTTGAATGAATTTATTTTATGCGTAATTTCTATAAAAATTTTGCCATAGCTCCGCTACTATGACTGATAAATCTCAATTTTTTTCTAAGGGATAAAGCTCATTATTAAGAAATAATTAGAATGGTCTCTAATTGGATCATCAATCCATAATGGTCTCTAATTGGATCATCAATCCATAATGGTCTCTAATTGGATCATTAAGAAAACAATTAGAATGGTCTCTAATTGGGTCATCAATCCATAATGGATTGAATCATCAATGTGCATAAACTAAAAGCATAGCAAAAAGCCATTAATTTGGCCTCAAGCATAGCTTAATCTTGGATTAAGGAAAGGCTTTATGAAAAGCTTCATTTGGATTGAGAATGGTTCATGAGTATGACCATTTCTTGAGTGAGAGAGAGAAATTACATAAAAACCATTAGAATTTAAACATAAATGGAAATTAACTTCAATAGCATTTATTAAATTATGTAACTCTTCACTACTATTCACCAATTAACTTCAATAGCATTTGAAAAACCATACCAATTAAACTTCTCAAGCTTGAGAGGGGTTGAGAAGAGAGAATCATTGAGAAATTATAGAAAAGACCAAAATTCAATATACTTACCTTATAATTTGCTTGATTCTTTATTCATGGTAGAGGCCCCCAACCAATCAATTGGTTTAGTATGTTGATGGAGCCACCAATGGGGATTGAAGAAAGAGAGAAGTGTCAAAAACTAGTGAATTATTAAAGAATTCACAGTTCTTGGCTTAGGTGGAGTAACAAAGCATAAGACACTATATATTTTGGCTTAGGTGGAGTAGAGTAACAAAGCATAAGACATTATATATTTTGGCTTAGGTGGAGTAGAGTAACAAAGAATAAGACATTATATATTTTGGCTTAGGTGGAGTAGAGTAACAAAGCATAAGACATTATATTTTTTTGGCTTAGGTGGAGTAGAGTAACAAGGCATAAGACTCTATATCTTTTTCAACAAGGGGAGGCTTCTATTTATAGGAAAATTTGAGCTCCTAACCAAACAAACTGATTCTAGAATTTTCCAAGTCAGTTTGGTTGAATTTGGACTAGATTTGGACCTAGTTTGGTTACTTTTTGATTCGGTTTGGTTTCATTTTGATTTGGTTTGGTTCAAGAGAGATGAGAGATAAAAATATCACATTATTTTTGAGTTTAAAACTCATTCAAGCATGTGAAATATTCACCTCCTTTAAAGAATTCCCCTTCCTTACATATGTGTCAAAATTTTATTGCTCATAGTTTTTTACTAATAAACCTTGTACATTTTCAACTCTTCATCTTATGTGAAATATGCACCTCCTTTAAAGAACTCCTCTTCCTTACATATGTGTTTATTTACTAATAAACCTTGTACATTTTCAACTCTTCATCTTATGTGAGCATTTACTCATTTTTGGATACCCAAAATATCTCATATTTTTAATATTGCTCATAGTTTTTTTACTAATAAATCTTGTACATTTTCAACTCTTCATCTTATGTGAGCATTTACTCATTTTTGGGTATCTTCTTTTACAAATTGGATTTATCTCCTCCCTACACATGGATTGATGCTATTGGCCCATAGGAACCTTAATTGGACCATAATCTAAAAATTTCTGAAAATCTAGACCCTTAGACTAAGGTTCTTTATACTTATTTCCAATTAATTCCAATTGCACATTGGAAAATTCTTTTTGAATTTCTATTTCAGGGGAACTTATTTTAATAAGATGAGTTAATTTTCTATCCAAAAATATTCATAATCTGAATATTCTCTCTCTAGCATATTTTTCCCTCTCTAGGCTAAAACAGTTAGAACAAGGCCTTTATATTTCTGAAGAGGGATTGATTACAGAGGAAGATACTAGACCTCAAAAAGGGGTTGGGGGAGGAATCTTACATTCTACCCCACTTTAAAAATGCGAGATGTCCTCATCTCGCAAACTGGGATAATTTTACAAGATGCACGAATATGAGATTTAGAGAAAAATTTTAATCAAGATTAACCACCAAGAAAAGTCTTAAAGAGAGCAAGATTCAAAATAAGAACAAGATTTAAACTTTATTCATTCACGGAACTTATACAGTAAAGATAGAAGAATTCTTTACACTTCCATAAGCCCGTCCATCATATGGTCACAAAAGCAGTCCTCACAAGCTGCACAAGTATAGGGTAACTCATCTATGGGAATGATTCTGCTGGTTATTGCCGCACCTATCTCAGAGGTATGAGGTGATCTAACAAAAGGACCTCTGAGAGGCAAGCCAAAAACGGGGTAAAGGCATATCTTCTCATGAGGAAGAAAACATGCCAGTAAGAAGACCCGCTCAGAAAACCCAAGATGCCTTGATCTCATGACACAGTAGTATCGGGGACCCAAACCCAAAGCTTCAATAACCATGGCCAAGCGGACATTGTTACGAAAGTGTTGCTGACCCCAGGGTGTTACCCTAGTTATGTTTTGATAGGTCCGCCATTTGGTCTGCGCTACAGAAGTTCCTAGGTGAGGAAAAAGTGAGCGCTCATACTGTTCTATAAAGTCTTTCTTCACAGACTCTCTTGCGTCTTGAAGGTGAGAAATCATCAGGGATAAAACTAATTCCTGTTGCCAAGCCATGAAGGAGATTAAGAAAGAAAGGAGATTGATGGGAGTAAGATTACTGTGAGCGACAAGTAAAAGTTACGACTTATATAAAGGAAGGAGCTAGCGTAACCTAGAAGCCAACGGTAACTTGCCACTGAAGTTTTACGGTCTTTCCATGATTTGTGTTTAACACATTTTTCTATAGAAGGCATTAAGAATTTTGAGATGAGGAGATAAAAGAAACTTGTAGGCTAAGTCACCTACTTTCATTGAATTCAGATATAAGGATCACAATATCTGGGGGATAACTTCTTATACTCCCCAAGAGATAAAGAACTTCTTTTGGGCCGTACTCGAATGAAAACCAAAACCTTGGTATCCAAAACACCGATTCTCACGTCTAAACTCATTGTTCTAAATCCTTAAAACAGGCGTGACTCCTGAGAAGTATTCTAGGAAAAGGGTCTTCCTTTTTTAAACAGAAATTTTCTTTTATTTTAGAGAGGGAATAATTATAAGATCAGAAAGGAAGATTCTTACTCCAGTATACCTCGAAGGTTGGGGAGGAATCTTACATTCTACCCCACTTAAAAAGTGCGAGATGTCCTCATCTCGCAAGGTAGAGGACAGCTCTTTTTCTTAAGATCCAATTTTATTCTGGGTTCCTTATATTCTGGTCAACCCAACAGAACACTGGGATAAATATCCCTTATATAGAACTCATCATTAAATAACAATTCATTCAGATCATATCATTCATATCTTTAACATGATAAAGGTCCATTAGACCGAAAAGTTTCCTTCGGAACATTCCTCCCATGGAAATTTCAGTCAAGCAAGTTCTCAATTTGACATCCCTTAACTTGATCTACCGGTCAAGTATTAATAGTAGCAATCTGACAGCACAATCCACTAATCTCATAGTGATTTGCTGAATTCGTTATCATCATTCTAGTTATGAATATCATCACAGGGACTCGTCCCATTCCCCCTCATTGTGGTTTCATTATATTTCAACTAATTTTTAAAAATCAACATTTTTTTTTCAATCAGAATCCAAATCAATTCATCAATTCTCAAACAGAATTAAAAATCATATCAATCACATTCGAAATCATCATCTGGATAGCATTAACGCTTATAATTTCAAGTCTTAGATTTACTCGTATATACTGTCAGTAAAGAGCTGCAGTATACTCTCGGTATATACGCGTAGTCACGGCCCTTGGAATTATAAGGTAAATACTATCATGTCTAGGCCTCAAGCAAGTCAGGGATTCTATATAATTGCGGTACTTCCATCTGAAGAACCGATTACCAAATTATGAATTTCAGTTTGAATATCAAATTGTATGAATTATATCGCACAATTATAACCTTTTGGTGTTTCTTGATAATTTTTTGACATATTTGTCTTCTCAGTTGATCTTTATTAACCAAAGGCTCTGATACCAACTGTAAGATCCCTGTTCCCACCGAGCAACGGATTCAGGGTACTGGCAGCGGAAGTAGCGCTTCTCGCGCGGGACAGGGGTCCCACACTCGGGCCTCGCCCACGGATATCCGGATAAGAGACTAATCCGTCGGTTGTTCCAAAACCGAACCCGGAAAAACTTCCTCTACTGGAAAGCACGGGCGATTCCACCAGGATAACTTTTTACTCTAACGTAGTCAAGATCATTTCTGATCGAGATGATCCGATTGCATCTATAAGATACTTAGTCAGTTCAAGGAAGAAACTTGCACTTGGATCATTGGGATCAACGCTTTTTTCCCCATTCAAGAGACACAGCCGTTGATTCCTATCCATAGAACAGTTTCTGTCCGGGATTTATTTTTTTTTTCTATCGTAAAAACAAAAGTTTGAGTCTCCATTTACGGATCCATCAGTCCAGCCTAACCCCATCCAAACCCATGGGTTAGCCAACCGCCCAACCACTGTAGTGATGGGATCCAATTAAAAATTTGGTTAGGTTTTGTCCCGAGTACCAAGGAAAAGAGTTCCAAGGCCCCCTAGCCGGATGTTCATGCAAAATAAAACTAGTCACACCACTCACACACCCAATATGAAATTGCCTTTTTCAACCAGATTCAACCAGTTTAAAACAATCCTTTAATAAAACCATAGTATCATTGATCACCATCTTCCAATTTATCCAATTGATTCTTAATTTCCCATCATTCCTTCATCAGAGTATCTATGGCATCATTGGCAACTAGAACGCTCAGGAGCCGTTTCGATAGTTCCTAGCCCATAATACTTGGCAATATAATCACTTAACATGATGGACTCTCGTTGAAGATCAGCAAGATCAACCAACAGATCCATATAAGGAGCCATGGACTCATCCATTGAAGACCAGCAAGGTCAATCAACCAGATCCATGCTCGATTTCAGAAAACAACTCCAACTCTGTTCCAATATCTTCCTCGACGCACGCGTGGGTATCCTAGGCGACCCAGAGCCCGAGCACCGTATGGTCAGCACCCTCTAGGATCCTTCGCAGGTAACCTAGCGCTTCACGCATAGGCCGCTTCCTTGGCCCCTCATCCACCGTACCGGAAGCTCACCATTTTAATCGCACCGAGGCTGGTCAAGACCTCGGCCGACCTTGCTACGCGAGACGTCCTTCATTGACTCCCCGTCAGCAATTGCAACTTTCTCATCACGACCTTAATCACAAGACGGTCAAAATGCTCCCCCCAGCATTCTTGACATAAAACAATCATTTACAGACAGCATTTACAAACAGCATTTACAAACAGTTTACAATACAATTTCTATTTTAACTTTCATTTTTCCACATTATCCCTCCTCAATCTACATTACTTATTCCATATTCCATTTATATGTATACTCATCCCATCACATCATTTCCATCTCATCACTTCAGATTCCCTCACATCACAATCGTATATTCACATCCATACATCCACAACTATATGCGTACATTCACATCTACATGCATACATCTACATCCCTATGCATACATCCACATCCACATTCACATTCACCTCCATACATCTACATCTACATGCATACATCCACTCCACATTCACATTCACATCTATACATCTACATCTACATGCATACATCCACCTCTACATCCACATCTACGTCTATACATCTACATCTACATGTATACATATACATCTCCATTCACAACTACATCTACATGCATACATCCATATCTCCATTCCCATCTACATCTATACATCTACATCTACATGCATCCATCCACCTCCACATCCACATCTACATCTATACATCTACATCTACATGTATACATCCACATCTCCATTCACATCTACATCTATACCTCTACATCTACATGCATCCATCCACATCTCCATTTACATCCTCATCTACACATCTATTTCTACATGCATACATCCACGTCCCATGCATACATCCACCTCCACATTCACACTCACATCCATACATCTACATCTACATGCAACATCCACATCTCCATGCATAATAAAATTCTTTTAATTAATCTAGGATGATAGTTCCTAGAATATGGTAGGAATTCCTCTTTTTATACTTTGAATGAATTTATTTTATGCGTAATTTCTATAAAAATTTTGCCATAGCTCCGCTACTATGACTGATAAATCTCAATTTTTTTCTAAGGGATAAAGCTCATTATTAAGAAATAATTAGAATGGTCTCTAATTGGATCATCAATCCATAATGGTCTCTAATTGGATCATCAATCCATAATGGTCTCTAATTGGATCATTAAGAAAACAATTAGAATGGTCTCTAATTGGGTCATCAATCCATAATGGATTGAATCATCAATGTGCATAAACTAAAAGCATAGCAAAAAGCCATTAATTTGGCCTCAAGCATAGCTTAATCTTGGATTAAGGAAAGGCTTTATGAAAAGCTTCATTTGGATTGAGAATGGTTCATGAGTATGACCATTTCTTGAGTGAGAGAGAGAAATTACATAAAAACCATTAGAATTTAAACATAAATGGAAATTAACTTCAATAGCATTTATTAAATTATGTAACTCTTCACTACTATTCACCAATTAACTTCAATAGCATTTGAAAAACCATACCAATTAAACTTCTCAAGCTTGAGAGGGGTTGAGAAGAGAGAATCATTGAGAAATTATAGAAAAGATCAAAATTCAATATACTTACCTTATAATTTGCTTGATTCTTTATTCATGGTAGAGGCCCCCAACCAATCAATTGGTTTAGTATGTTGATGGAGCCACCAATGGGGATTGAAGAAAGAGAGAAGTGTCAAAAACTAGTGAATTATTAAAGAATTCACAGTTCTTGGCTTAGGTGGAGTAACAAAGCATAAGACACTATATATTTTGGCTTAGGTGGAGTAGAGTAACAAAGCATAAGACATTATATATTTTGGCTTAGGTGGAGTAGAGTAACAAAGAATAAGACATTATATATTTTGGCTTAGGTGGAGTAGAGTAACAAAGCATAAGACATTATATTTTTTTGGCTTAGGTGGAGTAGAGTAACAAGGCATAAGACTCTATATCTTTTTCAACAAGGGGAGGCTTCTATTTATAGGAAAATTTGAGCTCCTAACCAAACAAACTGATTCTAGAATTTTCCAAGTCAGTTTGGTTGAATTTGGACTAGATTTGGACCTAGTTTGGTTACTTTTTGATTCGGTTTGGTTTCATTTTGATTTGGTTTGGTTCAAGAGAGATGAGAGATAAAAATATCACATTATTTTTGAGTTTAAAACTCATTCAAGCATGTGAAATATGCACCTCCTTTAAAGAATTCCCCTTCCTTACATATGTGTCAAAATTTTATTGCTCATAGTTTTTTACTAATAAACCTTGTACATTTTCAACTCTTCATCTTATGTGAAATATGCACCTCCTTTAAAGAACTCCTCTTCCTTACATATGTGTTTATTTACTAATAAACCTTGTACATTTTCAACTCTTCATCTTATGTGAGCATTTACTCATTTTTGGATACCCAAAATATCTCATATTTTTAATATTGCTCATAGTTTTTTTACTAATAAATCTTGTACATTTTCAACTCTTCATCTTATGTGAGCATTTACTCATTTTTGGGTATCTTCTTTTACAAATTGGATTTATCTCCTCCCTACACATGGATTGATGCTATTGGCCCATAGGAACCTTAATTGGACCATAATCTAAAAATTTCTGAAAATCTAGACCCTTAGACTAAGGTTCTTTATACTTATTTCCAATTAATTCCAATTGCACATTGGAAAATTCTTTTTGAATTTCTATTTCAGGGGAACTTATTTTAATAAGATGAGTTAATTTTCTATCCAAAAATATTCATAATCTGAATATTCTCTCTCTAGCATATTTTTCCCTCTCTAGGCTAAAACAGTTAGAACAAGGCCTTTATATTTCTGAAGAGGGATTGATTACAGAGGAAGATACTAGACCTCAAAAAGGGGTTGGGGGAGGAATCTTACATTCTACCCCACTTAAAAAATGCGAGATGTCCTCATCTCGCAAACTGGGATAATTTTACAAGATGCACGAATATGAGATTTAGAGAAAAATTTTAATCAAGATTAACCACCAAGAAAAGTCTTAAAGAGAGCAAGATTCAAAATAAGAACAAGATTTAAACTTTATTCATTCACGGAACTTATACAGTAAAGATAGAAGAATTCTTTACACTTCCATAAGCCCGTCCATCATATGGTCACAAAAGCAGTCCTCACAAGCTGCACAAGTATAGGGTAACTCATCTATGGGAATGATTCTGCTGGTTATTGCCGCACCTATCTCAGAGGTATGAGGTGATCTAACAAAAGGACCTCTGAGAGGCAAGCCAAAAACGGGGTAAAGGCATATCTTCTCATGAGGAAGAAAACATGCCAGTAAGAAGACCCGCTCAGAAAACCCAAGATGCCTTGATCTCATGACACAGTAGTATCGGGGACCCAAACCCAAAGCTTCAATAACCATGGCCAAGCGGACATTGTTACGAAAGTGTTGCTGACCCCAGGGTGTTACCCTAGTTATGTTTTGATAGGTCCGCCATTTGGTCTGCGCTACAGAAGTTCCTAGGTGAGGAAAAAGTGAGCGCTCATACTGTTCTATAAAGTCTTTCTTCACAGACTCTCTTGCGTCTTGAAGGTGAGAAATCATCAGGGATAAAACTAATTCCTGTTGCCAAGCCATGAAGGAGATTAAGAAAGAAAGGAGATTGATGGGAGTAAGATTACTGTGAGCGACAAGTAAAAGTTACGACTTATATAAAGGAAGGAGCTAGCGTAACCTAGAAGCCAACGGTAACTTGCCACTGAAGTTTTACGGTCTTTCCATGATTTGTGTTTAACACATTTTTCTATAGAAAGCATTAAGAATTTTGAGATGAGGAGATAAAAGAAACTTGTAGGCTAAGTCACCTACTTTCATTGAATTCAGATATAAGGATCACAATATCTGGGGGATAACTTCTTATACTCCCCAAGAGATAAAGAACTTCTTTTGGGCCGTACTCGAATGAAAACCAAAACCTTGGTATCCAAAACACCGATTCTCACTTCTAAACTCATTGTTCTAAATCCTTAAAACAGGCGTGACTCCTGAGAAGTATTCTAGGAAAAGGGTCTTCCTTTTTTAAACAGAAATTTTCTTTTATTTTAGAGAGGGAATAATTATAAGATCAGAAAGGAAGATTCTTACTCCAGTATACCTCGAAGGTTGGGGAGGAATCTTACATTCTACCCCACTTAAAAAGTGCGAGATGTCCTCATCTCGCAAGGTAGAGGACAGCTCTTTTTCTTAAGATCCAATTTTATTCTGGGTTCCTTATATTCTGGTCAACCCAACAGAACACTGGGATAAATATCCCTTATATAGAACTCATCATTAAATAACAATTCATTCAGATCATATCATTCATATCTTTAACATGATAAAGGTCCATTAGACCGAAAAGTTTCCTTCGGAACATTCCTCCCACGGAAATTTCAGTCAAGCAAGTTCTCAATTTGACATCCCTTAACTTGATCTACCGGTCAAGTATTAACAGTAGCAATCTGACAGCACAATCCACTAATCTCATAGTGATTTGCTGAATTCGTTATCATCATTCTAGTTATGAATATCATCACAGGGACTCGTCCCATTCCCCCTCATTGTGGTTTCATTATATTTCAACTAATTTTTAAAAATCAACATTTTTTTTTCAATCAGAATCCAAATCAATTCATCAATTCTCAAACAGAATTAAAAATCATATCAATCACATTCGAAATCATCATCTGGATAGCATTAACGCTTATAATTTCAAGTCTTAGATTTACTCGTATATACTGTCAGTAAAGAGCTGCAGTATACTCTCGGTATATACGCGTAGTCACGGCCCTTGGAATTATAAGGTAAATACTATCATGTCTAGGCCTCAAGCAAGTCAGGGATTCTATATAATTGCGGTACTTCCATCTGAAGAACCGATTACCAAATTATGAATTTCAGTTTGAATATCAAATTGTATGAATTATATCGCACAATTATAACCTTTTGGTGTTTCTTGATAATTTTTTGACATATTTGTCTTCTCAGTTGATCTTTATTAACCAAAGGCTCTGATACCAACTGTAAGATCCCTGTTCCCACCGAGCAACGGATTCAGGGTACTGGCAGCGGAAGTAGCGCTTCTCGCGCGGGACAGGGGTCCCACACTCGGGGCCTCGCCCACGGATATCCGGATAAGAGACTAATCCGTCGGTTGTTCCAAAACCGAACCCGGAAAAACTTCCTCTACCGGAAAGCACGGGCGATTCCACCAGGATAACTTTTTACTCTAACGTAGTCAAGATCATTTCTGATCGAGATGATCCGATTACATCTATAAGATACTTAGTCAGTTCAAGGAAGAAACTTGCACTTGGATCATTGGGATCAACGCTTTTTTCCCCATTCAAGAGACACAGCCGTTGATTCCTATCCACAAAACAGTTTCTGTCCGGGATTTATTTTTTTTTTTTCTATCGTAAAAACAAAAGTTTGAGTCTCCATTTACGGATCCATCAGTCCAGCCTAACCCCATCCAAACCCATGGGTTAGCCAACCGCCCAACCACTGTAGTGATGGGATCCAATTAAAAATTTGGTTAGGTTTTGTCCCGGGTACCAAGGAAAAGAGTTCCAAGGCCCCCTAGCCGGATGTTCATGCAAAATAAAACTAGTCACACCACTCACACACCCAATATGAAATTGCCTTTTTCAACCAGATTCAACCAGTTTAAAACAATCCTTTAATAAAACCATAGTATCATTGATCACCATCTTCCAATTTATCCAATTGATTCTTAATTTCCCATCATTCCTTCATCAGAGTATCTATGGCATCATTGGCAACTAGAACGCTCAGGAGCCGTTTCGATAGTTCCTAGCCCATAATACTTGGCAATATAATCACTTAACATGATGGACTCTCGTTGAAGATCAGCAAGATCAACCAACAGATCCATATAAGGAGCCATGGACTCATCCATTGAAGACCAGCAAGGTCAATCAACCAGATCCATGCTCGATTTCAGAAAACAACTCCAACTCTGTTCCAATATCTTCCTCGACGCACGCGTGGGTATCCTAGGCGACCCAGAGCCCGAGCACCGTATGGTCAGCACCCTCTAGGATCCTTCGCAGGTAACCTAGCGCTTCACGCATAGGCCGCTTCCTTGGCCCCTCATCCACCGTACCGGAAGCTCACCATTTTAATCGCACCGAGGCTGGTCAAGACCTCGGCCGACCTTGCTACGCGAGACGTCCTTCATTGACTCCCCGTCAGCAGTTGCAACTTTCTCATCACGACCTTAATCACAAGACGGTCAAAATGCTCCCCCCAGCATTCTTGACATAAAACAATCATTTACAGACAGCATTTACAAACAGCATTTACAAACAGTTTACAATACAATTTCTATTTTAACTTTCATTTTTCCACATTGTCCCTCCTCAATCTACATTACTTATTCCATATTCCATTTATATGTATACTCATCCCATCACATCATTTCCATCTCATCACTTCAGATTCCCTCACATCACAATCGTATATTCACATCCATACATCCACAACTATATGCGTACATTCACATCTACATGCATACATCTACATCCCTATGCATACATCCACATCCACATTCACATTCACCTCCATACATCTACATCTACATGCATACATCCACTCCACATTCACATTCACATCTATACATCTACATCTACATGCATACATCCACCTCTACATCCACATCTACGTCTATACATCTACATCTACATGTATACATATACATCTCCATTCACAACTACATCTACATGCATACATCCATATCTCCATTCCCATCTACATCTATACATCTACATCTACATGCATCCATCCACCTCCACATCCACATCTACATCTATACATCTACATCTACATGTATACATCCACATCTCCATTCACATCTACATCTATACCTCTACATCTACATGCATCCATCCACATCTCCATTTACATCCTCATCTACACATCTATTTCTACATGCATACATCCACGTCCCATGCATACATCCACCTCCACATTCACACTCACATCCATACATCTACATCTACATGCAACATCCACATCTCCATGCATAATAAAATTCTTTTAATTAATCTAGGATGATAGTTCCTAGAATATGGTAGGAATTCCTCTTTTTATACTTTGAATGAATTTATTTTATGCGTAATTTCTATAAAAATTTTGCCATAGCTCCGCTACTATGACTGATAAATCTCAATTTTTTTCTAAGGGATAAAGCTCATTATTAAGAAATAATTAGAATGGTCTCTAATTGGATCATCAATCCATAATGGTCTCTAATTGGATCATCAATCCATAATGGTCTCTAATTGGATCATTAAGAAAACAATTAGAATGGTCTCTAATTGGGTCATCAATCCATAATGGATTGAATCATCAATGTGCATAAACTAAAAGCATAGCAAAAAGCCATTAATTTGGCCTCAAGCATAGCTTAATCTTGGATTAAGGAAAGGCTTTATGAAAAGCTTCATTTGGATTGAGAATGGTTCATGAGTATGACCATTTCTTGAGTGAGAGAGAGAAATTACATAAAAACCATTAGAATTTAAACATAAATGGAAATTAACTTCAATAGCATTTATTAAATTATTTAACTCTTCACTACTATTCACCAATTAACTTCAATAGCATTTGAAAAACCATACCAATTAAACTTCTCAAGCTTGAGAGGGGTTGAGAAGAGAGAATCATTGAGAAATTATAGAAAAGATCAAAATTCAATATACTTACCTTATAATTTGCTTGATTCTTTATTCATGGTAGAGGCCCCCAACCAATCAATTGGTTTAGTATGTTGATGGAGCCACCAATGGGGATTGAAGAAAGAGAGAAGTGTCAAAAACTAGTGAATTATTAAAGAATTCACAGTTCTTGGCTTAGGTGGAGTAACAAAGCATAAGACACTATATATTTTGGCTTAGGTGGAGTAGAGTAACAAAGCATAAGACATTATATATTTTGGCTTAGGTGGAGTAGAGTAACAAAGAATAAGACATTATATATTTTGGCTTAGGTGGAGTAGAGTAACAAAGCATAAGACATTATATTTTTTTGGCTTAGGTGGAGTAGAGTAACAAGGCATAAGACTCTATATCTTTTTCAACAAGGGGAGGCTTCTATTTATAGGAAAATTTGAGCTCCTAACCAAACAAACTGATTCTAGAATTTTCCAAGTCAGTTTGGTTGAATTTGGACTAGATTTGGACCTAGTTTGGTTACTTTTTGATTCGGTTTGGTTTCATTTTGATTTGGTTTGGTTCAAGAGAGATGAGAGATAAAAATATCACATTATTTTTGAGTTTAAAACTCATTCAAGCATGTGAAATATGCACCTCCTTTAAAGAATTCCCCTTCCTTACATATGTGTCAAAATTTTATTGCTCATAGTTTTTTACTAATAAACCTTGTACATTTTCAACTCTTCATCTTATGTGAAATATGCACCTCCTTTAAAGAACTCCTCTTCCTTACATATGTGTTTATTTACTAATAAACCTTGTACATTTTCAACTCTTCATCTTATGTGAGCATTTACTCATTTTTGGATACCCAAAATATCTCATATTTTTAATATTGCTCATAGTTTTTTTACTAATAAATCTTGTACATTTTCAACTCTTCATCTTATGTGAGCATTTACTCATTTTTGGGTATCTTCTTTTACAAATTGGATTTATCTCCTCCCTACACATGGATTGATGCTATTGGCCCATAGGAACCTTAATTGGACCATAATCTAAAAATTTCTGAAAATCTAGACCCTTAGACTAAGGTTCTTTATACTTATTTCCAATTAATTCCAATTGCACATTGGAAAATTCTTTTTGAATTTCTATTTCAGGGGAACTTATTTTAATAAGATGAGTTAATTTTCTATCCAAAAATATTCATAATCTGAATATTCTCTCTCTAGCATATTTTTCCCTCTCTAGGCTAAAACAGTTAGAACAAGGCCTTTATATTTCTGAAGAGGGATTGATTACAGAGGAAGATACTAGACCTCAAAAAGGGGTTGGGGGAGGAATCTTACATTCTACCCCACTTAAAAAATGCGAGATGTCCTCATCTCGCAAACTGGGATAATTTTACAAGATGCACGAATATGAGATTTAGAGAAAAATTTTAATCAAGATTAACCACCAAGAAAAGTCTTAAAGAGAGCAAGATTCAAAATAAGAACAAGATTTAAACTTTATTCATTCACGGAACTTATACAGTAAAGATAGAAGAATTCTTTACACTTCCATAAGCCCGTCCATCATATGGTCACAAAAGCAGTCCTCACAAGCTGCACAAGTATAGGGTAACTCATCTATGGGAATGATTCTGCTGGTTATTGCCGCACCTATCTCAGAGGTATGAGGTGATCTAACAAAAGGACCTCTGAGAGGCAAGCCAAAAACGGGGTAAAGGCATATCTTCTCATGAGGAAGAAAACATGCCAGTAAGAAGACCCGCTCAGAAAACCCAAGATGCCTTGATCTCATGACACAGTAGTATCGGGGACCCAAACCCAAAGCTTCAATAACCATGGCCAAGCGGACATTGTTACGAAAGTGTTGCTGACCCCAGGGTGTTACCCTAGTTATGTTTTGATAGGTCCGCCATTTGGTCTGCGCTACAGAAGTTCCTAGGTGAGGAAAAAGTGAGCGCTCATACTGTTCTATAAAGTCTTTCTTCACAGACTCTCTTGCGTCTTGAAGGTGAGAAATCATCAGGGATAAAACTAATTCCTGTTGCCAAGCCATGAAGGAGATTAAGAAAGAAAGGAGATTGATGGGAGTAAGATTACTGTGAGCAACAAGTAAAAGTTACGACTTATATAAAGGAAGGAGCTAGCGTAACCTAGAAGCCAACGGTAACTTGCCACTGAAGTTTTACGGTCTTTCCATGATTTGTGTTTAACACATTTTTCTATAGAAGGCATTAAGAATTTTGAGATGAGGAGATAAAAGAAACTTGTAGGCTAAGTCACCTACTTTCATTGAATTCAGATATAAGGATCACAATATCTGGGGGATAACTTCTTATACTCCCCAAGAGATAAAGAACTTCTTTTGGGCCGTACTCGAATGAAAACCAAAACCTTGGTATCCAAAACACCGATTCTCACTTCTAAACTCATTGTTCTAAATCCTTAAAACAGGCGTGACTCCTGAGAAGTATTCTAGGAAAAGGGTCTTCCTTTTTTAAACAGAAATTTTCTTTTATTTTAGAGAGGGAATAATTATAAGATCAGAAAGGAAGATTCTTACTCCAGTATACCTCGAAGGTTGGGGAGGAATCTTACATTCTACCCCACTTAAAAAGTGCGAGATGTCCTCATCTCGCAAGGTAGAGGACAGCTCTTTTTCTTAAGATCCAATTTTATTCTGGGTTCCTTATATTCTGGTCAACCCAACAGAACACTGGGATAAATATCCCTTATATAGAACTCATCATTAAATAACAATTCATTCAGATCATATCATTCATATCTTTAACATGATAAAGGTCCATTAGACCGAAAAGTTTCCTTCGGAACATTCCTCCCACGGAAATTTCAGTCAAGCAAGTTCTCAATTTGACATCCCTTAACTTGATCTACCGGTCAAGTATTAACAGTAGCAATCTGACAGCACAATCCACTAATCTCATAGTGATTTGCTGAATTCGTTATCATCATTCTAGTTATGAATATCATCACAGGGACTCGTCCCATTCCCCCTCATTGTGGTTTCATTATATTTCAACTAATTTTTAAAAATCAACATTTTTTTTTCAATCAGAATCCAAATCAATTCATCAATTCTCAAACAGAATTAAAAATCATATCAATCACATTCGAAATCATCATCTGGATAGCATTAACGCTTATAATTTCAAGTCTTAGATTTACTCGTATATACTGTCAGTAAAGAGCTGCAGTATACTCTCGGTATATACGCGTAGTCACGGCCCTTGGAATTATAAGGTAAATACTATCATGTCTAGGCCTCAAGCAAGTCAGGGATTCTATATAATTGCGGTACTTCCATCTGAAGAACCGATTACCAAATTATGAATTTCAGTTTGAATATCAAATTGTATGAATTATATCGCACAATTATAACCTTTTGGTGTTTCTTGATAATTTTTTGACATATTTGTCTTCTCAGTTGATCTTTATTAACCAAAGGCTCTGATACCAACTGTAAGATCCCTGTTCCCACCGAGCAACGGATTCAGGGTACTGGCAGCGGAAGTAGCGCTTCTCGCGCGGGACAGGGGTCCCACACTCGGGCCTCGCCCACGGATACCCGGATAAGAGACTAATCCGTCGGTTGTTCCAAAACCGAACCCGGAAAAACTTCCTCTACTGGAAAGCACGGGCGATTCCACCAGGATAACTTTTTACTCTAACGTAGTCAAGATCATTTCTGATCGAGATGATCCGATTGCATCTATAAGATACTTAGTCAGTTCAAGGAAGAAACTTGCACTTGGATCATTGGGATCAACGCTTTTTTCCCCATTCAAGAGACACAGCCGTTGATTCCTATCCATAGAACAGTTTCTGTCCGGGATTTATTTTTTTTTTCTATCGTAAAAACAAAAGTTTGAGTCTCCATTTACGGATCCATCAGTCCAGCCTAACCCCATCCAAACCCATGGGTTAGCCAACCGCCCAACCACTGTAGTGATGGGATCCAATTAAAAATTTGGTTAGGTTTTGTCCCGGGTACCAAGGAAAAGAGTTCCAAGGCCCCCTAGCCGGATGTTCATGCAAAATAAAACTAGTCACACCACTCACACACCCAATATGAAATTGCCTTTTTCAACCAGATTCAACCAGTTTAAAACAATCCTTTAATAAAACCATAGTATCATTGATCACCATCTTCCAATTTATCCAATTGATTCTTAATTTCCCATCATTCCTTCATCAGAGTATCTATGGCATCATTGGCAACTAGAACGCTCAGGAGCCGTTTCGATAGTTCCTAGCCCATAATACTTGGCAATATAATCACTTAACATGATGGACTCTCGTTGAAGATCAGCAAGATCAACCAACAGATCCATATAAGGAGCCATGGACTCATCCATTGAAGACCAGCAAGGTCAATCAACCAGATCCATGCTCGATTTCAGAAAACAACTCCAACTCTGTTCCAATATCTTCCTCGACGCACGCGTGGGTATCCTAGGCGACCCAGAGCCCGAGCACCGTATGGTCAGCACCCTCTAGGATCCTTCGCAGGTAACCTAGCGCTTCACGCATAGGCCGCTTCCTTGGCCCCTCATCCACCGTACCGGAAGCTCACCATTTTAATCGCACCGAGGCTGGTCAAGACCTCGGCCGACCTTGCTACGCGAGACGTCCTTCATTGACTCCCCGTCAGCAGTTGCAACTTTCTCATCACGACCTTAATCACAAGACGGTCAAAATGCTCCCCCCAGCATTCTTGACATAAAACAATCATTTACAGACAGCATTTACAAACAGCATTTACAAACAGTTTACAATACAATTTCTATTTTAACTTTCATTTTTCCACATTATCCCTCCTCAATCTACATTACTTATTCCATATTCCATTTATATGTATACTCATCCCATCACATCATTTCCATCTCATCACTTCAGATTCCCTCACATCACAATCGTATATTCACATCCATACATCCACAACTATATGCGTACATTCACATCTACATGCATACATCTACATCCCTATGCATACATCCACATCCACATTCACATTCACCTCCATACATCTACATCTACATGCATACATCCACTCCACATTCACATTCACATCTATACATCTACATCTACATGCATACATCCACCTCTACATCCACATCTACGTCTATACATCTACATCTACATGTATACATATACATCTCCATTCACAACTACATCTACATGCATACATCCATATCTCCATTCCCATCTACATCTATACATCTACATCTACATGCATCCATCCACCTCCACATCCACATCTACATCTATACATCTACATCTACATGTATACATCCACATCTCCATTCACATCTACATCTATACCTCTACATCTACATGCATCCATCCACATCTCCATTTACATCCTCATCTACACATCTATTTCTACATGCATACATCCACGTCCCATGCATACATCCACCTCCACATTCACACTCACATCCATACATCTACATCTACATGCAACATCCACATCTCCATGCATAATAAAATTCTTTTAATTAATCTAGGATGATAGTTCCTAGAATATGGTAGGAATTCCTCTTTTTATACTTTGAATGAATTTATTTTATGCGTAATTTCTATAAAAATTTTGCCATAGCTCCGCTACTATGACTGATAAATCTCAATTTTTTTCTAAGGGATAAAGCTCATTATTAAGAAATAATTAGAATGGTCTCTAATTGGATCATCAATCCATAATGGTCTCTAATTGGATCATCAATCCATAATGGTCTCTAATTGGATCATTAAGAAAACAATTAGAATGGTCTCTAATTGGGTCATCAATCCATAATGGATTGAATCATCAATGTGCATAAACTAAAAGCATAGCAAAAAGCCATTAATTTGGCCTCAAGCATAGCTTAATCTTGGATTAAGGAAAGGCTTTATGAAAAGCTTCATTTGGATTGAGAATGGTTCATGAGTATGACCATTTCTTGAGTGAGAGAGAGAAATTACATAAAAACCATTAGAATTTAAACATAAATGGAAATTAACTTCAATAGCATTTATTAAATTATGTAACTCTTCACTACTATTCACCAATTAACTTCAATAGCATTTGAAAAACCATACCAATTAAACTTCTCAAGCTTGAGAGGGGTTGAGAAGAGAGAATCATTGAGAAATTATAGAAAAGATCAAAATTCAATATACTTACCTTATAATTTGCTTGATTCTTTATTCATGGTAGAGGCCCCCAACCAATCAATTGGTTTAGTATGTTGATGGAGCCACCAATGGGGATTGAAGAAAGAGAGAAGTGTCAAAAACTAGTGAATTATTAAAGAATTCACAGTTCTTGGCTTAGGTGGAGTAACAAAGCATAAGACACTATATATTTTGGCTTAGGTGGAGTAGAGTAACAAAGCATAAGACATTATATATTTTGGCTTAGGTGGAGTAGAGTAACAAAGAATAAGACATTATATATTTTGGCTTAGGTGGAGTAGAGTAACAAAGCATAAGACATTATATTTTTTTGGCTTAGGTGGAGTAGAGTAACAAGGCATAAGACTCTATATCTTTTTCAACAAGGGGAGGCTTCTATTTATAGGAAAATTTGAGCTCCTAACCAAACAAACTGATTCTAGAATTTTCCAAGTCAGTTTGGTTGAATTTGGACTAGATTTGGACCTAGTTTGGTTACTTTTTGATTCGGTTTGGTTTCATTTTGATTTGGTTTGGTTCAAGAGAGATGAGAGATAAAAATATCACATTATTTTTGAGTTTAAAACTCATTCAAGCATGTGAAATATGCACCTCCTTTAAAGAATTCCCCTTCCTTACATATGTGTCAAAATTTTATTGCTCATAGTTTTTTACTAATAAACCTTGTACATTTTCAACTCTTCATCTTATGTGAAATATGCACCTCCTTTAAAGAACTCCTCTTCCTTACATATGTGTTTATTTACTAATAAACCTTGTACATTTTCAACTCTTCATCTTATGTGAGCATTTACTCATTTTTGGATACCCAAAATATCTCATATTTTTAATATTGCTCATAGTTTTTTTACTAATAAATCTTGTACATTTTCAACTCTTCATCTTATGTGAGCATTTACTCATTTTTGGGTATCTTCTTTTACAAATTGGATTTATCTCCTCCCTACACATGGATTGATGCTATTGGCCCATAGGAACCTTAATTGGACCATAATCTAAAAATTTCTGAAAATCTAGACCCTTAGACTAAGGTTCTTTATACTTATTTCCAATTAATTCCAATTGCACATTGGAAAATTCTTTTTGAATTTCTATTTCAGGGGAACTTATTTTAATAAGATGAGTTAATTTTCTATCCAAAAATATTCATAATCTGAATATTCTCTCTCTAGCATATTTTTCCCTCTCTAGGCTAAAACAGTTAGAACAAGGCCTTTATATTTCTGAAGAGGGATTGATTACAGAGGAAGATACTAGACCTCAAAAAGGGGTTGGGGGAGGAATCTTACATTCTACCCCACTTAAAAAATGCGAGATGTCCTCATCTCGCAAACTGGGATAATTTTACAAGATGCACGAATATGAGATTTAGAGAAAAATTTTAATCAAGATTAACCACCAAGAAAAGTCTTAAAGAGAGCAAGATTCAAAATAAGAACAAGATTTAAACTTTATTCATTCACGGAACTTATACAGTAAAGATAGAAGAATTCTTTACACTTCCATAAGCCCGTCCATCATATGGTCACAAAAGCAGTCCTCACAAGCTGCACAAGTATAGGGTAACTCATCTATGGGAATGATTCTGTTGGTTATTGCCGCACCTATCTCAGAGGTATGAGGTGATCTAACAAAAGGACCTCTGAGAGGCAAGCCAAAAACGGGGTAAAGGCATATCTTCTCATGAGGAAGAAAACATGCCAGTAAGAAGACCCGCTCAGAAAACCCAAGATGCCTTGATCTCATGACACAGTAGTATCGGGGACCCAAACCCAAAGCTTCAATAACCATGGCCAAGCGGACATTGTTACGAAAGTGTTGCTGACCCCAGGGTGTTACCCTAGTTATGTTTTGATAGGTCCGCCATTTGGTCTGCGCTACAGAAGTTCCTAGGTGAGGAAAAAGTGAGCGCTCATACTGTTCTATAAAGTCTTTCTTCACAGACTCTCTTGCGTCTTGAAGGTGAGAAATCATCAGGGATAAAACTAATTCCTGTTGCCAAGCCATGAAGGAGATTAAGAAAGAAAGGAGATTGATGGGAGTAAGATTACTGTGAGCGACAAGTAAAAGTTACGACTTATATAAAGGAAGGAGCTAGCGTAACCTAGAAGCCAACGGTAACTTGCCACTGAAGTTTTACAGTCTTTCCATGATTTGTGTTTAACACATTTTTCTATAGAAGGCATTAAGAATTTTGAGATGAGGAGATAAAAGAAACTTGTAGGCTAAGTCACCTACTTTCATTGAATTCAGATATAAGGATCACAATATCTGGGGGATAACTTCTTATACTCCCCAAGAGATAAAGAACTTCTTTTGGGCCGTACTCGAATGAAAACCAAAACCTTGGTATCCAAAACACCGATTCTCACTTCTAAACTCATTGTTCTAAATCCTTAAAACAGGCGTGACTCCTGAGAAGTATTCTAGGAAAAGGGTCTTCCTTTTTTAAACAGAAATTTTCTTTTATTTTAGAGAGGGAATAATTATAAGATCAGAAAGGAAGATTCTTACTCCAGTATACCTCGAAGGTTGGGGAGGAATCTTACATTCTACCCCACTTAAAAAGTGCGAGATGTCCTCATCTCGCAAGGTAGAGGACAGCTCTTTTTCTTAAGATCCAATTTTATTCTGGGTTCCTTATATTCTGGTCAACCCAACAGAACACTGGGATAAATATCCCTTATATAGAACTCATCATTAAATAACAATTCATTCAGATCATATCATTCATATCTTTAACATGATAAAGGTCCATTAGACCGAAAAGTTTCCTTCGGAACATTCCTCCCACGGAAATTTCAGTCAAGCAAGTTCTCAATTTGACATCCCTTAACTTGATCTACCGGTCAAGTATTAACAGTAGCAATCTGACAGCACAATCCACTAATCTCATAGTGATTTGCTGAATTCGTTATCATCATTCTAGTTATGAATATCATCACAGGGACTCGTCCCATTCCCCCTCATTGTGGTTTCATTATATTTCAACTAATTTTTAAAAATCAACATTTTTTTTTCAATCAGCATTTTCAATCAGAATCCAAATCAATTCATCAATTCTCAAACAGAATTAAAAATCATATCAATCACATTCGAAATCATCATCTGGATAGCATTAACGCTTATAATTTCAAGTCTTAGATTTACTCGTATATACTGTCAGTAAAGAGCTGCAGTATACTCTCGGTATATACGCGTAGTCACGGCCCTTGGAATTATAAGGTAAATACTATCATGTCTAGGCCTCAAGCAAGTCAGGGATTCTATATAATTGCGGTACTTCCATCTGAAGAACCGATTACCAAATTATGAATTTCAGTTTGAATATCAAATTGTATGAATTATATCGCACAATTATAACCTTTTGGTGTTTCTTGATAATTTTTTGACATATTTGTCTTCTCAGTTGATCTTTATTAACCAAAGGCTCTGATACCAACTGTAAGATCCCTGTTCCCACCGAGCAACGGATTCAGGGTACTGGCAGCGGAAGTAGCGCTTCTCGCGCGGGACAGGGGTCCCACACTCGGGGCCTCGCCCACGGATATCCGGATAAGAGACTAATCCGTCGGTTGTTCCAAAACCGAACCCGGAAAAACTTCCTCTACCGGAAAGCACGGGCGATTCCACCAGGATAACTTTTTACTCTAACGTAGTCAAGATCATTTCTGATCGAGATGATCCGATTACATCTATAAGATACTTAGTCAGTTCAAGGAAGAAACTTGCACTTGGATCATTGGGATCAACGCTTTTTTCCCCATTCAAGAGACACAGCCGTTGATTCCTATCCACAGAACAGTTTCTGTCCGGGATTTATTTTTTTTTTTCTATCGTAAAAACAAAAGTTTGAGTCTCCATTTACGGATCCATCAGTCCAGCCTAACCCCATCCAAACCCATGGGTTAGCCAACCGCCCAACCACTGTAGTGATGGGATCCAATTAAAAATACATCCACATCCACATTCACATTCACCTCCATACATCTACATCTACATGCATACATCCACTCCACATTCACATTCACATCTATACATCTACATCTACATGCATACATCCACCTCTACATCCACATCTACGTCTATACATCTACATCTACATGTATACATATACATCTCCATTCACAACTACATCTACATGCATACATCCATATCTCCATTCCCATCTACATCTATACATCTACATCTACATGCATCCATCCACCTCCACATCCACATCTACATCTATACATCTACATCTACATGTATACATCCACATCTCCATTCACATCTACATCTATACCTCTACATCTACATGCATCCATCCACATCTCCATTTACATCCTCATCTACACATCTATTTCTACATGCATACATCCACGTCCCATGCATACATCCACCTCCACATTCACACTCACATCCATACATCTACATCTACATGCAACATCCACATCTCCATGCATAATAAAATTCTTTTAATTAATCTAGGATGATAGTTCCTAGAATATGGTAGGAATTCCTCTTTTTATACTTTGAATGAATTTATTTTATGCGTAATTTCTATAAAAATTTTGCCATAGCTCCGCTACTATGACTGATAAATCTCAATTTTTTTCTAAGGGATAAAGCTCATTATTAAGAAATAATTAGAATGGTCTCTAATTGGATCATCAATCCATAATGGTCTCTAATTGGATCATCAATCCATAATGGTCTCTAATTGGATCATTAAGAAAACAATTAGAATGGTCTCTAATTGGGTCATCAATCCATAATGGATTGAATCATCAATGTGCATAAACTAAAAGCATAGCAAAAAGCCATTAATTTGGCCTCAAGCATAGCTTAATCTTGGATTAAGGAAAGGCTTTATGAAAAGCTTCATTTGGATTGAGAATGGTTCATGAGTATGACCATTTCTTGAGTGAGAGAGAGAAATTACATAAAAACCATTAGAATTTAAACATAAATGGAAATTAACTTCAATAGCATTTATTAAATTATTTAACTCTTCACTACTATTCACCAATTAACTTCAATAGCATTTGAAAAACCATACCAATTAAACTTCTCAAGCTTAAGAGGGGTTGAGAAGAGAGAATCATTGAGAAATTATAGAAAAGATCAAAATTCAATATACTTACCTTATAATTTGCTTGATTCTTTATTCATGGTAGAGGCCCCCAACCAATCAATTGGTTTAGTATGTTGATGGAGCCACCAATGGGGATTGAAGAAAGAGAGAAGTGTCAAAAACTAGTGAATTATTAAAGAATTCACAGTTCTTGGCTTAGGTGGAGTAACAAAGCATAAGACACTATATATTTTGGCTTAGGTGGAGTAGAGTAACAAAGCATAAGACATTATATATTTTGGCTTAGGTGGAGTAGAGTAACAAAGAATAAGACATTATATATTTTGGCTTAGGTGGAGTAGAGTAACAAAGCATAAGACATTATATTTTTTTGGCTTAGGTGGAGTAGAGTAACAAGGCATAAGACTCTATATCTTTTTCAACAAGGGGAGGCTTCTATTTATAGGAAAATTTGAGCTCCTAACCAAACAAACTGATTCTAGAATTTTCCAAGTCAGTTTGGTTGAATTTGGACTAGATTTGGACCTAGTTTGGTTACTTTTTGATTCGGTTTGGTTTCATTTTGATTTGGTTTGGTTCAAGAGAGATGAGAGATAAAAATATCACATTATTTTTGAGTTTAAAACTCATTCAAGCATGTGAAATATGCACCTCCTTTAAAGAATTCCCCTTCCTTACATATGTGTCAAAATTTTATTGCTCATAGTTTTTTACTAATAAACCTTGTACATTTTCAACTCTTCATCTTATGTGAAATATGCACCTCCTTTAAAGAACTCCTCTTCCTTACATATGTGTTTATTTACTAATAAACCTTGTACATTTTCAACTCTTCATCTTATGTGAGCATTTACTCATTTTTGGATACCCAAAATATCTCATATTTTTAATATTGCTCATAGTTTTTTTACTAATAAATCTTGTACATTTTCAACTCTTCATCTTATGTGAGCATTTACTCATTTTTGGGTATCTTCTTTTACAAATTGGATTTATCTCCTCCCTACACATGGATTGATGCTATTGGCCCATAGGAACCTTAATTGGACCATAATCTAAAAATTTCTGAAAATCTAGACCCTTAGACTAAGGTTCTTTATACTTATTTCCAATTAATTCCAATTGCACATTGGAAAATTCTTTTTGAATTTCTATTTCAGGGGAACTTATTTTAATAAGATGAGTTAATTTTCTATCCAAAAATATTCATAATCTGAATATTCTCTCTCTAGCATATTTTTCCCTCTCTAGGCTAAAACAGTTAGAACAAGGCCTTTATATTTCTGAAGAGGGATTGATTACAGAGGAAGATACTAGACCTCAAAAAGGGGTTGGGGGAGGAATCTTACATTCTACCCCACTTAAAAAATGCGAGATGTCCTCATCTCGCAAACTGGGATAATTTTACAAGATGCACGAATATGAGATTTAGAGAAAAATTTTAATCAAGATTAACCACCAAGAAAAGTCTTAAAGAGAGCAAGATTCAAAATAAGAACAAGATTTAAACTTTATTCATTCACGGAACTTATACAGTAAAGATAGAAGAATTCTTTACACTTCCATAAGCCCGTCCATCATATGGTCACAAAAGCAGTCCTCACAAGCTGCACAAGTATAGGGTAACTCATCTATGGGAATGATTCTGTTGGTTATTGCCGCACCTATCTCAGAGGTATGAGGTGATCTAACAAAAGGACCTCTGAGAGGCAAGCCAAAAACGGGGTAAAGGCATATCTTCTCATGAGGAAGAAAACATGCCAGTAAGAAGACCCGCTCAGAAAACCCAAGATGCCTTGATCTCATGACACAGTAGTATCGGGGACCCAAACCCAAAGCTTCAATAACCATGGCCAAGCGGACATTGTTACGAAAGTGTTGCTGACCCCAGGGTGTTACCCTAGTTATGTTTTGATAGGTCCGCCATTTGGTCTGCGCTACAGAAGTTCCTAGGTGAGGAAAAAGTGAGCGCTCATACTGTTCTATAAAGTCTTTCTTCACAGACTCTCTTGCGTCTTGAAGGTGAGAAATCATCAGGGATAAAACTAATTCCTGTTGCCAAGCCATGAAGGAGATTAAGAAAGAAAGGAGATTGATGGGAGTAAGATTACTGTGAGCGACAAGTAAAAGTTACGACTTATATAAAGGAAGGAGCTAGCGTAACCTAGAAGCCAACGGTAACTTGCCACTGAAGTTTTACAGTCTTTCCATGATTTGTGTTTAACACATTTTTCTATAGAAGGCATTAAGAATTTTGAGATGAGGAGATAAAAGAAACTTGTAGGCTAAGTCACCTACTTTCATTGAATTCAGATATAAGGATCACAATATCTGGGGGATAACTTCTTATACTCCCCAAGAGATAAAGAACTTCTTTTGGGCCGTACTCGAATGAAAACCAAAACCTTGGTATCCAAAACACCGATTCTCACTTCTAAACTCATTGTTCTAAATCCTTAAAACAGGCGTGACTCCTGAGAAGTATTCTAGGAAAAGGGTCTTCCTTTTTTAAACAGAAATTTTCTTTTATTTTAGAGAGGGAATAATTATAAGATCAGAAAGGAAGATTCTTACTCCAGTATACCTCGAAGGTTGGGGAGGAATCTTACATTCTACCCCACTTAAAAAGTGCGAGATGTCCTCATCTCGCAAGGTAGAGGACAGCTCTTTTTCTTAAGATCCAATTTTATTCTGGGTTCCTTATATTCTGGTCAACCCAACAGAACACTGGGATAAATATCCCTTATATAGAACTCATCATTAAATAACAATTCATTCAGATCATATCATTCATATCTTTAACATGATAAAGGTCCATTAGACCGAAAAGTTTCCTTCGGAACATTCCTCCCACGGAAATTTCAGTCAAGCAAGTTCTCAATTTGACATCCCTTAACTTGATCTACCGGTCAAGTATTAACAGTAGCAATCTGACAGCACAATCCACTAATCTCATAGTGATTTGCTGAATTCGTTATCATCATTCTAGTTATGAATATCATCACAGGGACTCGTCCCATTCCCCCTCATTGTGGTTTCATTATATTTCAACTAATTTTTAAAAATCAACATTTTTTTTTCAATCAGCATTTTCAATCAGAATCCAAATCAATTCATCAATTCTCAAACAGAATTAAAAATCATATCAATCACATTCGAAATCATCATCTGGATAGCATTAACGCTTATAATTTCAAGTCTTAGATTTACTCGTATATACTGTCAGTAAAGAGCTGCAGTATACTCTCGGTATATACGCGTAGTCACGGCCCTTGGAATTATAAGGTAAATACTATCATGTCTAGGCCTCAAGCAAGTCAGGGATTCTATATAATTGCGGTACTTCCATCTGAAGAACCGATTACCAAATTATGAATTTCAGTTTGAATATCAAATTGTATGAATTATATCGCACAATTATAACCTTTTGGTGTTTCTTGATAATTTTTTGACATATTTGTCTTCTCAGTTGATCTTTATTAACCAAAGGCTCTGATACCAACTGTAAGATCCCTGTTCCCACCGAGCAACGGATTCAGGGTACTGGCAGCGGAAGTAGCGCTTCTCGCGCGGGACAGGGGTCCCACACTCGGGGCCTCGCCCACGGATATCCGGATAAGAGACTAATCCGTCGGTTGTTCCAAAACCGAACCCGGAAAAACTTCCTCTACCGGAAAGCACGGGCGATTCCACCAGGATAACTTTTTACTCTAACGTAGTCAAGATCATTTCTGATCGAGATGATCCGATTACATCTATAAGATACTTAGTCAGTTCAAGGAAGAAACTTGCACTTGGATCATTGGGATCAACGCTTTTTTCCCCATTCAAGAGACACAGCCGTTGATTCCTATCCACAGAACAGTTTCTGTCCGGGATTTATTTTTTTTTTTCTATCGTAAAAACAAAAGTTTGAGTCTCCATTTACGGATCCATCAGTCCAGCCTAACCCCATCCAAACCCATGGGTTAGCCAACCGCCCAACCACTGTAGTGATGGGATCCAATTAAAAATACATCCACATCCACATTCACATTCACCTCCATACATCTACATCTACATGCATACATCCACTCCACATTCACATTCACATCTATACATCTACATCTACATGCATACATCCACCTCTACATCCACATCTACGTCTATACATCTACATCTACATGTATACATATACATCTCCATTCACAACTACATCTACATGCATACATCCATATCTCCATTCCCATCTACATCTATACATCTACATCTACATGCATCCATCCACCTCCACATCCACATCTACATTTATACATCTACATCTACATGTATACATCCACATCTCCATTCACATCTACATCTATACCTCTACATCTACATGCATCCATCCACATCTCCATTTACATCCTCATCTACACATCTATTTCTACATGCATACATCCACGTCCCATGCATACATCCACCTCCACATTCACACTCACATCCATACATCTACATCTACATGCAACATCCACATCTCCATGCATAATAAAATTCTTTTAATTAATCTAGGATGATAGTTCCTAGAATATGGTAGGAATTCCTCTTTTTATACTTTGAATGAATTTATTTTATGCGTAATTTCTATAAAAATTTTGCCATAGCTCCGCTACTATGACTGATAAATCTCAATTTTTTTCTAAGGGATAAAGCTCATTATTAAGAAATAATTAGAATGGTCTCTAATTGGATCATCAATCCATAATGGTCTCTAATTGGATCATCAATCCATAATGGTCTCTAATTGGATCATTAAGAAAACAATTAGAATGGTCTCTAATTGGGTCATCAATCCATAATGGATTGAATCATCAATGTGCATAAACTAAAAGCATAGCAAAAAGCCATTAATTTGGCCTCAAGCATAGCTTAATCTTGGATTAAGGAAAGGCTTTATGAAAAGCTTCATTTGGATTGAGAATGGTTCATGAGTATGACCATTTCTTGAGTGAGAGAGAGAAATTACATAAAAACCATTAGAATTTAAACATAAATGGAAATTAACTTCAATAGCATTTATTAAATTATTTAACTCTTCACTACTATTCACCAATTAACTTCAATAGCATTTGAAAAACCATACCAATTAAACTTCTCAAGCTTAAGAGGGGTTGAGAAGAGAGAATCATTGAGAAATTATAGAAAAGATCAAAATTCAATATACTTACCTTATAATTTGCTTGATTCTTTATTCATGGTAGAGGCCCCCAACCAATCAATTGGTTTAGTATGTTGATGGAGCCACCAATGGGGATTGAAGAAAGAGAGAAGTGTCAAAAACTAGTGAATTATTAAAGAATTCACAGTTCTTGGCTTAGGTGGAGTAACAAAGCATAAGACACTATATATTTTGGCTTAGGTGGAGTAGAGTAACAAAGCATAAGACATTATATATTTTGGCTTAGGTGGAGTAGAGTAACAAAGAATAAGACATTATATATTTTGGCTTAGGTGGAGTAGAGTAACAAAGCATAAGACATTATATTTTTTTGGCTTAGGTGGAGTAGAGTAACAAGGCATAAGACTCTATATCTTTTTCAACAAGGGGAGGCTTCTATTTATAGGAAAATTTGAGCTCCTAACCAAACAAACTGATTCTAGAATTTTCCAAGTCAGTTTGGTTGAATTTGGACTAGATTTGGACCTAGTTTGGTTACTTTTTGATTCGGTTTGGTTTCATTTTGATTTGGTTTGGTTCAAGAGAGATGAGAGATAAAAATATCACATTATTTTTGAGTTTAAAACTCATTCAAGCATGTGAAATATGCACCTCCTTTAAAGAATTCCCCTTCCTTACATATGTGTCAAAATTTTATTGCTCATAGTTTTTTACTAATAAACCTTGTACATTTTCAACTCTTCATCTTATGTGAAATATGCACCTCCTTTAAAGAACTCCTCTTCCTTACATATGTGTTTATTTACTAATAAACCTTGTACATTTTCAACTCTTCATCTTATGTGAGCATTTACTCATTTTTGGATACCCAAAATATCTCATATTTTTAATATTGCTCATAGTTTTTTTACTAATAAATCTTGTACATTTTCAACTCTTCATCTTATGTGAGCATTTACTCATTTTTGGGTATCTTCTTTTACAAATTGGATTTATCTCCTCCCTACACATGGATTGATGCTATTGGCCCATAGGAACCTTAATTGGACCATAATCTAAAAATTTCTGAAAATCTAGACCCTTAGACTAAGGTTCTTTATACTTATTTCCAATTAATTCCAATTGCACATTGGAAAATTCTTTTTGAATTTCTATTTCAGGGGAACTTATTTTAATAAGATGAGTTAATTTTCTATCCAAAAATATTCATAATCTGAATATTCTCTCTCTAGCATATTTTTCCCTCTCTAGGCTAAAACAGTTAGAACAAGGCCTTTATATTTCTGAAGAGGGATTGATTACAGAGGAAGATACTAGACCTCAAAAAGGGGTTGGGGGAGGAATCTTACATTCTACCCCACTTTAAAAATGCGAGATGTCCTCATCTCGCAAACTGGGATAATTTTACAAGATGCACGAATATGAGATTTAGAGAAAAATTTTAATCAAGATTAACCACCAAGAAAAGTCTTAAAGAGAGCAAGATTCAAAATAAGAACAAGATTTAAACTTTATTCATTCACGGAACTTATACAGTAAAGATAGAAGAATTCTTTACACTTCCATAAGCCCGTCCATCATATGGTCACAAAAGCAGTCCTCACAAGCTGCACAAGTATAGGGTAACTCATCTATGGGAATGATTCTGCTGGTTATTGCCGCACCTATCTCAGAGGTATGAGGTGATCTAACAAAAGGACCTCTGAGAGGCAAGCCAAAAACGGGGTAAAGGCATATCTTCTCATGAGGAAGAAAACATGCCAGTAAGAAGACCCGCTCAGAAAACCCAAGATGCCTTGATCTCATGACACAGTAGTATCGGGGACCCAAACCCAAAGCTTCAATAACCATGGCCAAGCGGACATTGTTACGAAAGTGTTGCTGACCCCAGGGTGTTACCCTAGTTATGTTTTGATAGGTCCGCCATTTGGTCTGCGCTACAGAAGTTCCTAGGTGAGGAAAAAGTGAGCGCTCATACTGTTCTATAAAGTCTTTCTTCACAGACTCTCTTGCGTCTTGAAGGTGAGAAATCATCAGGGATAAAACTAATTCCTGTTGCCAAGCCATGAAGGAGATTAAGAAAGAAAGGAGATTGATGGGAGTAAGATTACTGTGAGCGACAAGTAAAAGTTACGACTTATATAAAGGAAGGAGCTAGCGTAACCTAGAAGCCAACGGTAACTTGCCACTGAAGTTTTACGGTCTTTCCATGATTTGTGTTTAACACATTTTTCTATAGAAGGCATTAAGAATTTTGAGATGAGGAGATAAAAGAAACTTGTAGGCTAAGTCACCTACTTTCATTGAATTCAGATATAAGGATCACAATATCTGGGGGATAACTTCTTATACTCCCCAAGAGATAAAGAACTTCTTTTGGGCCGTACTCGAATGAAAACCAAAACCTTGGTATCCAAAACACCGATTCTCACTTCTAAACTCATTGTTCTAAATCCTTAAAACAGGCGTGACTCCTGAGAAGTATTCTAGGAAAAGGGTCTTCCTTTTTTAAACAGAAATTTTCTTTTATTTTAGAGAGGGAATAATTATAAGATCAGAAAGGAAGATTCTTACTCCAGTATACCTCGAAGGTTGGGGAGGAATCTTACATTCTACCCCACTTAAAAAGTGCGAGATGTCCTCATCTCGCAAGGTAGAGGACAGCTCTTTTTCTTAAGATCCAATTTTATTCTGGGTTCCTTATATTCTGGTCAACCCAACAGAACACTGGGATAAATATCCCTTATATAGAACTCATCATTAAATAACAATTCATTCAGATCATATCATTCATATCTTTAACATGATAAAGGTCCATTAGACCGAAAAGTTTCCTTCATAACATTCCTCCCACGGAAATTTCAGTCAAGCAAGTTCTCAATTTGACATCCCTTAACTTGATCTACCGGTCAAGTATTAACAGTAGCAATCTGACAGCACAATCCACTAATCTCATAGTGATTTGCTGAATTCGTTATCATCATTCTAGTTATGAATATCATCACAGGGACTCGTCCCATTCCCCCTCATTGTGGTTTCATTATATTTCAACTAATTTTTAAAAATCAACATTTTTTTTTCAATCAGAATCCAAATCAATTCATCAATTCTCAAACAGAATTAAAAATCATATCAATCACATTCGAAATCATCATCTGGATAGCATTAACGCTTATAATTTCAAGTCTTAGATTTACTCGTATATACTGTCAGTAAAGAGCTGCAGTATACTCTCGGTATATACGCGTAGTCACGGCCCTTGGAATTATAAGGTAAATACTATCATGTCTAGGCCTCAAGCAAGTCAGGGATTCTATATAATTGCGGTACTTCCATCTGAAGAACCGATTACCAAATTATGAATTTCAGTTTGAATATCAAATTGTATGAATTATATCGCACAATTATAACCTTTTGGTGTTTCTTGATAATTTTTTGACATATTTGTCTTCTCAGTTGATCTTTATTAACCAAAGGCTCTGATACCAACTGTAAGATCCCTGTTCCCACCGAGCAACGGATTCAGGGTACTGGCAGCGGAAGTAGCGCTTCTCGCGCGGGACAGGGGTCCCACACTCGGGGCCTCGCCCACGGATATCCGGATAAGAGACTAATCCGTCGGTTGTTCCAAAACCGAACCCGGAAAAACTTCCTCTACCGGAAAGCACGGGCGATTCCACCAGGATAACTTTTTACTCTAACGTAGTCAAGATCATTTCTGATCGAGATGATCCGATTACATCTATAAGATACTTAGTCAGTTCAAGGAAGAAACTTGCACTTGGATCATTGGGATCAACGCTTTTTTCCCCATTCAAGAGACACAGCCGTTGATTCCTATCCACAGAACAGTTTCTGTCCGGGATTTATTTTTTTTTTTCTATCGTAAAAACAAAAGTTTGAGTCTCCATTTACGGATCCATCAGTCCAGCCTAACCCCATCCAAACCCATGGGTTAGCCAACCGCCCAACCACTGTAGTGATGGGATCCAATTAAAAATACATCCACATCCACATTCACATTCACCTCCATACATCTACATCTACATGCATACATCCACTCCACATTCACATTCACATCTATACATCTACATCTACATGCATACATCCACCTCTACATCCACATCTACGTCTATACATCTACATCTACATGTATACATATACATCTCCATTCACAACTACATCTACATGCATACATCCATATCTCCATTCCCATCTACATCTATACATCTACATCTACATGCATCCATCCACCTCCACATCCACATCTACATCTATACATCTACATCTACATGTATACATCCACATCTCCATTCACATCTACATCTATACCTCTACATCTACATGCATCCATCCACATCTCCATTTACATCCTCATCTACACATCTATTTCTACATGCATACATCCACGTCCCATGCATACATCCACCTCCACATTCACACTCACATCCATACATCTACATCTACATGCAACATCCACATCTCCATGCATAATAAAATTCTTTTAATTAATCTAGGATGATAGTTCCTAGAATATGGTAGGAATTCCTCTTTTTATACTTTGAATGAATTTATTTTATGCGTAATTTCTATAAAAATTTTGCCATAGCTCCGCTACTATGACTGATAAATCTCAATTTTTTTCTAAGGGATAAAGCTCATTATTAAGAAATAATTAGAATGGTCTCTAATTGGATCATCAATCCATAATGGTCTCTAATTGGATCATCAATCCATAATGGTCTCTAATTGGATCATTAAGAAAACAATTAGAATGGTCTCTAATTGGGTCATCAATCCATAATGGATTGAATCATCAATGTGCATAAACTAAAAGCATAGCAAAAAGCCATTAATTTGGCCTCAAGCATAGCTTAATCTTGGATTAAGGAAAGGCTTTATGAAAAGCTTCATTTGGATTGAGAATGGTTCATGAGTATGACCATTTCTTGAGTGAGAGAGAGAAATTACATAAAAACCATTAGAATTTAAACATAAATGGAAATTAACTTCAATAGCATTTATTAAATTATTTAACTCTTCACTACTATTCACCAATTAACTTCAATAGCATTTGAAAAACCATACCAATTAAACTTCTCAAGCTTGAGAGGGGTTGAGAAGAGAGAATCATTGAGAAATTATAGAAAAGATCAAAATTCAATATACTTACCTTATAATTTGCTTGATTCTTTATTCATGGTAGAGGCCCCCAACCAATCAATTGGTTTAGTATGTTGATGGAGTCACCAATGGGGATTGAAGAAAGAGAGAAGTGTCAAAAACTAGTGAATTATTAAAGAATTCACAGTTCTTGGCTTAGGTGGAGTAACAAAGCATAAGACACTATATATTTTGGCTTAGGTGGAGTAGAGTAACAAAGCATAAGACATTATATATTTTGGCTTAGGTGGAGTAGAGTAACAAAGAATAAGACATTATATATTTTGGCTTAGGTGGAGTAGAGTAACAAAGCATAAGACATTATATTTTTTTGGCTTAGGTGGAGTAGAGTAACAAGGCATAAGACTCTATATCTTTTTCAACAAGGGGAGGCTTCTATTTATAGGAAAATTTGAGCTCCTAACCAAACAAACTGATTCTAGAATTTTCCAAGTCAGTTTGGTTGAATTTGGACTAGATTTGGACCTAGTTTGGTTACTTTTTGATTCGGGTTTGGTTCAAGAGAGATGAGAGATAAAAATATCACATTATTTTTGAGTTTAAAACTCATTCAAGCATGTGAAATATGCACCTCCTTTAAAGAATTCCCCTTCCTTACATATGTGTCAAAATTTTATTGCTCATAGTTTTTTACTAATAAACCTTGTACATTTTCAACTCTTCATCTTATGTGAAATATGCACCTCCTTTAAAGAACTCCTCTTCCTTACATATGTGTTTATTTACTAATAAACCTTGTACATTTTCAACTCTTCATCTTATGTGAGCATTTACTCATTTTTGGATACCCAAAATATCTCATATTTTTAATATTGCTCATAGTTTTTTTACTAATAAATCTTGTACATTTTCAACTCTTCATCTTATGTGAGCATTTACTCATTTTTGGGTATCTTCTTTTACAAATTGGATTTATCTCCTCCCTACACATGGATTGATGCTATTGGCCCATAGGAACCTTAATTGGACCATAATCTAAAAATTTCTGAAAATCTAGACCCTTAGACTAAGGTTCTTTATACTTATTTCCAATTAATTCCAATTGCACATTGGAAAATTCTTTTTGAATTTCTATTTCAGGGGAACTTATTTTAATAAGATGAGTTAATTTTCTATCCAAAAATATTCATAATCTGAATATTCTCTCTCTAGCATATTTTTCCCTCTCTAGGCTAAAACAGTTAGAACAAGGCCTTTATATTTCTGAAGAGGGATTGATTACAGAGGAAGATACTAGACCTCAAAAAGGGGTTGGGGGAGGAATCTTACATTCTACCCCACTTTAAAAATGCGAGATGTCCTCATCTCGCAAACTGGGATAATTTTACAAGATGCACGAATATGAGATTTAGAGAAAAATTTTAATCAAGATTAACCACCAAGAAAAGTCTTAAAGAGAGCAAGATTCAAAATAAGAACAAGATTTAAACTTTATTCATTCACGGAACTTATACAGTAAAGATAGAAGAATTCTTTACACTTCCATAAGCCCGTCCATCATATGGTCACAAAAGCAGTCCTCACAAGCTGCACAAGTATAGGGTAACTCATCTATGGGAATGATTCTGCTGGTTATTGCCGCACCTATCTCAGAGGTATGAGGTGATCTAACAAAAGGACCTCTGAGAGGCAAGCCAAAAACGGGGTAAAGGCATATCTTCTCATGAGGAAGAAAACATGCCAGTAAGAAGACCCGCTCAGAAAACCCAAGATGCCTTGATCTCATGACACAGTAGTATCGGGGACCCAAACCCAAAGCTTCAATAACCATGGCCAAGCGGACATTGTTACGAAAGTGTTGCTGACCCCAGGGTGTTACCCTAGTTATGTTTTGATAGGTCCGCCATTTGGTCTGCGCTACAGAAGTTCCTAGGTGAGGAAAAAGTGAGCGCTCATACTGTTCTATAAAGTCTTTCTTCACAGACTCTCTTGCGTCTTGAAGGTGAGAAATCATCAGGGATAAAACTAATTCCTGTTGCCAAGCCATGAAGGAGATTAAGAAAGAAAGGAGATTGATGGGAGTAAGATTACTGTGAGCGACAAGTAAAAGTTACGACTTATATAAAGGAAGGAGCTAGCGTAACCTAGAAGCCAACGGTAACTTGCCACTGAAGTTTTACGGTCTTTCCATGATTTGTGTTTAACACATTTTTCTATAGAAGGCATTAAGAATTTTGAGATGAGGAGATAAAAGAAACTTGTAGGCTAAGTCACCTACTTTCATTGAATTCAGATATAAGGATCACAATATCTGGGGGATAACTTCTTATACTCCCCAAGAGATAAAGAACTTCTTTTGGGCCGTACTCGAATGAAAACCAAAACCTTGGTATCCAAAACACCGATTCTCACTTCTAAACTCATTGTTCTAAATCCTTAAAACAGGCGTGACTCCTGAGAAGTATTCTAGGAAAAGGGTCTTCCTTTTTTAAACAGAAATTTTCTTTTATTTTAGAGAGGGAATAATTATAAGATCAGAAAGGAAGATTCTTACTCCAGTATACCTCGAAGGTTGGGGAGGAATCTTACATTCTACCCCACTTAAAAAGTGCGAGATGTCCTCATCTCGCAAGGTAGAGGACAGCTCTTTTTCTTAAGATCCAATTTTATTCTGGGTTCCTTATATTCTGGTCAACCCAACAGAACACTGGGATAAATATCCCTTATATAGAACTCATCATTAAATAACAATTCATTCAGATCATATCATTCATATCTTTAACATGATAAAGGTCCATTAGACCGAAAAGTTTCCTTCGGAACATTCCTCCCACGGAAATTTCAGTCAAGCAAGTTCTCAATTTGACATCCCTTAACTTGATCTACCGGTCAAGTATTAACAGTAGCAATCTGACAGCACAATCCACTAATCTCATAGTGATTTGCTGAATTCGTTATCATCATTCTAGTTATGAATATCATCACAGGGACTCGTCCCATTCCCCCTCATTGTGGTTTCATTATATTTCAACTAATTTTTAAAAATCAACATTTTTTTTTCAATCAGAATCCAAATCAATTCATCAATTCTCAAACAGAATTAAAAATCATATCAATCACATTCGAAATCATCATCTGGATAGCATTAACGCTTATAATTTCAAGTCTTAGATTTACTCGTATATACTGTCAGTAAAGAGCTGCAGTATACTCTCGGTATATACGCGTAGTCACGGCCCTTGGAATTATAAGGTAAATACTATCATGTCTAGGCCTCAAGCAAGTCAGGGATTCTATATAATTGCGGTACTTCCATCTGAAGAACCGATTACCAAATTATGAATTTCAGTTTGAATATCAAATTGTATGAATTATATCGCACAATTATAACCTTTTGGTGTTTCTTGATAATTTTTTGACATATTTGTCTTCTCAGTTGATCTTTATTAACCAAAGGCTCTGATACCAACTGTAAGATCCCTGTTCCCACCGAGCAACGGATTCAGGGTACTGGCAGCGGAAGTAGCGCTTCTCGCGCGGGACAGGGGTCCCACACTCGGGGCCTCGCCCACGGATATCCGGATAAGAGACTAATCCGTCGGTTGTTCCAAAACCGAACCCGGAAAAACTTCCTCTACCGGAAAGCACGGGCGATTCCACCAGGATAACTTTTTACTCTAACGTAGTCAAGATCATTTCTGATCGAGATGATCCGATTACATCTATAAGATACTTAGTCAGTTCAAGGAAGAAACTTGCACTTGGATCATTGGGATCAACGCTTTTTTCCCCATTCAAGAGACA
This sequence comes from Cibotium barometz, assembly GCF_041138505.1. Lineage (NCBI taxonomy): Eukaryota > Viridiplantae > Streptophyta > Polypodiopsida > Cyatheales > Cibotiaceae > Cibotium > Cibotium barometz. Next base: position 10,616,111 of record NC_141091.1, read on the forward strand.
CAGCCGTTGATTCCTATCCACAGAACAGTTTCTGTCCGGGATTTATTTTTTTTTTTCTATCGTAAAAACAAAAGTTTGAGTCTCCATTTACGGATCCATCAGTCCAGCCTAACCCCATCCAAACCCATGGGTTAGCCAACCGCCCAACCACTGTAGTGATGGGATCCAATTAAAAATTTGGTTAGGTTTTGTCCCGGGTACCAAGGAAAAGAGTTCCAAGGCCCCCTAGCCGGATATTCATGCAAAATAAAACTAGTCACACCACTCACACACCCAATATGAAATTGCCTTTTTCAACCAGATTCAACCAGTTTAAAACAATCCTTTAATAAAACCATAGTATCATTGATCACCATCTTCCAATTTATCCAATTGATTCTTAATTTCCCATCATTCCTTCATCAGAGTATCTATGGCATCATTGGCAACTAGAACGCTCAGGAGCCGTTTCGATAGTTCCTAGCCCATAATACTTGGCAATATAATCACTTAACATGATGGACTCTCGTTGAAGATCAGCAAGATCAACCAACAGATCCATATAAGGAGCCATGGACTCATCCATTGAAGACCAGCAAGGTCAATCAACCAGATCCATGCTCGATTTCAGAAAACAACTCCAACTCTGTTCCAATATCTTCCTCGACGCACGCGTGGGTATCCTAGGCGACCCAGAGCCCGAGCACCGTATGGTCAGCACCCTCTAGGATCCTTCGCAGGTAACCTAGCGCTTCACGCATAGGCCGCTTCCTTGGCCCCTCATCCACCGTACCGGAAGCTCACCATTTTAATCGCACCGAGGCTGGTCAAGACCTCGGCCGACCTTGCTACGCGAGACGTCCTTCATTGACTCCCCGTCAGCAGTTGCAACTTTCTCATCACGACCTTAATCACAAGACGGTCAAAATGCTCCCCCCAGCATTCTTGACATAAAACAATCATTTACAGACAGCATTTACAAACAGCATTTACAAACAGTTTACAATACAATTTCTATTTTAACTTTCATTTTTCCACATTATCCCTCCTCAATCTACATTACTTATTCCATATTCCATTTATATGTATACTCATCCCATCACATCATTTCCATCTCATCACTTCAGATTCCCTCACATCACAATCGTATATTCACATCCATACATCCACAACTATATGCGTACATTCACATCTACATGCATACATCTACATCCCTATGCATACATCCACATCCACATTCACATTCACCTCCATACATCTACATCTACATGCATACATCCACTCCACATTCACATTCACATCTATACATCTACATCTACATGCATACATCCACCTCTACATCCACATCTACGTCTATACATCTACATCTACATGTATACATATACATCTCCATTCACAACTATATCTACATGCATACATCCATATCTCCATTCCCATCTACATCTATACATCTACATCTACATGCATCCATCCACCTCCACATCCACATCTACATCTATACATCTACATCTACATGTATACATCCACATCTCCATTCACATCTACATCTATACCTCTACATCTACATGCATCCATCCACATCTCCATTTACATCCTCATCTACACATCTATTTCTACATGCATACATCCACGTCCCATGCATACATCCACCTCCACATTCACACTCACATCCATACATCTACATCTACATGCAACATCCACATCTCCATGCATAATAAAATTCTTTTAATTAATCTAGGATGATAGTTCCTAGAATATGGTAGGAATTCCTCTTTTTATACTTTGAATGAATTTATTTTATGCGTAATTTCTATAAAAATTTTGCCATAGCTCCGCTACTATGACTGATAAATCTCAATTTTTTTCTAAGGGATAAAGCTCATTATTAAGAAATAATTAGAATGGTCTCTAATTGGATCATCAATCCATAATGGTCTCTAATTGGATCATCAATCCATAATGGTCTCTAATTGGATCATTAAGAAAACAATTAGAATGGTCTCTAATTGGGTCATCAATCCATAATGGATTGAATCATCAATGTGCATAAACTAAAAGCATAGCAAAAAGCCATTAATTTGGCCTCAAGCATAGCTTAATCTTGGATTAAGGAAAGGCTTTATGAAAAGCTTCATTTGGATTGAGAATGGTTCATGAGTATGACCATTTCTTGAGTGAGAGAGAGAAATTACATAAAAACCTTTAGAATTTAAACATAAATGGAAATTAACTTCAATAGCATTTATTAAATTATGTAACTCTTCACTACTATTCACCAATTAACTTCAATAGCATTTAAAAAACCATACCAATTAAACTTCTCAAGCTTGAGAGGGGTTGAGAAGAGAGAATCATTGAGAAATTATAGAAAAGATCAAAATTCAATATACTTACCTTATAATTTGCTTGATTCTTTATTCATGGTAGAGGCCCCCAACCAATCAATTGGTTTAGTATGTTGATGGAGCCACCAATGGGGATTGAAGAAAGAGAGAAGTGTCAAAAACTAGTGAATTATTAAAGAATTCACAGTTCTTGGCTTAGGTGGAGTAACAAAGCATAAGACACTATATATTTTGGCTTAGGTGGAGTAGAGTAACAAAGCATAAGACATTATATATTTTGGCTTAGGTGGAGTAGAGTAACAAAGAATAAGACATTATATATTTTGGCTTAGGTGGAGTAGAGTAACAAAGCATAAGACATTATATTTTTTTGGCTTAGGTGGAGTAGAGTAACAAGGCATAAGACTCTATATCTTTTTCAACAAGGGGAGGCTTCTATTTATAGGAAAATTTGAGCTCCTAACCAAACAAACTGATTCTAGAATTTTCCAAGTCAGTTTGGTTGAATTTGGACTAGATTTGGACCTAGTTTGGTTACTTTTTGATTCGGGTTTGGTTCAAGAGAGATGAGAGATAAAAATATCACATTATTTTTGAGTTTAAAACTCATTCAAGCATGTGAAATATGCACCTCCTTTAAAGAATTCCCCTTCCTTACATATGTGTCAAAATTTTATTGCTCATAGTTTTTTACTAATAAACCTTGTACATTTTCAACTCTTCATCTTATGTGAAATATGCACCTCCTTTAAAGAACTTCTCTTCCTTACATATGTGTTTATTTACTAATAAACCTTGTACATTTTCAACTCTTCATCTTATGTGAGCATTTACTCATTTTTGGATACCCAAAATATCTCATATTTTTAATATTGCTCATAGTTTTTTTACTAATAAATCTTGTACATTTTCAACTCTTCATCTTATGTGAGCATTTACTCATTTTTGGGTATCTTCTTTTATAAATTGGATTTATCTCCTCCCTACACATGGATTGATGCTATTGGCCCATAGGAACCTTAATTGGACCATAATCTAAAAATTTCTGAAAATCTAGACCCTTAGACTAAGGTTCTTTATACTTATTTCCAATTAATTCCAATTGCACATTGGAAAATTCTTTTTGAATTTCTATTTCAGGGGAACTTATTTTAATAAGATGAGTTAATTTTCTATCCAAAAATATTCATAATCTGAATATTCTCTCTCTAGCATATTTTTCCCTCTCTAGGCTAAAACAGTTAGAACAAGGCCTTTATATTTCTGAAGAGGGATTGATTACAGAGGAAGATACTAGACCTCAAAAAGGGGTTGGGGGAGGAATCTTACATTCTACCCCACTTAAAAAATGTGAGATGTCCTCATCTCGCAAACTGGGATAATTTTACAAGATGCACGAATATGAGATTTAGAGAAAAATTTTAATCAAGATTAACCACCAAGAAAAGTCTTAAAGAGAGCAAGATTCAAAATAAGAACAAGATTTAAACTTTATTCATTCACGGAACTTATACAGTAAAGATAGAAGAATTCTTTACACTTCCATAAGCCCGTCCATCATATGGTCACAAAAGCAGTCCTCACAAGCTGCACAAGTATAGGGTAACTCATCTATGGGAATGATTCTGCTGGTTATTGCCGCACCTATCTCAGAGGTATGAGGTGATCTAACAAAAGGACCTCTGAGAGGCAAGCCAAAAACGGGGTAAAGGCATATCTTCTCATGAGGAAGAAAACATGCCAGTAAGAAGACCCGCTCAGAAAACCCAAGATGCCTTGATCTCATGACACAGTAGTATCGGGGACCCAAACCCAAAGCTTCAATAACCATGGCCAAGCGGACATTGTTACGAAAGTGTTGCTGACCCCAGGGTGTTACCCTAGTTATGTTTTGATAGGTCCGCCATTTGGTCTGCGCTACAGAAGTTCCTAGGTGAGGAAAAAGTGAGCGCTCATACTGTTCTATAAAGTCTTTCTTCACAGACTCTCTTGCGTCTTGAAGGTGAGAAATCATCAGGGATAAAACTAATTCCTGTTGCCAAGCCATGAAGGAGATTAAGAAAGAAAGGAGATTGATGGGAGTAAGATTACTGTGAGCGACAAGTAAAAGTTACGACTTATATAAAGGAAGGAGCTAGCGTAACCTAGAAGCCAACGGTAACTTGCCACTGAAGTTTTACGGTCTTTCCATGATTTGTGTTTAACACATTTTTCTATAGAAGGCATTAAGAATTTTGAGATGAGGAGATAAAAGAAACTTGTAGGCTAAGTCACCTACTTTCATTGAATTCAGATATAAGGATCACAATATCTGGGGGATAACTTCTTATACTCCCCAAGAGATAAAGAACTTCTTTTGGGCCGTACTCGAATGAAAACCAAAACCTTGGTATCCAAAACACCGATTCTCACTTCTAAACTCATTGTTCTAAATCCTTAAAACAGGCGTGACTCCTGAGAAGTATTCTAGGAAAAGGGTCTTCCTTTTTTAAACAGAAATTTTCTTTTATTTTAGAGAGGGAATAATTATAAGATCAGAAAGGAAGATTCTTACTCCAGTATACCTCGAAGGTTGGGGAGGAATCTTACATCTTGAGAGCAGAGTTGATGTCTTGACCTCTTCCTACTATGGCTAGTTGGTATACTGGTTTGACTCTACCTCTTGCATCAACTACATAGTAATCTAGATAAAGCTCTATGATTCCTCAACAATGACATGTGAGGTAGTGTCCAAGTCAACCTCGTATTTTGGACACTCAAAAGGTTCCTCGAAACCTATTTGATTTAATGGTGTGATCCTCGCGGGGGTGAAGGTTGAGGTCCCAAAACTAGTGGAGGTAATGACATATTTTGTGCATTGTAATCCCCCTTGCAATAGGTTGTTATGTCATTTGATCAGCATTGGGTTGATATATTGTCATAGGAATTATAGATTGTGGCTGTCATGGGGTGGGTAAAGCCAATTATTGAGGCCTAGAAGCATTAGCTAGGGTTTGCAAACACGTGCGACACTATGAAGCCTCATGACCATAATGTCCACAAAAGTATAATTTTACCATTATAGCATGTCCTTAGAACTGGACACTCACTGGTCGAATGTCCTTGTCGGAAGATTGAGCACCATTGAAGCTCTTTCCTTGGGTACATATGTACATTTTTTGGGGATCTATTGGCCTTCATTCCATCTTGGAGTGCTTTCGTGAAATCTTGCCTTTAGCAAGGGATTTAACTGTAAAAGTGCTATGACGACCTGTGACTACGAAAGCAATAGATTTAGAATCCGATGCTTTATCTCCTTTGACCATGACATTATCTTCTAGTTGGATGGCATTTGTTGTGACTTCATCCCATGTAGTGATCCCTATAATGACAGCCATTATAGATCGCTTCATGGTTAAGCCCATGTATGAATCTATCCAGTAATTGATTATTCGAATAGCATTCATGCGGAAGGTAATGAGAGTTTTAATGATTAAGATGACTAATGAAATCTCTAGCTGATTCCTCTTCTTACCTCTTGGCTTTCTGTAGCTGTGAAGCTACACCCCATAAGACTCCTTCACGCACAAATTGCTTCAAGAACAATATCCTAAGAGCGATGAAGTTCAAGTGTTCCTCGACCCTAAGAGTTCTATACCAATCCCCAGCCTTACCATCTAATATAAGACTAAAGACACTGGTCTTGGAAACCTCATTTTGTTCTCCTAGGCCTCACACACTTGATCAAATGCTTCCAAATGTCTCCTAGGATCACTATCTCCAGTGAATTTAGAAGTTAGCTTGGCTGTGTGGGCAGTCTTTCCATGGCTTTGTCGACCACCATCTCTCACAATAGGTGCTATGCTTTCTGATACCGCTCTTCCCAAGGTGGTCGACCACTAGTCAACCACCAGCTCTCACAATAGATGCTATGCTTTCTGATACCGCTCTTCCCAAGGCATGTGCAAAAGTAACTGGGTCTGTGGGTAGAGCTAGTGCTGCCCCATAATAGGAGCAATGATAGGAATAGGTGGAGGTGCAACATGTGGCTATGCATGAGAATGCATTGGTCTAAATCCTAGTGAGGGTAGATGTGCTACATAAGGTATGTGTCCTACTGGCACACCAATAGGTGCTTTAGTCATGTGGGCATTAGGTGCAGCCGGTCTCGCAATAGTATTTGGTAGCACACTCACTCTAGGGAAGGGATGTTTCATGGGTACACTAGAATGAGATGTGACCCCTCTAGGAATGTTAATACTAGATATGTCAAGCGTAGGGGGCTCCATGTGTGAAGTGGTGTTGGCTACCATGGTAGCCATGGGCATGTGGCTCAAAGGTAATTCTGCTTAGTTGGTGGTGTGGTGCTTGCCACTAGATGAGGCATTGTACTAGTATTGTCATGAGTGGGTGAAGCTCTAGGATCTAAGAAGGTGAAGCTCATGCTAGTATGCTCTTGAGTCCCTCCAACATGGCCTTGTGGGTTGGTCCATAGTATAGTTGGGTGATACTACAAAAGTAGGATCCGTTGGGCTCACAGAAGGTGTTACCATTTTGCTCATTATAGGCATTCTTGCATTGGATGTCCCAACTTGCGCTATAGGTCTTTGAATCTTTTCATGTTCAATGACCCTATATATGCAATCACAGATACCCTACAATTGGTTCTCCTATATTGTGGCCCTAGACATGATCGGACAATCCCTTCCCAACTTACACCATAAGCTTGGCCTATGGGCAAAATCCACAAGAGTCTTTGTTTATGTGTTATACTCCCAACCATTTGTGAGAAGACATTAATCCACTAGAGTAGAGCTGGTTCAGATGATTTAGGCCCAGCACACAGCCATCACTTAATCTCTTTCCTCTAGGTGAGACCTTCATTCATACTGGGCTTTGCCTAACTGTGTGTATTTCTCACTGATTTGCTTCTCAGCGGAATGGCAAGACAACAGTATGAGGTAACATGTCAGTGAGGAAATGTCATGGGAGACGTGTAGCCACCAACTCTAGAGTGGTCGAGGGGACTCTCAAAACACTAACTCTAGAGTGGCCAGATCTTATGGATTCAAACACTAACTCTAGAGTGGCCAGATCTTATGGATTCAAACACCAACTCTAGAGTGGTCAGGGGGACTCTCAGAACATTACTTAGCTTTAGAACTTCACACACAGTGACTCTCACTCTGCTCTCACACCGCTACATAACTCTCTCACTCTCTTTCATGTGCATAGCATGTTTAGTAAAACAAAGATACAGTACTCTTAATCAACACATAACAAAGAGTACACAGAGATAAAGTGAATGGCAACATTGCTCTTGTTTAATGTGTTACTACAAGAATCAATACAAGTTCATTATAGAGTAACTACTCGCGAGACACAAGGCTATGACCTCCTAAGAACTATGACTATGTTAAGCTTCAAATCAATGGCTGTCAACTACTAATTTTTGTGAGCTAATTGTAGCATGTAACCTTTAGCTAATGCATTCACTGCTAGCCTTGCAGTAGTGACCAGCCATCCTTTTAAGCTCACTCTTCTTAATCTTGGCAATGGCTACTTTGGAGACCTATCTGCTATGAGAGATTTGTATCATTTGGATGCTGATTTTTGCCATATATGGACTGATTTGATGGCTGGTCATTCACATGCCTCTTATGTTATCAACGAGGGTTATCTCATGAAGGATAATTACCTATGTGTGGTAAAGGATTTGCGTCCAAAGGTTATGGACGAATGTCACGCTCCATCCACCACCTTTACAAGTGCGGTACCGAGGTGGTGCTCATGACGTGGAAGGTAGTCAGACTGAGCGTTCTGTCACCACTAAGCCACTGGGTGCAACAGTGGTGTATTTTCTTTCAAGCCCTTGCAAAGCTGAAGTTGGAGTCTAAACCAGTCAAGTATGGACCTAAAATTGAGAGATGGTACAAGAAGGTGAAGCAAATAAACTACACTTTTGTTACCTTTATTATAGTCAAAATATGGTTTAAGAAAGGAGACGTGTTGGAGAAACAGACACCTAGGGGATGCACCACTGAGGCTATGGTAGAAGCCTGCATTCTGCTTGGTTATCAGATATCTTGGGAGAAATCCTCGTTTGTGTTTGAGGATGATAGATGGGATTTAATTTGTAACTTGCTTAATAGAGGTTGAAGGCTAAATTAGCTGTTGAAAGCCTGAAAGGATGTAATGTTTTTTGAATTATATATATATATATATTGGTCCCAAAAAAAGAGTTCTCTAAGCATGCCACATAAATGAAATGATACTCCTGAAAGGCACCAAGAAAAGAAAATATTTCATCATAAAGAACTCATAGATGATCATTGTGTACCTTCCATATACCTTGAAGTTGTGACACGTATCACAAGTAGTGAATCACCTTTAATGTTGATCCATGTGATCCTAAGTTCCTTGCACTTCCTTAATGCATGTGATCCTAAGTTCCTTGCACTTCCTTAATGCATGAATCAAAGCATAGTACTCAGCCTCATTGTTGGCATGAGCATCTCCTTGGAATAAAGGAGGAAGAAGAGACCTCATGGCTATCACTACTATCAAGTAGCATCATACCTCCACTATCTTTGGCAAAGACACATGCCATCTTAAGATGAACCAAATCATATCCATAGGGAAGATGAAACCTCATGAAGTATCCATAGGGAAGAAACCACCTCCTTCTCCCTCTCATATTCCTTCCTTGGTAAGAGATCGCCAAAGGTAGCATGTATAGAGTGTTCTACCAAAAATGAGAAATCGTGCTCTTGAAGTTCCATCAACAACCACTTAACAAAGTTGAGTGACCACTTAACAAAGATTCCTTACCACAAAGAGAAGTGTTGCCATATATATATATAGGCAGTGATGTGTGTGAACACACTTAGGACCGCTTTTCCCTCTTTAGGAGGTTTTTTCCCCCGGGCTTGTATATACGCCCATCCTTCTAGGGCTAACTTATCTTTTGTACATTGACACAATCTAATACACTTTGTGTTGTGTGCATTCTTGCTTCTTCTTCTCCAAGCTTTGTGTGCTTTCCTGCAACCCTAATTCCAACAATTGGTATCAGAGCAGGCATCGGCTCCCAGGAATACGTCGCCAGCACCCTCCGACTCACGTTCTCCGATTGAGGCATACGTATTCTATTGTGGACCGTGCTACATAGCACAAGTTGTTTTCTATTCAGTCTTTGCTTCATTATAGGCAGCTTTTGCATCAGTTTGAGTCAGTGGCCATGGCTGATAATAGCAATGATGTATTTCGCATGTTGTCTGCTGAAGACAAACTGGATGGAGACGGCAACTACCCACTTTGGGCATACATGATGCAGCATGTTTTGGTTGCAAAAGGAGTGTGGAACATTGTGCAGGGTATGGATGTACGTCCAGGTTCTATGGATGTAGGATCTGTTGAGGATGTTGCAGGTTCTAGCAGCTCTACTGTTGCTGCTGTTTTACCCACTACTGAACAAGCTCGTTGGGATGGTAAAGATGCACAGGCTCATGCCTTGATTGCACTTTCTGTCAAACGTAACATCACCCCACATATTCGTTCAGCTAAAACAGCAAAACAGGCTTGGGATATTCTAGCTGGTTTGTATGCAGGTCGTAACGAGGCAAAAATCTCTTACCTGCGTAAAGAGCTAGAATTGAAGATTATGCAGGAAGATGATGACATGAATGTTTTTCTTGCTGAGATTAAAGATCTCAAAGAACAGTTGATTTCTGCAGGTGAGATTATTCCTGATCATTCTCTTGTGTAGACTGTTCTTGATGCTTTACCTGAGACATATCAGACTTTTGCTTCCACGTGGAGACTTCTTGCTGAGGACAGACCTGATGCTGTCAAGTATGATACTTTAGTCAACAAGCTCTTGCAAGAAGCGCAGTCCACGCAAAACAGGGCCAGGCAACGTGCAGTTGATCAAGCATTTATTGCTGCCCAGCAGCAGAGAAGAAGTGGTAAGGCAGCCCCTTCCACTGTTTCTTCTCCTATTAGTAGGTCTGCAACTTCTTCTCCTTCCACAGGTAGCAACAATAAGTCTGAGAAGGCTCTTGATAAAGGTAAGAAAAAGACTAGGTGCAACTATTGTAAGGCAAATGATCATGTCATTAAGAATTGCCCTAAGCTAAAGGCTAAAGAGGCAAAGAAGAAAGAGTCAAATGCAGCCACAATAGCTGATGCTTCTACAAATGCAGATTCTGCAAATGTTGTGCAGGATACAGAATGGGCGTTTTACAATTGGATACATTTTCAACCATAAGTAAAAACTGTTTGAAGCACAAAAACACTTCGGACTTTGCCTTCAGTGGATATACCCATGCATGCCTTGAGTAATCATCAATGAAAGTCACGAAGTACAAGTGACGGAGTTTGCATAGGCCCACATACATCACTATGTACAAGTTGCAATTTGCGAGTGGCCCGCACAGAAGCATCCTTTGGAAACGCAGAACGCTGCATTTTTCCCAAAATACAGCCTTCACAAACATGTTTCAATGGTGCCTCAAGAGGAGGCAATGAAGCAACCATATTAAATTTCTGCAAACGCAGCAAACTAGCAAAGTTCAGATGACCAAAACGAGCATGCCATAGTTTTGCATCTGAAACTGCCTTTTCATCAGAAACTGCATTTGCTGAATCTTCCACACACTTGTCATAAGAATTGAGCCTATACAGCCCACGAAACAAGGTGCCAGATACAATAATCGTATCACCAGAAGTCAAATCATGAACAATACATCTGTCATCCACAAATTTGACTACAAGTCCAAGTCTAGCAAGTGCAGAGACAGACAATAGATTCTTCTTTATCCCTGGCACATACAAAGCATCTGAAAGTGTGAAAGCGCTGCCATTTGCGGCAGTAAGCATAATTTTACCAATGCCCTTCACTGGGTAAGAAGCATTATTGGCACGTGACAGTATTCCCATTAGGGACAGCCTCAAGAGAAGTGAACATATCACGATGCGAGGTAATGTGCTTTGTAGCACCACTGTCAAAATACCATACATGAGAGTCAACAGAAACTGCCAAACATGCATCATGTACAGATGGATCATACTGGCTTGCGTGTCTTTGGTTGCTTGGCCTATGCTTTAGTGCCTGTGCAACAACGCAGAAAATTGGATGATAAGGCTGTCAAATGCATTTTTGTTGGTTACAGTGCTGAGAGCAAGGGTTACAGATTGTATCATCTGCAGTCAAAGCGTATCTTGATTAGTCAAGATGTTGTTTTTGTGGAAGATGTTGTGCAGCCTTTGTTATCATGTACCAAAGAGACAGGTGTGAGCTCACGGGATGTATTTGATACGTTATTGCCTCTATTTATAGGTGGGAATTCAAATGTAAGTCCTAATGAGGCAAATATTCAGCCTATGCAGATTTCAAACGACATCATAGATCAGCCTATTTTTTATGCAGATTTACAGGATATAATTCATGAGGATAGGGCTGAAAATGAGCAGGCTAGAGGTATGCCTAAATGGCTGGAGCAAACCTTGCGTGATAGTAAAATTGATGCACCTATGACTAGTCGTACTCGTTCAGGTTTTCAGCATGCCTCTTATGCATCAGATTGTTATGCTTTGGCTGTGTCTAGTATGTGTGAAGAGGAAGAACCTCTTTCATTTGATGAGGCACAAAATTCAGAAAATTGGTTGGCTGCAATGCAAAGTGAATATGATGCTATAATGAAGAATGGATGTAAGTGGGTTTTTAAATTGAAACGAAAGCTAGATGGCAGTGTTGATCGCTATAAGGCTAGACTTGTTGCAAAGGGTTATGCTCAAGAAAAGGGCATTGATTTTGATGAGACCTTTGCTCCCACTTGTCGTATGACTACCATTCGTAGCATTTGTGCATTGGCAGCTCATAATGGTTGGAATGTACATCAGTTGGACATAAAGACTGCGTTCTTGAATGGAGATTTGCATGAGGAGGTGTATGTATCGCAGCCTCGTGGTTTTGTTCAAAGAGGGCAGGAAAACAAAGTGTGCAAGTTGAAAAAGGCTTTATATGGTTTAAAGCAAGCTCCACGAGCTTGGTATGAAAAGATACATGCATATTTGACTGCACATGGTTTTCAGAATAGTCCAACAGAAAGCACTTTGTATGTTAAACATGTGGATGATGTATATCTAATCATTGCTCTCTATGTCGATGACATGCTGCTCAGAGGACCAAATGAGAGTCATATTACTAATTTTAAGGCTGATTTGAATGCCTCTTTTGAGATGTCAGATTTGGGGCATTTGCATCATTATTTGGGGATACAATTTAAGCAGTGTGATGGAGGTATTGCTTTGTGTCAGACAAAGTATATTGAGACATTGTTGCGGAGATTTGGCCTTGAAGACTGCAAGCCTATTGCTACTCCAATGGAGACAGGTTTGAAGTTGAGTCTTCATGATGCTGGAGATCACTTTGATGTCACACTCTATCAGACAGCTGTTGGTTGCCTCATTTATGTATGCATTACGAGGCCGGACATTCAGTTTGCAGGCTCACAGGTGAGCAGGTTTATGCATAGCCCAGGGTCTCAGCATTGGAAGGTAGTTAAATGCATCTTTCGCTACTTGAGTGGCACCATACATCTTGGGTTATTTTATCCCAAGGGGGGATCATTGCCGCCAGATTTACATGCTTTTTCGGACTCAGATTGGGCTGGTTGCTATGACACAAGAGTGTCCACAAGTGGTTTTTGTTTCATGCTCGGTAGCTCATGCATATCTTGGTTGAGCAAGAAGCAACCTACTGTGGCCACTTCTAGTTGTGAAGCTGAGTACAGGGCAGCTTTCACAGCTACGGTTGAGTGTGTGTGGCTCAGACGGCTTATGGCTGACTTGGGTGTTGGACAGGAGTCTGCCACCTCTATCTTCACTGACAGTCAGAGCGCATTGGCAGTTGCGAGAAACCCAGTTTTTCATGCTCGCACAAAGCACATTGAGGTGCATTATCACTATGTCAGGGAGAGACTCTCAGCGCAGGAGAGATCAGCTTGGCCTATGTGCCAACACAGGACAACCTCGCCGATCTTTTCACAAAGGCACTTCCTCGTGAGAAGTTCGAAGCTTTCCGCAAAGCTTTGGGCTTGCTCCCCTTTGTGGACTGATCTACTTCAGGCATGGCACTCCCTTATACATGAGTGCCAGCTCTCGTTCACACCATCACTCCCAGGGGGGATTTGTTGCCATATATATATATATAGGCAGTGATGTGTGTGAACACACTTAGGACCGTCGGGGCACTTTTTCCCTCTTTAGGAGGTTTTTTCCCCCGGCTTGTATATACGCCCATCCTTCTAGGGCTAACTTGTCTTTTATACATTGACACAATCTAATACACTTTGTGTTGTGTGCATTCTTGCCTCTTCTTCTCCAAGCTTTGTGTGCTTTCTTGCAACCCTAATTCCAACAAGAAGAACCAAACCAAACTTCTCCACATCCATATACTTAATCTCTATAAGAAGCATCATACACCCAATGTAGTAGATCGGCTACATAAAACCTTGTTCACCTTTTTGCAATGGAGAATAGCCCCCAAAGCCTCTTTTTCTACACAGAAAGGCACATAGAACACCTCATCTTAATTAGGAGGCATAAGGATAGGAGCCTTCATAATAGCTTGCTTTGTGGCCCCTCTAATATGGCTTGATGTGCCTCCATCCAAGAATAAGCATGTGGTTGAAGGGTGAGATGAAGAAGAGGGTCCTCCAAGAGTCATGTGTAATACTTAACTTTCTTGAAAAAACTAAACAATGTACAAGCCAATTAGGGAATAGTTAAAGAGAGTAGCCTCCACCTTCTTGGGATCCATATTAATACCAATGAAAGAAACCACAAGGCCAAATGAAAATGAACCTTGGCTTTGGCAATCTGACACTTTGAAGGGTTAAGGGATCCTTGAGCTTTATCAAGACTCTTAAAAGCTTGACAAACCTTGTCAAGGTACTCAAACCTAGAAGAGTAGATGCAAAAACTGTGCCAGAGAAAGCCGTTAAAAACAACTAGAGAAGCCACTGAACACATAGCTATGGACAACCAACTAAGCCACACTGATGGGCGCTAATAAAAAACCAAAAACTTCTCTTTGTGACCCTTGTTATACACAATGAATCAAAGCTCTCTCTCTCTCTCTCTCTCTCTCTCTCTCTCTCTCTCTCTCTCTTTGACCCGTGCAGCCGACTCAAAAAAAACACAAAAGCTTTTAAAGAACATGTGGAAAAGAATCCTTATTCTCTTATCATCTTTCCCATGCTTCTCTTCTAATAAGCCCTGGTTCTTCCCTTACAAATATAAAACATAAGGCTTTAAATAGTCGTAGCCTTCTAGCTTTAGCTTTCTAAAAGGGTGAAAGCATGATAAGGTGGATTGAAAACCTGTGTCCTAGACAATGGTTTACAATTGGTTATGAAACACTTTTATGCAGAGTTAGAGAATTAAAACATGGTTGTTTAATCTTGTTTCACATTTATTATATCTAAAAGGCACTAGATAAATTGCTAAATACATCTTATAATGATATTAAATCCACTAATATTGGTTGTCTTCAAGTGTGGTAGCAATAAATGCAACTGGTAGAAAGTGTACCACCTTATCATGCTTTCACCCAAAAGCTAATAATAAAAAACACTTTTGAGCTTTCTCCCAAGTATGGTTTTACATGGCCTTAATAAAACCTAAATCTTAGCCCTCTACAAGACTTAATCTCAAATAATATTTACAAAGAAAACAACCACAAAATTTGATGTAGAAATTGGGAAAAAAGATCGCCAAACGAGAGTCCATTGAGATCTTTGAAAAACCTGACACTCAACCCACCAATGCGCGACAACTCCAAACAAAAAAGAGTAAATGAACATGGGCGTGCACACATGTTTTTGGCCCTACATGCATCAAAAATCCAAGAATTTTTTTTCCATCAGAATTCTTAGCAAGATTAATGGTCTCTCTCTCTCTCTCTCTCTCTCTCTCTCTCTCTCTCTCTCTCTCTCTCTCTCTCTCTCTCTCTCTCTCTCTCTCTGTCTGTCTAAGTATTTTGAGAATACAAGAGTTTTTTTTATATATAAAGGCAACCCCAATATTTCAAGAGCACATTCATAATGCATGCACACATTTGCATCATCTTCATTTATGCAATATTTTGCATACATTACCTGGCCTTCTAACCTAATCTTGCTCATAAAGTGAAATGGATTCTTCATTGCCACCTCACAATCCACATCACTAAGCAATGCCAAGAAATCATATGCGTTATACCAACCAGATAAAGACTGAGAGAAGCCACAATCCACATCACTCAAGCAATGCTAAGAAATCATATGCGTTACTCTTTGTGAAACCATAACCAACCAGATAAAGACTGAGAGAAGCCACAATCCACATCACTCAAGCAATACTAAGAAATCCTATCTATTACTCCATGTGAAACCATAATCAATAGAATGGAGACTAATAGAGGCCACACAATAGCTTCTGTTGGTTTCCTTACTAGTATATACCACCTTACAATCCACATCACTCAAACAATGACAAAATATCCACTCCACTACCTACACATAATAACTTTCAATCCATCTCGGCCAAACAATGACAACATATCCACTCCACTACCTACACTTAACAACTTTCAATCCATCTCGGCCAAACAATGACAACATATCCACTCCACTACCTACACTTAATAACTTTCAATCCATCTCACTCATGGCAATGACAACATATCCAATCCATTGCCTACACATAATAAGTTGTGAAATCAAAACCAACACGAAGTAGATAGATAATGATTACACAATGCTTTTTGGCTTCTCTCTAGTCACTCTCCATTTAGTTATGAGTATTAGGGGCCCACAATGAGTGAAACAACTTCAGTTAAATAATTAGTTGAGATGATGGATTTTTGGGGATCAACATTAGAAAAGAAGGGTTTTTAAAACCTTAATCAGAATTGATTTGAGTGCGACAGCCAACCCATGCACCTTTTTGCTTCCACCCATAATGTACAAATGCATGGCAAGAGATTTACCAATAGGCACAATATACAGGGCAAATTGGTCTCTCTCTCTCTCTCTCTCTCTCTCTCTCTCTCTCTCTTTGTGCAGCATCAAGGGCTGGTCGCTCTCTTTCTCTTGCACACCGAGGGAAATAATTAGAGATTACTTGTTCATAATTTGTGATGAAGGGCAAGCTGGGGGATACCACTTATGAAAGGACGCAACGACAATGGTGGAGGATGGAGCACGGAGGCTTAGTCGTAGGTAGGGGATTTTAATGAATTTGAATCCATATGATGTTTTATTGTTAAAAACAAAAAGTATCGATGGAGGCAAATCCCTCATTAATGCATTTGAGAGCTTTGAATTTTTAGAGCTAGAACAGGCATTATGGTTAAATAGGTGAATGCAAGCTTCTTATTATTTCAAATTTATAGCATAACTTTAAGATTCTCACTATGAAAACAAAATAGCTATACTCATTAAAATTCTACAATGTTTATGTTAATGTATAAATAAAGTATAAACTATTGAATAAATGTGTCAATACCGAAAAATTCATTTGAAAGGATCGCTTTGGTTGGATCTAAAAAGTTATTTATAAATTAATAGTTAATGTACATGTATCTTTTTGAATATGACTAGGACATAAGAGTTGATGTACATGCATCTTTTTTAGATATGACTAGGACATAAGAGTTAAGGTGTCAAATCACGTAGAAAAGGTGGCATTCACACATTGAGCTTTAAAAAGTTCTGAAAAGTGTAGAGCCTTCTATGTATACCTTTCCAATATGGAAATTATCACCCTTTAAATAAACTAGGAATGGAAACAAGCCTACAATTTGAAGAGCTAGTCGGCAGACCCGTGCTTCGCATATCTCCTCAAACTTCCAAATTCAAATTCTACCCTAACCTCCTTGAACCTCCTCCTCCTCCTCCTCCTCTTCGCAAACCTTGTGACAGCTTTATGAAACTCTTCGTTAAGATAATATAGAGATGTGTACCCTTCCAACGGGCAAGGGTTTAAAAAAATTACGCTTTAAAAAGAGAGAGCCACACAATTTGAAAACAAATAGTTGTATTCCTTTCCAATGTCTTCACGAGCAATGTGGCGGCCAAAGAATAAAAGTGACCGGCAGAGTGGGTCATGGAGAACGCGATGAAGGGGACAGTAAGCCCACCGCCAAAGGATAAAAGTGACCGGCAGAGTGGGTCATGGAGAACGCGATGAAGGGGACAGTAAGCCCACCGCCAGCTTGCAAGCTGCAGGTGAGCAAGACCTGTCATCTGAAAGCCTGCACTGTATCTGCGTGTACATCGCCACCCACTGACCTATCATCTTATACAAGCTTGAGAGGGTCACGGTTTCTGCTTCTACTATATAAGTAGCGGCTGGCAGTGATGAGCCGAGCTCAGCAAAGCAACAGCCACCTAGCTTTCTGCCCACCATGGCGTTTTCTATTCACAGTGATCCTCCCCTCCTCTTGTTGATGGTGCTTGCACTAGTCCTATCACTTGGCCCTTCGCTTCTCGTGCAGGCCAACGACGCAGACGCTCTCCAGGACATCTGTGTCGCAGACGTCCAGTCCGCAATCAAGGTGAACGGCTTCGTATGCAAGGATGCCGCCATTGCCACTGCGGCGGACTTCGCGTCTTCGTTCATCGCCACGGCGGGCAACACATCCAACCCCTTGGGGTCGGCCGTCACTCTGGCCAACGTGGCCAACTTCCCGGGCGTCAACACCTTCGGCATCTCCATGGCCCGCATCGACTTCGCGGCGGGCGGCGGCCTCAACCCGCCGCACGTCCACCCTCGCGCGTCCGAGCTTCTGTACGTGGAGGAGGGATCCCTCTATGTGGGCTTTGTCACCACCGAAAACAAGCTCTTCTCCAAGACCGTAAGGCAGGGGGAGCTCTTCATCTTCCCCAAAGGGCTTGTGCACTTCCAGCTCAACGTGGGCGGCAACGAGCCCGCCGTGGCTATTTCCGCCCTCACCAGCCAGAACCCCGGCACCTCGCAGGTCGCCAAGGCCACCTTCGCATCCAACCCGGCCATCGATGATGCGGTCCTGGCCAAGGCCTTCCAGATCAGCGACGAGGAGGTGGAGCATTTGAAGGACGTCATTCGCAAGACCTAGGATAGAGGTTGGAGGCTGGGCTTCAGCCAATAAGCATTCTCTCTCTCTCTCTCTGTCTCAGTCTACTCGTCTTTACCATTGGTTAGTTTACACTGTTAATGGCGGTCTCTCTTCCTCTCCCAAATTTGGTGTGCTTATCTCTAATAAGAGAGTGGCTTCCCTTCGACCACCTATGCTTTTGACTACATGGTACACCATTATATAGGGTTTATCTTTTTTTTTTCTTGCAAAATTTTGAAGTTGAGAAAATAAACTAAAATTAACGAGAGTAAAAGTGAAACTTGTAGGTCCCCATCGTCCCCCAAAATATGAGTCCACTTTTTTGGGCAGGTCCGTGTATGTGGCACTTCTTTTCTCAACTATTTATACTCTTAGATAATTTAATGCATCAATTTCAGCCATGACTTTCAAGAAATAATAGTTTCAACTTTCAAGAAACTAAGTGGTACATTTTTTTTGGGAGAAGTGCCAACTCATCCAGAGAAGTCTATGAGTTGTCATTCAATTAGCAAGGGGAATCATGGGTTGCTCTCTCCCTCTCCCCATACACTTGGCAAGGCAAATCTTACACCTATATACGAGACCCATGGGCTTCGTTACCTTCATCTCTTGCACCCCCATAATCTCAGACACCCTACCTCGGAAGTAGCTTGAAATTGATGCTAACTTGAAGAGGCGAGGAGAAATTTTTCTTCTTCCGCCCTCTTGTGCAACACAAGGCTATTGCTAGAGGTAAGAGTCTATTTTCATGATTTATTTCTATCTACTTTTAGATCAATTGGCGTGTCTTACTTATTATGATTAATAGTAAGATTAGCATAATTAGGCTTAAATCACCTAAAATTCATGATTGATTAGGGTTAATAAAATAACTGCTAAGGCTTGCATGTTGTAAACTACATCAACTTTTATAAGTACATTAGTTAATTTTTCTTAATTAAAAAATTACGTGATTAGTAAAAAAGATCAGCATATATTAAGCTACTATAGGGTTAATAAAAAAACTAAAAACATACCTATGCTCTATATGAAAAAGATAAGCTAACCATGTGTTTAATTTTTAATTTAGATTAATAAATAAAACTTAATCATTCTTAAGCATAATTAGTAATTAATTAGTGAATATGAATAAATCTAGAGATAATTAGAGTTTATAAGCATGGAAGGCTGGGGATAAAAAGATAAAGGTGTCATTCCCTCTAAAACTTAACTAAATTAATATATTACTTAATTAAAGAGAATAATAAGCATGAAATGATTAGTGATTATTAAGCAAAAAAGAATAATAAGTATGACATGATCAGTGATTATTAAGCAAAAATTAGGTTTTATCAAATGGTTACTCTATTTTATTTACAATGGAAATGTGAAGAAAATAACCAAAAGATAATACATTGAATGGTTAATACAAGGTTTAAATGCTAGGACGCTAATAAACCTTCTAGAGACAATTAGAGTTTTTAAGCATGTAAGGTCAGGGATAAAAGATAAAGGCTTCATGCCCTCTTAAACTTAAGTAAATTAATATATAACTTAATAAAAAAGAATAATAATTATGACATGATTAGTGATTATTAAGCAAAACTTAGGTTTTATCAAATGGTTAGTTAAAAACACTGTTTGCAAGGACACATTCTGGACTACATCATTTTAGTACGTTTTCATCAAGAAATGTATAGCATGCTATTCTACTACAGATCTAGACATCAATGTTATGCAAAGAGCATGTTGATGAATAATTGATGTAAAAGTATGCAAACTTAATAATTTCAAACGTACAATTTCAGAAAGTTAGTTTGCTAATACTATGTTTGCAAGTATGGCCCTATTGGGAACTAAACCCATTCCACTGGAGTGAGCCAGTGTGCACCATACACCATAGGGTTCCCTAACCTACAAACACATGATGCAAGTACAGTTCTTATGGTACAAGTGTTGTGATTTACTCGGTGCATTATTTTTGCAGGTCATTTCAAAGTTTTAGGCCATTTCAAAGTTTTCAAAAAAGCATTGGTATTTGAATCTTAACAAGGAAGACCATATTAGGGAGTTTGGGGAAATCCCAATTCCCATTTTGCAAGATCAAAAAATGGGGGGCACGGTAAACCCTTTTAAGATTTTGTCAGAACCACCTCATGTGACATATCATTTGAAATCTCTTGAAGAGTAGGTTCTAAATCTATATCCTCTGACAACTTTGGAATTGGTATGCTCAAGATACACCAAAAAGTAGAATGAAAAGTAAATTCCCAAAGTAATGGGATTTTCCCAAACTCCCTAATCTAGTCTTAAGGACAATAAATGCAACAACAATCTACAAGTCCACAATAAAAGGAAGTTCAAGGAGACCTGCAGCTTATGCCTTACAAAATCATCACAGGGATGTGGGCCCTTACATTCAAGTCAAGAAGATCAAAATGAAGGAAAGTGAATGATTCAACCTCTTTCAATGATGCCCAAAGGTAAACCACAAGGAAAGTTCCTATTCAAGATGTCTAGCACTTGTGCAATAACAAGAAGAATGGGAGATGAATGTTCATTTTGCAAAACTTAAGTACGTGCTTTTTTCTTGCTGAATTCCCTCTTAGTAGAATGGCAAGACAGTAGTCTATGGTGATAGACAAGTCAGGCAATGCCGTGGGAGACATGCAATCACCCACCAGAGTTTTCGGGTATGAACACCAACTCTCAAATGGTCATGGGGACACAAAGAACACCACTCTACTGAGAAAACCTTCACTCACTCTCTCTCTCTCTCTCTCTCTCTCTCTCTCTCTCTCTCTCTCTCAGTTCTCACGAGCTGCATCTATCCACCACTAACTATCTCACTCACTCTCTCATACATAGACAACATGCTCAATAGTAGAAGAGAGAAACTGCATTTTAGACTAATACAAAGCAATTGCCCAACACTAATACCCAACACAGACTAACATTTCTTGAGTACTATCACTATAACAAGCTTCATGACATAACTATCAACTATCAGTTGAGAGCATATAATGACTGCACCCTTCATACATTCCTTCTATCTGAGCATCTATCTCTATTCTTGCCTAACACTGCATTATCATCCATCAATATCTCTAGTGACTAGTTGCCCTTTTATGCTGAGTCTTCTTGTTCTTGACAACGACTCTCTGGTGGTTACAGTTTGCCACCTCCACACATGTGATACGATGTGGGGAGTGGGTTGCCGGTGCCTTTTGCCACCAATGAGCTGTTGGGCACAACCCCTAGCACGCCTGGTGCTTTGAGCTTCTTCTCCTGAACCAGTTTCCCTAACAAATTTCTCTTTGAATCTTATGAACATTTTCGGGGGAGTATGGTCTGGGATGTATATGTCATCCGAGTAGGTGGCGTGCTTCTGCATCCTCTTTAGTTTTTTTTTCCTGTTCTTTTCTGAGCAACCTAGACCCCTATTGCCAGTCTGTGGTGTCTTCTGATCAAATTTTTTTATCATCAGTCTAAGTGGGGTTTGCCCTAGAAGTTTCTTTTCTGCCCCATTGGTATCGGCCTCCACTCAACCTGTAGTACAGCTTCTTCATACTCTACTGGATGATCTGTAGGTGAGCTTTGCACCTTTTCCACTTTCGGGTCTCTGGTACCCCACTTCCAGACATTGACACTCGTGGGTGGTTGGTGGTTGGATTCTAGGTGGGAGCATCCTCCTTCCCTCCGGTGTCTATGAGAACAAGAAATGTGAGCATGGGTGTTTCAGGGGAAAAGGTTTCCTGGTAAGCATTGACATTATTATGTCTGTATTCTGGGAATATGGTGGTAGCTCTTTGTTAGCCCTCAGCAGCTCAGAGAATATCACATGTGAAGCTTCAAAGAATGGAATTTCTAGGCTAGCACACAAAGCTGCAAAGCTGTTGACCAGTCGTTCTTTGAGGTGCTCATTCTCTTTGTGCACGGCTTGGTTGGCGTCATTCAATTTTCGGACCTCAACCAATAGCTCTCCTCTTTCCTTTCTAGGCACTCCAGGTGACAACATTGTTGTGCTCTCAGTGGCTAACTCAGCATCGGCCTTTACCTTTGTGAGTTCTGGCCACTTCTTCCTTTGCTTCCCTTAGCTCTATCTTCCATTGTAGCCTTGTCTTTTGGGTCTGCTGCACCCTTTTTTCCATCTGCTTTGCTTCCTCTATTTGCATTTGGAGAATGGCTCTGTAACTTTCCCAATCTCCGGTTCGTTCTTCTCTGAGCTGATTCTCATTTTCCATGCAGTGCTGCATCTCTAATTCAAGTGTGTTCAGCTCTCATTGATGGTGTCTATTTCAAATTTAGTACTCCTTTCAAGCCTTTGTTTGTACTCCTCTCCCTAATCTTTGGCCTTATCTCTGTCTTGGAGGGCTTCTCTCAATATATCTTCATATTCTCTAGAGGGTGTGGCATCCTGCAACTCCAGATGCACCTTATTTCTTTTAGGTAACTTCTTCACCTTCTTTTCCCCGTGTTCCGCTTTCCAAGTGATGGCTTTCAGTGTGCCAAATTATGGTCCTCATTTTCCACTTGCTTTTCCTTTTTCTGAAGTACTTGTTTTGGGGGACTCTTAGCCTACTGTCTATTACTATTGTGGTTGTTGTTGTTGCGGCTCCCTATCTACATCATCATCTTCATCCAGATCATGAATGACCTGTTGGTTTGCAAGACATCTTTTCCTGAATTTTTGTCCGGGCCTGCAGTGCCTGATCCCAGACCTTGCTGAGTCTGGCCTTTGCTATTTTTATTAATGCTACTTTGGCGTCTAGTGGTAGGAACATAACTTCTTCTTCTTCTTGTTTTTTCAAGGCTTGGGCTTCTAATTGCGCTACAGCCACTGTTGTTGTGATGTCCAGCACTTCATCCTTCAGTCCTTGTATGGTATCAGCCCAGACCTTTGTTGGCTTTCTTTCTTCTGCTAATTTTGCATGGAGCCCCTCCTCCACCTGAGCTTGGATCAGGTGCCTTTCGTTGATGAGGAATCTGATCTTCCCCTCACTCAACTCCTTTTGTTGCACTAGGGCCCTCTTTGCTATGGCAATCTTTTTCTGCATCTCCTTGTTTTGTTGTGCCATCATCTGTGATTTGCTCTCTAACTCTTTGGCTTTAGTCATGGCGTTCACTAGAATTCCATGTTGTTGATGATTCCGGGCACACATGTCATTGATTGTGCTCCGGGCCTTCTTCTCATAATCCTCCACAGACGAGAGGGCCTGTGAGAGAATATTCTACAGACATCAGCACTTTGTTTATATGTAGCTACTGGCTAGGAAGTCCTTCTTCTAATTCTCCGGGTAGCTTGAAGTTATGGCTTGGTCCGTCCTGTACCTTCTATGCCAGATTTGCTACCCAAGGCTACAATTTTGCTAGAATAACTATTCCAGTTCTGTTGGTATAACCACTTATGTTCTTATGGGGGTAGTTTCCCCTTTTGAGCTTCTTCTTTTTTTTTTTCTATTGTTCTCCTTCTTTCCTTTTTTTCTCTTCTTTCTCCTTTCTTCTCTTTCTTCTTCTTTCTTCTTCTTTCTTCTTCAAGCTTCTTCTTCCTTTCTTCTGCAACGGTTTCCTGCTTCTGTCTCTCCTCTAGCTCCCTTTTTCTTTCTTCTTCTGCACTTTGTTTCTTGGCCTCTTCGGGTCAAGCAACATCTCTTCATCTACCATGTGTTTTCTCTTCTTGCTGGCTTTCCGAGCAATCTTTTGTCATTTCTCCTCATCATCTATGTCATCCTCAAATGAATTGAAGTGACCTTGGCAGCTTTCAAGGATCCTCCGGCTTCCTTATGTTAGTGTCTGACATGGACGTCTCTTATGTGGCGATCCACCAACCTGGCAGCCTGAGCAATTGCTCGTAGGTGTGCATGTATTACTATGGGATGTTTCTCCTTATCCCAAGTTGCTACCCTTTTTGCCAAGTTTTTTTTGTAGGTGGTGGCCCATTTTATTTTTTCTCTTGCTTTTTTGCTGCACTGAGTAGTCTATAGTTCTTATTGGACATATCCTCTATCTTGCCCATGAACATGACATTCTTCAAGAAAAAGGTGAACTTTTCCCGTCAGGTTTCATCCACCACGTCCTTCACCTGATGCATGTTTCCAGTCTTTGGAATTTCTTCTTCCACCCTCAACTTCATATTTGTGTCCATTACACCATCCATTGGTAATCCCAGTGCATGAAGCACTATGAGATTTGGAACTTTTATGGGCTCCTTTCCCTCTATATGAACTCTGTTTGTCTCCAGAAACTGACTTATCAGCTTCCTGCATCCTCGGGGTCATGCAACTCTTCCCACTGGTGCTCCTACAGTTTTTCAAACCCACACTTACTTGCCCACTCCTGATGCTCTTTCTTCCTCATATCGGGGATGATCATGGGCATGCAAAGGCTTTTCTCAGGCCTTTTGTCTAGCCTCTGGGACTTGTTGATCCACCATGGTGATGTTTTCTAAGAAAGTGTTACAGATGGGTGCGAGCGTTGTGAGAGCAAGAGGGTAGATTGTGAATGTGCATTTTTAGACTCCTTGTGTTCTTTTTTGCGATGTTTTCTCCTTTTCGCTTCCTTTTTGGGATGTCATTTTCAGCTTCCCGATTTTCGATGTGATGTGACCCTTGATTCATATCATGGCCGCCGTCTCGGCTTAATGGTTTTAAAGCATTCTTAGTATCTTTTTGTATTACCGGCAAGTGGGGTTTTAATGATCTTGTGACACCTGTCCTCCATGCAGTTGCTTATGCCGTCATCATGGACTTTTGAGTTGTTGACGTGGGGATCGGGCTGGCACACACTTGGTCACTCGCTTTTTTACTATCTTGGCTTTGATTGGTTGCAGAGATATGAGGTTTTGCAATCTGGCCACCCTTGCAAACTGGCCATCCTTCCACAGCTTTGTGGTCTTTTGAATTTTTTGCATCCACCTCCACTAGCGAGATCATGGCACAGCATATGCTCCAGACTGGCTCTTGGTCTTCGGCTTTTGGTTCTTCCAGTGTAATCACCACTGGGTGGCCTTTGTATTTTCTCATCCTGAAGCCATTTACTATCTTTGGAAAAGGTGTACCATCCAAGTTTTCTACGGTAAAGGCTTTCTGGCTGATTGGGTCTTTCACAATATGAATGGTCCGATCCACTGGATTTTGAATTTTCTGGGGCGAGTTTCCAGCTTGGAATTGTAGACCAATACAAGATCTCCTTTCTCAAAAATCATGTGCTTGAGATGCCTATCATTCCAAGTCTTTCTTCTTCGCTGCACTATCTCCGTCTTTAGAGAGCTGATTTGCCTTTCTTCCTCTAAGGCTAAGAGTTCCTATATTTTGATCTCACGGGATTCTTCCATTGGTAGCTTCTCTTGAATGGCCACTCTCAGACTGGGTACCACAAATTCCATGGGCATAACTACTTCCAACCCATAGATTAGCTTGAATGGTGTTTGCCAATGAGACTTTGTAGATGTGCGGAATGGCCATAGGGTTGCATCTAGTTTCTAGTCCTAATCATTTTTGTTAGCATTTGTGATTTTCTTTAGAATCTTGGTCAGAATACAATTTTCTTTAGAATCTTGGTCAGAACCTTGTTGGTTGATTCTGTCTAGCCATTGCACTGTGGGTAGTAGGATGAGGACTTCTTGTGATTTGATCAGGTATGTCTCCATCAACCCTTTCATTACTTTGTTCATGAAATGCGTGCTGCCTTGGTCACTGACTATTTCCACTGACAATCCATGCCTAGCAATGGCTGCATCTAGTTTCTGGTCCTAATCATTTTTGTTAGCATTTTTTATTTTCTTTAGAATCTTGGTCAGAATACAATTTTCTTTAGAACCTTGGTCAGAACCTTGTTGGTTGATTCTGCCTAGCCGTTGCACTGTGGGTAGTAGGATGAGGACTTCTTGTTATTGAGCGGGTATCTCTCCATCAACCCTTTCATTACTTTGTTCATGAAATGCGTGCCCTGGTCGTCGCTGACTATTTCCACCGATAATCCATGCCTAGTAATAATGTCCTTGAAGAGGAACTTCACCACCTCTTCTACAGAGTTTCTCTTTACAGCTCTAGCTTCTGGCCACTTGGTAAAATAGTCAATAGAGCCACCACAATGATGTACTCACGTATGCTTCTTTTTGTGGGTGGCTTAATTAGTCCAACAAAATCCAATCCCCACTTCATGAATGGAGATAGTAGCACTATAGGTGTGATAAGAAATCTATCAGAATCTCCAAGTTGACCCATTCACTGCTAACAGACATCATAATTCTTTGTTTCACTATTGGCATCCCTTATGACAATTGGCCACCACAAGCATGCTTGCAATATTTTTCGGGCTGTTATTTCTCCGCCCATGTGGCTTTCGGTGATCCAGTGTGCTTCTCTTAACACAGCTTGCTGCTCATGATCTGGGACACATCTGCATAAGATCTGGTCTATGCCTCTTTTGTAGAGTTGCCCAATAATCATGGTGAAATTTTTGCTTCTTAAGGCAATTCTCTTTTTCCTATCAGCCGTGTATCCTTTCGAAAAATTCCCATCTTCCAAAAATTGCATCATGTCATAATACTGGTTTTCTTCCACTTCACTTTCTCTACTGTGAATAAGTTGGTGTCTAGATTTGATCTTCTACACCCCCCAAGGCCAGGTTCTCTGGAAACTAGTTTGGATAAAAAATATGCCACTGCATTTTCTTTTTCCGGTGTGTGCTTGATGGTGAACTCAAATTCTTGAAGTAGGAGCATCCATCTTGCCATTTTTCCCACTAGAAAAGCTTTGTTTACCAAATAAATAAGAGCTTCATGGTCCACATGGAAAACAAATTTGTTTCCCAAGAGATAGTGCTGTAATAACTTGTTCACAAAGGGCTTCTCGTTCTATTGTGTTGTAGTTCCTTTCCACCCTTGTGAGGGCTTTGCTAGCATAATGGATGGGCTGCATATAACCTTTTTATCTTTCTTGCATCAGTGCGTTGCCCACTTCTTTGTTTGAAGCATATACATAAACATGGAACATTAAATTCCATTCCCAGTTGATCACATCAATGGTACAGATGACACCATGCTTTTCAGCCAATGAAATGACTTCTGACATTCCGGACTCCATTCATACTTTGCATCCTTCTTGTGGTAAGTGCATATAATGGGTAAGCTACATGTGCTAGATACTTCAAAATCTCGCATGCCATTTCACCTTGCCAAAGGAATCTTTCAAGTTTCTTAATGTTCTAGGGAGAAGACATTTTGAACATGGCCTCCGCTGTAGTCGGATCTATAGCCAACAATCCTTAGGCTGACACAATGTGTCCTAACAGTGTTCTCGATTTTATTGCAAAAGCACACTTGGCCGGATTCAACTTTAGCCTTGTATCTCTACACCTATGGGAACATAGCCTTAAATGATAGATGTGCTTTGACTTATCTTCGGACACACTGAAATCATCCACAAAAGCTTTCATGAAGTCTATCAGATAGTCATAGAAAATTTCCTACATTCTTTGGAAGGTGGCAGGTGCATTTTTCAAACCAAACATCATAACGATTGCCACAAAGACACCCCATTTGGTGATGAATACGGTCTTCTCCCTGTCTTCCGAAGCCATCTTCACCTAGTTGTATCCATTGTAGCCATCTAAAAAGGAGTACATCTCCTTTCCGACTACCTCATCCAGCAAGGATTCTGTGAATGGGAGTGGAAAGGGATCTGAGTTAGTTGCGGCATTTAACTTGCGGTAGTCCACACAGATTCTGATTTTTATATTCTTTTTGAGGACTAGCACGATCGGAGATATCGAGATAGCTTTTTCCATTGGCACTATGAAATCCACTCTCATTAATCTGTCAATTTCTTCTTTGAGTCACTTGTTTTGCATAATTTGGGTTCATTATGTACCTCTAATGTAACTCCCTCTTTCAAGTTGATGATGTGCTGGAAGAATTTAGGGTCAATGCCCTCTATGTCTTCGTATGACCAAGCAAAGAAATCTTGGCATTCCTTTAGCAAGGATACCAACTCCTGTTTGAATTCATCTTCCAGTATGAGGCTGATCTTTAGATGCTTTTCTTCTTTTCCATCCCCTAGATTTACCTCCTATAGTTTGTCCGAGCTTACTTTTCCGGCATTGTTTTCCTGGTTCCCTTTTGCTTTTTCACCCAATCCCGGATCTGCTGGATCTCTTCTTCTTGCTCCGAATTCCAGGCCCATTTGATTTCTTCCGAGGCTTTTTCCTGCAAGGTTTTGCTCAATTTTGAGCCCTCTATCTTTTCAAAATCTGCTTCTTTCTTCATTTGATTTTCTGGTGCCTCCTTATTTTCACCCTTTGCTTCTGCATAATGCCTTATTACTTCATCCACATTCAACATGTACAAGGGCACCAAGTTTGGGTGTTCACGAAGTATTCTGTTCTCTTTGTCATCATCAAAGCCTTTTGACATGTTGAATGTTTCAACATATACTGGTCTCTGAGTAGGCTTCATTGATCCCCTTGCATATCAGAGAGATCAACATCCGCTTTCCTTTTCTAATGGTGATTTTGTTCGTGCTCCATTCCTACTTCACCTTGCCATGTCTCAACTAGGGCTTTCCCAAGAACACCTGGTAAGACCCGATGTGGTTTTATGTGGTAATAACCACTATTTTGACCTTGAAGTCAACTTGTTTGATTTTCATTGGGACATTCTTAATGATTCCTTTACGTACTACTACCATGTTATCTGCCATTCTTATGTTGAACAGAATGGGCTCCCACTTGAGACCCAATCCCAATGCATTTTCCTCGATGATGACATTCATTCCGGATCCTCCATCCAACACTACATCATTGATGAGTACATTGTTCAATTGAATTGTAACTTTGGCCACTTCATCATCTCTAGATACTGGGGGTTCTGCAACTTGCATATTGCTGCATTCTAGGGTTTCTTCCTCTATTGAGTTCTTTAATTCCTTGCTCAATCCTTCAATGCTTGCCGTTAGAATTTTGGCCTTGAATCTTGGACATAAGTCCAGCACTTGTCTTAGTTGAACGTGTGTATCCAGTAGCATTAATATTACATTGGTTTGTAACTAGTCAGAATTCTTCTGGCTTTCTTCCAGTCATCCCTTATTGAGGTGCTTTGCATGCTTGCTTCCACATGTTTTCGAAAAATCTGCAATGATTTTGCGTAAACCATCCTTCTTTTGCTTTCCTTTCCTTCTCTCAATTTCTTTAGTAGTTTGAATTCTCACCTTTCCCTCTGCTGATATCCCAGTCCACAGCTACCTTCTTGTGAGCTTGAGGTGAGTTTTGGTTTTGTAGCAAGGTTATTACTACACCAGATTCATTAGCTTTAGCCCTTGTGACTTCCAAGATGTCATGGACTTTCTTCTATATATGTCATCTGACTGCATCATGTTGGCAGTTGGCAGATTTTCTTTGAGCTACATCAATTCTGCTTGTCTTTCTTCATCATGCTTTTTCTTCATGGCACATTTTGGTTTGGTGTGTCCAGGCTATTGACAATAATAACACGTAAAGGACCACCGGCTCATCCTTGGTTTCTCCTTCCCCTGAGTAATTTCTATGGCCTCTATTTTCATACCTTCCCATTCCTGGGGTCCTTCTTTCCACTCCTTCCATGTTATTCACCATGGGAGATCTATTTTTCATATTGCACCTACAATTCCATGTACTATGATTGTACATATTACAAATGGTGCAAGTTGGTGTGGCACAATGCATTCCTCCTTGAGGTGACCTTCCTGCTTGCATTGGGAACATAACACATTCTTGCATAAATATGAGCCCTTGCTCTTTTTCATTTCTTGCATCAACTGCTTTACCTACAACATCAATTCTCCGGAGCTTTCTTCTGCCTTCCCGGTTTTCTTCTTTTTCACTACCAACTGGAGGAGTTCCTTGAATCGTCCTCTTCAGTGGTGACACTCTTCCTAGGCTTCTTCTTTTGTCTCCTTTCTCGGCTTCTTTTTTCAGCCATTTTGGCCAGCTCCACCAGTTCCTCAAACTCCTCTTTAGTTTCCACTTGTTTTGTGTTGACTGATGCGTGGATATCCGGCTTAAGTCCTTGGACACAGCAACAATTTGCATAGAGGGTTGGGTTTGTTCCGCCACTCTCTGCCTCAAGCTTAGCAGCTTTGTTGCATAAGCTTCCACATCCATATCCTCTTTTTGGAGCTCTCTCATTTGATCACAAAGTTGAGTTGCAGACTTGATTTTATGAAATCTTCCCAGAAAAGTAGTCATGACCTTCTCATAGGTATGAAAACGGTTGTCTTAATATCTTGACACCCACTCCGTGGCTCTGTCTTTGAAGGTATTCATGAAACCATCTCTGCAAATTTCACTCAACTACTCTAGCTCTTCCACATCCCGAGGTCTTGCGACTTCCCACTATTGCTCAAACCTCCTCACATGTAGATCTATGTCTTCCTCTTTTTCTCTTGAGAACACCAGGAAATTTTTTGCTAATGACGCCATGGCACCCTTGAACCTTTTCCGAGGGTTTTGTTGTGGTTGTTCTTCTTGATTTTGTTGCTCCACCCTTCTTGGTCTATCCGATCGTGGACTGTGCCCCTGGCTTCTTGCTCTTGGCACTCCTTTTCTTGGTCCAAGTTGTGCCCCTGAATTCTAACACTTCTTTTGGCTCGTGCAGGGTTGCAAAAGTTTTAGCACTGCCTTCTTGATTGTAATGGTGTGAGGCACTCCCAGCTGCTGCAAGCTTCCTAGAGGGTCTCTTGGAAGGCATTACTTTCCACCATCAGTAGATCCAAGAACATGCATGAAGCATGCCTAAAGTTGGTTGAGTTGTGTGGTGAGAAGCTCTCTGTATTGTCTTCTCCGGAAAGTTCCTTCCATTATATGGTTTCTCTTCAACAGGATCGCCAAGTGTTTCTTGCTAATTTTCCCAGCAGCAGGATCGCCAAGTGTTTGCTAATTTCCCTCTCAATGAAATGGCAAGACAACAATACGTAGTGATAGACCAATCAAGCAATGCCGTGGGAGACATGCAATCAGCCAACCACCAGAGTTTATTGGTCCCCAGTAGGATCGCGAAGTGTTTCTTGCTAATTTTCCTCTCAATGAAATGGCAAGACAACAATATGTGGTGATAGACCAATCAAACAATGCCGTGGGAGACATGCAATCACCCAACCACCAGAGTTTCTGGGTACGACCACCAACTCTCAAATGGTCACAAGGACACACATAACACCACTCTATTGAGCAAACCTTCACTCTCACTCTCTCAGTTCTCACTCTGCATCTATCCACTAACTACCTCACTCACTCTCTCATACATAGACAGCATGTTCAGTAGAACAAAGACACTATAGGCTTAATTCAAATAATGTAGAGAACAACGATGAAATGGCAAGCTTGCTCTTAGTTATATATTAAAAGCATTTCAAACTAATACACAATAATTGCCCAACACAGACTAACATTTCCTAAGTACTATCCCTATAACAAGCTTCATGAAACATGGACACTACATGTGATTTATTCCATTGCTCAATGAATAAATCCATGAAATTCTTTCCCCAATGCAATCCATAGTGCTCAATCACCACGAAATTAGACCAAAATCCACTCCAAGTTCTCTCTTATCCCATCATCCCAAAAAGTTATTTTTATGGTTGCTTTGGGAAGTGTGCATAAAGGCTTTACCCATATTAAACCTCATTTTACTAAGATTTATTAACATCCTAACATTTAAACCTTTTATTAACCATTCAATATATTTTTATGGTTGCTTTGGGAAGTGTGCATAAAGGCTTTACCCATATTAAACCTCATTTTACTAAGATTTATTAACATCCTAACATTTAAACCTTTTATTAACCATTCAATATATTTTCTTTTGGTTGTTTTCTTCACATTTTCATTGTAAACAAAACAAAATATTGCTATTCACAAATAAAAATGCTTAACCAATTGACACTAGTCCTCTTTAAGCTATCAATTAGTATTATTAAAATAAATAAACAGTGGTCCAATACCAAATGAAACAACCCAAGTAAGAATCTACCTACTTGTGTGTCTCCCTAAGACTAACAACCCACATTTGATAGCTTGATAAGTGCACCCAAATCATTGCAACACTTCACACAACCCAATGTAACTCACGAACAAACAAGTAAAATGAATAGGGGTTAGGCCACCGAACCATAGCCTTCAAAATGAATACAAAAGTAAGCCACCCACCGAGCTAGACACACTGGCATAACCTTAGAAAGCTCGCACCCCCCAAAAGGCATGTGCATCCCATACCACACACACCCCCAGCCCTCACATCTATCTCACTAGCATAACTACCCACTGGGGTATCCAACTGGGACCCTTAGGATGCCCCAATCCCAAGGTAGATCTTCCACATAGGAACTCACTACAAATGGGCTACAATCCCAACTTTATAACCTCAATAACTAACTAGTTCACACTGCTATAATAAGAACTGCCTAGTCGGTGGCCTTTCACCTTAGCTTCATTATGTCCACACAACATGGGACATAACATTAAGCATATCAACTAAAGTTAGTGCAAATTGATCTTATATAGAGCTTAACAATTCAATCTAGTTCACAACAACTAACCATTTGATAAAAACTATGTTTGGCTTAAGAATCACTAATCATGTCATAATTACTATTCGTTCTAATTAAGTAATATATTACTTTAATTAAGTTTTAGAGGGTATGAACCCTTTGGCTTTTTAACCCCGACCCTTACATGGTGATAAAATCTAATTCTCTCTAGATTTATTGATATTCACTAATTAATTCCTAATTATGCTTAAGGATGCCATGATTCAGATGGCCAAATCGTATACATGCCATAATTCTATATCACTCATAGCACGAGTCGTAAAGACTGAGCAAGAATCATGCTGCAACTTCTCAAATACATCCATCTTGTATAGGCCATGAAACAAGGTGTGCCTGAGGCAATGATAGAATAACCATCATTTCTATCTAGAACTGTACATCTATCATCCACAAATTTCACCGTCAAGCCTGACAAGGCTAAGGCTGAAACTGACAACAACTTCTTCTTAATGCCTTGCACATATAAAACTTTAGAAAGAGCAAATTTGCCCCCAGCACAACTCTACCAACTCCTTTGACAAGATATGAGGAACCATTTGCACATGTGACAGTTCCTACACTTGGGATGAATTCTAGAGATGAGAATAAAGTTTTTTGTGAAGTAATGTGCTTACTAGCACCACTGTCAAAGTACCAAGCATCCGATTCTACCACTGACATGCATACATCATGAATAGAAGGGTCATAACTGCAATGTATAGTCCATGCCCAATAATCTTGAGCAAAACTTACAGATTCCTTCTTCTCTGCACTTGGTGCAGATGCATCAGCCACACAGCCATGCCTGATTCTTTTTTTTCTCCTTCTCTAGCAATTTCTTGCACTCATTTATGTAGTGCCCTGGTTTCCTGCAATAGCGACACTTACCCTTCTTTTTAGGCTTATCACCTTCTTTCTCTACATCCTTACCTGGGGATTCTGATTTTGGCTTACAGCCACCATGCGAAGAAGCTTTACCTTTGCCTTTCTGACTGTGGCAAACAAAAGCTTGGTGGTCACCAACTCGCAAAACAGATATGTTTTGCCTAGACTACTCTTCTTGCCTAGACTGCTCTTCTTGCAAGAGTACTGAAACCAGCTCATCAAATGTAAGGGCATTTGGATTTTCCTTAATCATGAGTCTAAGGGTAGAGGCAAAACTCTGATAAGAATCCGATAATGAATTTAGAACTATGGGCACCAATGTACTATCAGGATATATCTCATCCACACTAGCAAACTGCTCCTTAAAATCTTTGATCTTGGTCAAGAAGCTATCCATTAAGTCCCTCTCATTCATGTGCTCAAACTCCAACTATTTGCGCAGATATGCAACACGTGCTTCATTGTGCACCTGGTATAATGCAGTAAGTGCATCCCATGCCTATTTTGAAGTCTTACATGACCGAATATGAGGAATAATGCTTCGCTTCACACAAAGTGCAAATAATGCATGTGCTTGTACATTTCTTCCATCCCATCTCATTTGAGTAATAGTGGGAGGTACTGGTGGTGCATGTGGAGGCGCCACATCTGTATATCAGATTCTAGTTAAGATGTACCTACAACACCTGGTTACACTGGCAGTTGTGAAACAGGACGAGTTTCACTACCACACTGACCACATTCCAAAGGCTTTTAGAAACCAGCTAATGCCATCACAGCAGACAACATGTTAACTACATCACTACTGCTTATCTACCAAATGCAAATTCTGGAATATAACTAAGAGCAAGCTTGCCATTTTATTGTTGTTCTGAGTTGTTCTCTACATTATGTGGATTAAGTCTACAATGTCTCTCTTTTACTACTAAACATGTTGTCTATGTATGAGAGAGTGAGCGAGGTAGCTAGTGGATAGATGCAAAGTGAGAACTGAGAGAGAGAGAGAGAGAGAGAGAGAGAGAGAGAGAGAGAGTAAAGGTTTTATCAGTAGAGTGGTGTTCTGTGTGTCCCCACCATGACCATTTGTTGAGAGTTGATGTTCGTACCCGAAAACTTTTGGAATATAACTAAGAGAAAGCTTGCCATTTCATCGTTGTTCTGAGTTGTTCTCTACATTATGTGGATTAAGATCTTTCAACACAGCATAGCAGACAACATGTTGACTACATCACTACTGCTAGCCATGACTATCTACCAAATGCAAAATCTTTCAACACACTGCATGTCCTCAGCACAGCAGACAACATGTTGACTACATCACTACTGCTAGCCATGACTATCTACCAAATGCAAAATCTTTCAACACACTGCAAGTACTCAGTATTCACTGAATGCAACCCCGGATGGCTACCAACTGACTGAATCACCACAAAGTGTATGAAAAATAACACAGAGTAGAGAATAGAGTATTACTGGGCGAAAGTATGATAGTCGATGTTATTGAAGACACTGTAGATGCTGCTGCACACCAAATAATTGCTGTTGTACAGCCCAAACACCCAAAATCGAGCAGCACCAATCTAAAATGACACCTCTCCAGAACATCTGCAGAAACCTTGCAGTGCCCAAAACGCACCCGAATCACGCCGCGAACTACAAAATCCTGTATACTTTGTATACAACTTACTATAGTATATACCTTCTTCTCCTAAGAGGGTATCTCAATTGTAGACAAAAAAAAAACACGGTCATGAGGAGGGAGGTAGACTACTAGATCAAGGGTCAAGGAAGTTAGCTCTGATACTAGTTGTTGGAATTAGGGTTAAGGTTGCAATAATGTACACACACAAGATAGAGAAGCTTGAGAGCACACAAACTCACTAGATAAGAATGAACAAATGTGTGATACAAAAGATAAGTACACACCCCAAAATGCGTAGATAAGAGGGTGTAGCTTACTAGCACCACTGTCAAAGTACCAAGCATCCGATTCTGCCACTGACATGCATACATCATGAATAGAAGGGTCATAACTGCAATGTATAGTCCATGCCCAATCATCTTGAGCAAAACTTACAGATTCCTTCTTCTCTGCACTTGGTGCAGATGCATCAGCCACCACAGCCATGCCCGATTCTTTTTTTTCTCCTTCTCTAGCAATTTCTTGCACTCATTTATGTAGCGCCCTGGTTTCTTGCAATAGCGACACTTACCCTTCTTTTTAGGCTTATCACCTTCTTTCTTTGCATCCTTACCTGGGGATTCTGATTTTGGCTCACAGCCACCATGAGAAGAAGCTTTACCTTTACCTTTCTCACTGGCAACAAAACCTTGGTCACCAACTCGCATAACAGATATGTTTTGCCTAGATTGCTCTTCTTGCAAGAGTACTGAAACCAGCTCATCAAATGTAAGGGCATTTGGATTTTCCTTAATCATGAGTCTAAGGGTAGAGGCAAAACTCTGATAAGAATCTGGTTATGCATATAGAACTGTGGGCACCAATGTACTATCAGGATATATCTCATCCACACTAGCAAACTGCTCCTTAAAATCTTTGATCTTGGTCAAGAAGCTATCCATTAAGTCCCCCTCATTCATGTGCTCAGACTCCAATTATTTACGTAGATATGTAACACGTGCTTCATTGTGCACCTGGTATAATGCAGTAAGTGCATCCCATGCCTATTTTGAAGTCTAACATGACCGAATATGAGGAACACAAAGTGCAAGTAATGCATGTGCCTGTGCATTTCTTCCATCCCATCTCATTTGAGCAACAGTGGGAGGTACTGGTGGTGCATGTGGAGGAGCCACATCTGTATATCAGATTCTAGTTAAGATGTACCTACAACACCTGGTTACATTGGTAGTTGTGAAACAGGACGAGTTTCACTACCACTGGCCACATTACAAAGGCCTTTAGCAACCAGTACATGCCTCATCATATAGGACCACAATGGATAGTTAATCCCATCAAGTTTGTCCTCAGCAGCAGCAGCAGCAGACAACATGTTGACTACATCACTACTGCTAGCCATGACTGTCTACCTAATGCAAAATCTTTCAACACACTGCAAGTACTCAGTATTCACTGAATGCAACCCCGGATGGCTACCAACTGACTGAATCACTGTAAAGTGTATGAAAAATAACACATAGTAGAGAATAGAGTGTTACTGGCAAAAGTATGATAGTCGATGTTGAAGACACTGTAGATGCTGCAGCAGCAGACCAAATAATTGCTGTTGTACAGTCCAAACACCCAAAATCGAGCAGCACCAATCTAAAATGACACCTCTCCAGAACGTGTGCAGAAACCTTGCAGTGCCCAAAACGCGCCCGAATCACGCCGCGGACTACAAAATCCTGTATACTTTGTATACAACTTACTACAGTATATACCTTCTTCTCCTAAGAGGGTATCTCAATCGTAGACAAAAAAAAACACGGTCATGGAGGAGAGAGGCAGACTACTAGATCAAGTGTCAAGGAAGCTAGCTCTGATACTAGTTGGAATTAGGGTTAGGGTTGCAATAATGTACACACACAAGATAGAGAAGCTTGAGAGCACACAAACTCACTAAATAAGAATGAACAAATGTGTGCAAAATACAAAAGATAAGTACACACCCCAAAATGCGTAGATAAGAGGGTGTACATACGCCTGGGGAAAAAAAACCTCTTAGTGAGGGAAAAAGTGTCCCGATGGTCCTAAGTGTGTTCACACACATCACTACCATATAATGCTACATTAATTCCATGAAGGGATCTTACAATTCTCTTAAGGATTCAAACTCATTTTCCCTAGTATGCACTCTTCCTAGTTATATTTATTTTAATCTTTATAAAGCGGATTACAATTATTCCCTAAAAATTAGAATTCAAGCATCCATAGTGTGACTGACACTCCGAGAAGCCCACATATGTTTGTGTGTGTAAATGTACACGCACACGCACACGCACACATACATATACATACATATATATTTATATGTATTTATGTATATATGTGACTGTACATACATATACACTCACATATATATATGTATATATGTGTGTGAGTGTGCATACATACATACATACATACATGCATGCATGCATACATACATACATACATGTGTGTGTGTGTGTATGTGCGTACAATTCTACATATATATACGTGCGTATAAATGCACACACATAGACACTGTGTGCTTGTGTGCATGCGTTTATACGCACGTATATATGCATATAAATGTGCACACACACGCGCGCGTACACACACACACACATGTATTTGTGTATGTGTACATATAAATGTGTATAAATGTATATATATATGTGTGTGTGTGTGTGTGTGTAAATATTTACACACACACACACACACATATATATACATTTATACACATTTATAAATGTGTATATTTACACACACACACACACACACACACACATATATACATTTATACACATTTATATGTACACATACACAAATACATGTGTGTGTGTGTGTGTGTGTGTGTGTGTAAATATACACATTTATATGTACACATACACAAATACGTGTGTGTGTGTGTGTGTGTGTGTGTGTGTAAATATACATGTGTATGAATGTATACACACACACATATTTATATATATTAAAATGTATATATACACATACGTATACATATGTATACACACACACACACACACACACACACACGTAGATAAGTGCGCATGTACATACATGTGTACATGTATCTATGTATGTATGTACCTACCCACTTATGCATGGCCACTCATTGTGATCCATGTGCATATATACGTGCATGCATGAAGCACACATACATACATTAGAGGAACCTAGGTACCCACTTATGCAAGGCCACCCATTGTGATCCATGTGGACAAGCAAACCATTATTAGTTTCCCCTTGTTTTCTCTTGAAACAATTGACCATATGCCCAAGCTTGTTGGGTACGTCACTATAGCTAAGCTGCTAACTTTTTGACCCTTACCTTATAATTGTCAAATCTATGTGGGGCCTTGAGTGTCCTTTAGGCATCAACTCAAGTAATCTTGGTCATCACTTCTTAATCCTTTGAAGTTTGGTATAGCACCAATCTTTGGACAGTTGATGGTACTTTTAATTTGTTCTTGAACTCATGACATTACTTTTTGAACAATCATCTGTCATAAAGTCATGTACATTATCACTTGCTTATTGTTATCGACTCCTTTCCCTTCAAGCTTTTATTAGGTGAATCACATTATTTTTTCATTGTTGTTTAGGTCAAGAGCTCTTTTCCACTTTAACTCATCACCACCATAAATTCACATAATTACCTTAACCTCTTCCCAACAAAAGTACCCTTTCAATGCTTCAATTCCTAAGTCAATTCAGTGAAGTCATTAATGAAGTCCTTTCTACATTGATGTGCATCTGCTCTTTAGAGTTTTGCACCTTGTGTCTACTCTTTGGAGTTGTGCACCCTTTTTCTTTTGTTTTTGATATCTTTTGTAAAGTGAAATGTGCTTTAGTATATTTCTATAAATCATATTACTCTTATATATGATTCCCAAAGAAATTCCTAGACAATCATTGTGGCTGGGATATCAAACTCTTGGCTCTTTCAACCCACATAATCTTAGTGTTTAAAACTATCAACACTTTGTGCTAATTTTCTTGTACCCGTTATTTTGTGTGTTGGGGTTGCTTGGATATGGTGGTTTCCATATACTAGCTCTATTAAGGCACCCAAGGTTGAGACATTGGTTGTTGTTGACACATTTGGTACACAAATTTGACCCTTGTTCTTTTTGAATGAGCATTATTTGACATAGTTGAAGGGCCCTTTTCTTCTATGCTACCTTAATCAACATCATTGATCCTATGTTTGATGTACTAGGTTGACACCAACATAATATTAAGCGATAGCTTTTCCTTTTAAATTTCTTTGCATGGCTTGTAAATTATCACAAATTTGACTTCCTTTGGCCCTTTTCCAAACATCATTTCTTAATACGCCAATGTGTCTTAACTTCCGCTTGGTCTTGTTCTTCCACGCCATCAACTGTCTATATGATGATAAAATTCAAGCTTGGTTGAGAAGCAACACCTTACTCGTCTCCGTGAGGATCCTTGAGCAGAGTGTTATGTATGAGACCAAAGCACGCATCCAATTGAGGAACCAATCAATCAATGTTATCAGAATCATTAGGTTCTTCTATTGTTCTTTAGGTTTGGAAGCTATACCAATATCTTGCACTAGCTTCCAAGTTGTTAGATCTCCTTCGATTTCTTGTTGCTCTTGATTCTGGTGTTATACGATGGCTCTACCTCCCAAGTTGTTAGATCTCCTTAATCCTACAACTCTGACTTGGAAACCTCTTGATTAATAACCTTTATGGTTAGGTATATTGCCTTTAGCTTTGATTGTCCCCACTTGGCAAAGAGCTTTGGTGATGACATTTTTATACATGACCCAAACCAATAGACTTTTTCTAACTTGGTATATGCCTCTTCAGTGTCTTTTATGTTCAAAGTGAGCTTACCATATGGGCTTTAATCCTTGAGGTATAGCTATTAGTTTTAGTATTGCAACAAGGAGTGCTGGTTTTGAGAGAGATCAAGTTTGACAACAAACTCAATGACCAGACTCGCGTTTATCCTTACAATACTTAACAACTCAGAATTGATACCCCTGTCTCCTTGAAGGTGATACATTGTACATAAAAATAAAATGTACTTCACAACTCAGAATTAATAAAACTGTCTCATTGAAGGTGATATATTGTACATTAAAATATAATGTACTTGATGGATTGAAAATTTTCCTCATCGGTTGATCAGCTCAGAGTTGTATAATATATTTCCCATTGCTTCAAAGAAGTCAGCAATTGAGAATTACAAATCAATAAATATCAAGACTTCTTAACTAAAAGTACTAGTTCTATGGAGCAACCCACCTCACAAGGTGAGATTTAAATTTCTTTCCTGCCTTCCACAACCAGGTGACCCAGAAATTCAGCTTTGGAAGCATGCTTCCTTCCCTATGAAACATGACACCATCGTGGCAGGAAACAATAAAGGCAATCAAATATTGCATTGAAGCTGACCTCATTTGAATGGTAAAATCATGCTTCATGAATTACCAACCAATACTGCCAAGTTTGACATGATCAGTTGCTCTTGTTTATTTTTGTTTTGCAAAATGTGAGAGACCCTTGCGTAGGTCGACTAAGCAGGCAAAAATCCGGTCAGTTAATCTGTTGGGTGGAAGCTCTACCAAGAGTAGAAGCTGCAAAAAAATCACATACAGGAATTATAACCTAAAGGCTTTTGACCTGCCTGTATCAAGCTTCAAACATGTGGGCACTCACCTCAATCACACCTTCATTGAATGTCACAGATGACTGCAGGGAATCGGATGTCATGCCATCCTTGAGTATTTTGAAAACCGTTTCACTCATTCCAGTTTCCATGACTACAGTTTTGGCTCGTACCCATATGCGATGGATTCCAATGTCTGCAGCTACCCTCCTTATATATACTGCTTTGAGTAGAACCTAAGTTTTTGCAAGAGAATATATTTATCTCTGAAACCATATCTCAGAAAATCGAGGAGCAACCACATTATAAAGCATTTTCTATACAAGATACCTCAAAAGAAGGAGTTTCTCTTCCAAAGTCACAACGCAAATTATTTGTTAAGTACATAAGCTCCCTTATGCCTCTAGAGGCTGCCGCTTCAAGCTCGGAAATTACAATTTCATACTTATGTGGATCCCGTATGTAATCACTTGGAGTGTGATGGTGCAACTCCAAGTCCAACTGCACAAGCAAATAAAACTCTCTCTCTCTCTCTCTCTCTCTCTCTCTCTCTCTCTACTGATGTATTGTGGGGCTATCTCTTTTCTTTTCCAGACAGTGTATCAGATGTCACATGGTTGTAACTTTGGTCTCATAGGTCACTTTGGCCTTTTGAAGACGTTAATATAACATTTCATTTCATTTCATTTCTCTCTCATCCACAAGACATTGACAGTTGTACATTGATTTGTCTCATAGGTCATGTTTGGCCTCTAGTAGAGGTTAATACAGCTTTCTTTTTTTCTTTCTTTCTTTCTTTCTCTCTCTCTCTCTCTCTCGTCAAAAGATGAGACATTGCCTCTTGAGACACCTTGACACCCATGCAAATTGCACACAGAAAGGAAATCTGACACACAGCAAGAGATCGAAACAAGCGGGGCCGTATACTGTGATGGCAAAGTTTTCATTGCCAAAATAAAGGGGTAATTAAAGGGCAACGGGCATGTAGCCCAGCAGGGAGAGCTTGTGACTTGGGAAGGGGAGATCCCAGGTTAAAATCCCCGCTGACCCCCATTTGTATTTTGGCCGGACCACTGGAGAGAAGATCTCATCAAAGTCGACACCATATTCCTGCTTGAAGCCCTTAGCCACTAACCTGGCTTTGTATCTTGGCTTTGCATCTGGTGCAACTTTGAGCCTGTATACCCACTTGCATGGCAAAACCTTCTTGCCTGCAGGCAAATGCACCAACTTCCATGTTCCATTTTTGTGCAGAGAATCCATCTCTGACTTCATGGCACGCTCCCATAGAGCTTTGTCTGCCCTCTGTAAAGTCTCTTTATAACATGAGGGCTCCCCACAGTCAGTAAGCATCAAGTAGTCAACCCCTGGAACAAACCTGTCAGGGGCTCTGGAGGGTCTAGTGGACCTCCGTACCCAATGACCATCATTTGCAGGCTGCTGTCCAGCCTGCATATCACCCATTGGTGGCTCCTGTTCCATGCCATAAGGCTGAAAAATCATGCCCGGTATCTCCTCTAACTGTGGTATATCCATAGGGATATCTTCTGCCATCTCTGGCTGTCCATTTGGACCATTTTCAGCACCATTTAAGGGCTGGTTTTCCTGCTGTAATGGCTGATTTACAGCCCTTTGTTGTTGTCCATGATGTCCATCATCATCAAAGATGACTCTGCCAGGCTCCTGTTGCCTTGCAGGCTCCTTATACATGCATGTTTCATCAAAAATGACATCATTGCTGCGTATAATCTTTCTATTCACGGGATCCCAAAGTCTATACCCCATTTCACCTCTGTCACCATATCCTAGGAATATGCATTTGTGAGACTTAGGATCAAGTTTGGTGCGCATTTCCCTGCGTATGTGCACGTACGCAACGCAACCAAACACTCTCAAGTGCTTGTCAAAAGTTGGCAATGGACGATGAGTTCAAAGCCACTTTTCTGTTATGCACTTTGCCAGAGAGTTGGGACACATTCAGGACAGCCACTAGCAATTCGCATGCTATGCTGTCATATGCAGATGTTGAGGGTGCTCTTCTTCAAGAAGAGATGAACAGGAAAAACAACTCTGTTGGAAAGTCCAATGCAATGAATGCACGTGGGAGATCCCAGCAAAGGGGTAAAAGCCAAGAACGGGGAAGGAGCAAGTCTCGCTCCAAAAAGGATTTGGAATGCCATTATTGTGGCAAGAAGGGACACATTAAAAAGCAATGCTACAAATGGAAAAATGATCAAAAGGAAAAGGGAAAAGGCAAAGACAAAGAGAAAGATGAAGCCAAAGATGTAAAGCCAAAGGGCAAAAGTGGAGTC
Source organism: Cibotium barometz (assembly GCF_041138505.1). NCBI lineage: Eukaryota > Viridiplantae > Streptophyta > Polypodiopsida > Cyatheales > Cibotiaceae > Cibotium > Cibotium barometz. The sequence goes on from NC_141091.1 coordinate 10,659,595, forward strand.
AAGATTGAAGAAATCAATGTGTCACATGCAGGTGGCAGTGAGGATGAGGTCCTATTTACTTCTTCACTTGATGCCCATTCACTTCTTACAGGTGGTCATGGTATGCACTCATGGATCATTGATTCAGGTGCCTCCTTTCATGTCACAGGTTGCAGAGACTTGTTTGTCAGGTATACTGCTGGCAATGAAGGAGTGGTTTATTTGGGTGATAACCATGCATGCAAGATTCTTGGCAGAGGTGATGTGAGGCTTGTGTTTTCAGATGGCTCACAGTTTATGCTCCATGATGTCAGGCATGTGCCTGAGATCAAGAAGAACCTGCTTTCTACTGGACAGCTTGATGATGCTGATTATGTTACCACATTTGGTCGTGGAAAGTGGAAGATTAGTAAGGGCTCACTGGTTGTTGCCAGAGGCTCTAAGGTGGACACTCTTTACTTTATGCATGCAGGTGTTTGTCACCATGCTAATGTAAATGCAACCGAGCTGCCGGAAATTTCTATGTGGCATAGCCGGTTGGGACACATGAGTGTCAAGGGAATGGAGCAATTGTCTCGTTTGGGTTACTTGCCTTCTCTAAAGTTTTCAAGTTTTCAGTTTTGTGAGCATTGTATATATGGTAGGCAACTACAGTGCCCCCACAAGAAAGCTCTTGGACAGAAAGATGCTCAGTTAGACCTTGTGCATACAGATGTATGTGAGATGCCTCAGCTTTCTTTGGGAGGGGCAAAATACTTTGTGTCTTTTATTGATGATGCCACACGTAAGGTGTGGGTTTATCCTCTTCGTTTGAAGAGTGATACATTCTCAGTGTTTGAGAAGTTTGTTGCTCTTGTTGAGAATCAAACTGGCAAAACACTGAAGGCTTTGCGTTCCGACAATGGTGGAGAGTATATGTCCAAACAGTTTCAGGACTTTTGTGATGCTAAAGGCATCAAGAGGGAGCTCTCTACTCCTTATGATCCTCCACAAAACGGGACAGCAGAGAGGATGAACAGGACCATACAGGAGAAGGTCTGTTCTATGTTGTCACATGCTGCATTACCTCATGGTTTTTGGGCTGAAGCTGTTATGACAGCCGTTCACCTTATAAACAGGTCACCTAACACGAGGCTTGGTGGGAAAGTGCCAGAGGAAGTATGGACAGGGAAGCCTCCGTCATACAAGCACTTGAGAGTGTTTGGTTGCGTTGCGTACATGCACATATGCAGGGAAATGCGCACCAAACTTGATCCTAAGTCTCACAAATGATGTACCAAACCTGTACCGGCAAGTACGGCAGCTGAAATTGAACCTTTTGGTCACTCAAAACAGTGTACAGCCATGCCAAAACTTGCACAAAGCTGTGCCAAATCTGTACCAGCAGGTACAATAGCAATAAATGCTCTCCTGGCTGTCAAATGAGTGAAAATCAGACTTTTACAGTCCCGTACACTGCATACAACAGTCCCGAACGGAAATTGGGCAAAAGCCCCTTGACTGCAAGCTGATTTTTTGAGGATTCAAGGCATAAATGTCTTGCCTGCTACTTTGCCAAGCTCAACAAGCATACGAACTTGAAAAGCCCCTTGATTTAAGATCAATTTTTGATCATACATGGTACATTGACGCACATGAAGGCATCCTGAGTGTTCACGATGCTTCCCCCTGGCCACATATACATCAAATACATGAAACCCCCTTGATTTACAGGCACATTGAGTGCTTGTAAGGCATCAGCACATTATCCACAGCATCAAATGCGATCGCCTGCATGCAAATCAACCAAATCGGCACAAAAGCCCCTTGATTTGCACTGCAATTTGCTGCAATTTTGCCCAAATGTGCGATTTTTCACATCATACAGCATGTATGAGTGCTTAATTGCACAATTACATCAAAAGCCCCATGATTTCGACATCCAATTTCCTGCAAATTGATCCTGATTGTGACCAATTTCCTGCAAATTGATCCTGATTGTGACCAATGTCACCCAATTTTGCCAATTTTGCTCAAAAATTGAGCAATTCGGCGCCTGTATCTGCTCAATTAATGATTGCACCTGCTCAATTGCAAATCCAAAAAAAAATTGAGGCAAATACCTTGATTTTTGATTTTTCTCTGATTTGCAGGCGGGTTTTGTTGTTGCAGGAAAAGGGATGATGATGCTGTTGCTGTTCTGTGCAGGTGGGGGGGGGGGGGGGGGGGGGGGGGGGGGGGGGGGGCACTTCTTGCTGCAGAATTTGATGGCTGCTCCTACCACCACTTCGCACTACGGGTGACGGAGGGCTGGGGCAGTTGTGAAGAGCAGACGGGCTGCCTTGTGTATTCGCCTGCTTACGCTGCCTGCTTATGGTAAGCAGCCTATGTTCGCTCCACGCTAAGGCTGAATATAGACGCTTAGCGTTTAACACGCCTGCAGTCTACGGGTCGCTCCCTTCGCTAATGGCCAGGCGCTGCTCACGATGTCACGGTTGCTGCGTTTGCCTTCGCCTATCCGCCTGCGTGTGATTCAACGCCCGCCACCTACTTCGCTTAGTAGCCTTCGACGCCTCCGACTATTAGCGCTACGGTTCTATCCGCCTCGTGGACCAGCCGACGACTAACGCCCAGCAGCCTTCGCTCAACGCCTGGCGCTGCTTTCGCTTCAGTTTCGCCTAGCGCCAGCCGACGCCCAGCGCTACACGCTTGTAGTCGACTGTGTATCCACTCGCTGCTCACGCTGAAGGGCCAGCGCTGCTTCGCCGTGTAGAGCTACCACACTCGCCTATCAATGGCCAGCGTTTTTGCACGCCTTGTCTGCCTGCGATTGCTGCGAGCAAGCTTCACTGTTCTATGCTGGCCGAAAGGGGTGTGAAACGAAAGCTATTTGTAAGCACCTGTTCCACAGCCTGAAATGCAGCCTGAGATGCTATCAAGAGGGAGGGGAGAGAATGAAGAGGCTCTGATACCAGTTGTGTGGGAGAGATGGAATTAGGGTTAGGTCATGTGGGAGACATACACAGAGAAGCAAGGGAGAGAGAGAGAGAGAGAGTTGTGGGGATAAGTCAACTCATGAGGCATGAGTGTGTGACTCCCCTATCACACATGTATTCCTAAAACTTGAAGTCCAACAACCAGTAGGAAGAGCTAGAACTAGCACAATGGAGCTACTGTGTCTTCATTTCTCCTCTTTGTATATTCTGCTCGAAGACCTTGTATAGCCGCTTCCAAAATTGTGTCATCTACTTAGAATTTACCCCAAGATCAATTTAGCACTCTAATCTAATCAATTCTCATTTTTTTAAGAGTAAACACACATAGTGCACTTAGTACATTAAAAGTACTAAGTGTACTATGTACTATAACTTATGGGCTTGTACACACTATAAGGGTGGGCATAACGCCTTTACCCCAAGAGCAGGATTCGGAGATATGGTTCGGTGATGCCTGGTAGATGGGACACTTTTTGGTCTGTAGGTTTTGGCCCCTTGGGTGGGCAGGGAGGAGTATGTATGGTCATTGCGGATGCATGGCGGCAGGCCATTGTGGATCGCGGGGTCACTGTGCTTGGTAGAGCGCAGTATGTTATTCTGAGGATGCACGATGAGCACATTGGTGTGCTCAATGTCTATGCGCCCAATCATGCTAGTGCCAGAGCAGAGTTTTGAGAGACACAACGACATTGCCTATGGGACTGTCCACAGGCGTAGCAGATTTGGCTGAGGATTCTGCGCATTTTGGCCCCCCTCTCTCCAGAGGGAATGTATACGTGGGGAGCCGCTGCTTGGTCGACTTCGTCAGGGCTAGCTCTGGGATACGAGACGGAGCAGGCCAACCAGGCCATCAGATTCATTGGGGGCCAGACTCACCTTGTTCCTTCACCGGATTTCTCGACAGCCGGTGTCAGGCGTTTTTCTGTAAAGATGTTTTGAGTCCGTGTACATATGGGATGCATGGTGTGCAATAAAACTTTGCCCTGAATGCCCTGGCAAATGTACAGACTGAATGGCTTTGGAGTGAGTAAGTGCATGGATTTTTCTTTGGAGCAGCTGCTGGAGACTTGAAGTTTTTATTGTATGAGCTTTTTGTTGGTTAAGAAGGTGTCTTGGATGTGTGTAAATAAGAGGTGGATGAGCATGAGGATGTCAATGATTGGGGCTTTGATGAGCTCATGGTGGAAATAGATGTACATATGCTGGTTATGTGCAGAGAGTCCAATTTAGACTGTAAATATTGAAATTTACAAGGGACGCCAGCAAAAAATAAATTGCTTTTGTGCTTGAGTTTGGAGGGTCTTTCAGGTTTGGAATGGCCGTGTCTTGGTAATAATGATGTTGATGATTTAAAGCCAGGGGCAGCCCTTGTATTGGAAAGTATGGGCGCGGCGTGATGATCCGAAAGTGAAGGAAGGAGAGGCTCTTATTGTATTGTGTGGCCATCATTTTGAAGCTCAAAAAAATAAATAAAAATGTAATACACATGGCCAACAATCAAATGACCACGTGGAAGGCCTTATTGGCTGCCAAGTCAACGTCTAGAAGCTGGCGAAGGCGTGAAGCGAGGAGAGATGGCCGCCTTGTAGGTGAGGGCTGCCTGGAAAAAGAGGACCGCTTGCTGCAGAGACCGGGAGCCAGAGAAGGTGGTCGCCTAGAGAAAAACCGCCGGGTGCAATGAAGAGGTCGCCGAGTAGGAGTGGAATCGCCTTCTCGGGTGTCTGCAGAGAGAGGGTCGCCTTAACAGTGGTTTGGTAGAGGCTGGGCTCGCGGGTGAGGCTGACGAGCAGGTGATAGGTGCCATGCGTCAAGGTGCAAGGCAGGCGTGGAGGCGCAAAGGATAGCGTCGTGTGGTGACTGGAGCCCTGGGTTAAACAGGCTGGCGGGTGATGCGTAGCTGCTGACAGAGACAGGTCGAGGGAAGGTGCTGCAGTGGGTAACGCAGAAGGCGCCAAAGGGTGAGCAAGAGAGTTGAAGGTTGCCGCCTGGCGGGTATTGTTGCTGAAGCTGGTGCTGGTCAAGGCTGACGGAGGAGAGTCGGCTTTTGCTGATTGACGAAGGCAAAGGGAGAGTGCCCCTTGTAAGGTGGTGTGGTTGCGGTGGCTTAGGCGACAAGGTGAAGTTGGCGAGGAGCTGTCACTAGGAGACGTCAACGAGGAGAGCGCTGAAGAGTTGCACACCAAGCTGTGGAGAACGCTGTGGTGGACATCTTGGGGACAGAGGAACAGTAGAGAGAGGCTCGTGGAGAGCACGAGGGGAGCCAGGAGCGAAAGTGTTGACGCCGGCTGTGGAGAAGAAAGTTTTTCTTTGGAGACTTGTGCAAATAAAGGTCTTGGCCTGCCATCTGATTAAGGATATGTGTGTTGGGATTTGTCTCTGAGGAGGGCCCTGTAACTAGTGTTATGCAAGAAGTTTAAGTAACTTTTCTTTCCACTGTACAAGCTCTGGGTGTGTGCATATGGTGTTAAGAGAGCGGGGAAATGGTTCTTAGTGTGAGTGTTGTGAGCAATGGGTATGTGGGTAACGAAATAAAGAATAGCCTGTCGTGGTGAGTTGAGTGAGTTGAGAAAGAAAGGGAATCTAAAAGTTTTGAATTGAAGGTGCTGGTGTATACTCTGGCTTGAATCCGTGTGGTGTCTTGAGAGATTTCTGTTTCCAGCATTGTGCTGGTGGTGCCCCTTGTGTTTATTGTATCTTCCAAGGCTGCTGGGTAGGTAGCTATAGAGGCATTTCTTCTTTTCCCAGCCTCCCGACAGTTTTCTGGTGCCCCCACTGAGGATAGCTCTGCTATTTTCTTCAGTTTACAAGGGTGTAAGCCCTAGGAGTTGAGAGTTTCAAGGAAGGTTTTTCTTGGGATTTGAGGTGAAGTTTGGGGGTTAAAATGATGTCTTATCCAGAGTTTTATGGTGGTCCTAATGAGGATGTGGCAGATTTCCTGGAAAGAATGGAGGTTGCGTGCATAAGCAACCACATCAATGAGTCGGTACAGGTGTTGCGGCTACTGAGCATCTGTTTGAAAGGGGATGCAAGGACCTGGTACAGAGCTTATGAGGAGTCATTGAGGGTTGCTGTTCCACGTATTGATATGACTGAGAATGGATTAAAGACAGCACTTAGCAACAGGTTCAAGAAGGTAGAAGACCCCGACAAGGTTTGGCATGAGGTGCAAGCTCTGACACAAGGTGAGTTGGAATCAATTGATGATTATGTCAAGAAATTTTCTTTGCTGTGGGAGACTTTATGCAGGGCTTTAGAGGAAGATCAGGTACCTCCTGACATGATGAAGAAAAACAAGTTTGTAGCCGGGCTTAAGAGGAGTATTCGCTGGAAAGTGGAATTGAAGAAGCCCAGGTCTTATGAGGATGCGGTGGAAATTGCCAAATCAAAGGATTGGAAGTTGCAACGGATGAATCAGCTGGGGATGATTCCAGTTGTAGCACAGCCGGAGATTCGTAGAGTGGAGGCTACACCTACGAATGCAGTGATTGAGAGGATGAAGCCCACTGAAGCCCAAGGTATGCAAATGGTGCCACAAGCTAGCCAGGGAGTACCTATGGTTCCGGTAGGTTCTGATGAGGGATTGCGACAGGATATGAAATAGATGGTTGATCTTATGAAGAATTTGAGCTTAAATTTAATGGGAAGTACAGGTGGTGGACGTGGTAGAGGCAGAGGCAATAATCATGAAGGGGGAGATGGACAAGCAGGGTATGGATGTGGTCGCGGTAGGGGCCGTCGTTTCATCCCTACATGCTGGAACTGTGGTGAGCTTGGTCATCTGAGTACAGATTGTGATAAGCCTCAGCGAATGGGTGGTGATATGTACCCATTACCTTCACAGTTACCTGATAGGTCAAATGACTATGGTATTGATATCAGGGATCAAGCAGGCCCTAGTGGAATCACAGCTGAAGAGAAGGGGAAGGCAAAGGTCGTGAATGTTGTTACTCTGGAGAATATTCAGGTGAGAGAAGAAGGGGATGTGATGCCCGTTGGCAAGCGCACAACGGATGAAAGAGAAGGAAAAGGGGTGGCTGGACCCAGCCGTAAGAAGGGGAAGCAGCAGGAAGGGGAAGATGTGAAAGCTAAAAGGAAACGGAAGCCTCGTAGAAGGTTCCAGGTGTCAGACTTCCCACTGGGGGATGGGCAAACCAGCTATGATTTGAAATCTGATTTGGTGAACAGGAAGGCCAACATCACCTTTGGGCAGTTGGTGGAAATGGTGCCAAAATTGAGAAGGCAATGGAAGGGACTTGTGAATCCAATGGAAAAGGAGTCAAAGAAGAGGTCAGTCAAAGTACTATCTTTAGAAGAGCTTCCAGATATTTGCTCTATTGTGGAGGTGTGGAGTAAAGGTAGGAACCTTGGTCAGGCCTAAATAGATGGAGGAGCTCAAATCTGTGTGATTACCCAATCATGTGTGGAGCAATCAGGCTTGAGGGTGTCTGGGGTTTCTGGTTTTCGAATCAAGATGGCTAATCATCAAAAGGTAAAATGTCTTGGTATGGTAAAGGAGTTGGAAATTGAAGCTTTTAATGTCAAAGCTACTGTAGATTTTCATGTGATGCCTGCGGGTCTTGGTGCTTTTCCAATTATTCTTGGACGACCCTGGTTGCGAGTGGTGGGTGCAGTACAAGACTGGAGGTATGGGACCATTTCTTTGCATAATAAGTGGGGTAATAAAAAATCTTTTGAGATGCATAGTAGGAAATCTTTGAATGATGTGTGGGAGAGGCCACAGGATTCGAGTGAAGAGGAAACTACCACCAGTACTTCTGAATCGGAGATGGATTCATCGACTACTGCTTCTAGTGAAGAAGAGGCAGATGTGGCTTTCCTAATATCAGAGCAACAAGGTAATGAAGATAAAGAAGTGCATGAAGTGGGTGCTGAGGGAGAAGATACCTTGGGGTCGTATGAAGTGATCAAGGAATTACTGCAGCCAAAGATAGAAGTGAAGAAGAAGCAGGAGCTGATTGAAGGAATGTTGAGTCCGGATCTCTTGAGTGGAGAAAAAGTTAGGTATGCTAATATGCTGTCTCATTTTCCAGAATTGTTTATCACCTCTTATAAGGAGATTCGAGGATTTAAAGGGCTCGACTTGAGGATTGAATTGAAAGAAGGTGTAAAAACAGTTAGGCAGAAGCTTCGCAGGATGGGACGAGAACAAATGCAGGCCCTGAGAGAGGAAGTTGATAAGCTGTTGAGTGCAGGTTTCATTACACAAGTGGACACAGCTGAGTGGGTAAGTCCTACAGTGGTAAGTCCAAAGAAGGCTGGCAGGTGGCGTATATGTGTGGATTTCAAGCCTTTGAATGCTGCTACAAAGAAGGATTCTTACCCCCTACCTTTTCTGGATGAGATCTTAGATACTGTAGCTAGATATGAAAGGTATAGTGTTTGTGATGGGTTTTCAGGTTATTTCCAGTTAAAGATTACAGAAGAAGATCAGCGCAAGACGACTTTCATTACACCGTGGGGGTGTTTCTGCTACAAAGTTCTTCCTTTTGGATTGATGAATGGACCAGCCTACTATCAGAGAAGGGCAAATTGGGTATTATCTCCTTTTTTGAACAAGTTTGTGAAGGATTTATTGATGATTTTTGTATATACAGCTCCACGCAAGAGCATTGTGATAGGCTGGCTACAGTTTTTCAGCGTTATGATGAGTGTGGTGGTCAATTAAATCCAAAAAAGTGTTTTTTGGCTCAACCGAGGATGAAGCTCTTGGGCCATGTTTCAGAGAATGGTATTGATCCGGATCCTGATAAAGTCAAGTCTCTTCTTCTTCTTCCTACACCAAAGAATACAAGGCAACTGACTACTTTTGTGCAAAAGGTGAAGTATATGGCTCGATTCATCTCTCTATCTTCACAGTTGTTATATCCTTTGCAGCAAGCAGCAAAGCATGATCCTTTGCATTGGACGGAGGAGTGTGAGGTAGTTTCCCAAAAAGTAAAAGAGGTGTTGGGAGCTATTCCTACAATACAGGCGCCTAACTGGGAACATGTATTTTATGTCAACCCTTCAGTGGGTGAAGATGCAATTGGAGCTATGTTGTTACAAAAGGGGAAAGAATCACATTATATGCAACCAGTCTGTTGTGCTAGCAGAGTAAAACTTGCTAAAGAAAGGTTGTTATCAGAGGTGGAACTTGTTATGGTTAGTGTGATGTATGCATGTAGGCGGTTCCGCCATTACTTGTTGCCTCGCCCCTTTGTGTTTTTGACGAGCTACACTTTTTTGCCTCAGTTGATAAATGGCACAAATTTATCTATGGCTATGATGAAGTGGGTGATTGAGTTGCAGGAATTTACTTTCTCATTCTTGGTGGAGGAGAGTACCAGGACTACCTTAGCTGATCTACTAACATATAAGGAGAGTCCTCTTCTTATAAAGGAGGAGGCCATCAAGAAGCCAGTTGAGGATGCGGCTGAATTGGTGAATGCACACTTATTATATTTTGATGGTTCTTACAGGAAAAGCCATGATGCAGCCTCAGGAGGTTTGGTGTTTTATGATCCACAGGGTTGCCTTGTTTTTAAAAAGGGTGTTAAAGTGGATGCACATAGCAACAATGAAGCGGAGTATCTGAATTTGGAAGTTGGATTGCAAATATGTTTGAAGCATGGTGTACACAGGATTCGCATTCAAGGAGATGCACTGCTTGTGGTAAAACAGGTATTGGGAGTTTGGAAGTCAAAGAATATGTTACTCAAAGAAATGTGTTTCAAGATTAAAGGTTTGTTGAAGGAATTTGAAGCTTGGAGTCTTAAGCATGTGGATCGAGACCATAATGAGGAGGCTCATGAAGCAGCCCAGGGAATGATTGGTGAAGTTTTTGTTCTTAAAGCTCATGCATCATTTTATTGTGGCAGGGAGAATTTACAGGATGTTGAGGAGTTTTTGTTAACAGGGATGATTCCTAGTGGTATTGAAAGATCAAAAAAATATGGTTTCATCAGGAAAGCTGCAAGGTATGTGATGGTTGGTGATGCTTTGTATTTGAAAGGAATTGATTTGATAATGCGACGGGTACCTTGGAAGGAAGAAATCTACAAAATTCTTAAGGAAAACCATGAAGGAGCATGCGGTGGACATTTTGCCTCAAAGATTACCTTGCATAAGGTATTGCACGAAGGTTATGTATGGCCAAGTGTACATAAGGATGTTAATCATTGGTGCAGGTCATGCAAACAATGCCAAGCTCATAGTAGACGGATATTAAGGCCTGAAATGAGGAAGACAATTCTTGCTTATGATGTTTTTGAAAAATGGGGAATTGATGCTATGGGACCATTGCCTATTACTAGCCGAGGGAAGTGCTATATCTTGACTGCAGTTGATTACCTTTCTAGATGGGCGGAAGCAAAGGCAGTGAAACAAATTACTGCTAAGGAGATGGCAAAGTTTGTATATCAGGATATCTGTTGTAAATTTGGTGTGCCATTAGAATTGCTTTCTGATCAGGGTCCAGGTTTTAGAGCAAAGCTTATGGACTATTTGTGTACAAAGATGAAGATCAGTCGCAGTTTTACCACACCTTACTATCCACAGTGTAATGGCCTAAATGAGCGTTTCAATGGTGAGTTGATCAAGATTTTATCTAAGGTGACAGAGCGACAAGGCAAGAATTGGGATCTGGAGTTGCCTGCTGCCTTGTGGGCATACAGGACAGCAATTAAGACTGGTACGGGTTTCACTCCATTTTATCTTGTTTATGGGAAGGAAGCCTTATTGCCTATTGAGGTGGAGATACCAGCTGCTAAAATGTTGGAAAAGCTTTTGGAAGAACCTAAAGATGCCCTTAAAGAGCGGCTGTTATATTTACAAGAAGCACAGCTGAACAGGGATAATGCTTTGAAGCATTATGAAGATATGCAGGCAAGAACGTTGGAGAAGTTCAACAAGAAGATTAAAAGCAAAGGAATTATGAAGGATGATTTGGTATTACGTTATAATAGCAGGCTGGATAATTCCTTTCATAAGAAGTTCCAAATTAAGTGGGAAGGACCTTTTTTGGTGATGCAAGGATTTACAAATGGTACCTATCAATTGGCAGATTTAGATGGGACTTTACATGCTTCCAGGGTAAATGGCTACAGACTGAAGAAGTATTATACACGTTTAATGGTGATTGTGCAGGATGCAGTGTCTGAAGATGTGATTTCAGATGAAGGGTAGTTTTTGGATATGGATTTAAGTCTTGAAATGCTTTTTACTACTGATCATGAATGATTCAGCAGGCTGGGGGTTGGGCAAAGTATGTCAGGCGTTTTTCTGTAAAGATGTTTTGAGTCCGTGTACATATGGGATGCATGGTGTGCAATAAAACTTTGCCCTGAATGCCCTGGCAAATGTACAGACTGAATGGCTTTGGAGTGAGTTAGTCCATGCATTTTTCTTTGGAGCAGCTGCTGGAGACTTGAAGTTTTTATTGTATGATCTTTTTGTTGGTCAAGAAGGTGTCTTGGATGTGTGTAAATAAGAGGTGGATGAGCATGAGGATGTCAATGATTGGGGCTTTGATGAGCTCATGGTGGAAATAGATGTACATATGTTGGTTATGTGGAGAGAGTCCAATTTAGACTGTAAATATTGAAATTTACAAGGGACGCCAGCAAAAAATAAATTGCTTTTGTGCTTGAGTTTGGAGGGTCTTTCAGGTTTGGAATGGCCGTGTCTTGGTAATAATGATGTTGATGATTTAAAGCCAGGGGCAGCCCTTGTATTGGAAAGTATGGGCGCGGCGTGATGATCCGAAAGTGAAGGAAGGAGAGGCTCTTATTGTATTGTGTGGCCATCATTTTGAAGCTCAAAAAAATAAATAAAAATGTAATACACATGGCCAACAATCAAATGACCACGTGGAAGGCCTTATTGGCTGCCAAGTCAACGTCTAGAAGCTGGCGAAGGCGTGAAGCGAGGAGAGATGGCCGCCTTGTAGGTGAGGGCTGCCTGGAAAAAGAGGACCGCTTGCTGCAGAGACCGGGAGCCAGAGAAGGTGGTCGCCTAGAGAAAAACCACCGGGTGCAATGAAGAGGTCGCCGAGTAGAAGGAGTGGAATCGCCTTCTGGGGTGTTGTTACTGCAGAGAGAGGGTTGCCTTGACAGTGGTTTGGTAGAGGCTGGGCTCGCGGGTGAGGCTGACGAGCAGGTGATAGGCGCCGTGCGTCAAGGTGCAAGGCAGGCGTGGAGGCGCAAAGGATAGCGTCGTGTGGTGACTGGAGCCCTGGGTTTAGCAGGCTGGCGGGTGATGCGCAGCTGCTGACAGAGACAGGTCGAGGGAAGGTGCTGCAGTGGGTAACGCAGAAGGCGCCAAAGGGTGAGCAAGAGAGTTGAAGGTTGCCGCCTGGCGGGTATTGTTGCTGAAGCTGGTACTGGTCGAGGCTGACGGAGGAGAGTCGGCTTTTGCTGATTGACGAAGGCAAAGGGAGAGTGCCCCTTGTAAGGTGGTGTGGTTGCGGTGGCTTAGGCGACAAGGTGAAGCTGGCGAGGAGCTGTCACTAGGAGACGTCAACGAGGAGAGCGCTGAAGAGTTGCACACCAAGCTGTGGAGAACGCTGTGGTGGACATCTTCGGGACAGAGGAACAGTAGAGAGAGGCTCGTGGAGAGCATGAGGGGAGCCAGGAGCGAAAGTGTTGACGCCGGCTGTGGAGAAAGTTTTTCTTTGGAAACTTGTGCAAATAAAGATCTTGGCCTGCCATCTGATTAAGGATATGTGTGTTGGGATTTGTCTCTGAGGAGGGCCTTGTAACCAGTGTTATGCAAGAAGTTTAAGTAACTTTTCTTTCCACTGTACAAGCTCTGGGTGTGTGCATATGGTGTTAAGAGAGCGGGGAAATGGTTCTTAGTGTGAGTGTTGTGAGCAATGGGTATGTGGGTAACGAAATAAAGAATAGCCTGTCATGGTGAGTTGAGTGAGTTGAGAAAGAAAGGGAATCTAAAAGTTTTGAATTGAAGGTGCTGGTGTATGTTCTGGCTTGAATCCGTGTGGTGTCTTGAGAGATTTCTGTTTCCAGCATTGTGCTGGTGGTGCCCCTTGTGTTTATTGTATCTTCCAAGGCTGCTGGGTAGGTAGCTATAGAGGCATTTCTTCTTTTCCCAGCCTCCCGACACTGGCTGGACACAGGAGGGATTTACGATGGGAGCTCCTCAGCAGCCTCACCATATGGTTCACCTGGAGAGCCCGTTGTTTCAGAGCCTTTGAGGGGAGACTGGAGCCACCAGCAGAGACTGTTCGGGCTATCTGGCAGGAGTTGATTCACACCCTGCGAGGCCAGTATGACCGCATCCGGGGCGACTCGGATCGAGTGATCTTGCGACGCCAGGCCTTCCACACCACTTGGCGCAGCGGCCCTTTCTATACTCTTCATGCGGGTACCCCCCGCTAGCACTACAGGCCACCTGTTTGGATTTCCCCCCCTCGTATTGTATGATATAGCCTCTGAGTTATTTGTACTTCTTTGCACCTAGGGAGAGTCTCCCTAGCTGCCTTGATTGGATCTCTGCTCTGTCTTCTTATGAGCAGGAGAGGGTTTGTAGCCCATTGGGCTTTTTTCTTTTTATAACTAATGAAAGGATCTTTTTATGGAGAAAAAAAAAGACTTAGACAATATGAAGACAGTTTCCGGATTCAACAGAGTTCGGGACTCAATATAAGTTGGCCCTCAGCTCCAACCCAGGCCATTACAGTATTACAAAGTTCGGGACTCAAGAACCGCCTTTGTGTACTCAAAGACAAGCGTCAAGTCCTTTTCCATGATGCCCATGATTCTCTGGTTAGGGGTCATAGGGGTATCAACAGTACCTTGGAGAAGTTAGAGAGGTCATTCTATTGGCCTAAGATGCACTAGGATATCTACAATGTCCAATCATGCCAAATATGACAAAAAGTGAAAGCATCTCATACCAAACAGTCAGGGTTGCTACAGCCTTTGCCTATTCCTGAGGGACCCTTTCATGACATCAGTATGGACTTCGTAGGCCCTCTTCCCGCCTCAACTGGATCTAGAAACACAATATATGACCTTTGTTGATAGATTCAGTAAGTTTTGCATGCTCATTTCATGCAAGCAGATAGCAACAGTCAAGGACATAGCTTGCTTGTTCATTCGGTTTTGGTACCCCATTGGTGGTTTGCCATGGACTTCACATCAGATACAGATCCAAAAATTACGTCCCCCTTTTGGAGAGCATTGTTTGATAATTTTGGGACTAAGTTGCAGCTGTCCAGCGCATTCCATCCTCAAACAGATGGCCAAACAAAAATTTACAATCAATTGGTCTTTGACGTTCTCAAATCATACTGCCATGATCAGCAGTCAAAATGGGAACAATATCTTCCTTTGGTGTAGGCAATCCTAAATGATACTCACTCATCGAGTATTGGCTGGACGCCATATGAGGCAGCATTTGGACGCCGTTTCTCATCTCTTTTGACGAGACGGGTGTCACCATCTCTTGAGGCCAATAAGACCAGCGAGACATTCTTAGAAATCATGGAGTCAGTTACGGAGCGCCTTGCTAAGGCTCACGAAGCATATACCCGGCAAGCAAACAAATCCAAGCGAGATGTCAACTTTAAGGAAGGGGATTGGGTATATCTCCGCATCATGACAACCGCTAAAGCAAGTGGGCAAGCGTTGTCCTAAATTCCTAAGTTTTGGCCCATTTCCAGTCATTCAGAAGTTAAGTGATGTCTCTTTAAAGTTAAAGTTGCCGGAAAGTTGGACTATGCACAATGTCTTTCATGTTTCTTGGTTGAAGACATATGTAGGTCCAACATAGCAAGATATCTCAGAATAGCAACAACCAGATATGATTGACAAAGCTGAAGTTATAGCACCATATTCTCACCACATAAAGGTATAAAGAAGGCCCTTTTGCGCGTTATCACGATCAACCTCGGTGCATGTAACATTCCAGGTGGGTATCAAATTGCAACTTCAGAAGGATCTACTCGAGGAAAAGAAACGCAGGCCAAATTTGGAAGCCCCGCCTAATGCCCATGGGACCAACTAGACCTCCTTCATGTCCCTGTTGATTTTAATGGCATAATGTAGTCTGTACCAGGCAACTTCATTGATACTTTTAAGGGCTTCAACACTACCTTCTACAAGGAGACTCATATGAGGCAAAAAGAGGTTTTCTCCTTTATCAATTAACACTTGAGTCTGCATACAGAAATAACATATGTTCGTATGGAGGGGTCAAGGAACCAGAAGTGCCCATGCTATGTGGGCCACCTTCTGGGAAGATGTTATTAGTAAAAGAAGCGATGCATTTTCCAAATACATGTGGGTTCAATTGCATAGGCAGCCACGAGATGTCTTCATAGCACTGTAGCAGTGTGCTCCATCCCACCCCCCCAAACCACAAAGACGAATCCACCTACTCAAACACAACCCCCGGTGGGCTTAGCCTCAAAACGGGTGGTATGATGAAGTCATGCGGCTTCATTTCCTGCAGGAAAAGGAGACTACACAGATCTCTGTACGTGAAATGCAAAGAGATTTCTGTGCATACACCTCATATGCATGCATAGTGGACCGTAAAAACGGACCAAAACGTTTTGGAAACGTTTCGTTTATTGAAACGTGTTTTTAATCACATTTTTTCCCCCAAAAAATCTGTCTTATCGCTGTGCCGACTTTCCGTTTTGTGGCACACGTTTCAAGGAGCTCCTTTTGTTTTTGTGTGCATCTGTCCTGACTCCCACTGTTGTGAACGGTGTACCCTGTACTTGGCGACTGTGAAGCTGTCGGGCCACGACTCATAGGTGAAAGTGCCCACTGCCAAGGTAAGCCTAGGTATTTTTATCTTCTTTTTGCATATGCTTCTATACTATATAGGCTGCTCTAGCCTGTTGCCTTCCGCCCTTTTTTTTGTTGGCATATGTTTTCTCATGAGTCATGTTTTTCAAGTATTCTGCTTGTTGAAATAGGCTAAGGCATAAACACTTATTTCTTGTACTGTTGTACATTCTATATATATATATATATATATATATCATTTTTGTTTGAAGCTTTTTTTGTCATTTCAAAAAATATGAAACTTCTGAAACGTTGAAACCCATTTCAAATCAGGTGTTTTTGAAACTCCTAGTAACTATGGATGCATGGCTCTTTTTTGAGAAACGGAAGACACCAACACACATCCCCTATAGTGACTACCAAATTAAGTGTATAGTAGGACCCATAGCTAGGGCTAGTTTAATTTTATCACCTTGTTTCATGACTATTTTTTGTGAGGTGGCATGGAGGAGTGAGGTGGGGCTTGAGCCCCGACTCAGGCACATGCAGCCATCTCCCTCAGCCTAGGTTTTTAAATGGCTATTTTATATTGTGTGTGTATATATATTTCTAATGCTAGTTTTTGGATGACATTGTATTGCGACTTGTATATATTTTGCAAGTACTCTATGAGCCTCCTCATATGGGGGACCTACACACACCACCTATATGACATTATCCCACATCCCCTGCCCTGCCTCCGCCAGCCTTTTAACCACTGCCAATGTCACCAAAGCACCATTGAAGCTACACAATGGTAGGGCCAAGGAGCACAAGGACTTCCGCAAGGAGCACTTCGCACATGGATCCACCACCTTGGCCCCTATCCTTGCACAAATCTTTTGGTGAAGGCCTTCCCACCACGAGGACCACAAACATCATTGTCCTTATTCATAAGGTAGGAGACCCTACAGATCCCAATAACTAATGGATTATCATGATTGGCCATACCTTGACCAAGATGTATTGGACGCATGGATCGGCATTCTAGTAAACAGGCAGAGGTAGAGGGCACCAGGACAGGCAGGCTTTAGGAGGTGCTATTTGACATTGGATCATATCCTTACCCTCAGGGCCATCACTGTGGAGGCTAGGGCACACCAGCGGCGGGTTTATTGTTGCTTTGTGGATTTCCACAAGGCTTTTGACTCGGTCCCTAGGTTACAACTTCTGGGGCGCTTACAGGAGTTCCACTTTCCACCTGAGATGATCTTGGGAGTGATAGCATCAGGGTTCGTGCACCTGGGGCCCTTCCAAAGATCAGTAGCACTATTAGGGTCAAACGGGGCTGCCCACTCTCTCGAGATGCATTGATCGATTGGGTGGCACGGGCTCATGGCTAGCACAGATGATGATACCCATTCTCTTCCATGCAGATGACATAGCTCTCATTTCTGACTCAGCCAAGGGATTGTAGTGACATCTGAATGCATTGCAGGCTTTTTGTGATGAGAGGGACCTCGCAATAAATCCTGCGAGACAAAGATTATGCTTTTTAACACCTCCTATCCTGTTGCAGCCAGAGACATTCTTTTACATACAGAAGAGATGAGGTGGTTGAGTTGGTCAAATCATATGTAGATCTGGGTATCACTTTCACTGGACCACTTTTTACCATGTGCCCGGCTGCCCAGGCACGATTGACACGGGGATATGCCACACTTGCTCGTTTGGAGAGAATGTTTTCAGGCCCGCTTCCAGGGACCTTGTACCAAATGCTAATTATTTGATACTTTGGTCCAGCTGGTTATGATGTATGGGGGGGTCTTTCTGGGCACAGACCTGCGAGAGGAGGTCTGGCAGAGAGCTGAGAGGCTACAGGTTGTGATGCTCTGATGCATGATCAGGAGTAAGCCATCATAGTATTGGCCAAGTTCAGATCAGCTCCTCTTGCCAATAGATGCCATACATCACATCTACACACTACATAGAGATCCCCTCCCACGATTGGCCTTGGAGTCCTCTAAATAGCTGGCATAGGAGGGTCGTAGCAGTTGTTGATATGCACGCTCATGAGTTGGTTTGAGCCACCTGGCTTTGGGATGGACTGCCTCCCCCCTTTGAGTACAGCTTGGACTCCCCCTTTCACGGCATGAGATCAACCGCATCATCCGTCTAGATCTGACTAGACTTCAGACAGACGACACATGGATATCCCCGGTCGAGTTTTCCCCGAAGCTTCAGTCCTACAGGGGATGGTTTCATTGAGAGAGAGACACCATCCCTAGTGACCCATTGTACGCACTGGCACGTTGTATCATCCAGCTACTAGTACTCACCCCTCATTGACAGATGTTTTCAGCATAGATAGCTAGTCTCGTTTTCCAGTTTTTCCAGATGCATTTCTCATGGAGATATTGTACTACTTTGTTGGTCTTATTAACCCTTTGGATCTTTTTAAGATTTTATGCGTCCGGACACATGAGGTTCTTCTGCTGCCTATCCTTTGCAGCTATTCCATTATTTTTTCATGTTCTCTTGACATCCAGTTTACTTATGGATCACATGTAACATTTTTTTAGTCTCATAGACCCTTCAGTTCTTTTGTAGATGTTAATAACCTCTCTCTCTCTCTCTCTCTCTCTCTCTCTCTCTCTCGAACAGCAAGTCACCATCCTGCGCAGGTCTGTAGAGGCAAGCCATAGAGAGAGGTTCTCATGGGTGTTACCTGTCACCATTTGGCCACCCGAATGGTTCACTCTTGCTTCCACACTATGTACATATTGGATGGTGTCCATGGCTTATGGAATGTGCCTATGCATGTGATTGACACGTGTCATGCTCTATAGTTGGATATGATATTCCGCTGGGACTTGACGTTATCATGCCCGGAATATCTGGAGAACTTGGCTTTCCGCTGGGACTTGTGCCTTTGTGTACATGCCCGGAAACGCCTGGAGGATTGGCTTTCCACTGGGTCTGGTATTGCATATACTTGCCTGGAAACGCCTGGTCTTACATGGTTTCATGAACGGAAATTACTCATGCCAATGCTGCATTGCATAGCATCTTTCTGTGCTTGCCTGCAAATGAAATTGCATGCTGTTTTCATGCCTGCATGACCTATGTGTAGTTCCGGGTAAGGGGACGCCCGCCCATGAACCGTGCGTATGAAACTGTCTGCTGACATGGTTGTGTGGCATGTGAACAGGTGGTAAGTATTACCCAATCTAGGCTCAAATAGCCTTTAGGACGTAGCCAATATTTATAAGTGAGTGCGTTCCCACTTCATTAAAGTTTGGGCGCCCTAAAGTCACTTATAAATTATGACCGCTTCCAAGTTCACACTCACTGAAGTCCCGAGGCGGACAAGACTCAATGTCCAGGACCTGATCCTCCCTTTTTACTCATAAATGGGCATCTCCCCATGTCCCCTCACCTGATTGGACCCCAATTCACTTACTTATTAAGAGAAAATTCGTGTTTTCTCTTCGTGAGGATTTTTGGAGGCTGAAAACTCTGTATTTCCACCATTTCTCTCCATTTCCAAGCTCTCCATAGCCATACCCAACTTGCTAGGGTGTTTTCCAAGCTTCCAAGAGTGTTTCCAAGTGCTAATCACTCTCCTACTCACTCCCAATGACTGAAATTCAGCAAAACAACTCTCATTTTTGCTGTAATTTTTGGTCTTGTTGCTGAAAACCCTAATTTCAGCCTTCCTTTCTCAAGTTGAACCATAGGGGAAGCTTCCTAGGGTTCCCTTCATCCTCTTGAAGACTTTTGTCGCGAAGGATTGCGGCAAATCGAAGATATCAACACTTCTAAAGCTTCCAACGCGAAGGCTTCCGCTTGCAACAACTTCTATGAAGACTGGTAAGCTAATTGGACAATGTGTTGTCATTACCTTTTCAGTAGAAGGGCAGGACTCCTTGTTTAGCCGCCCTGTGTAGTATTTCTCTTGTCCTATGTGCTCTTGAAGATGTTGCTACCTTGCTTAGTAGAACATAGAGCCAATGGTAGAGAATATGGGCACTGAAGTCGGGCCGAGCATCAAGGCAGCTCCTTGTTGATCTACATCGACATACCATTGTTTTCTAAATGCTGAATTTCATATACATTGGCATGGAGGATTTGGCAATGGATGCCTGTGAAGCTATGTATTGAATTTCTCCAATAGTAATACAATTTACTCAAGGGAGGGGTCGGCCGTTCCGGCTCATTGTGTCTCTTGTCAATTCAGCAATTTACTTCTTGTATTTGAGCAAGTGTCCTTCAAATCTTAGTGTATTTAAGTGTATTGATTAGCATTGTGTTCAACCAAGTTACATTGGTATTAGAGCATACGGTTCTCTTTCACTTCTATCGTGAGAGACGATCACCGTGAACACTAGCTATCTCTACACTTGGAACATTATGACAGCCATACAATGAATGTTGGAGATGCTAATACAAGAGGCAGGGACAATGAAATGCATGCCTCCAATGCTTTACAGGATGAGCAAACTCATGTGGTGCACAATAGGGAACATGAATATGTGGGACAACCGTCCCGTGGCAAAGAAAAGATGCAAGAAGAAGAGTTCATAGTCTTGAGGGCTGAACTTACTCGTATGCAGGCTCTTCTCCATGCACAACAAGAAGAATTGAATCTCTATTGCTGCGAGGATCCATTGGTACATGATCGTTTGAAGGCCAAGAAAGCTGAATCTTATATGGATCATGCAATGGCAATGATTGCTCAAGAGTTGCACATGCAACCGAGGGATGCAGCACGTGCATACTTGGCTCGTACCGAGGATGCCTATGCAGAAAAGGCAACCATCCCACATGTCTTGGAATCCCCACAAGTGCCCGAACAAGAACTTATGTCTAAGAGGATAAATCTCCATGCTATGGGAGAGGAACAATCAGTGACTTCACGCCATGCAGGAATACCTTATGTAGCCCGTGAAGGATACAATGTTTATGGCAGTGGTCAAAATGTATGTCAAATGCCATTGCCGGCTGAAAATGTACATGCACAACACATGCAACATGGGCTGCAATTTTCTGTTGGTGCAGGTATTCTGCGTATCTCTCATGCCACTCATGCCTTCGAGTGTGCTCGTGAGGGAGAAGCTATGGCTGAAAATGTATCAATGCATGTTGAGGGGCCAGCCATGCCTCATGCTTATAGGGCACATGTATCTATGCCTTATGCATCACCTTTTGGTCCTAGAATGATGCCAGTCATCACAGGGGCTGTCCCAATGGACAAACATGGGGGAAAACATGTTGACATGCACACACATGCATCAAAGTCTCGTGACTTCAAAGCCGGAGACAAATCTGTGAAGTTTGACACATATCATGGGGAATATGATGCATCAAAGGCACTTACTTTTATTGCCCAGTTTGATATTGCTTTCAATGATGAGGATTTCACTCAGAAATCCATGATCCGGCATGTAAGCATGTTCATGAAAGGCACTGCTGCCCATTGGTGGCTCATGGAGAAGCTCTCACCGAATCCTGTTAGATCATGGAAAGAGTTCAAGGAGAGGTTCTATGCTCAATTCTTGCCTCCCAATGCATCCTCTTGAAGACTTTTGTCGCGAAAGATTGCGGCAAATCGAAGATATCAACACTTCTAAAGCTTCCAACGCGAAGGCTTCCGCTTGCAACAACTTCTATGAAGACTGGTAAGCTAATTGGACAATGTGTTGTCATTACCTTTTCAGTAGAAGGGTAGGACTCCTTGTTTAGCCGCCCTGTGTAGTATTTCTCTTGTACCTTGCTTGGTAGAACATAGAGCCAATGGTAGAGAATATGGGCACTGAAGTCGGGCCAGGCATCAAGGCAGCTCCTTGGTGATCTACACCGACATACCATTGTTTTCTAAATGCTGAATTTCATATGCATTGGCATGGAGGATTTGGCAATGGATACCCGTGAAGCTATGTATTGAATTTCTCCAATAGTAATACAATTTACTCAAGGGAGGGGTCAGCCGTTCCGGCTCATTGTGTGTCTCTTGTCAATTCAGCAATTTACTTCTTGTATTTGAGCAAGAGTCCTTCAAATCTTAGTGTATTTAAGTGTATTGATTAGCATTGTGTTCAACCAAGTCACATTACCACTCACAGACAGTCACGGATTACCTTCCGGCGCCTAGTGTGACGGAAGAAGAGGACTTATCTTGCTCAGTTAGAGAGGGATTTGTGTCAGTTATTTATGAGTCAAGACTCAGGCGAGGCGTGGAGACTATTCCATGAGCATTCATCATCACCAACCATTGCCTCCACATAGATTTGGGGTGAGTATGCAGCATCCTTGTACACAGCACCAGGACAGCCACCCCTGCCAGACCCATCGGAGCCATGCCCAGAGACATGTGCTTTCTTTACTGCTGAGATGGTAAGGAAAGCTATTGACGGGATGAGGACTGGGAGAGCATATGATCATGATGGTTTGGTAGCAGAGCACTTTATTCATGCCAGAGATATGCTTGCAGAGCTTATTGCTATGATGTTTAACTGAGCCATGTGTGAGGGTTTTCCTGAGACTTCAAGTCAGGAAATTGTGGCTATCTTCAAGTCAGGGGATCCCATGCTTCCTGGGAATTATCGTACCATCATGATTGGTCACACATTGGCTAGATTATATGCATCTATTCTTGAGTAGGGGTTGAGTAGATGGGCAGAGAGAGAGGGCATACGTGCATCAGGGCAGGCAGGGTTCAAGAGAGGTTTCTCCACTCTCGACCATATCTTGACACTCAGCGCTATTATTGAGGAGGGCAGATCCTATGGCAGGAGGATTTATTGTTGGTTTGTGGATTTCCGCAAAGCTTTTGACACAGTACTGAGAGCCAGACTGATGCGCAGACTACAGAAGATGGGAGTGCCCACAGAGCTGATTTGGGGAATCATGGCTTTATACAGGACAGTTGTGGGGCAGGTACGTACTACTTAGGGTATATCTGAGATGGTTCACTCCACTATTGGGGTGAAACAGGGCTGCCCCCTTTCTCCCACCTTATTTGGGATGTATATGGATGAGGTTTCAAACTATGTAGAGCGGGAGGGTGACAAAGGAGCACAGCTAGCAGGGCCATGGATTCCGCTATTATTGTATGCTAATGATATTGTGTTGATCTCAGATTCTCCAGAGGGGATGCAGCGTCATTTGGATGCATTGCACACGTTTGCACAGGATAGTGGATTGTCTGTTAACCTTGGTAAAACCAAGGTGATGGTGTTTAACACCACAGCACAGTGGGTTAGGAGGTCAGCACCCACCTTTACATATGGTCAGGAGACAGTGGAGTATATGGATGCATATACTTACCTTGGTGTGGTTTTTAGTGGCCCACTATTTTCCTTGGGGAGGGCAGTGGAGACCGGATTGACCAGAGCTTATGCAACATTGGGGAGACTAGAGAGGATGTGTTCGCAGGTCCAGTTTCAGGAACCTCGAACAAAGCTCTGGCTCTTTGACACTTTGGTCACTTCAACCATGCTGTATGGAGTGGAGATATGGGGACCCTTGGTGGATCACCACAGCCGAGCTGGTAGCACTGATGGATGGAGATGTATGGAGAGGCCCTTGGTTTCTATGATTTCCCGGATGATTAGGGCCAAGGCCTCTGTACCACATGATATTATCCGTGCAGAGATGGCTGCCCCCCCATTGGTAGTAGCGGCACTCACTCGATCAGTCTCCTTTATACATAGCACTTGGGCTCTCCCTAGAGACAGATATGCTCGCTTAGCCCTGGAGTCTTCACGACAGTTGGCATCACAGGGAGATGGATCATGTTGGTATTCACAGATGACAGCTTGGTTCCAACTGCATGGCTTTAGTATGGACAGGCTACCTCCATTTAAGTACCCCCTCGATGCACCCTCCCTCTCTCTCACACGGGCAGAGATTACCAGACTTATCAGGCACTCAGCTGGACACTAGGAGGACATGGATACAGCCGACACACGAGCTTGGTATGAAGATGGCTTTCTATAGAGATCATCTTCTCCAGCTCACGGAGGATGGGTTTGTGATTAGACCCAGCTACACGGATACTCATCTTTCTCATGGGGTACAGTGTGCTATTGGTCAGATGCGCACATCCTCACACCAACTAGAGATTGAGACTGGCAGATTCAAAGGAGTACCACCTGAGGCTAGGATTTGTCAGTTGTGCCAGATGGAGCCAGAGACAGAGTTACATTACATATGTCACTGTCCAGTATATTATGAGATACAAGGTCGTTTTCACTCCCTATTCAGAGAGGGTTTCGGACCACTTTTCAGAGTCATGAGATACCAGATCAGAGATGCCTCGGATTATACTTGCTGGAGCTGCGATTGAATTCTCTCTCACGCTCTTGTCAAGGGTGCGGCAGGAGACACAAAAGCACACAGGCGACTGGCTGATCCTCTCCTTGGGCACACAGTGGAGCTGCAGCATACGTGGGTGGTTTTTCTTTGAAAAAGCTGGTCGGCTGGGTACACAGGACAGAAACGATCTTCTCTCTCTCTTTGGTGACAGGTCTGGACTGCACGTGGTAAGACTTTTTGGTGTGAGAAGGCTAGCGGGCTTGACCAGTGCGCCTGCTCTATGCGCACCCACCTCCATGCCTCTCTGCTGTACTCTGTGCGCAGCCAGTTCTCAGTTGTGCGCTCTCTTTTCCCACCCACCCCTGCTCAGGCCCCCAAGGCAGCAACTAGTAGGGGAAAACATGTCTCAACCCCTGGAGGGGGAATAGGATGGTGAGACAACCTTTCACACCCCCACGAAGGCACCAAATGCCTACAGGAGAAGACTGAGGGAAGGAATCATGTCCCCTGGCTCACAAAGGATTACGAAGATGGCCCGACGAGATGAGGCCCTTTATGAGGAGCTACAACTTCACATAAAGACAGAGATGAACACCATGTGACAGGACCTTGAAAAGGAATGGACCAAGCAGATGCATGCCCAAAGGAAAGTGATATACGAAACGCTGAAGGAGATATATGTCCATTGAAGGGAGAAATGCAAGCCCAAGTACGGGTTGAGATGGAATTAGCCCAAGCCTTGATGCACACGGAAATTAAAATAGAGATGCAGAAATGGAAGGATGACATGCTCCGAGAGATTGGCACAACAGTTGCATCGTATGAAGGCACTTTGAAGACATGTATGGCTGACCGCGAAAAAGACATCACATAAATGCAAAACACTTTGGAATCATGTAAGGCAAAAGTGGCTGCAGGTGAGAAGGAAATGCATTCATGGGCTGAAATTGCCAGTGCCACAAAGAAACAAATTGAGGAAGTCCCATGGATTGAACTAGTAAAAAAACAGAAGGATACACCAGCCAATAAAGTAGAGGTGATGAATGCTACATTGGAAGAGGAAGCCAAGAGACGGGCACGTGCCTTACATTGGAAGAGGAAGCCAAGAGACGGGCACGTGCCTTACATGTACGTGTAGTTGGGTGGGAAGATAAGGGAAATCCCCAAGAGGATGCAAAAGCTCTTGCAACAAAAATTGGAGCCACTAATGTACCCATTACCGAACATGGCGAGTAGGCAGAGATGAAACCAGGGTGAAGATATTGATCATCAGGTTTGGTGACTTGGAGAAGAAGAAGACCTTCCTCTCCAAAAGGATGGCCCTTAAGGGGGAAAAGATTTATTTGGATGAGGACCTTACACCGGCACAGATAGCACACCGGAAGGAACACATGCCGCGTGTGCTTAAGGCAAGGAAAGAGGGGAAATGGGCGGTATACAGAGATGGCCGAGTCATCATTACGGAGAGGAGGTCCTTTTGACGGTGCGCGGCCAATGAGACCTTGCGATTCACGGTGTGGAATTGCAACGGAGCCCTTCGAACAGATGAAGGATACTTTGACGATACTTTTAGACACAGTGGTATTGCTATGTATACAGAGACCCATCAGTGCACAAACAAGAGGCTTCATGACGTCCAGGGTTATACATGGAAATCAGTTTTCCGCCCTCAGCCACGCACAGTGGGAGGTACCAGAGGATCTAGAGGAGTGGCAATACTTTACAGGGAAGAGCTTCGTGACAAAATACATGTGGTACATAGAGATGCAGATGCGAGGTACATGTGGGTCCGAATATGCAGAGAGGGGCTCGGCGAGCTATATGTGGCGGTATGCTACTTTCCCCCAGCCCACTCCAGGTTTGCACCATTAGCAGAGTCGCCCTATATACCACTATATGATGATATCATGAGGTTAGCCAGCATGGGAGACATATTACTATTGGGAGACTTTAATGCACGTACAGGCACAGAGCAGATAGAGTTGTATGATACTCAAGAGGCTATGTACCGGGAGATCACGGCAGAGGATGTAGGGTTGCAGAGATCAGCACAGGATGAGGGGGAGATTACAGATTATGACAGTCATTTTCTCACACTCGGGAGTGCACATGGGTTGGTCATATACAATGGCTTATCGAGATGGCAAGGATCAAATGCTCTCACACACTAGAACTCTAGAGGGGGAGCGAGCACAATGGTCTACTTGATGGGATCTCCTTCATTGATACCTGATGTGCGGGGTTTCACGATTTCTAGTAGGCCCACTGGCATAGCAGCCGATCATGCATACCTAAGTTTCACACTAGTAGGTAGATCCCCGAGAGATGGGCCAGCCACTCATCTACCTAGGTACCCGAGATATCAGTTTACACGTGAGACAGTTGGGGTTTATCCCATGGTACCCGGCAACTACAGGACGATCATGATTGGTGATTACTTGGCCAAATTATATGGCTCTATATTGGAGTCGGAGCTGAGCCGATGGCAGAGGCATGGTCATCGAGCACATGGACAGGCTGGCTTCAGGAGAGGATTTACTACCTTGGATCACATACTGACACTTTGAGCACTTATTGAAGAGGGCAGGGCACAAAACAGAATGATATACTACTGCTTTGTGGACTTCCGCAAAGCCTTCGATACCGTACCACGTGCCAGGCTTATGCACAGATTGCATAACATTAAGGTACCCGAGGATATGCAGTGGGGGATATATGCTTTGTATGAGTCTATGACAGGCAGAGTCCGAGCTCCAGGCGGACTATCTGATAGGGTGACCAGCACCATAGGGATGAAGCAGGGATGCCCGCAATCACCCACCCTCTTTGGACTGTACATTGATGCGGTCTCTGATTATGTAGATAGATTGGGAGGCCCAAGGGCATGCCTGGCAGGGCTGTTGATACCCATCTTGTTATATGCTGATGATATTGTTCTAATCTTAGACTCTCCGGAGGGATTACAGAGACACCTAGATGCATTACAGGCTTTCTCTGCGGATAGACATCTGACAGTGAACCTTGGGAAAACCAAGGTTATGGTGTTTAACACCACACAGGCATGGGTGACTAGATCAAAGCCTCAGTTCACTTTCCGAGGGGAGCCGGTAGAGAACGTCAGGTCATATGTCTAATTGGGAGTTACTTTCACAAGACCGCCTTTCTCCCTGAAGGAGGCAGCAGCAGCTAGATTAGCTTGAGGGCATGCCTTGGGGGCACTTCAGAGGCAGTGTGCACATATACAGCATTAGGAGCCACGCACCAAATTGTGGCTATTTGATACGCTTGTCACACCGACCCTCCTGTACAAACCTCCAATTTGGGGGCCTAGTATACATCACAGATCTCAGAGAGGGACAGAAACCTTGGGAAAACCAAGGTTATGGTGTTTAACACCACACAGGCATGGGTGACTAGATCAAAGCCTCAGTTCACTTTCCGAGGGGAGCCGGTAGAGAACGTCAGGTCATATGTCTACTTGGGAGTTACTTTCACAAGACCGCCTTTCTCCCTGAAGGAGGCAGCAGCAGAGCTAGATTAGCTCGAGGGCATGCAGCCTTGGGGGCACTTCAGAGGCAGTGTGCACACATACAGTTTTAGGAGCCACGCACCAAATTGTGGCTATTTGATACGCTTGTCACACCGACCCTCCTGTACAGAGCTCCTATTTGGGGGCCCAATATACATCACAGATCTCAGAGAGGGACAGACGAGGGATGGAGGCAAATGGAGAGACCATTGATTATGATGATTGCCCGCATGATTCGGAGCAAACCATCAGTACCACATGAGATTGTTCGGGCTGAGTTGGGTGCCCCACCAGTAGTGACCGAGGCCCTATTCTAGGAAGTTACCTTTTTACAGCGGCTATGGGAGCTCCCTCATCAGAGGTACTCCCAATTGGCATTGACCTCATCCATACAGTTGGCAAAGGATGGAGATACTCATTGTTGGTACGCTCAAATGAGATCATGGTTTGACCTACATGGTTTGCGGATAGAGGCACTACCACCCTTCCAATACAGTCTGGATTGTCTATTTTTTGATCTCACCAGCTCAGAGCAAAACTGCGTGATCAGGATGGATATCATCAGAGTGGACACAGAGAGGACATGGACTAGCCCCCTTGAGCCCTTGGGCACGAAAATGGCTCATTACAAGAGCCATTTTCTACACCTCTCACCGGATGATTTTATCACCCGCCCGGCGTACATGGATGTACACCTATCACATGGGATACATTGTGCCATTGGACAGATCTGGACCTCATCACACCAGCTGCGATTGAGACAGGGCGATATGTGCATCAGATCTTGGATGACCGCATTTGTCAGCTATGCTACCAGGAGGCAGAGACAGAGGAACACTACATTTGCCGATGTACGGTCTATTTTGAGATCCGAGGGAGATATCACTGCCTCTTCGAGAGGGTTTTGGGCCCTTACGCAGAGTCATGGAGTTTGAGGATCAAAGATGCCTGGGATTGTTTCTACTTGAGCTCAGGAGACACAGAGAGAGACCCTCTTGCAGACAAGAGGCCGAGCCATGATGTACCTAGACACAGGACCCTGACAGATTTCTTCGGCACCAGCACCACCAACCCAGCCCACACACCTCCTGATACCTCCTGCATTGGGCCATCAGGGCACCGACCACGCTCCCAGGGAGTCACCACTAATAGAGCAGTCATCTTATGTCGTGCTCGTCGGCCACGCCCACCAAGATCCCGACCACGGCATCCTCACCATCGCCAGATCAGAGCCATTATTGCTCGGCATTGGAGGCGCCTACCTCGCTTCTACGGCCTCTCCATTCTAGACAGCCCCATGGCGGAGATACTTGATCTAAGGAGAGGGCAACACTTCAACTGATTGGCATACATGGATCTACCTGATATACATTTTTCAGTATTTTCCAGTATTTTCTACTCAGTATCATCTCAAAGTCTTACAGTTATGTTCTTATAACTGTAGGACAATCAGTTTATTGTACTTTTTAGTCTCATTTAGTTGTTCTCTTTGATGAGACACCAACTTCAGATGTACTCTCAGTTTAGTCTGAAACAAACACATGTCTACCAATGGAAGAACCTTTCCTTATGGAAAACCAATAATAAAAGACACACGAGTTAGCAATGTGGTATGCAAACCAGCACTAGCAATGTGCTGGAATTTTCAAGAAGCATGTCAATTACAAAAAAAATAATGTTGGAAATCACTTAACCTTGACTTCTTTATAATCATACTGAAAGAATACATGGTGATCAGCCTGCAACATCAAAAAACCATATTCCAAAAGGTTCAGTGAAGTCCACCCTACTCAGATGTCCTGATAAAGTTACTTTACAAAAGAATGCATGATTCAATACACCAAGTATAAAGAGCTACCTACCTTTGACAAAGTCTCAAAAAGCATGTCAAAAAAAAGGTCCATGCCAATATGTGCCGCCTCACCACTTTGCTTTTCACCAAATATACTACCAAAACCTCGTACAGCCAAGTCTCTTTCTGCCAACTTGAACCCTTGTCCAAGATCACAACACTCTTCAAGAGCAACTAGTCTCTCCTGGAAAAGAAAAGAACATAAACATGATAGAAAGTTGCCCTTCTGCATTAATTAAGGCCAACAAATTGTGAATCTTTTTATTTGCAGTGGGTTATATACTATATTATAATTGTAACATGCACCCTGCACTATTCAGATTTTTAAGATTCAATCTTAATTATGACCTTAGATTTGTAATCTCCCAAACATAAGTGTGAGAGCACATGGCTTGTGAATTTGTCAAATAAGGTATGATTTAGAAATCATAGGAGAGGTGGATAAATTAAAGGGCTTAGGCCAATGAGGTGATAGCTCAAGTGGTGAAGGTGTTTGTCTAGGACCAAGAAGTCCTGGGTTCAAAAACCCACTAGGTCCTTCAGCGGCATCGCCTACGGGTAGATCAAAAAGCGCCTACGGGTGGTGGAAAATAGTAACTACGCGAAGATCTTGGGCCTAAGGCCAGTCGTGGGGAGTTGGGGGGGGGGGATAAAGGGGTTAGATATAGGAGGTAAGAGGCCTTCTTTTAAACCTATAAAAATGTGATAGTTTTATAAAGAAATTAAGCAAGTTCATTTCATCAAATTTCTGTCTCTCGTGACTCTTCCACAGTGTAGCCGCTTAAGTATTATGTGGTCATATCAGCTTTGCAGCTAAGAGCGGGTGCTTCACGTACCTTCACAGCAAGGATCTTCACCCTACAGAGGCTAGGTCCTGCACCTCATTTGAGAGAGACTTTCTAGAGGCCGGATCCACATCGACCTAGGGCAATCGCACCCACAGGTATACAGCCACTACTCCACACTCCAGACCACTTTCGAAAGTCTCACGAGCCGAGGAGAGGGCCTCCTCGGTCTGCGGCCTCTTCAACTAACCATGTGAATAGCATGTAGAGCACATGTGCCTATTTGTTATGGTATTCAGAGGTACAAAAGAGTGCGGAGGAATCACACACATACAACGAACACACAAGTCCTAAACTACTGATCTGTATTATGTACAAGAAAGAAGTGTTACAAGTGTACCTTAAGTACAAAAGATGTTTGAGAATGAAGACACCAGTTCTCAGCCCACACACTCCCTAATATCTACTTGACAAGCCTATTCTCCAGAGAGATGCGCTATAGGCTCTGATCGTTGTGCGGAAAGAAGATGAAAATGACGATTTTCCTATGTGTGCTTATATAGGTCCCACCATTGCTGGTCGGCCTGTTTTATCATTGTCGACCTGCTACGACCTGCTGTAGAAAACAAGGTGCCCAGGCTATGGTGGCTCCATAGTTGTTTCTTGTACATGTACGAACAGGTTCGTACGGTACGGTTCGTACGGTGCGATACCGTACGATATCGTACGGTACGAGTTTTCTTTTTCCCAAAAAAATTTTTCCTTGGAAAAAAAAAATCCAAATGCTAAAAAAAATATAGAAACCCTGCCTTACGAAGATCCCAAATGCTCGCAATACTTCGCAACTTTCGTGTCCACTCAGTATTCCATATGGGGTTGTTGAGAGACCTAAAAAATCTGGCGAGGTAGACTGGTAGTGTACACTTGATTGGTAGGATGAGAGAATCTTGCTACATCACTTGGGGATCCCTGGTATAGGTAGGCTAGACAATTAGATTCTCAAGTTATGCACGAGGGAGAAGATTTGGACATGGCCATTTTGATCTAGAGAGGAGTCCCTAAACTTATCACCCTAGATGCACTCCTCGTATTTGTGCAAGGACGGTCTCTTAGTCATAAACGCTACACTGGGAGACCTTTGGTATTGCATTACCCATCCAGGTTCTTTTTTGGAGACAATCAGGAGATCCAACTGAGAGAGACACATATCCATGTTCTGGTTCCTCAAGCACTGTAGACTCCTCCCCTCCCAACCTTCCCTCACATTCAAGCTTGAAGCTCCATAGGTTGTAAGTGTAAAAAATAAAAACCGTATTTTATCGTACGGTATCCGAAAATTTCATATCGTACCAGAAATTCCCGTACAGTATCGTATTTTCGTACCGTGACAACCATGGGTGGCTCATAGATCATTCACATATTGATGTATAGAGAAGAGGGATGAGGCTTGAGGAGGAGAGGAGGAGAGGAGATCAAACTCAAGCCATGGCTATGAAGCTTAAGGGTTAGAGAGAGAAATGAAATGATATATTAACGTCTCTGAGAGGCCATAATGGCCTATGAGACCAAAACTGAGAGTACAACTGAAGTTGGTGTCTCATCAAAGAGAACAACAAAATGAGACTAAGAAAAATAAAAAAGAAAAATAAACTGATTGTCTTACAGTTATAAAAACAGAATTGTAAGACTCCGAGATGATACTGAGTAGAAAATACTGAAAAATGTATAACAGGTAGATCCATGTATGCTGATCAGTTGAAGTGTTGCCCTCTCCTTCGATCAAATATCTATGCCATGGGGCTGTCTAGAATGGAGAGGTCGTAGAAGCGAGGTAGGCGCCTCCGATGCCGAGCAATAATGGCTCTGATCTGGCAATGGTGAGGATGCCGTGGTCGGGATCCTGGTGGGCGTGGCCGAGGAGCACGACATAAGATGACTGCTCTATTAGTGGTGACTCCCTGGGAGCGTGGTCAGTGCCCTGATGGCCCAATGGAGGAGGTATCAGGAGGTGTGTGGGCTGGGTTGCTGGTGCTGGTGCCGAAGAAATCTGTCAGGGTCCTATGTCTAGGTACATCATGGCTCGGTCACCTGTCTGCCAAGAGGGTCTCTCTGTGTCTCCTGAGCTCAAATAGGAACAATCCTAGGCATCTCTGATCCTCAAACTCCATGACCTTGCGTGACGGCCCAAAACCCTCTCGGGAAAGGCAGTAATATCTCCCTCGGATCTCATAATACACTATACATCGGCAAATGTAGTGCTCCTCTGTCTCTGCCTCCTGGTAGCATAGCTGACAAATGCGGTCATCCAAGATCTGATGCACATATCGCCCTGTCTCAATCTGCAGCTAGTGTGATGAGGTCCGGATCTATCCAATGGCACAACGTATCCCATGTGATAGGTGTACATCCATGTACGTCGGGCGGGTGATAAAATCATCCGGTGAGAGGTGTAGAAAATGGCTCTTGTAATGAGCCATTTTCGTGCCTAAGGGCTCAAGGGGACTAGTCCATGTCCTCTCTGTGTCCACTCTAATGATATCCATCCTGATCACGCGATTTTGCTTTGATCGGGTGAGATCCAAAAATGGACAATCCAAACTGTACTAAAAGGGTGGTAGTGCCTCTATCCGCAAACCATGTAGGTCAAACCATGATCTCATTTGAGCGTACCAGCAATGAGTATCTCCATCCTCAACCAACTGTATGGATGAGGTCAACGCCAATCGGGAGTACCTCTACTGAGGGAGCTCCCATAGCCGCTGCTGTAAAAAGGTAACTGCCTAGAATAGGGCCTCGGTCACTGTTGGTGGGGCACCCAGCTCAGCCCGAACAATCTCATGTGGTACTGAAAGTTTGCTCCGAATCATGCGGGTAATCATCATAATCAGTGGTCTCTCCATTTGCCTCCATCCCTCATCTGTCCCTCTCTGAGATCTGTGATGTATGCTAGGCCCCCAAATTGGAGCTCCGTACAGGAGGGTCGGTGTGACAAGCGTATCAAATAGCCACAATTTGGTGTGTGGCTCCCGAAACCGTATGTGTGCACATTGCCTCTCAAGTGCCCCCAAGGCTGCATGCCCTCCAGTTAATCTAGCTACTGCTGCCTACTTCAAGGAGGAACGCAGTCTAGTGAAGTAACTCCCAACTAGACATATGACTTGACGTACCCAACCGGCTCCCCTCGGAAAGTGAATTGAGGCTCTGATCTTGTCACCCATGCTTGTGTGGTGTTAAACACCATAACCTTGGTTTTCCCAAGGTTCACTGTCAGATCTCTATTTGCACAGAAAGCCTGTAATGCATCCAGGTGTCTCTGTAATCCCTCCGGAGAGTCTGAGATTAGAACAATATCATTAGCATATAACAAGATGGGTATCAACACCCCTGACAGGCATGCCCCTGGGCCTCCCAATCTGTCTACATAATTGGAGACCACATCAATGTACAGTCCAAAGTGGGTGGGCGATAGCGGGCAT
The DNA here is from genome assembly GCF_041138505.1 of Cibotium barometz. Taxonomy (NCBI): domain Eukaryota; kingdom Viridiplantae; phylum Streptophyta; class Polypodiopsida; order Cyatheales; family Cibotiaceae; genus Cibotium; species Cibotium barometz. The sequence continues at coordinate 10,693,244 of NC_141091.1, forward strand.
CCCTGCTTCACCCCAGTTGTGCTGGTCACCATATCGGATAGTCCGCCTGGAGCTTGGACTCTGCCTGTTGTCACAGACTCATACAAAGCATATATCCCCCACTGCATATCCTCGGGTACCTCAATGTCATGCAATCTCTGCATAAGCCTTGCACGTGGTACGGTATCGAAGGCTTTGCGGAAGTTTACAAGGCAGCAGTATATTCTTCTCTGCTCGAAGGGTCACTATGTGATCCAAGGTAGTAAATCCTCTCCTGAAGCTGGCTTGTCCATGTGCTCGATGATTATGCCTCTCTGCCCAGCGGCTCAACTCCGACTCCAATATAGAGCCATATAGTTTGGCCAAGTAATGACCAATCATGATCGTCCTGTAATTGCCTAGTACCATGGGGTCCCCACTCTTAAAGAGTGGTACAATGATATGCTCTGTCTAGCTTGCCGGGAAACCCTCACAAATGGCACGATTAAACACATGTACAATGAGCGGAGCCAAAGTGTCGTGCGGATATGAGAAGTACTCTCCAACTAGCCCATCATGATCCTGTGCCTTTCCGTTCTGTAACCTGTCTATCGCATCTAGCACCATCTGCATGGTAAAAAAGGTGCTGCTAGCCGGTCTAGCTCCCAGTGGAGGGGGGCTGTCGTGGTGCATCATATAGCTCTCTAGCATAAGTATGTAATGCCTCAGGTGCAGTGATCGGAGTACCAGGCTGTCTCTCCTAAAACATCTTCCAGGCCCTCTTGTTGTCCTTCCCCAAGAAGAGTTGGTAGATCTCCTCCTCTAGCTTAGCTAGGTAGGCTCGTTTCTTCCTCCGCACAAGGCGCCAAAAGATCATCCTGGCCTGTCTATGCTGTGAGTCCTAATGGCAATCTCACACTGTAGCTGTGCTCGTGTCTCATGACACTCATCATAATACCAACTGTTCTGTGGGACAATGCTGGGGGGGGGGGGGGGGGGGATCATAGTGCGAGGAAACGCATATGAGGCGGATGCATGTAGTACACCTGCCAATCCTCTCGTGATCTCGTCCAAAGAGCTATGCGGGTCTAAAGCAAACAAGCCATCAGATACTACATCTCGGTAAACCCCAACTGTCTCACGTGTAAACTGATATCTCGGGTATCTAGGTAGATGAGTGACTGGCCCATCTCTCAGGGATCTACCTACTAGTGTGAAACTCAGGTATGCATGATCGACTGCTATGCCAATGGGCCGACTAGAAATCGTGAAACCCCGCACATCAACTATCAATGAAGGAGATCCCATCAAGTAGTCCACTATGCTCGCTCCCCCTTTAGAGTTCCAGTGTGTGACAGCATCAGATCCTTGCCATCTCTATAGGCCATTGTATATGACCCATGTGCACTCCCGAGTGAGAGAAAATGCCTGCCATAATCTGTAATCTCCTCCTCAACCTGTGCTGATCTCTGCAACCCTATATCCTCTCCCATGATCTCCCATACAGCTCTGCCTGCTCTGTGCCTGTACGTGCATTAAAGTTTCCCATGCTGGAAAACGTCATGATATCATCATATAGTGGCATATTGGGCGACTCTCCTGATGGTGCAAACCTAGAGTGGGCTGGGGGAAAGTAGCATACCGCCACATATAGCTCGCAGAGCCTCTCTCTGCGTATTCGGACCCACATGTACCTCGCATATGCATCTCTATGTACCACATGTATTTTGTCACGAAGCTCCTCCCTATAGTAAAGTATTGCCACTCCTCCAAATCCTCTTTTACCTCCCACTGTGCATGGCCGAGGGCGGAACACTGATTCCCATCTATAACCCCGCACGTCAGGAAGCCTCTTGTTTGTGCACTAATGCGTCTCCGTATACATAGCAATATCACTGTGTCTAAAAGTATCGTCAAAGTATCCTTCATCTGTTCGAAGGGCTCCGTTGCCATTCCACACCGTGAATCGCAAGGTCTCATTGGCCGCGCACCGTCAAGCGGGCCTCCTCTCTATAATGATGACTCGGCCATCTCTGTATACCGCCCATTTCCCCTCTTTCCTTGCCTCAAGCACACGCGTCACGTGTTCCTTCCGGTGTGCTATCTATCTTCCTCTCCAAGTCACCAAAACTGATGATCAATATCTTCGCCCTAGTTTCATCTCTGCCTACTCGCCATGCTCCAGTAATGGGTACATCAGTGGCTCCAATTTTTGTTGCAAGAGCTTTTGCATCCTCTTGGGGATTTCCCTTATCTTACACCCAAGTACGCGTACATGTAAGGCACGTGCCCGTCTCTTGGCTTCCTCTTCCAATGTAGCATTCATCACCTCTACTTTATTGACTAGTGTATCCTTCTGCTCTTTTACTACTTCAATCCATGGGTTGACTTCCTCAATTTGTTTCTTTGTGGCACTGGCAATTTCAGCCCATGAATGCATTTTCTTCTCACCCACTTTTGCTTTACATGATTCCAAAGTGTTTTGCATTTCTGTGATGTCTTTTTCGGGGTCAGCCATACATGTCTTCAAAGTGCCTTCGTACGATGCAACTGTTGTGCCAATCTCCCGGAGCATATCATCCTTCCATTTCTGCATCTCTATTTTCATTTCCGTGTGCATCAAGGCTTGGGCTAATTCCATCTCAACCCATACTTGGGCTTGCATTTCTCCCTTCAATTGGGCATATATCTCTTCCTTCAGCATTTCGTATATCACTTTCCCTTGGGCATGCATCTTCTCGGTCCATTCCTTTTCAAGCTCCTGTCGCATGGTGTTCATCTCTATCCTTATGTGGAGCTGTATCTCCTCATAAAGGGCCTCATCTCGTCAGGCCATCTTCGGAAGCCTTCGTGAGCTAGGGGACATGATCCCTTCCCTCAGTCTTTTTTGGTAGGCATTTGGTGCCTTCGTGGGGGTGTGAAAGGCTGTCTCATCATCCTATTCTCCCTCCTAGGATTGAGACATGTTTTACCCTAGTTGCTGCCTTGGGGGCCTGAGCCAGGGTGGGTGGGAAAGAGGGCGCGAGTGCAGAGCAGAGAGGCGCGCACAAAAACAACACTGCCTTTACCTATGCGCTACACAAACTGTGCGCACCTGTTCGCTGCCTTCAGTGCCTTTCCCTGTGCGCTCCTTCACACAATTTTGTGGCGGCCTTCGAAGCGTTGACCACACACAAGAGAACCCTGTCTTCACACCAACGCACAACAGAACTCTGTTAGCCATGTGCCTTCACATCGTTCACTCTAGGAAAAGAAGCACGAGCGCAGAGCAGAGAGGCACGCACAGAAACAACCCTGCCTTCACCTATGCGCTACACAAACTGTGCGCACCTGTTCGCTGCCTTCACGAGAGAGAGAGAGAGAGAGAGAGAGAGAGAGAGAGAGAGAGAGAGAGAAACGAAATGAAATGATATATTAATGTCTTCAAAAGGCCAAAATGACCTATGAGACCAAAAAGGGTACAACAATTGGTGGATCTGATACAATGTCTGTGTAAGAAAAGCTAAAACAACTAAACAACTAACTGAAACTGAAACAACAACTATGAGGAAAAGTAAGGTACTAGGAGCTCCTAATGGATAACATCTGGGAAGAAAAACTCTAGCAACAAAGGTAAGCATCATATACATCACTATCCAAACATGTCTCTCATCGGTCGATGGTGGATATCCTCAATGTCCTCCATGGTGAGTACTCTGACTGGACGTCTCCCATGCCGTGCGAGTATGGTCCTGATCATCTGTTGTAGTCTCCGCCGGTGTCGAGATGGGCCTCTCATCTTGGGGCGCCTGGACCGCCCCAGTTCTATAGCCCGATCAATCAGTGTACCTCTAGTGCGGCTATACTCTGGGGCTAGTTGCAATACCTGCTGGCCTCACTGCTCAATCTCTGGTCGAAAGAAGTCTGTAATCTGCCTCTGTAGGTGTCTCTCCCTCTCTTATCCCCTCCCTCTCAAGAGACCCTCTCTATGTCTACGCAGCTCCAGCAAGTATAATCCGAGGCATCTCTGATCCTGGTATCTCATGACTCTGGAAAGTGGTCCGAAACCCTCTGTGAATAGGCAGTGAAAACGGCCTCGTATCTCATAATATACTGGACATTGACATATGTAATGTAACTCTGTCTCTGGCTCCATCTGGCAAAAACTGACAAATCCTAGCCTCAAGTGGTACTCCTCTGAATCTGCCAGTCTCAATCTCTAGGTGGTGTGAGGATGTGCCCATCTGACCAATAGCACACCGTACCCCATGAGAAAGATGAGTATCCATGTAGCTGGGTCTAATCACAAACCCATCCTCCGTGAGCTGGAGAAGATGATCTCTATAGAAAGCCATCTTCATACCAAGCTCGTGTGTCCGCTGTATCCATGTCCTCCTAGTGTCCAGCTGAGTCAAGTCCTACCTGATAAGTCTGGTAATCTCTGCCTCTGTGTGTGTGTGTGTGTGTGTGTGTGTGTGTGAGAGAGAGAGAGAGAGAGAGAGAGAGAAATGAAATGAAATGAAATTTTATTATTGTCTTCGAAGGACCATAACGGGTCCATGAGACACATGTCGAACATACATGAATACATAAGTCGATGCGCTCGGGAGCCTCATCGGAAAGCATAATGAAACTGAAATGTGTGAAACTAGAACTGAAACTGAAACTGAACTGAAGAGAGAGAGAGAGAGAGAGAGAGAGAGAGAGAGAGAGAGAGAGAGAGAGGAAAGAAAGATATATTAACGCCTACGAGAGGCCAAAGTCGGCCTATGAGACAAAAAATAATACAACTGTGTTCTTCCGGTCATCGGAAGAAAAGAAAGAAAAGAAAGAGTGTGCATGTGTCTGGATACAACTGTGAATCGTCATGGATCGGTGGAGCCCATATACAAACAATATAAGGGGGGATGGGGATGTGGATGGAGTGCTAAGGCAAGATGCATCTCTATATGCTGAAGGCGTAGTACAAGCATGCTATGCAGATCTATGTCTAACTCCATCCAGTGCCATAAGAGGGATATAAGATATCATACATCGCCGATGCTGAGGCTGTGAATGGCGTGAACATGTACACTGAGTCTGAATGAAAGCGAGCTAGCCTCTCCTGTGTCTCCATCTGGTGTCTCATTCGGATAGCTGATATCTCTCGGTGACGGAGTCGGGGTGCTCTATGTCCAGTCTGTCTAGGTCTCCTCCTGGCTCTCAATTCCTCTGCTCTCTGTGCGGTCACCCCACGTGGTACATCAGCTAGCACTGGCATAGCTCTCTGGAAGAAATCTGAGCTGGGACTGTCTCCCACCCCTAGTGGGAGCGGGTGTCTGGAGGAGTCTCTCTCAAGAACTATGAAGCTCTAGTAGTAGTCTGCCAAGCTCTAGTAGTAGTCTGCCAAGCTGTCGCTGGTCCGAGTCCTCCATCAAGTGATGTAGTGAAGAGTGCTCCTCAAACAATCTTGCATATCTATCTCTGACCCCCTGGTGGGCTCTACATCTACATACAAAGTGATCCTCAGTCTCCACCTCCTCGCGGCACAATCTGCATATCCGCTCAGCTCTGGGAACCCATGCCGCTCTCCCAGCCTCTATCTCTAGCTGATGTGATGAGACTCGTAGCTGTCCAATAGCAACGCGAGAGCTGTGTGGCATGTATACATCCATGTACCGCGGTCGATGTATAAACCCATCCCTTGAGATGCTCATAAAGTGGTCTCTGTAATACAGCATCTTCGGTGGTAGTGGGCTCTCTGGTGCTGTCCATGTCTCCTGTATGTAGTGCTGCCATATGTCCTGTCTCATCACTCTGTTCCTCTCATTGAGAGAGAGGTAACCCCGTGGAGCATACTGATCATACTGAAAAGGTGGCAACCGCTCAATGTCTATCCCATGATGTGAGAACCACTGTAGCATCTGTGCATACCAAGATCCAGTGTGTCCAGCCTCGGCCAGCTGTCTGGATGCCTCAAAAGCTCGACGGGATAATCTCTCCGTGGGCATCTCCCTCATCCTGTATATAAAGGAGATCGTCTTGAACAATGCCTCCACTGCCATAGGTGGTGCAGCAAACTCAGCTCGAACAATGTCGTGCGGGACAGATGGTTTGCTGCGTATCATCCTCGAGAGCATCAAGATCTGTGGTCTCTCCAGCTGTACCCGTGTGGAGGCTGCAAGCCCTGGTGCCCAAACCGCTGCTGCATACATCAAGGCTGGTGTCACTAATGTATCAAAGAGCCACCCCTTCGTGCCGGGTTCCTGAAAATGTGCCTGATGACACTGACACTCAAGGCCAGCAAGAGCTGCATACCCCCGGGTCACTCTGTCTCGGACTGCTTGAGCCATGGAGAAGCGTCCAGCTGAGCTAGTAAATGTGATGCCAAGGTAAACATAAGAGCTCACCACCTCGACCCGCCCTCCTGCTAATGTGAGAGTAGTGTGGCTCCTGACTGCGGGTGAAGTGTGGAAGATCATAACCTTTGTTTTCCCAAGGTTCACTATGAGCCCCTGCTGTGCGCAGAAGTCATCAAGAGCCACAAGGTGTCTTTGAAGCCCAACCTGCGTGTCGGATACCAAGACGATGTCATCAGCATAAAGCATAACATGGACAGTAATACTTGATAGCTCAACCCCAGAGCCTCCTCCCTATGTGATGTAATTGACCACCTCATCAAAATAGAGCCCAAAGAGCGTGGGGGAGAGCGGGCAACCCTGCTTCACACCAATGGTGCTAGCAACTGTGTCGGACAAGCCTCCTGGGCATCGGACTCTCCCAAAGACCTGCTCATATAGCCTGTATATGCCCCACATCATGTCTGGAGGTATGCCTAGTGTCTGTAGTCGCCGAAAGAGGCGCTCTCTGGGCACAGTATCAAATGCCTTGCGGAAATCCACAAAGCAACAATAGAGCCGTTGCCTCCGTGCCTTGGCCTGATCAATCAGGCACCTCAATGTAAAAATGTGGTCAATGGTCGAGAAGGCTCGACGGAAGCCTGCCTGGCCTGCTGCTCTCAATCCCCCAACCTCTACATGAGTGCTCAGCTCTGCCTCCAAAACTGCCCCGTATAGTTTGGCCAATATATGGCCAATCATGATGGTCCTGTAGTTCCTGGGGTCTAGTACATCTCCCGCTTTATGGATCGGCACAATAGTGTGCATCGTCCACTCAGCCGGAAACCCCTCTGACAGAGCTCTGTTGAAGAGATGAACAAGAATGGTGCCAATGTATCAATAGCATAGATGAGATGCTCTGCCTGTAATCCTGTATGATCTGTCGCCCGTCCATGTTGGAGTCGGCATATGGCCCTCCTAACCATAGGTGGGGTGAAGAAGGTGGAGACTATGGAGCATGGCTCTGTGGGCTGTGGTATAGGGGGCTGTGCAGGCACATCATAAAGTCTCTCTGCATATGTCTGCCAGGTCTAAGGATCGGCAATAGGTGTGGGAGGACGGGGCTCTCTGAGTCTCCTCCAAGTAGCAGCAGCATCTCTGCTCATGAGCATGTGATATGTGTCCCAGTACTGAGCCTCCTCATAAGCTCGCCGCTTACGGCGAGTGAGAGTATGCATCCTCCTGCCTACCTGCCTCTGGGTGATCTCCCCGCGATCCCTCTGCACTCGGAGACTGCGGTAAAGGTTTCTGCACTCATCATCATACCATCGGTTCTGGGGCATGCTCCCAGATGTAGGTGGCCGTCCTGTCTATATGTGGTATGGGAAACTCCTCGCGGCTGCGGAGTGCAGTACATGTGAAAGCTAGTACATGTGAGAGCTCGGAGGTGAGCATGGCCATGGGTGCCGATGGATCTAAGGCATATAGCTGATCATGAACATGATAGTCGTACACCTCGGCTAGGTCCTGAGTGAAGTGAAAAATAGTGCGTGGTGGCTGTATGATGGATGGGTGGGTCTCCAGTAAGCTCCTGAAAGTGAGGGATAGGTATGTATGATCCGCCCCAATGGGGCATAGTGGTACGGTGAAGTGAGACACCATATCTGCTGCCTCCCGGGATCCCATCACATAATCCACTGTACTACTGCCACCTCCCATTGGAAAGCAAGTCAACCCACCTGAATCTGGCCACTGAGTGATCCCGTTATAAATAACGAGATGGTGTCGGGCCCCAAGCTCCACCAGCAAATGTTGCCCCTATCCAGTGCTGTCAGCTCCTCCATCAGCGGAGATCCGAGTGGTCCCTGTATCCTCTGTAGCTAGCGGCTCTAGTCTCAAGGGATCCTCAAAGTCATAGATCTCGCACTGTCTACTCTGAGTCCGTGCATTGAAGTCCCCCATCAAGAAGACTTCTCCCAGTGTCGAATAGTGTAAGATCTCCTCAGATAAAACAGAGTATGGAGACTCACTAGCCTCTCCTCCACCCGGCTCCTCGGTGGTGGCAAACCGTGACCCCTTCGGAGGAAAGTAGCAAAGGGCGATATAAATCCATCTGGTCTCCGAGAGGCGTAAGCTAATCCACATGTATCTCGCCTCCGAGTCTCGTGCTACGACTCGAACATGCTCATGTAACCCATGTCTGAAAAGCACTGCAATACCTCCTGAACCTCGAGAGGTGGCCTGTCTCATCCCCTGTCGGTGAGCTGACTCCCACTGATAACCCTCAACCCGTGGTAAGCCCCTCTCCGGGCTCTCATGTGTCTCTGTCATCAAGATGATATCCCGGCCCTCCATCACCTCCTCAAGTCTCCCTGGATGTGTCCATAGGACTCCATTACAGTTCCAGATTGCTATGTGTATCTCTTTGTCTTCATGTTGTTTCCTCCGTGTCTCATAGGCCAGATGGCGCTATTCGACCCTCTTCCCATCAATGTAGATGTGACCATCCCTATAATGTGCCTTCTTCCCTTCTTTGCGTGCCGCCTTGATCTTCGGCATGCATAATCTTCTGTGCTCCAGTTGCATCCATGTGAGGTCATCATCGAAGTAGATGGGGTCCCCTGGCAAGCTCCTCAAGATAGCCCGTCTTCTCATAAAGCTCATCCTACTCTCCTCGTCCGGGAACTGTAGCACTAAGGCCTTGCCTTTGGTGGAGTCCTTTGGGGTTGTCCTCCATACTCTAGTGAATGGCAGCGGCTCATCCTCCTTTAGTCCTAGCTTGGTACATAGGTTCCGCCCGTCAATCTCGGGCGTGGAGGTAGTGCTCTATGGTATCCCTGTGACTCGGATGTTGAGGCGCCGGATCCGTCGCATCTTCTCTTCATCAAGAGTAGATTGCATCATGTGTACATCTTCTTGTACCTCCTTCTTGATGTTCTTCTTCATCACTTGTACATCTTCTTGCACCTCCTTTTTGATGTTCTTCTTCATCACTTCTACCCATCCTTCGCGGGCCGCCTCCATTTTCCCCTCGATTGTGTGGGTGAGGGTTTTGGTGATCTCTTCTTTGATTGCCTCTTTGTCCACCTTAAGAGTCTCTCCTTCCTCCCGTGGACAATCGCGTAAGGATGCCACTTCGCCCTTCAAAAGGTTGATTTCCTCCTGCATGGCGAGCTTTTCCTTCTCCCACTCCTCTTGCATGGTAAGCTTCTCTTCCTTCCATATTTCCGCTTCGGCCTCCAGCTTCCCCATGCGCATCAATAAGTCCTTCTTGATGGCGGTGATGGTGCTGTCCAATGTCTTCTTCTGGTCCTTGATAAGATCCCTAAGGATATGATCAAGCTGGCTGATTTTGTCATCTACAGACCCTCCCATTGTAGAGGGAGGGAATGTTTGAAAAGAGCAGGTAAATATGTGGGAGAGAAAGAGAAGAAATGGATGAAATTCAAGTCCCCATTATGTTGCTGCCTTGGGGGGCTGAGCAAGGGTGGGTGGGAAAAAGAGAGAGAGAGAGAGAGAGAGAGAGAGAGAGAGAGAGAGAGAGAGAGAAGATATATTAATGTCTATGGAAGGCCAAATTAGCCTATGAGACAAATTTGTATACAACAAGTCCATGTCCTGAAAATCATGGAAAGAAAAACTGAAATGAAAAGCTAATCCTAGTCATATGCAGCTCACTATGAGGGTGAGAGAGAGAGAAAGAAGAAGAAAGAAAAGAAAACTATATTAACGTCCTTTAGAGGCCACATCTGACCTATAGGACTAATCAGATACATCCATGTGATTACATTCCACTTCGGGGGTTACAAAATGAAAATAGAGATAAAACTAAAAATAGTTCAAATTCCCTACATGACCGTAGGAGAATCCTAGATAACATGAAGGATTTCTCTAGCAGCTACTCTTCATTACTACCATGTTTGGTTGTCCTGAAATCTGCAATAACAGCTCTACCTCTATGGTAGACTGCCCATTTTCCTTGTTTCCTTGCTTCGTATACTTTATTGAGTTCTTGTTTCTTGTTTTTTAGTTGTGTTGCTCTGAGTTCATCCGCCATCCACACCTTCGTTCCCTTAAGTGACCTTGTTTGCTTCATGACTTTAATTTTGTCTTTCATATCTGCATACCTCAAAACCACATGTTTTCCTTTGATTGCCACTGAGGGATCTCCAATGTCGATGAAAAGGATAGCTCTGTGCAGCTTTCTTTGTAGAATCTCGCATTCCGGGACATAAGTATCATTCGCAATCTCCTCGTCCTCCAATACCTCCACCTGTTCCCAACCCTCTGACAAACCACCCACCCTAATTTCTTTTGCAATCCATTGCTGCTCGTTCTCTTCATTAATCTGTGATATTACTTCTTTAATGAGAATTTCTTTAGGCTGTGGATCAAGTAAATTTACCTATGTGATTTCCTCCCTGTTTTCTTTTTCGTGTTGTTGTTCCTTAATCTGTTTCTCCAGGGTTGAAAGATGTTTTGTCTGATGTAGTTCATTTTGCAAGGCTGAATTTGTTTGCTGAAGATGTTGAATCATGCTCAGGAGGTACCGCTCCCATGGTGATGGTTTTTCATTGGGTTTGGTAGGAGGGGAGATAAGGGTTTCGGAGAAGGTTTTCTTGCTGGCCATGTCAAACTGCTGGACTGTTTGAGAGGTTGCTCTTCACGAACCCCACCCCCATGAGGTGCAAGCCCTTACCTGCTTGGAGGTGGGTTACAACCCTACCCTACAACTAAGGTGCGCAGGTGGGCAATAGGTGCACAAGTGCATATGTGAGTTGCAGGAGAGAGAGGGATCGCACAACTTGAATGGTACTCACTTGTGTAAAAATGAAGGACCCAAGTACATGCTTTTATATGCACTGGGGCCTTGACCTAACCCTTAATAAGGGGCGTTAACACCTAAGAGGCTGTTCACACCAAACAAGCCCTAAACAACCTTTTCACACCACTGAGACTCTAATAATTCCCACACCCCCCCTCAGAGCCAAGGTGGTGAGACCCAAATGCAAAAGAAGTAACCAACCTCCAACTCCATCACATCACTGCACAGAGGTGACCTAGCCATGCTATTTCCTCAATCAGCTTATGAGAGCTCGCCCTCCCCCCTCCCTCCGCCTCTCCAAAGCACTCCCATCGCCCTCCACAACCCCCGACCCAGAGCAAAGACAGCCGGCAAGTTCCGTTCACCGCTTGATTCATCGTTTCTCTGAGCTCGTAGAGATGATCATTGCCGCTTCCCTCTCCCGCCAAAGTCCTTAGGTGGGTCCCCCAGGTCTTGGGGTTACCTGTATATAAAAGTTTCTTCCGATGTCTTCCGGTGGAAGGGACATGTTTTTGAGGAGAATGTAGCCCCCATTTTGATGTGTGTGGTTTTTCATCACTCCACACCTTCTATGCCAGACATAGCTACAACCATTCTTTGCATTCACACATTTGCAGATGAGTATGCTAAAGAATGCTTCAAACCTTGGCAAGGTTACATTCGTGACCTTATTGTGTATGGATAAAATCATGAAACTTATGCCCAAATTACTAATTATGGGAGAAGAAAAGAGAACACAAACTAAGATTTAAAGTTAGAACTTACAAACTGAATATAAAAATGAGGGTCGAGACAACACCTTTAAATCTCATTTTTTTACACGTTGTCCAGAATCCAAATTTTGGCTAGATGCCTGTTTTTAAACATTGGGAAGAAGTTAAGAATGCAAGCCTCTGCAATCGCGAGTTTGCCACATTCTTTGCAAACGTTTGCATACCCTTGCAAATGAGAATGTTTGCAACTATGATGCCAAAGACTGGCACGATGATCTTCTCTTTTCCTTTGAGTGCAGCCCCGAGGATGGAGTGGGATTGGGAGTCGGTGGCTGCTCTAGCCTGAAGGTGTTGCTCTTTGTGTTCCTGCATATCTCAGTCGAGGTACCCTCCCCCCTTCTTATAGATACCTCCATTGTGATCAATGGAGTTCGGAGTATGCCCACTCTCAAGCTCAGACAGAGTGGTGTCACATGGAGGACAAGATCCATGCCCACTTGGTACGCCTTCACCCCAAGATGGATTGTGATTATTCCCCATCTAAACCCATGCCCAAGACTCTTCAAACGGAGGGTAGCTCCGATAGTTTCACCTCCCACAAAGATTGATATGTGGATAGCCTCATGGAACATTGAGGGCTTAGGGGGTTTCAAAGATGAGACGTCTTCAGAGCTGAGCTTCACAAAGCTGCAGTTGGGGGAACCATCGGCATTCTTTTCCTCCAGTAGCACCACCTTTCTGAGGGGCGCACCCGCCACCATGGGAAGATTTTACCAGACAGGAGTCACTTTTTGCTCTCCATC